>NC_138930.1:0-640574 GCF_965231255.1 Vanellus vanellus
GTTCAAGTTACAAGTTAAAGTTAAAAGTTACAGGTTAAAGTTACCAAGTTAAAGTTCAAACGTTAAGGTTAATCAAGTTAAAAGTTAAGTTAAAGTTAAAGTTAAAGTTGTTTAAGTTCCCGTTAAACACTAACCCTAACCCTAACCCTACCCTAACCCTAACCCTAACCCTAACCCCTAACCCTAACCCTAACCCTAACCCTAACCCTAACCCTAACCCTAACCCTAACCCTAACCCTAACCCTAACCCTAACCCTAACCCTACCCTAACCCTAACCCTAACCCTAACCCTAACCCTAACCCTAACCCTAACCCTAACCCTAACCCTAACCCTAACCCTAACCCTAACCCTAACCCTAACCCTAACCCTAACCCTAACCCTAACCCTAACCCTAACCCTAACCCTAACCCTAACCCTAACCCTAACCCTAACCCTAACCCTAACCCTAACCCTAACCCTAACCCTAACCCTAACCCTAACCCTAACCCTAACCCTAACCCTAACCCTAACCCTAACCCTAACCCTAACCCTAACCCTAACCCTAACCCTAACCCTAACCCTAACCCTAACCCTAACCCTAACCCTAACCCTAACCCTAACCCTAACCCTAACCCTAACCCTAACCCTAACCCTAACCCTAACCCTAACCCTAACCCTAACCCTAACCCTAACCCTAACCCTAACCCTAACCCTAACCCTAACCCTAACCCTAACCCTAACCCTAACCCTAACCCGTTGCCCTAACCCTAACCCGTTGCCCTAACCCTAACCCGTTGCCCTAACCCTAACCCTAACCCGTTGCCCTAACCCGTTGCCCTAACCCGTTGCCCTAACCCGTTGCCCTAACCCGTTGCCCTAACCCGTTGCCCTAACCCGTTGCCCTAACCCGTTGCCCTAACCCGTTGCCCTAACCCGTTACCCTAACCCTAACCCTAACCCTAACCCTAACCCTAACCCTAACCCTAACCCTAACCCTAACCCTAATGCCCTAACCCTGGTTGCCCTAACCCTAACCCTAACCCTAACCCTAACCCTAACCCCTAACCCCTAACCCCTAACCCCACACCCTAATCCTAGGCTGTAAGTTGACATCATAAGACCTAACCCTAACCTTGCACCCTAACTGTAACTGTAGGTTTTTTTAATTTTTGAATTTATTTTTTGAGATTTTATCGCTGTTGTGGTTGGATTTATAGATTTTGTTGTATTTTTTATTATTTTTTGATTTTTTTTGGTGCAGTGTGTGGTTTTTGTTTTTTAAGGGTTTTATTGGGTTTGGAGTTGTTGTTTAATTTTGTTTTTTTTAAAAGTAGTGTTGTTTGTTTTTGTGCAGTTGGGTGGTACTGTGTATTGTGCAGGTTTTGGTGTTGCTATTTTTTCATTGTTTTTAATTTTGCTGTGGTTTATTTTTTTGATATTGTGTGGTGTGTTGTGTGTTTTGGTTATTTTTTTTCAGAGTATGTTTTAATGTGTATAATTGGGGTGGAGTGTGTTCGGTTAGTTTGATGTGTTTCAGGTGAAAAAAAAAAATTAACTAATTTGCATAATTAATTGGCTCATTTGCATAATGAGGTGCTAATTAATTACCGTGTGGGTGGTTAGCAATTGTAGTAACTGGTGAGCAGTGCTGAGGTGTGTACTGTTGTCTGTGGTTTCCTGAAAACCTTAAAAATAATAAGTGTAGCATTGCACTAGGAACCCGCATCCACAGGGCCGCCCACTTTTCCTACTTAAATTCTCTGATGTTTCTGATAAATGCCACTAAGTCTGACATTTACAAGTACTGCTCAGTCATGTGCCTGACATAGACTATTAGGGTTATGCTTTATTCATGTTCCTGCAGCTACTAACAGCCATGAACAGGCTCTCAAAGCTCTGCTCAATAGGCACGTACTCTCACTAATCACCACTGTGCACGCAGAGCTCAATAACCCGACACAGTCAGATAGACACGTGCTCGACAACTGTCAGCCGTGTTCCACCACATGCAAGTGCGCTCTGACATATGCATGCTCTACAACTGAGCCACACATACCCACCCGAGTCCCGAATCGATCAAAAAACAAACAAGAGCAGCATGACAGCAAACAATACTTTATTAATTGCAGATGCAGACACTGCACTTCTGGCATTTATTTGACAGCTGGACTTCCTGGACTTGTCGTGGCCATTCCCCTTCCTCGCTGCTCACACTGACTCCTGCTGCACAATACTCCTCAAACCTCAATGAGTCCTACTACTGTCTTCCTAGGGGCTCTCCTACATTACAGGCATTCTCCGGCCCAGGATGCTGTCTCCAAATTTTCTGTTACCTTGGACAGGGCTGCAACTACTACATGCACTCCCTCGTCAGCACCTACTTTGACTCCATACTCATCCAAATATGTACATGGACCTTCTGTTACCCCAGATGCAACTTTGTTACCTGTAGTGGCCCCAGCTGACAATACCAAACAATAACAACTTACATCCTATAGGTTATTTATTTTATTTACACTTGAAAAGGGGTGATTTAGTCATCCTTCATTATAGACGGGTCAGAGAAGACATTGCAAGCTCTGTGAGTTTTGCATTGACCTTTTAAATAACACAGCCCTGAATGAATCTGTTGACAGAAGGTGAGCAATTTAAAAATACATTTGAAAGTACGCGACAGAATTATGACAAGGGTTGTGCCAGAAAAACATATAAACTCTTACTATGCTGTTACAGTTCTTAAACACACATTAAATGCATAGCTTACAGTATCTGTTGCTATCTTTGGACTTTGTGCCTGCACAAAGACACTCCAGAAACTGGTCCGCCTTAACCCTCGGCACCATGGCCACAGTCAACATGTTCCCGGTCCTGCCATGACAGCTAAAGGCCTTCTTATAGTTCTCGCTCCCCTGAGGGATACGCGCTCTTTCCCCAAGTCTGTCAGGTTCCATCTTCTAGGTGACAGCTCCTCTGAAACTTCCTACCCTCACAAAGGAATGGGTGAATGGTGCTCCTCTGGAAAAGGCTGCAGACCTCTAAAAATCAAAGCAGAGAAAAATTTATACAGATTCTGATGCCATATTTCTCACATCACTTCCCAAGACTATTATTTTGCCATACAGGTAGAGAGATGCCCATTCCTCCTCCACACTAGCCATCTCCTCTGACACCCCACAACATTGCCCTGTAAGCATAAACTACCACTACGCACAACTCCCAAACGTGACAAACACTAATCACCTACCAGACTGCTCCCCCAAAAATCCATTTCCAGGAGGCTCACAGGTGACCCTGCCTGCAAAAACCCCGGCCCGTGCCTGACCTCCGCCCAAACTTTGGCGATGAACGTCGCCTCGCAGAGCAGCCGGGACCGGGGAAAAAAAACCCAGCCGGGGGAAGAAAAAAAAAATCCCCCGGCTGGGGTTTTTTATTCTAGTGGTTTGCCCTGCGAACCTGCAAAGGAAAACACGCACACAGCCGCAGCCAACCTGCGGGTCAACACAACCACCAAACCACACACAAACACCGGCCAGACACCCCGCTCCCTCCACGGCCACACCGGCCCAACCTCCCGCTGGGCTCCTGCGTTCTCCCACCTGCCGGCCAAAAGCTGCCGTGGGCCCGTCTCTGCGGCGCTCCTCCAGAGCGCCACCCAGAGCGGCCTCGCAGGGGACCCTGCCTGCAAAAACCCCGGCCCGTGCCTGACCTCCGCCCAAACTTTGGCGATGAACGTCGCCTCGCAGAGCGGCCGGGACCGGGGAAAAAAAACCCAGCCGGGGGAAGAAAAAAAAAAATCCCCCGGCTGGGGTTTTTTATTCTAGTGGTTTGCCCTGCGAACCTGCAAAGGAAAACACGCACACAGCCGCAGCCAACCTGCGGGTCAACACAACCACCAAACCACACACAAACACCGGCCAGACACCCCGCTCCCTCCACGGCCACACCGGCCCAACCTCCCGCTGGGCTCCTGCGTTCTCCCACCTGCCGGCCAAAAGCTGCCGTGGGCCCGTCTCTGCGGCGCTCCTCCAGAGCGCCACCCAGAGCGGCCTCGCAGGGGACCCTGCCTGCAAAAACCCCGGCCCGTGCCTGACCTCCGCCCAAACTTTGGCGATGAACGTCGCCTCGCAGAGCGGCCGGGACCGGGGAAAAAAAACCCAGCCGGGGGAAGAAAAAAAAAAATCCCCCGGCTGGGGTTTTTTATTCTAGTGGTTTGCCCTGCGAACCTGCAAAGGAAAACACGCACACAGCCGCAGCCAACCTGCGGGTCAACACAACCAAACCACACACAAACACCGGCCAGACACCCCGCTCCCTCCACGGCCACACCGGCCCAACCTCCCGCTGGGCTCCTGCGTTCTCCCACCTGCCGGCCAAAAGCTGCCGTGGGCCCGTCTCTGCGGCGCTCCTCCAGAGCGCCACCCAGAGCGGCCTCGCAGGGGACCCTGCCTGCAAAAACCCCGGCCCGTGCCTGACCTCCGCCCAAACTTTGGCGATGAACGTCGCCTCGCAGAGCGGCCGGGACCGGGGAAAAAAAACCCAGCCGGGGGAAGAAAAAAAAAAATCCCCCGGCTGGGGTTTTTTATTCTAGTGGTTTGCCCTGCGAACCTGCAAAGGAAAACACGCACACAGCCGCAGCCAACCTGCGGGTCAACACAACCACCAAACCACACACAAACACCGGCCAGACACCCCGCTCCCTCCACGGCCACACCGGCCCAACCTCCCGCTGGGCTCCTGCGTTCTCCCACCTGCCGGCCAAAAGCTGCCGTGGGCCCGTCTCTGCGGCGCTCCTCCAGAGCGCCACCCAGAGCGGCCTCGCAGGGGACCCTGCCTGCAAAAACCCCGGCCCGTGCCTGACCTCCGCCCAAACTTTGGCGATGAACGTCGCCTCGCAGAGCGGCCGGGACCGGGGAAAAAAAACCCAGCCGGGGGAAGAAAAAAAAAAATCCCCCGGCTGGGGTTTTTTATTCTAGTGGTTTGCCCTGCGAACCTGCAAAGGAAAACACGCACACAGCCGCAGCCAACCTGCGGGTCAACACAACCAAACCACACACAAACACCGGCCAGACACCCCGCTCCCTCCACGGCCACACCGGCCCACCCTCCCGCTGGGCTCCTGCGTTCTCCCACCTGCCGGCCAAAAGCTGCCGTGGGCCCGTCTCTGCGGCGCTCCTCCAGAGCGCCACCCAGAGCGGCCTCGCAGGGGACCCTGCCTGCAAAAACCCCGGCCCGTGCCTGACCTCCGCCCAAACTTTGGCGATGAACGTCGCCTCGCAGAGCGGCCGGGACCGGGGAAAAAAAACCCAGCCGGGGGAAGAAAAAAAAAATCCCCCGGCTGGGGTTTTTTATTCTAGTGGTTTGCCCTGCGAACCTGCAAAGGAAAACACGCACACAGCCGCAGCCAACCTGCGGGTCAACACAACCACCAAACCACACACAAACACCGGCCAGACACCCCGCTCCCTCCACGGCCACACCGGCCCAACCTCCCGCTGGGCTCCTGCGTTCTCCCACCTGCCGGCCAAAAGCTGCCGTGGGCCCGTCTCTGCGGCGCTCCTCCAGAGCGCCACCCAGAGCGGCCTCGCAGGGGACCCTGCCTGCAAAAACCCCGGCCCGTGCCTGACCTCCGCCCAAACTTTGGCGATGAACGTCGCCTCGCAGAGCGGCCGGGACCGGGGAAAAAAAACCCAGCCGGGGGAAGAAAAAAAAAAATCCCCCGGCTGGGGTTTTTTATTCTAGTGGTTTGCCCTGCGAACCTGCAAAGGCAAACACGCACACAGCCGCAGCCAACCTGCGGGTCAACACAACCACCAAACCACACACAAACACCGGCCAGACACCCCGCTCCCTCCACGGCCACACCGGCCCAACCTCCCGCTGGGCTCCTGCGTTCTCCCACCTGCCGGCCAAAAGCTGCCGTGGGCCCGTCTCTGCGGCGCTCCTCCAGAGCGCCACCCAGAGCGGCCTCGCAGGGGACCCTGCCTGCAAAAACCCCGGCCCGTGCCTGACCTCCGCCCAAACTTTGGCGATGAACGTCGCCTCGCAGAGCGGCCGGGACCGGGGAAAAAAAACCCAGCCGGGGGAAGAAAAAAAAAAATCCCCCGGCTGGGGTTTTTTATTCTAGTGGTTTGCCCTGCGAACCTGCAAAGGAAAACACGCACACAGCCGCAGCCAACCTGCGGGTCAACACAACCAAACCACACACAAACACCGGCCAGACACCCCGCTCCCTCCACGGCCACACCGGCCCAACCTCCCGCTGGGCTCCTGCGTTCTCCCACCTGCCGGCCAAAAGCTGCCGTGGGCCCGTCTCTGCGGCGCTCCTCCAGAGCGCCACCCAGAGCGGCCTCGCAGGGGACCCTGCCTGCAAAAACCCCGGCCCGTGCCTGACCTCCGCCCAAACTTTGGCGATGAACGTCGCCTCGCAGAGCGGCCGGGACCGGGGAAAAAAAACCCAGCCGGGGGAAGAAAAAAAAAATCCCCCGGCTGGGGTTTTTTATTCTAGTGGTTTGCCCTGCGAACCTGCAAAGGAAAACACGCACACAGCCGCAGCCAACCTGCGGGTCAACACAACCACCAAACCACACACAAACACCGGCCAGACACCCCGCTCCCTCCACGGCCACACCGGCCCAACCTCCCGCTGGGCTCCTGCGTTCTCCCACCTGCCGGCCAAAAGCTGCCGTGGGCCCGTCTCTGCGGCGCTCCTCCAGAGCGCCACCCAGAGCGGCCTCGCAGGGGACCCTGCCTGCAAAAACCCCGGCCCGTGCCTGACCTCCGCCCAAACTTTGGCGATGAACGTCGCCTCGCAGAGCGGCCGGGACCGGGGAAAAAAAACCCAGCCGGGGGAAGAAAAAAAAAATCCCCCGGCTGGGGTTTTTTATTCTAGTGGTTTGCCCTGCGAACCTGCAAAGGAAAACACGCACACAGCCGCAGCCAACCTGCGGGTCAACACAACCACCAAACCACACACAAACACCGGCCAGACACCCCGCTCCCTCCACGGCCACACCGGCCCAACCTCCCGCTGGGCTCCTGCGTTCTCCCACCTGCCGGCCAAAAGCTGCCGTGGGCCCGTCTCTGCGGCGCTCCTCCAGAGCGCCACCCAGAGCGGCCTCGCAGGGGACCCTGCCTGCAAAAACCCCGGCCCGTGCCTGACCTCCGCCCAAACTTTGGCGATGAACGTCGCCTCGCAGAGCAGCCGGGACCGGGGAAAAAAAACCCAGCCGGGGGAAGAAAAAAAAAATCCCCCGGCTGGGGTTTTTTATTCTAGTGGTTTGCCCTACGAGCCTGCAAAGGAAAACACGCACACAGCCGCAGCCAACCTGCGGGTCAACACAACCACCAAACCACACACAAACACGGGCCAGACACCCCGCTCCCTCCACGGCCACACCGGCCCAACCTCCCGCTGGGCTCCTGCGTTCTCCCACCTGCCGGCCAAAAGCTGCCGTGGGCCCGTCTCTGCCCACGGACCCAGAGCGGCCTCGCAGGGGACCCTGCCTGCAAAAGCCCCGACCCATGCCTGACATCTACCAAAACTATGGCAATAAACATCACCTCGCAGAGCAGCCAAGACTGGTGGGGGAAAAAAAAAAAAAAAAAAACACACCAGGGGAAAGCAATACATCCCCTGGCTGGTTTTTTTTTTGTTTGTTTGTTTGTTTTTTTTGTTTGTTTTATTTTTTTTACCCCAGTTATTTGCCCTACAAGCCTGCAAATCCCTGACTGCTCGGAGCCCCATATGCTCTTTCTACACGCTTACCGCAAGTCGCCTACAACAACTGCATAAAAACCACAAATGCATTAATGTCTTACCTTATCTTACCTCACAATCTGGTTGTAATTCACTCCCTTCCCGGCCACATGCAGAGAGATGGAGACCCTTTAATCATCTATGCTGCCTACACAATATCATATGATACATACAAAGATAGAGCCACGTAATGTTCACACAAGTCAAACAACTTGACGTGCCCTTAGAGCACCATTGAGACAAAATACAATACAGGGTGATAGAATGCAGGTCCATCTCTGACGGCAGTTGAGACAGTTACAGGGTGGTGCGACGTGACATCGTCTCTGGCGGCGGTCCAGATGACTACGGAGGGGTGCTGACAAAAGGCAAACAACAATATAAGGCGATACAGTACAAGACGGTCTTGGATGGTGGTAGACACCGACGCAGACCCAGACGAGGCAAATCCCATACAGAGCCGAACAAGACACTAGGCAGTCAAATACGGAACGCTCCGATAACAAAACCGCAATAGAGGGCGGTACGATGCGAGACCGCCTCAGATGTTGGTCAGGACAATGTCACGGCAGTACAATGCAAAACTGATACTCAGCAGAACAATACAATACACACTCAAAAAACCAGTGATCTAATAACAACACACAATACAGGGTGACACAAAGCCAGATGGTCTCTGCTGGCGGGCGAGACGGTTACGGAGCATCACGATGTGATACAAAGTAGACCTGCACAATATGAGATGCTCTCCAATGTCAGTCAAGACTATTACAGAGAAATACAATGCACAACCACTACAGAGAGGGACAGTGCAATAGGCATTCAAATAGGGGATGATCCAATTGAAAAAAAGGAAATACAGGGTTGTACAATGCAAAACCATCTCCGATCTCAGTCGAGACCGTTACAAAGCTATACAATGTGAGACACGAGGCGATACGGGGTGATACAATACAAGACGGTCTCAAATGGCAGTCGAGACCGTTACAGAGCTGTACGATGCAAAGCCAATACAATGCCAAACAATGCAACGTGCACTCCGGTACAGATTGATCCATCACAAAAAAAAACCAGTAGGGGGCAGTATGAAGCGAGACGGTCTCGCGTGGCGGTCGAGATAGTTACGGAGTGGCACGATGCGAGACAAAACGCAATACGGGCCGTTACAATGTAAAACAGTCTCAGATGAAGGTTGACACAATTACGGAGCGGTACAATGCAAAACCAATAGAGCCAAACAATGCCATACCCATTCAAATACAGAACGGTCCGACACAAGACGCATGATGCAGAGTGACGCTGCGAAGTGGTCTCTGATAGCGGCAGAGACAATTACGGGGCGGTACAATCCGACGCATACCCAAATACTGAGCTTTACAAAGCAAAAGAAAAAGTAAGCGCTGCCTGGCTAGGCGGTCTCGGATGGCAGTCTGAACTACAGCGCCGCGCTACAACGCAACTCTAGAATGACGCGTGCCTGAGAAGCTTGGCTTTAGGACCTTACCTCAAAAAGACATGCGGATGAGATGCCATAGAACATCTCTATGGAACTAGAAAGTACAAAAGCATAGCGGTCCTTCCAGGCCACATCGCCTCCCTGAAGGTAACCCTCCAGATACATCCGTGACGCTAAGTGTGCTTGAAGCTCCGATCGCAGGTGGCGCACGCGGACCCGTGGCACATGCAGAGGCTGCAAGAGTGACCGTGAGACACTATAAGACTGTGGGTGAGAACAACTCCCGTAGGGTTGATGATGCCGGCGCAGAAGCCCTACGGTGCCACGGTGACGTAAATACCTTATAGCGGCCCTGCAAGAGAGGCGACGGCTGCCGCCTGTGACAGAAAGCGGCCGCCAAAATCATCACGGTGGATGCATGAGAAGGCAGGCTTTAAGACCTGAACCTCTTAAGGACATGGGAACGAAACCCCAGAAGACTACTCTGTGGAAACGGGAATCTCAACGACGGAGCCACACGTGCCGCCTGGCTTGCCGCCACAAGTGGAGACCGATCGGAAAGATCCGCAACATAATACGCGCTGGAAGGAAGGACGCTTTAAAGTAGACTATCGAGACGAGAACTGCTCGACAGGCACTACGCTGATGAGGTGATGCTCTCTAGACACTCTGGAGGGCCAGCGAGGTGCCTCCTGATCAAAAAAGGAGCAATGGAGACTTTGAGACCAGAAGAAGGTATTACGCAAGACACAGAAAACAGGCCGTGCAAACTACGTGATGACAAACATGAGCCGGAACTGCCCTGACCGGTGCAGGTTACCCTCACGCTGAAGTGTAACCCCCTCTCTTTACCTGCCCAAAGGGGACCGGTCCGGGGCAGCCCTCTGCCCTACACTAACTTTAAAACCCATCTCTCCGGTTGCTGACCCTGTCCCCTCCCTCCCCAAACAATCTTGGCCACCAGTCCATCCGCTGAGCTTTCCGAGAGCCTGGGCTCCAAAGCCATCCTCGATGAAAAAAACCCCGATTGGCAAACAGCATTAATCCTGCAGGTGATAGATTCTTCATCGCCTGCAAAAACAAACAAAAAAAATGCACACACAATACTGCCGTTGGGAAGCATCGCGTCGGTCAACATAAACTTCTCCTGTAACAGCCCCTGCCTCGGACACACCGTGGTGTTCTGCTCACCTGCTCTGCACGGATTCCCGAGTTGGTTGCTGTGACCGTCATTGTTCTGGCACCTGACAGAATCAAGAATTCAAACTGGGGAAAAACAACAACAAAACAACCAAGTGTAACTGCGCTCGTAGAGGCAGCGGTCACATCTTCCCTCTAATACCAGAAACGAAGACCCACCTTCTCACGGTACTCCGCTCGGCTCTGCTGCGCCACCCTGCGCAGCTGGTCCCGCTATGTCTGAAAAAACAACATCGACAATCAGCTGGATGCAGAGAGATGGCTTCATAACGCTTAAGTCTGGTTCCTATTTAGAAACGTCATCTGGCAGCTCACCAGAAAAAACACCCACAAACTTCAAGCCCCACGCATAGCAGCCTTTGCTTCTTTGAGATGCGGTCTCCGGCGCTACCCCTGAACGGCCCCTCCTGCAGAGCTCTGCCCTTCCCCATAAAGCGTTAATGAAAACCCTGTTTGCAAAACCCGCTGACAGCCGCTCGGTCCGAAATAACCTTACCGACATTGCCTCGACACACCAACATATTAACTGTAGAATCTTACGGCTATCCCACCTACGCCTGACTCTACACCCCTGGGCAGGGCGACTCCGAGCCACGCAGACATGCACAGATACTACACAGAACACCACAAACAATGTGCCTCAAAGGTGAGAGAAAACTCTCAGTGAGAAGAATGACACCGGGATGGAAGTCGTTGTCGGGCAAGAAGACCTGCAAGACCGCAACGGTGATGGGAGGAGGCTCTGGGAAACACCCCCAATTAAAAAAAAAAAAAAAAAAAAAAAAAAAAAAAGAGTAGGACTCCAAGGCCTGTGACGAGAAATGACTCTCAAAACCGAGATGATGTATGTGCACGAAGCCCGGCTTCAAGCCCTACAAACATAAGGATGAAGGGAACGAGACACGGTCCCTGAAAATGGATGGGTAGAGAGCAGAGCTGCTCGTGCAGCCGGGAACGATGCTACAAAAGCGGAGCGACAGAAAAGTCTTCCGATCAAGACCGAGCCACGCTTTAAGCTCATAAAGCGACAAGAGAAACACCCGGTTGGCACCGTGCTGATGAGTACTGGCGATTGAACCCCACGGGCTGCGCCTGAGACATGTGTCATGCTCCTCGTGCAAAGAGCAACGAGGACATTAAGAACTGAGGAAGCTCTATGACACATAAGACGTATCACACAGACTATACGACAACAGACACAGGCTGAAACCGCCCTGCCCGGCACATGCTAGCGTTGCGCTGAGGAGTAACCTGCTCCCCCTTTACCTGCCCAAAGGGGACAGCTCCTGGACAGCCCTCTGCCCTACACTACCTTTAAAACCTGTCCCTGCAATTGCCGACCTGGTCCCCACCTTCCCCCGACCCCACCGCGGTGCCGCTCCCTCGACTTATCTTTCAGAGGGCCGGGAGGCTTAATCCATTCGCAACGAGGAAAACCACCGTCCGCCGACAGGATTCATGCGGCTGTCACCAGTCTCCTCTTCATCACCTTTAAAGAAAGACCCAAACAGCACACAACACTGCCATCAGTCGGCATCACGTCAGTCAACACGGACCTTTACCGCAACACGCCCCTCCTCAGAAGTGCCGCTGCATTTCTGATTACCTGCTCCATGTCGACTACAAAGTCAAATGCTGCGGCTGCGTGTGAGCCAACACAGGCAGGGCACAGGAAGAGCCACAAAAACACAGGTGAAGTGCGACGAGTAAGTTTTTTGTCATTACATCACCAGCCGGGAAACTCCCAAAGTGGGGCCTGGGCAGAGGCACACGAGCACAGATCCAGGCACCGATCTGTCTGTGCTCGAGGATCACCAAATGTGCTGTTTGCACCTGTATATTGGGGATTGCGCGGCCAGAGTTCACTGCCGCGCTTTGCCCTTTCCCACAGGAGGGCAGGAATCTCAAGTTTGTCCAATGGGGTGCTTCCAAGTCTCTCGCAGGCCTATGTTATCAAAACGCAGATGGTCTGCCTGTCAAGCACACGAGACTAAACAGTGATTAGTATGGTATACCTGTTCTTCTACACCCCAGCTTTGAGTCACTTAAGTAGGTTTAGAATCCTCCTTGACATCCTTCTGTTTCTTCTCCTGTGCAGACGGTCATCATCTGTGGCACCTAAAAGACGGAGAGACTCAAAATTACCGTTGCGCTCGCAAGAAGTCACTGACCCTGTGTGCCTCCTCTCGACTACCTGGCTCGCCTCAAACCCTCGCCCGCTCCCAAAGGCGGCCCGCACAGTGCCTGCAAAGTAAAAGGGAGAAAAGCTTCACTGAGCTGACACGTGATACTTTGCTGTTAGACACTAAAGGGGCCCGCGACGGCCTCGCCGGCTCGAACCGTTCACAGGCTTGTGGCATTGTTCATCTGAGCCTATGTGCAGCACCTGCAAAAACACAAGCAGAGCAGCACCTGCTGAGATACACTCTGAAACTTTAGGCTGTGGATAACAATTCCCATCTCCCGCTGCTTTACCTTGACAGCTTGCCGGCCCAGCCTCCGTCACTTTGGATTGCCGCTTTCTGTCTTGCGCCCCACCTGTAAAATACAAGCGGCACAGGTTCCTTAAAACTTGACTGGCCTGAAAAACAACTGATACTTCAGCCTGCCGATCGCCGGTCACCTGGACAGAGTCAGCCACTGAGTCAGCTCGCTGCTTCAGGGATTGAAATTGAAAAAAACGATACCATAAATGCTGGCATAGAGCCACCATTCACATCTTCCCTCTAATGCCGCACATGGCGACCCACCTTCTTATAGTGCTCCGATTGGCTCTGCTACATCGCCCTGCACAGCTTGTCCCTCTGCATCTGAAAAACAACAAACGAGTCACCTGGGAAGCAACGGCTTCCTCATTCCGATGGTCACACTCCCAATTACAAATACTATCTAGATTCCAACTACAGCCTGTCATAACAAAAAAAAAAAAAAATAACAAACTCAAAGTGCCATACGAAGCAGCCTTTTTGGTTTTTAAGGTGCAGACTCCTGCACTACTGCTGACCAGCATGTCCAACGTGGCACGGCTCATCTCAAAAACCACTAATGGAAGAGCTGTCCATACAGCCTGCTGATGGCTACACAATCCCAGATGACTGTACCACCTTGGCCCCGACAGCCTGGACACAGCAACATGTTAACCATAGACTTACTCCTATCCCACCTACCCCTGACTCGACACCCCCGGGCAGGGCGGCTCCGAGCCACACAAACACAGATGGACAGACTGACGCTACGCAAAATCCTACAATGTACCTCAAAGATGAGAGAAAACTCTCAGCGAGAATGACGACACCTCGACCAAAGACGTCATCAAGCAAAAGGATGAGCGAGACCGTAATGGTGAAGTGAGGGGCCTCGACGGAAACCCCGGAGAACGTGCAGAACGTCACGACCCGTGACAAGAAGCGACTCGCCAAACTGCAAAGATGAAGCCCGGTTTTCTGCATGTACAAGACCTAAGAGCGTAATGATGCGGGGCAGAAGGCCCGCGCCCTGAAAACGGATGGCCAGAGAGCAGAGCTGCTCACGCAGCTGGGAACCGCGCCGCAAATGAGGACCGTCCAGACACTTCCGTGACACCGCACCTATCCACGCTTTAGGCTTTTATTGCAAGAAAAGCGGTGCCCGACTGGCGCTATGCCGATGAGAACAGGCGTTTGAGACTCCAGGGGTGCCGCCTGAGGCACCGTGCCTTGCTGCTTGAGCATAAACCCGACATCGAGATCCGACAAAGGTCTAATACACCAAAGACAGACCACACCGATGACACCGCAGACACAGGCTGGAACCGCCCTGCCCGGCACACGCTACCGTCAGGCTGAAGAGTAACCCGCTCCCCTTACCTGCCTAAAGGGGATTGCTCCGCGACAGCCCTCTGCCCTACGCTAACTTTAAAAGCCATCCCTGCGACTCCCAAACTTGTCCCGTCCCCCCCAAACAGTTTCCACCGACATTTCCTCAGCTTATCTTTCAAAGAGCGATGGGTCCGAAGCCATCCTCAACAAGAAAAACACCACAGGCAGCCAAGTGGATTGAGCCTGCATTCACCAGGTTTCTCTTCATCATCTGAAAAAAAAAAAAAAAAAAAGTTATTCACACAACAAAACCACACATGAATCTACAGACAACAGCGTCATCAGTCAATATCGCATCGGTCAACACGCAATTTTCCTGTGCCATCCCCAGCTCAGATGCGCCGTGGCATTCTGCTCGCCTGCTCTCCACTGATGCCACAGTCGCATGCTGTGACGCTCATTGTTTGTAGCGTTTAAGAGTCACAAAATTACAATTGCATTTACATAACTCACCAGCTCCAGGCGCCTCCTCTCTACAACACACCTCGCCTAAAATTCTCCTCCAATTCCAAATGCAGCCTGCACAGTACCTGCAAATCCAAAGGGAAATGCTTCACTGAGCTACCACAGAATACTTTGCTACAAGACGCCTACCCTGCCCACAACCCCCTCACCTGCTCCTACGGCTCGACAGCACGCGGCAGCACCCCACCGAGCCTGCGTGCGGCACCTGCAAAAATCCAAGAGATACAGCACATGCTGAGACACTGCCCTCAACCGTAGCCCCTGGCCACCGAATCGCATCTCCCGCCCCTTCCACGTGACAACTCGCCGGCCCATCCTCTACCCCTTTGGGTCACCACCTTCACCCTTGCGCGCCACCTGTAAGACACAAACAACACCGGTCGCTTATCACTTCACTGGCAATACAACACCCAGACAACTAACTGCTACCCAATCACTCATCTTACCTGCACTGAATAAGCCCTGGTGCTCGTATCCCACAGTGCTCCTTGCTTCAAGCTTCCAACTGAAACAGAAAAATACCCTGATGTAGTCATCGCAGAGCCACCGCTCACAGCTTCCCTCTAAGACCACACACCTACCCACCTTCTGACAGAGCTCCGCTCGGCTCTCCTACGTCGCCCCGCACAGCACGTCCCCCTGCGCCTGAAAAAACAATATCAAAGAAGTCACCTGGAGACGGAGAGATAGCTTCATAATGACAAATGTTCCCATTGACGAGTGTCATCTACAGCCCAACTACAACCTGCCAGAACCAAAGGCCACTAATCTTAAACTCCACACAAAGCAGCCTCAATACCTTGGAGAGGCAATCTCCGTCGATACTGCTTAACAGCCTCTCCCTCATAGCTCTGCTACGCCCCTAAGAACATTACCAAAAAAAGCTGCCCACGCAACCCGCCGATGGCTACTCGATCCCAGGTGACTGTACCACCTTGGCCCCAACAGCCTAGCCAGAACACTGGGTTAAGCACACACTCTTACTGCCATCCCACCTACCCCTGACCCGACAACCCCGGGCAGGGCGGCTCCGAGCCACACAAACACACAGATGGACAGATTGACGCTACGCAAAATCCTACAATGTACCTCAAAGATGAGAGAAAACTCTCAGCGAGAATGACGACACCTCGACCAAAGACGTCATCAAGCAAAAGGATGAGCGAGACCGTAATGGTGAAGTGAGGGGCCTCGACGGAAACCCCGGAGAACGTGCAGAACGTCATGACCCGTGACAAGAAGCGACTCGCCAAAATGCGAAGATGTACATTCAGAAAGCCGGGCTCCAAGACCTAAGAGCATAACGATGCGGGGCAGAAGGCCCGCGCCCTGAAAACGGATGGCCAGAGAGCAGAGCTGCTCACGCAGCTGGGAACCGCGCCGCAAATGAGGACCGTCCAGACACTTCCGTGACACCGCACCTATCCACGCTTTAGGCTTTTAATGCAAGAAAAGCGGTGCCCGACTGGCGCTATGCCGATGAGAACAGGCGTTTGAGACTCCAGGGGTGCCGCCTGAGGCACCGTGCCTTGCTGCTTGAGCATAAACCCGACATCGAGATCCGACAAAGGTCTAATACACCAAAGACAGACCACACCGATGACACCGCAGACACAGGCTGGAACCGCCCTGCCCGGCACACGCTACCGTCAGGCTGAAGAGTAACCCGCTCCCCTTACCTGCCTAAAGGGGATTGCTCCGCGACAGCCCTCTGCCCTACGCTAACTTTAAAAGCCATCCCTGCGACTCCCAAACTTGTCCCGTCCCCCCCAAACAGTTTCCACCGACATTTCCTCAGCTTATCTTTCAAAGAGCGATGGGTCCGAAGCCATCCTCAACAAGAAAAACACCACAGGCAGCCAAGTGGATTGAGCCTGCATTCACCAGGTTTCTCTTCATCATCTGAAAAAAAAAAAAAAAAAGTTATTCACACAACAAAACCACACATGAATCTACAGACAACAGCGTCATCAGTCAATATCGCATCGGTCAACACGCAATTTTCCTGTGCCATCCCCAGCTCAGATGCGCCGTGGCATTCTGCTCGCCTGCTCTCCACTGATGCCACAGTCGCATGCTGTGACGCTCATTGTTTGTAGCGTTTAAGAGTCACAAAATTACAATTGCATTTACATAACTCACCAGCTCCAGGCGCCTCCTCTCTACAACACACCTCGCCTAAAATTCTCCTCCAATTCCAAATGCAGCCTGCACAGTACCTGCAAATCCAAAGGGAAATGCTTCACTGAGCTACCACAGAATACTTTGCTACAAGACGCCTACCCTGCCCACAACCCCCTCACCTGCTCCTACGGCTCGACAGCACGCGGCAGCACCCCACCGAGCCTGCGTGCGGCACCTGCAAAAATCCAAGAGATACAGCACATGCTGAGACACTGCCCTCAACCGTAGCCCCTGGCCACCGAATCGCATCTCCCGCCCCTTCCACGTGACAACTCGCCGGCCCATCCTCTACCCCTTTGGGTCACCACCTTCACCCTTGCGCGCCACCTGTAAGACACAAACAACACCGGTCGCTTATCACTTCACTGGCAATACAACACCCAGACAACTAACTGCTACCCAATCACTCATCTTACCTGCACTGAATAAGCCCTGGTGCTCGTATCCCACAGTGCTCCTTGCTTCAAGCTTCCAACTGAAACAGAAAAATACCCTGATGTAGTCATCGCAGAGCCACCGCTCACAGCTTCCCTCTAAGACCACACACCTACCCACCTTCTGACAGAGCTCCGCTCGGCTCTCCTACGTCGCCCCGCACAGCACGTCCCCCTGCGCCTGAAAAAACAATATCAAAGAAGTCACCTGGAGACGGAGAGATAGCTTCATAATGACAAATGTTCCCATTGACGAGTGTCATCTACAGCCCAACTACAACCTGCCAGAACCAAAGGCCACTAATCTTAAACTCCACACAAAGCAGCCTCAATACCTTGGAGAGGCAATCTCCGTCGATACTGCTTAACAGCCTCTCCCTCATAGCTCTGCTGCGCCCCTAAGAACATTACCAAAAAAAGCTGCCCACGCAACCCGCCGATGGCTACTCGATCCCAGGTGACTGTACCACCTTGGCCCCAACAGCCTAGCCAGAACACTGGGTTAAGCACACACTCTTACTGCCATCCCACCTACCCCTGACTCGACACCCCCGGGCAGGGCGGCTCCGAGCCACACAAATACACAGATGGACAGACTGACGCTACACAGAATCCTACAATGTACCTCAAAGATGAGAGAAAACTCTCAGCGAGAATGACGACACCTCGACCAAAGATGCCATCGAGCAAAATGATGAGCGAGAGCGTAATGGTGAAGTGAGGGGCCTCGACAGAAACCCCCGAGAACAGGCAGAATGTCACGACCAGTGACAAGAAGTGACTCACCAAACTGCAAAGATGTACGTGCAGAAAACCGGGCTTCAAGACCTAAGAGCATAACGATGCGGGGCAGAAGGCCCGCGCCCTGAAAACGGATGGCCAGAGAGCAGAGCTGCTTAAGCAGCTGGAAACCGCGCCGCAAATGAGGACCGTCCAGACACTTCTGTGACACCGCACCTATCCACGCTTTAGGCTTCTAATGCAAGAAAAGCGGCGCCCGACTGGCGCTATGCCAATGAGTACAGGCATTCGAGACTCCAGGGGTGCCGCCTGAGGCGCCGTGCCTTGCTCCTGGAGCATAAACCCAACATAGAGATCCGACAAAGGTCTAATACACCAAAGACAGACCACACCGATGACACCACAGACACAGGCTGGAACCGCCCTGCCCGGCACACGCTACCGTCGGGCTGAAGAGTAACCCGCTCCCTTTACCTGTCCAAAGGGGACTGCTCCACGACAGCCCTCCGCCCTACACTAACTTTACAAATCCTTTCCCACAATTGTCTCCCTTGTCCCCTCTCCTGTGCCTGTTCTTCAACTCATCTTTCAAAGGGCCGGGCGTCCAAATCCATCCTTGACTTAACACGCAAAAAACGGCTAGCTGGTACGTTCCTGCAGTCACCGGGTCCATCATCTGCAAAATAAAGAAATAAAAAAAAACCCACACCAAATCCAGAGTGATAAGCAACAATTAATTACAGCACCTAAGACACCAAAGAAACACAAAATTACCGTTGCGCTGGCATAAAGTCACTGGTCACATGCTCCTCCTCGATGCTACCCAGCCCACCTCAAATGCAGGAGACCGCAAGGGAACAGACCTCATCGACACCCAAATCCAACTGCAAAACATCTGAGAAAGTCTGATGAACCTGCCTCCCTTTCCCCTGTCCCAAAGCTTCAGAACCCCCTTCTCTTCTCCTGAACTAACAGGGAAGGAACCCCGCTTCTTCCAGACAACTCCCGCCCTGTATGAGAGTCTCTGAACCCCCTCTTGTCAGCTGCCCCTCGAGAGCTACTCTTCCGAGCCGTGCCCTGCAGGCAGCTTCTTTCTTCCCACAGACTCCAGGCTGCGTTACAGACCCACAAAGCCACTGAAAACCACTATACCTTAAATCTCTGCTACTTGCTTGAGAAATGCTAACACTTCATATACAGATGTATCGAAGATGCTTACCCTAGTGCCTGCTAAATAATCTTATCGTTGCTCCTATTAAGAAAATTTATATTAACAACTTACGTTGTATGTAACAAAACTGGTGAGAAAAACCCACAAAACTACATCTCCGATTAAGTCAGGAATTCCAAGAAAATGCAGGGTACCTGGAAAAAAAGAGAAATACATACTATTAAACCATCTTACCATCCCTGAATGCTCAATACAAAACTACTAACCAAAAAAAGAAAAAAAAAACCGAACACATTTGTTTTCTCTTAAATAGAACCTTAACTGGCCTGGAAGGTCTTTCCTAGAACATATGAGTTCTCCTTCTCTAAATGTGAACGCACACTAGCCCGAAGAGCTGAGCTGGCTCCAAAACTAGATTTGACCACAGGATCAACAAAAGACCTACACCGGAGACACCCAACTGCAGAATGAGCTCAATCAGCAGAGGCTGTGGCTCATATACCCCGGGCCCCGCCTTCCGCCCTTCCCACAACCCCCAGGGAAGGGGTGGGACAGACCAGCAAAAGGCATAAAGGCCGCCGCAGGTGTAGCAGCTCTTGTCAGCCTTAGGTTTACAGCATGTGAGGGACTGAACAGGGAAAGTGGCCCTTACAAGAAAGGCCAATATCTGCTTTTCTACTGTGACTGAAGCGATGGTGTCAGCAACGTGACCGGGTAAGTAATTCAACTTAATTGTTCCATTGCGTAGACAGAAAGAATTAGAAATCGTACTAAGCCCTAAAAGACACTAGTTGTCTAAATGTAATAATGATATTATCATCAAAGCTTATGTGCTTTAGCTTCCTTTCAAACAAAATACAGAGCTACGGGGTCACGCTTTACTTTTAGCAGGACCGTGCATATTACCTACCTTCTGCTTGAATTATGTTCTGGATAGGACTGAATGACAAAGCGGAACTAGATCCCGTGAGAAAACCTTCTCAAAAATATCTCTGCTTGTACCGTATGTTATTTACTGTAAAGTGCTGACAATTTAGAGCCCTACGTGATCACTCCTTGACCGATACTGTTAACAGAACTAGATGAGTCCGAAAGGACAGAAAGCACCAAAACATGTGGAAACTCAATAAAAGTATCAGAAATGGTATGAAGCATTCTAAGTAACACCTGGGTACCTGGAACAAAAATAGATTGCAAAAGACAACAAAAAACACCACGGGAAGTGTGTCTATAAAAATAGTTGAGGGCTTTCTAAGAGGAGATCTGAGCTGACGATAAGCATCTTTAGGGTACCGGATATGATATAGAAACATACTATAAGACAGACACCAAACAGGTGGCTCTGGAGCATACAGATGGTTTCGGAAAAAGTTGTATCAGAACAGGAGACGTGGTCAGAGGAATTAGAAAGGTCCCAAAGGGGCCAGAGAGACCAAAGGAGATGGGGAGATGTGACGAACTCAAAAGGGAATTGAGCAAAGTACAGATGTCCTCGGGGACCTGGGGACTGACTGGAGGTGCGCCCAAGGGCTGAGAGGACAAAAAGACAGACCAGAGTAAGAGATGGGGACTCGGGAAGCATTCTTAGGGGGAAAGAGGGGTGCGGAGTGCCCTCCGGAGCTAAAATGGGACTCTGGGATGTAGCGGTTGTGTCACGAGAGCTCGGTGGGAGCAGTGGAGGAGTCCCAAGGGGCCTGAGAGCTCAAAGAAGCCTCAAAAATAAGGATGAGGAATCCCGAAGGGGTTTTCGACAAAGTACAGATATTGTCAGGGCGCTGGGGGCAGAATGAAGGCATCTTAAATTGCAAATAGTAAGCTAAGGGCGCTCTGAGGCGCACAAAAAAATACTACCAAAAGGAAGCTGAAGCACTCTAAGGGCACTGTGCAGTACGAGAAAGGACTCGGAACGCATGGCTATAGAGAGTAGAGGCATTAGGAGGGGGCAGGGTAAGAAAAGAAGGCTCGGAGCCACAGCGGGTGCCTCGGAGTTCCAGGAGGGCATCTGGGCAAATCACAGATGAATGAGCGAGAGAAGCACCCGATGGTGATACCCTCGATAGCAGAGAGAAAAATAAAGGGCCGTTGTATGGCAAAGAAAAAACAGAGGCTCTGACGGACCGAAAGAAAGGGAGATTAAGTGCTATGAGGTGGTGGGGAGATCGAGGATGGTCTCGGGAAGCGTCTTGACGGTGAGGAGAGGGGTGTCTGTGGGGGCTGAGGGACCAAAGAAGGCTTGGGGATGACAAGGAGGAACTCGGGTGATCCTCTGAGTGGAGTACAGATGGTCTCAGGTCGCAGGGGAGAGAATGCGCAATCCTAGGTAGTGTAGAAGAACAAATGAGTGCTCTACGGCTCAAAGATGGCCCCACCTAAAGAGCTACAAGATGGATGTGGAGCACAGGGAAAGTGTCAGAAGTCAGCGGGACAGAAAAATGATTGGGAACACGATGATTGAATTTCAACAGAGTAACCGTGTCATGGGAGGCCCAGGAAACTAATAGAGGCACAGCTCGAGGGAAGAGAGGACGGAAGGACTGGGCTGGGTCTTGAAGAACGGTCTGGGAACACCTGCCCGCCGGAGTCGCGAGGTTCAGACCGGACCCCCTTGCTTTCTAAACTCCTCAGAAAGGAGTCTAGGTGGAACCGGTCTTAGCCTCTGACCGTAAATAAAGAGTTTGTGCCCCAGGTTCTGTCACAAAGTTGTTTTATTAACAGCTCGGGGCCTCCAAAGAGGGACCCCGTGGGTTCTTTTCCTGTGCTTTTTAAAGCCTCACATTCTATTGCGTAAGCTATTCACGCACATGTTAATGTGACGAGCGTGGCTCTTGACCGATCAAATTGTTCAACGGTTACGTGTCCTCTTTGATGACTGGAGTTTTAATGCAGGTGATTTTACCGTCTTATGCAGTTTCAGGATCTCTCTGTCTCATCCGTTGATGTATGTCATCTGTCTTCTGATGATTCTGGGCAGAACGGTCCCTTTTTTCATTTCGAAGAATTGTAGTTTCCCCTTGACCGTAACAGTCGCTCTAATTCATAATGTTAAGTATACAACCTTCATTATTATTACTTATACAATTTCATTAAGTTAGTTAGGTTACAATGTATCGAAGTCACGCAAAACTACTAGCTGTTCTTGCACTAAGAAGGAGTTCCGCCAAAGTTTGCTACGTTGCTGTTACATCTTGTGGTCTAGGGCTTTGCTGATCTAGCTAGAAACGCTAGGGAAAACTTTGGTTTCCCACTCTGGGTAGCAGATATGGACTCAGAAACTCTTCCGAGGGAACGAGAGGGGTGTGATGTCTGTGATAAAGCTAAACGTATGCTAAGGGCAACCTTGAAAGCATCCGTAGATGTTGCGACATGGTGAGAGAGACCAAAGAAGACTCGGGGACATGAGGAGGGAGTCCGGAGAGGCTGGGGACCAAATGGAAGCACACTAGATGGCAGAGAGGACGATAAGAGAACTCGGAGGCACAAAGAAAGAGAGGACAGGTGTCTGAGGGAAAGAGCTCAGACAGAAAATTTGATTGGGGATCGAGTAAATAAGAAAGAAAATGAAAAAATAGCGATGGCAATCTCGAAAGACGTAGAAAGAAAATTTAAAAAGAGAGGGCACTAAGGAAAGGCAAGAAATAATTAAAAATACAGACAGCAAAGGAGATAAATGTTGACAGAAAGTCTTCAGAATATCCGTGATTAAAGAATCAAGGAAAAAATTAGAAAATAGCAATGGCAAACTAAAATGCAGGAGTAGGAAGAAAAGTTAAAAAGCAATGGCACAAAGGAAGACAATTTTGATAAGATGGCAAAGAGACTAAAAGTAGGCATAGCAAGAACATTAAAAAAGCGATAGGCAACAGGGGGATTAAAGACAAAGATTAACGGCAAACTAAAACAGATGTAAAAGAGAATTTTAAAAGCGGTGGCACTAAGGAGAGACGAGAAAATTAAAAAAGATAAGCAACAAAGAGTATTAGGGAAACAGGCAAAAAACCAGAAACTATGAATCAGACACGTAGAATGAAGATTTTCAAAACTGTCAGCATTAATGAAAGAAGAAAAAAGTTTAAAATAAACACAGACAACGAGATAAAAGCAGATAGAAAGAACAAGTTAAAAGCAAGAGCAATTAGACAAAGAAATAAATAAAAATGAAAATATAGGGACAGCAAACTAAATAAAAATCTTTAAAAGCAACAGGGTACATGACCAGCACAGAACACAATAAATGAGTATTGGCAACTTCATAAAAGTAAACATAGAAAGAGATATGGCAACAGGGTAAGACGCAGACAGGAAAACATTACAAAATGGGGATAGCTAACTGAATAAAAGTTCACCTAGTGATAAAATTTAAAAAGCAAATGGGGGGTGAAGGAGAGGAGGGGGGGAGGGGGGGGGAAGGGGAGTGGGGGAAGGGGGGTGTGATAAACTCAGTATCGTTTGTTCACCAAACCTAAAAACTTACATTTCCACAAGAAGGCAACTGCTTAACAAGATGTGGCGAGATGGCCCACATTTTACTGTGTAAACAAGATATGCATGATTGTGCAGACAAGACTAAGCTGCAAGGTCAAGTTATGTAGACAAAGTATAATAAATTGTGAAAAGACTTGAAGGAAAGAAACCTTCACCTCAAGACCACTGGCAATACTAGTGTTTAAGATATTCATTTGTGTAATTTTAAGGGTGTTTGGTTAGTACTGCCAGAGTTTTAGAGATACCTGTAGCACTTGGATAAATATTTTGACAAAATGTTAGATGAAGAATCCTTATAGAATTTACTAACTCTTTAGAAAAATTGGGGGACTGAGTCAAAGATATAGTACTAATTAACTAGTAGTAATTCATAACTGAAATAATTAACAGAGGACAATTTGCTGATCCAACCAGCTGCTCAAGAAACCATTGTGATAGACTTGTATTGTGATAGACTTGTTAACCAAACCCGTATGTGAGCTATGCAGCATTCCACAATATGCTAATCGCTGTAAACCAGTATAGCCGGAAGAAGTAAACAAGATATGCTAGCCTTGATTGCTGATAAGGGAATACTTTACAGTTGTAAAAGTACGTATGTAGTATGCATGCTCTAAGTGATAAGATCGTGACCTACCAGAAAACCAGAAAAGACCCCCTAACAACAAAGCCCGAGGCCGCAGAAGAAACCAGCGAAAAGTCACGTCATCCCAGAAGAGAAGGGGGATTTATCCTCTGGAGGGGATAAAGTGCGAGCCTAGGTGGAGCTGCGACTCCCTGGCCGCCCAGCGCTGCCTTTGCTTTCCTACCTTAATAAATACTTAGTGAATCTGGTTTTGATTCAATTGGTCTTAATTTCAACTATAACAAATTTGGTGCCGTGACTCGGATCCAGACAGCCCACTCAGAATTCGACTCTGGGAGGGCGCCCCATCCTCGGATGGTCCCGGAGGAGATTCCGACTTAGCTCGCCTGGATTTTCCGAACTGAGATAGGAAAGCAAAAAGAAAGAGAAAATAGGTACTGCAGTTCCCCGTAATTTTTGTGCACGAAGAGCCGGGCGAAGACTCGGGAGTGAGTGAGTATGTTGCGATACCGTTCGGTCGGGGATTGGATACCTGGGGTGCGAGTGACTGAGATGTCCATCGAACTTTATAGTCCACCGGGCGAAGCGAGTGTGGACCTCCTAGTAGTGCGGTTCGCATTGTCCGCGAGGACGTGGGCCACAAACGGAGGGAAGCGAGTGAAACCTGAGTGAAAGAAGGCACTCTCGGAAGATGGAACAGAAGAAGAGTAAGACTTCTGATTCCATGCAGAAGATAAGGGGAGGGGTGGGCTCCCTGACCCCATGATAGCCCGTTATCCCGGAGTGCACCTGGTGTGTAAAGGCACTTTGGAAGATGGGACAGAAGAAAAGCAAGCCTTCTGATCCCATGGGAGGGACGAGGGGACCTCAAGGTGAGGTTACCCAGGATTCCCTTTGGAGTAAATAGGACAGGCCATCAAGGCTAAGGAAAAGTGTACCTGAAACTCAGCGTCCTGTTAAGCAAGTGAGAGTTTAGATTTGTAATCGGTCTGACTATCTTGGTGCAGATTAGTGGTAAACGGCAAATGGTTTAAGTTACACGTAACTGGCTATTGTTTTAATTGGAAAATCTTGTGGTGTGAGAATGGGCCCTTTTATATGACTGAGTGAGTGTTTGAGTGAGTGAGGTGTGGAGTTTGTGTGTTCGCCCTAAGCGAAAAGGATTTTTACAATGGAGGAGAGGGAACATCGACATAGTCCAGGCGCAGACATTAAATGGCTACTACAGCGGCCAAACTGGACTAATCAAGACACTGAACATAAAACTCATATGGTGGATCTGCGCACCAGAGTTGTTCAAGAAATTAAAGAATCTGTTCCTCGAGGACAGAATATAAATAAAGCTCTGAGTGAACATCAAGGGAAAGATGAAACCCCCACTAAATGGCTGGACGGATTGCGACAGAATCTGCAACTCTATTCAGGGCTAGATCCCACCACGCCTGTGGGACAAGTTCTGTTGAGAACTCAGTTTGTGGTAAAGTCATGGACAGACATTAGAAAGAAATTGATGAAGTTAGAAAACTGGCAAGAGCGAGGATTAAACGAGTTGTTGAGAGAGGCATTGTTCTCGCCCCTCGCTCTCGGTACGAGATTGGGCATGAGACCATTGGTTCCAACTGCAAAGTGTCATAGAGCGAATAGTGGTCTTGCATAAAGAAGCTAGAGTTAGAAAGGGAAAAGGGAAAGCTATTGTTTGTGCTGTGCTGGGAGCGTGCCTGGCAGCTGTGGTGGAGGACAGGAGGCGGGCGCCCCACCAAGAAGAGGTGATAGTTGCCTCAATACAAGCAGCACTGGCGCCGTTGCAGGAACAATTACTAGAAACGGAGCGGACGCTAGAGGAAGAAAAGCACCAAAACTTAATGTTGAAAGAGGAACTAAGAGTTCGGCTCCTGAGGGAGGCAGACACCCTCGATGAGACAAAGGTGATGCCAAAGGGAAAAAGGGTACGCCCAATTTACCCTCAGGGGGATTTAAGAAAACTAAAAGATGCCACAGATAACACCCCACCACATGTGCCCACTGGTAAAAACAGAATACATATATGAGGACGATAGCGACAACTGCCCTCAGGTTGTCACCAGAGAAATCCCCTTTACCGCCACTGAATTGGCCAAACTATGGAAAGTTTTTGCTAGGACGGCAAGGGAATCTGAAACTGAATATGTGTCGGGGGGAGGGGGGAGGACAGAATCATGTTATCAGAAAAGGGAGCTGAGGGATATTGGGACCCTGGCGTTTTCCTCACAACGGTCGACCGCCGAGCTCTGTGGTCTCTGACCCAGAGAGCCGCGTATTGGGCCGGGGGGGCTGAACCCATTGGAGAGGGAGGATCCTCTAGCTATAAATGGTTCTGTCAATCAGCTATTGGAAAGTGTACAGAAGGCGGCTTGCCTACAAATGATGTGTGATCGGGAACTCAAACCAAACCTAAGCTCCCCAATGTTGTTACCAGTAGATCCCGAGCGAGTAACACCCCTGATAAGAGGACTCCCCGACTCACTAAAACCTACTGAAATCCAATTGCAGGGGAGGATCCAAAATGTGTCTCGGGAAGAGCGAATTGCAGCTGCCCGAGGAGGGATGGTAACCCCTGAGCAGTGGTGAAGGGGGAAGAAGGTAGGGACCTGGGGGGAAGTGGTTCAGGAATTAATAAATTACAGAAGGAAATATGGGCCAGTAAGTCGGACTTACCAAAAGGTAGAAACTAGAACAGTGCGGGTGGAAGAGCCGGCGAATAAATCATTGTTTTGTTTTGTTTTTTTTCCTGGAAGAAGCCCTGATCTAAAAAAAAAGACCTCTATTCCGGCAAGAATTGTGGCAAATAGGACTGCAAAAGGGGGTGCCCCGAGCCTTAATGGATGGGGTCCCCACCAAAAAGCTAGAGCTCCTGGTGCGGAGATGGTCTGGACAAGGACCCCCGCCCAGACTGAACCCACCTTCGGCGCCACCCGTGGACATGGGGGAAAGGTTCAAGAGAAACGAGAAGGTGGCAGAAAGCTAAATCCTCTGCCCCCTCAAGGTGAGGGGGAGGCAGAGGGTGGATGTTTATTAGGCGACTCACCTGCAATAGTAAGGGAGACTTACTAATTACAGTTGCGGTAGGGCCAAGGAAAAAGCCTGTGACTTTTTTAATTGATACAGGGGCCCAAATTACAGCAATTAATTGGAGTGAGGCAGAACAGTGCGGCATCTTGGCCTCTTCTAAACACCTAATAGTACTAAGTGCTTCGGGGAAAACCCAATCTGTGCCCATGACTCCGGTAACCTTGTGACTACCAGGAGAGGAAAGTCCGGTGGACACCATGGCGACTGTAGGGCCCTTTCAAATGAATCTCCTGGGAATAGATGTTTTGAAGGGAAGACAGTGGCGGGACACCCAAGGGAACTTACGGTCTTTCGGTGTTCCTCAGGTTAGAAGGCTAACTGAGAATTTCAGTGTGGCAGTGCGCCTGCTACAAGCAGCGCCTCCCCTCCCCCCTTCCCGCTTGACTAATGTGAAACCCTACCCGTTACCCCTGGGAGCGAGGGAGGGCATCACCCCCGTGTGAGAAGATCTGAAGAAACAGGGAGTTGTAGTCCTGGCACAGCCCCTCTTCAATTCTCCCTTATGGCCTGTGAGAAAACCTAATGGGAAATGGAGATTGACTGTAGAGTACCTACGCCTCAATAACAATACAGGCCCATTAACGGCAGCTGTGCCAAACATCCCCGAACATCGCCGAGTTAATTAGCTTAGCTTTACGGGAGGCCGAACAAACTATTCGAAAACAACCCGTAGTTCTTCGGGCCTGTTCACGGTGATCAAAGCAGGTGTAACAGAGACCCCACCCCCTGACAGGGTAGCTCAGCGCCTCCGTGAGGAAATGGTATGCTCAAATAGAACACTATTGGGAAATTTTTTCTGTGGCAGAAGGGACTGCTAAAATACTGCCTATCCAAGATGAGGCGAACTTGGATAGGGAGAGGCCCCAACTTTCCCCTGTGATCAGGGTAACTCCCCCATTCTCAGAGTAGGTTTTACTGATGCTTCATCGAAGCGAGAAGGGAAAGTTTGGAAGTACCGGGCAGTGGCCCTTCAGGTAGAAACCAAGGAGCAGATCATTACAGGAGAGGGCAGTGCACAGGTGGGAGAGCTGGTTGCAGTGTGGAGTGTGTTTCACCGTGAGAGACAGACTCTTTCCCCTGTGCACATTTATACAGACTCCTATGCAGTGTTCAAGGGCTGCACAGAACGGCTTCCGTTTGGGGAGCAGAACGGCTGGGAAGTCAATAGAATACCAATTTGGCAAAAGGAAAGGTGGCAAGATATTCTTGCAATTGCAAGACAGGGGACATTTGCGGTAGCATGGGTAGCTTCCCACAAAAATACAAACAAACAAACAAAATAAAACAAACAAACAAAAAAAAACCAACCCCCCCCAAAAAACCCTGATACCCCGGCTGGCCGGTGGAATGCAGAAGCGGATGAGTTGGCCCGATTAGCCCCACTGCAGAGCACCCAAGTGCCAGGAGGACGTGGGTTAGCTAAAAGACCTTTTGGGAAAAATATAAATTGATTTTACCGAACTTCCAAAAGTTGGTAGGTATAAATATCTCTTGATACTTGTAGACCACTTTACTCATTTTGTGGAAGCTTTCCCAGTGGCACAAGCCACTGCAAAACGGTAGTAAAAATATTGTTAGAAAACATCATACCACGGTATGGGACTCCATTTTACCTCCAAAATTATAAAGGAAGTCCTAAGTCCATTAGGAACCAAATGGGACTACCATACCCCGTGGCATCCGCAGAGTTCGGGAAAAGTAGAAAGAATATATCACTGAGCTTATGAAGAGGAGGCAAGAGTTAATAAAGAAAGGACTGATAGTGCAGAGACCGCCTTTAGATATTACAATTCACAAAATCAAACCAGGAGATAAAGTATTGATCAAAGCCTGGAAAGAATAATCCCTGACTCCCTGTTGGAAGGGACTTTTTCTTGTTTTGCTCACTACAGGTACTGCTGTTCAGACTGCTGAAAGAGGGTGGACTCACGCAAGCCGAATCAAAGGACCCATTCAGAGTTCCCATTGGGAGGCAACAGGAAGCCCGGACAACTTAAAAGTTACCTTCCGAAGAAAACCGGATGAGTGCGACTATCTTTTGTAGACATCCTAACTGTATTTGTTCTAAATTATTATAAGTATAAACTTTGTAAAGAAAAGTGGTGGGTTCATTGCCTCTATAGGTATCCTCCTAGCGGTATTTGAATCTGAAGAGTGGTGGGATATTTTTGCCAAAGGTCTAAACCCTGAAAAGTGTGATAAGCTCAGCGCTGTTTGTTCACCAAACCTAGAAACTCGCATTGTCACATTGTTTTACAAAAAGGCAATTGCTGAACCTGCTGTTGCAAGATAGCCAGCATCCTGTGAGCGGGCAAGGCTAAAACTGCAAAGGTCAGGTTATGCAAACAAAGTAGGATGTGAAAAAGACTTGGAGGAGGGGAGGGGGGCTCATGAAGACGAAGAGTACATGATGTGAGGAAGACATGAAGCTTTCATCCCTGCGACAACCAGGAGGAAAAGGAAAGCAGAAAACGACCCCCTAGCAACAAGTCGTGTCGGGCAGATGCAGAGTACCCCTCTACCGGAAAAAGAAGAGTATAAAACCAGGGACTTTTGGGAAACGGGTGCGAGCCGTCGGCGGAGTGAGACTCCCGGGCCGCCCAGCGCTGTTTTGCTTGCTGCCGCTTGCTAAATAAATATTCCAAATTTTTAATTGACTCTGTCTCGCATCAATTTGTGGGATCAACTTATAACAAAAAGTGTTGTTTCCATGCAAATGAACCTTGGTTAACAAAAGTCAAAATTGTACAAGTAATTTGCAGACGAACAGTGTCTAGAGTGAAGTGTGGGCCTTGGGAAGTGAAAATTAAGAATTGGGAGGCATATAAGTCAAGGTGGGCTAAATGTGAAGGAGGTTCCCCTGAAAAATACAACTGCTGCCGAGAAGATGGTACCCCTCGCTGCTCTAAGCAATAGAGTAGGCAGAGGAAGAGGCAGAGGCGTACTGCTGTGGGGATTGAGGTTGATGAACCACCTCCAGAAATGGCCCATAAGGCCCTTTGACTTACAACTCCCAACCCAAGCGACCTTAGGACTTCCTGAAGTCTACACACTCTCCCAGGAAACAAAAGTAAAAATCAAAGAAATTGCCAGGGATCTTGGGATACCTATAGCAAAGGCAAGAGCACTCCACCTTTCTCAAATCTGCAAATAAGTCTGTGTACAACAGGGGTGTTATTAATGACAATAAGGAAAACCCAAGGGGAAGAGAGTCCCCACAAACTCTTTCTAGATGGGAAGATCAACAAATCATTGCCAGTATAACTACAGCAGGTGGCCCTAGTTTTCTCACAACTTTTTGTCACCTAGCACCCACAGAACAGTGTCTAGATCAAAAGGGCTTTTACTTTTGCCCCAGCTCAAACCCAGGAAGAGGATATTGTAACTATCCCAATGCCTACTATTGTGCATATTGGGGTTGTGAAACAATTGCTTCAGATTGGGATCCAGGGGCTGGAAAAGATAAGTACCTTACTGTAGGATATGGACCTTTCAGATGTACCCGTACGAAACGGGATTGGCAAGAAGGAGCTCGGTTGATACATTCCAAGACGGGGCTCACCCTCTGTGTGTCTCTAGATGTGTTCAATGCCCTTCGAGAATACTGCATCCAAGTCACTATTATCCCAAAGGTATTATATCATCAGGAAAGTGTAATTTATGATTATTGGGACACTAAAACACATCTCATTGCTAAACGAGAACCAATAACTGCTATTACAGTAGCCACATTGTTAAGTATTGGAGCAGTAGGAGCGGGGACAGGAATAGCCTCCCTCAGTCAACAAAAACAAGTATTTAGCTCTTTAAGAGCTGCAGTAGATGAAGATCTAGAAAGAATAGAAAAGTCAGTAACTACATTAGAAAAATCTTTAACCTCTTTATCAGAAGTAGTGTTACAAAAATAGGAGAGGAATGGATCTCCTCTTCCTACAGCAAGGAGGATTATGTGCAGCCTTAAAAGAAGAGTGTTGCTTTTATGCTGACCATACAGGAGTCGTAAGAGATTCGTTAGCTAACTTAAGAGAGGGGCTAGAGAATCGAAAAAGGGAACGAGAAGCACAATCCTCCTGGTATGAATCGTGGTTTAACCAGTCACCATGGTTAACTACCTTAATTTCCACCCTAGCGGGGCCCCTCATAATGCTGTTGTTAACTCTGACCTTTGGGCCTTGTATTGTTCTTAACAAAAGTTACAAATTTGTTAACAGGTTGGAAACAGTGCAACTAATGGTAATGAAGCAATCAGAACTGGAAATGAAGATTATACCTGATGAAAACTCTGAGTTAGATGCAGCTTGTGAAGTACTGTCCAGGTTTGATCAGCAAATTTCTTGTAAATAAAAGAAAAAGGGGGGATTGTAATAAGTAACAGAGGACAATTTGCTGATCCAACCAGCTGCTCAAGAAACCATTGTGATAGACTTGTATTGTGATAGACTTGTTAACCAAACCCGTATGTGAGCTATGCAGCATTCCACAATATGCTAATCGCTGTAAACCAGTATAGCCGGAAGAAGTAAACAAGATATGCTAGCCTTGATTGCTGATAAGGGAATACTTTACAGTTGTAAAAGTACGTATGTAGTATGCATGCTCTAAGTGATAAGATCGTGACCTACCAGAAAACCAGAAAAGACCCCCTAACAACAAAGCCCGAGGCCGCAGAAGAAACCAGCGAAAAGTCACGTCATCCCAGAAGAGAAGGACTATAAGAAGAGGACTCTGGAGGGGATAAAGTGCGAGCCTAGGTGGAGCTGCGACTCCCCGGCCGCCCAGCGCTGCCTTTGCTTTCCTACCTTAATAAATACTTAGTGAATCTGGTTTTGATTCAATTGGTCTTAATTTCAACTATAACAATAACCTAAAAGACAGGCCTGATAAAAAATGGATGAAGCAAGAACTCTTGAGGCATTGCCAAGGACAGCTCCTGATAACAAATAAAAGAAGGTCTTGAAAAGCGGCTGAAACCAACCCTGCAGTCTGGACAGAGACCAAAAAGAAAAACTGAGTCTGCGCAGGGACAAAAGGTTACTTGAAGTGATGAAGAAGAATTTTCAGCCTTCATCCTCAAGACCCTCAGCGACCACCACCACAAAGCATTGCGCAAGCACAGTTAGGAGGAGTTTATGAAAATGACTTCTTAAAGCTAATTTTAATTCAAAGCGGGGATAGGTTATGCATATGTATAGGCGTATTAAGAGATCTTATGATTATGTAAAAAGTACCATATATATTTGAGAAGGCCGCTGCATTGGGTGCACGCCGTCGGTGGAGTGAGACTCCCAGGCCGCCCAGCGCTGTTTTGCTTGCTGCCGCTTGCTAATAAATACTTCAAATTTTAATTGACTCTGTCTCACGTCAATTTTGTGAGATCAACTTATAACAGGGGGGAGGGGAAGAAGGGGGAAGGGGGGGGGAAGGGGAGGAGGGGAAGTGGCAACACAGGACAGGGGAAAGAATGGCTAAAAGCAGCAAGGAGGGACAGGGGAGTAAGGGAGAGTGAGGCAAGGGGCGACAAAAGGTGGAAAGTGGGTGTGAAGAAAGGTAAAAATCGGGAACAGCAGGGGAAGAATGGGAAAGGTGGAATGGGAGGAAGAAAAGTTAACTGGGGAAATGGGGAAAGGAAAGGCAGAAATGGGGGAACAGGAGAACATGAAGGAAAAAATGGGAATGAGGAAAGGGTTCAGGAGTGAAAACAACAGCAGGGGAAGATGGGGGGGTAGACGGGAGAAAGAGGTGGGAGGGGAACAGGGAATGGACAGAAAAGGGGAGGGGGAAAGAGGGCAGAAAGAAAGGGGAAAGAAGGGAAGGAAAAACAGGGTGGGAGAAATGGAAGGAGGAAAGGGGGAGAGGGAACAGTAGGAAAACAGGAAAGAGGGAACATGTGAGGGGGGAGGAGTAAGGGAAAGGGAGAACACAGAATGGGAGGGGAAAAAAGGAAAAATAAGAAAGGAGAAATAGAGGATGGGTAGAAAGCGGTGGGAGAAAAGGAGAAAGAATGAAAAGGGGGACCGAGAATGGAAGCAAAGAAAGGGGAAAACGGAATGGGATGGAGGAAGAAAATTTCAAGCAGGAAAGAGGAGACAGAGCAAAAAAGAGCAAATGGAGAAAAGAGGACAAAGGGGGAAAAGGGCAAAGGGAGTACAGGGGAAGAGGAGGGGAAAGGGAGAAAAGGGGAGGTGGAAAGAAAAGGGGAAAGGGGGGACAGCAGACTGGGGAGAAAAGAAAAGCAGAAAGGGGGAGACAGAAGATGGAGTGGGGGGAAGTAAAGAGAGAAATGGGACGGGGGGGAGAAAGGGAGCACATGGGACGCGTGGGGTGCAGGGGGAACTGAGAATGAAGGAAAGGGAAAAGGGGGGATCCGGGGGATGGCAACAGGGAAAGAGGCAATGGTGGAAGGAGGGAAGGCAAAAGGAGGCAAGGGAAGAGGGAAAGGGGCAACAAAGAGGGAAGGCAAAGTAGAAAACGGATGACAAAGGGGAAGAGTAAGGAGGAAAGGTGCGACGTGGGAGGGGATGGTAGGGGAACAGGGTGACAGGAAGGGGGACAGCAAGGGGAAAACAGGCGACATGGGTGGAAGGCAAGGGAGAAAGGGGGAAGGGAGAATAGGAGATGTGGAGGAAAGAGGAGACTGCGGGGGCGGGGAAGGGAGGGCAGCAGGGAAGAAACAATAAGGGGGGGGCGGATGAGGTGTAAAGCTGGAAAAACAGGGGCGAGGGGAGTAGAAAGACAGAGAGGAGAGATATGGAACAGGAGAGACAACACAGGGGGAAGGGGGGGGGGACAGCGGATGGAGTAGGGGAAAGGAAAGAGAGAATGGGATAGGGAGGAAAGAAAGGAGGAAAGACGGGATATGGGACAGTGGAAAAATGGCGAAAGAAAAAAAAGGGATGATGCGGAGGCAAGGAAACGAGGAAAGGGAGGACAGGGATGGAAGGAAAGTGAGAAAAAGGGGACCGGGGGGAAGGAGAGGTACAAAGGGATACTGGATATGGGGGGGGATGGGGACGGGATGGAGAAAGAAGTAAAGTGGCAACAGCAGGGAAAGACAGTGGCAACAGCAGGGAAAGACAGGGCAACGGGGAAAGACAGAAAGTGGGTACAGAGTATAAGGGTCAGGAAAAGGGAGAGTGTAACTGGAGGGAAGAAAACGGAAAGGGGGGAAGTGCAGAGACAGCTTTGGGTGGGGGCAAGGAAAGGGGAAAGCAGGGAGAAGGATGGCTTGAGAATAAGGAGGAGAGGGGAAAGGTAGGATGGAACAGTACAGAAAGAAAGGAGGAAAGGGGGCACAGAACAGTGCAGAACAAAAGGAGGAAAAGTGGGACGGTGGAAAACCAAAAAGGGGGGGATGAGGGAAAAAAGGAAAGGGGGGAAGGGAAAGTAGAAACAGTGGGGGAGAAAGAGGGGACGTGCGAGGTGTAAAGATGGAAAAACAGGAGCAACAGTTAGAAGGTGGAGGCCGGAAGGTGGAGGCCAGGAGGTGGATGCCGGAAGGTGGAGGCCAGAAGGTGGAGGTCAGGAGGTGGAGGCCAGGAGGTGGAGGCCAGAAGGTGGAGGCTAGAGGCTGGAAAGTGGAGGCTGGAAAGTGGAGGCCAGAAAGTGGAGGCTGGAGGCTGGAAAGTGGAGGCCGGAAAGTGGAGGCTGGAAAGTGGAGGCTGGAAAGTGGAGGCCAGAAAGTGGAGGCTGGAGGCTGGAAAGTGGAGGCCGGAAAGTGGAGGCCGGAAAGTGGAGGCCGGAGGCCGGAAAGTGGAGGCCGGAAAGTGGAGGCTGGAGGCCGGAAAGTGGAGGCCGGAAAGTGGAGGCCAGAGGCTGGAAAGTGGAGGCCGGAAAGTGGAGGCCGGAGAGTGGAGGCTGGAGGCCGGAAAGTGGAGGCCAGAAAGTGGAGACCGGAGGCTGGAAAGTGGAGGCCGGAAAGTGGAGGCCAGAAAGTGGAGGCTGGAGGCTGGAAAGTGGAGGCCGGAAAGTGGAGGCTGGAGGCCGGAAAGTGGAGGCCGGAAAGTGGAGGCCAGAAAGTGGAGGCCGGAAAGTGGAGGCCAGAGGCCGGAAAGTGGAGGCCGGAAAGTGGAGGCCAGAAAGTGGAGGCCGGAAAGTGGAGGCCAGAGGCCGGAAAGTGGAGGCCGGAAAGTGGAGGCCGGAGGCCGGAAAGTGGAGGCCGGAAAGTGGAGGCCGGAGGCTGGAAAGCGGAGGCCGGAAAGGGGAGGCCAGAAAGTGGAGGCCGGAGGCTGGAAAGTGGAGGCCAGAGGCTAGAAAGTGGAGGCCAGAAAGTGGAGGCCAGAGGCCGGAAAGTGGAGGCCGGAAAGTGGAGGCTGCAGGCTGGAAAGTGGAGGCTGCAGGCCGGAAGCTGGAAGCTGTCAGTGCATGAGATTGCATTTGTATAATTTTGTAAAGTATAATACTGTTTGGTTTTATTTATTGTGATAGTTATTTTTGTGTCATTTTATTTATTGTGGTGAAATTATTTTTTGTTGATGAGTTCGTTGACATTCAGGAGATCGTGGATTTTGATTGCAGTGTTTGTATTTGTTGTTGATTTGTAAGTGCTGTGAGTTTCATTATATGAATAAATGTTCATTTAAGTACGTGATATTGTGTCGTTATTGGTCATCGTTTGTGGCACCTAAAAGACCGAGAGACTCAAAATTACCATTGCACTCGCAAGAAGTCACCGACCCTGTGTTCCTCCTCTCGACTACCTGGCTCGCCTCAAACCCTCATCCGCTCCCAAAGGCAGCCTGCACAGTGCCTGCAAAGTAAAAGGGAGAAACGCTTCACTGAGCTGCCACATGATACTTTGCTATTAGATGCTAAAGGGGCCCATGAGGACCTCGCCGGATCGAACCGCTCATTGACTTGTGGCATTTTTCATCTGAGCCTGTGTGCGGCACCTGCAAAAACACAAGCAGAGCAGCACCTGCTGAGATACAGTCTGAAACTTTAGGCTGTGGATAACAACTCCCATCTCCCGCTTCTTTACCTTGACAGCTTTCCGGCCCATCCCCCATCAGTTTGGGTTGCCGCCCTGGGTCTTGCACCCCACCTGTAAAACACAAGCAGCACGGGTTCCTTACAACATGACCGGCCTGAAAAACGACTGATACTTCAGCCCGCCAATCGCCAGTCACCTGGACAGAGTCAGCCACTGAGTCAGCTCATCGCTTCAAGGAATCAAATTGAAAAAAAAAAAATGATATGATAAATGCTGTCATAGAGCCACCGGTCACAGCTTCCCTCTAATGCCACACATGGCGACCTGCCTTATTATAGTGCTCCACTCGGCTCTGCTACGCCATCCTGCACAGCTTGTCCCTCTGCGTCTGAAAAACAACATCAAACGAGTCACCTAGATGGGAAGCGATGGCTTCCTCATTCCGATGGTCACATTCCCATTTACAAATACTATCTAGACTCCAACTACAGCCTGCCATAAAAACAAAAACAAAAACCACACACACAAAAAAAACACTCAAAGTGCCATACAAAGCAGCCTTTTTTGTCTTTGAGGTGCAGACTCCTGCACTACTGCTGACCAGCATGTCCAACTTGGTGCTGCTCATCTCAAAAACCACTAATGGAAGAGCTGTCCATACAGCCTGCTGATGGCTACGCGATCCCAGATGACTGTACCGCCGTGGCCCCGACAGCCTGCACACAGCAACATGTTAACCATAGACTCTTACACCTATCCCACCTACCCCTGACTCGACACCCCGGGCAGGGCGGCTCCAAGCCACACAAGCACACAGATAGACAGACTGACACTACACAGAATCCTACAATGTACCTCAAAGATGAGAGAAAACTCTCAGCGAGAATGACGACACCTCGACCAAAGATGTCATTGAGCAAAATTATGAGCGAGACCTTAATGGTGAAGTGAGGGGCCTCGACGGAAACCCCGGAGAATGTGCAAAACATCACGACCCATGACAAGAAGCGACTCACTAAACTGAGATGTACATGCGGAAAACCAGGCTTCAAGACCTAAGAGCATAACGATGCGGGGCAGAAGGCCCGCGCCCTGAAAACGGATGGCCAGAGAGCAGAGCTGCTTAAGCAGCTGGAAACCGCGCCGCAAATGAGGACCGTCCAGACACTTCTGTGACACCGCACCTATCCACGCTTTAGGCTTCTAATGCAAGAAAAGCGGCGCCCGACTGGCGCTATGCCAATGAGTACAGGCATTCGAGACTCCAAGGGTGCCGCCTGAGGCGCCGTGCCTTGCTCCTGGAGCATAAACCCAACATAGAGATCCGACAAAGGTCTAATACACCAAAGACAGACCACACCGATGACACCACAGACACAGGCTGGAACCGCCCTGCCCGGCACACGCTACCGTCGGGCTGAAGAGTAACCCGCTCCCTTTACCTGTCCAAAGGGGACTGCTCCACGACAGCCCTCCGCCCTACACTAACTTTACAAATCCTTTCCCACAATTGTCTCCCTTGTCCCCTCTCCTGTGCCTGTTCTTCAACTCATCTTTCAAAGGGCCGGGCGTCCAAATCCATCCTTGACTTAACACGCAAAAAACGGCTAGCTGGTACGTTCCTGCAGTCACCGGGTCCATCATCTGCAAAATAAAGAAATAAATAAAACCACCAAATCCAGAATCAGAAGCGACAACTAATTATGTCACCTAAGACACCAAAGAAACACAAAATTACCGTTCCGCTGGCATAAAGTCACCGGTCACATGCTCCTCCTCGATACTACCCAGCCCACTTCAAATGCAGGAGACCGCAAGGGAACAGACCTCATCGACACCCAAATCCAACTGCAAAACATCTGAGAAAGTCTGATGAACCTGCCTCCCTTTCCCCTGTCCCAAAGCTTCAGAACCCCCTTCTCTTCTCCTGAACTGACAGGGAAGGAACCCCGCTTCTTCCAGACAACTCCCGCCCTGTATGAGAGTCTCTGAACCCCCTCTTGTCAGCTGCCCCTCGGGAGCTGCTCTTCCGAGCCATGCCCTGCAGGCAGCTCCTTTCTTCTCACAGACTCCACGATGCGTTACAGACCCACAAAGCAAGTGAAAACCACTATACCTTAAATCTCTGCTACTTGCTTGAGAAATGCTAACACTCCATATACAGATGTATACAAGATGCTCACCCTAGCGCCCGCTAAATAATCTTATCGTTGCTCCTATTAAGAAAATTTATATTAGCAACTTACACTGTATGTAACAAAAACGGTGAGAAAAACCCACAAAGTTCCATCTCCGATTAAGTCAGGAATTCCAGGAAAATGCCGTGTACCTGGAAAAAAAAAAATACCTACTAATACACCATCTTACCATCCCTGAATGCTCAATACAAAACTATTGACCTTAAAAAAAAAACCAAAAAAACAAAGAACAAATTTACTTTCTATTAAATATGCTGCTGAACCTTAACTGGTCTGGAAGGTCTTTCCTAGAATTTATGAGTTCTCCTTCTCTAAATGTGAACGCACACCAGCCTGAACAGCTGAGCCGGCTCCAAAACTGCATTTGACCACAGGATCGGTAAAGGACCTACACCGAAGACACCCAACGGCAGAATGCATTCACTCAGGAGAGGCTGTGGCTCATATCCCCCGGGCCCCGCCTGCCGAACTTCCCACAACCCCCCAGGGAGGGGTGGGACAGACCAGCAAAAGGCATAAAGGCCGCCTCAGGGGTAGCAGGCTCCTTTTCTCGTCAACCTTAAGTCTACAGCACATGAAGGACTGAACAGGGAAAGTAGCACTTACAAGAAAGGCCGATATCTGTTCTTCTACTGTGACTGCAGCGATGGCGTCAGTGACGTGACCAGGTAAGTAATTCAACTTAATTGTTCCATTGCGTAGACAGAAAGAATTAGAAATCGTACTAAGCCCTAAAAGACACTAGTTTATTAAATGCAGTAATGATATTATCATCAAAATTTATATGCTTTAGTTTCCTTTCAAACAAAATACAGAGCTACGGCGTCATGCTTTACTTTTAGCAGGACTGCGCATACTACCTACCTTCTGCCTGAATTATGTTCTGGATAGGACTGAACGACAAAGCGGAACTAGATCCCGTGAGAAAACTGTCTCAAAAATATCTCTGCTTGTAACGTACGTTATTTACTGTAAAGTGCTGACAATTTAGAGCCCTACGTGATCTCTCCTTGACCGATACTGTTAACTAGATGAGTCCGAAAGGACAGAAAGCACCAAAACACGGGGAAATTCAATAAAAGTATCAGAAATGTTATGAAGCATTCTAAGTAACACCTGGGTACCTGGAACAAAAATAAATTGCAAAAGACAACAAAAACCACCATGGGAAGTATGTCTATAAAAATAGTTGAGGGCTTTCTAAGAGGAGATCTAAGCCGACAATAGGCATCTTTAGGGTACCGGATATGATATAGAAACATACTATAAGACAGACACCAAACAGGTGGCTCTGGAGCATACAGATGGCTTCAGAAAAGGTTCTGTCAGAACAAGAGACGTGGTCAGAGGACTTAAAAGGGTCCCAAAGGGGCCAGAGAGACCAAAGAAGATGGGGAGATGTGACGAACTCAAAAGGGAATTGAGCAAAGTACAGATGTCCTCGGGGACCTGGGGACTGACTGGAGGCGCGCCCAAGGGCTGAGAGGACAGAAAGACAGACCAGAGTAAGAGACGGGGACTCGGGAAGCATTCTTAGGGGGAAAGAGGGGTGCGGAGTGCCCTCTGGAGCTAAAATGGGACTCTGAGATGTAGCGGTTGTGTCACGAGAGCTCGGCGTGGGCAGCAGAGGAGTCCCACGCGGCCTGAGAGCTCAAAGAAGCCTCAAAAATAAGGATGAGGAATCCCGAAGGGGATTTCGACAAAGTACAGATATTGTCAGGGCGCTGGGGGCAGAATGAAGGCGTCCTAAATGGCAAATAGTAAGCTAAGGGTGCTCTGAAGCGCACAAAAAAATACTACCAAAAGGAAGCTGAAGCACTCTAAGGGCGCTGTGGAGTACGAGAAACGACTCGGAACGCATGGCTATAGAGAGTAGAGGCATTAGGAGGGGGCAGGGTAAGAAAAGAAGGCTCGGAGCCACAGCGGGTGCCTCGGAGTTCCAGGAGGGCATCTGGGCAAATCACAGATGAATGAGCGAGAGAAGCACCCGATGGTGATACCCTCGATAGCAGAGAGAAAAATAAAGAAGGGCTGTATGGCAAAGAAAACCCAGAGGCTCTGACGGACCGAAAGAAAGGGAGATTAAGTGCTGTGAGGTGGTGGGGAGATCGAGGATGGTCTCAGGAAGCATCTTGACGGTGAGGAGAGGGGTGTCTGTGGGGGCTGAGGGACTAAAGAAGGCTTGGGGATGACAAGGAGGAACTCGGGTGATCCTCTGAGTGGAGTACGGATGGTCTCGGGTGGCAGGACACTGAACGCAGGAATCCTAGGTAGTGTAGAAGAACAAATGAGTGCTCTACGGCTCAAAGATGGCCCCACCTAAAGAGCTACAAGATGGATGTGGAGCACAGGGAAAGTGTCAGAAGTCAGAGGGACAGAAAAATGATTGGGAACACGATGGTTGAATCCCAACAGAGAAAACATGTCATTGGAGGCCCAGGAAACTAATAGAGGCACAGCTCGAGGGAAGAGAGGACGGAAGGACTGGGCTGGGTCTTGAAGAACGGTCTGGGAACACCTGCCCGCCGGAGTCACGAGGTTCAGACCGGACCCCCTTGCTTTCTAAACTCCTCAGAAAGGAGTCTAGGTGGAACCGGTCTTAGCCTCTGACCGTAAATACAGAGTTTGGACCCCGGGTTCTGTCACAAAGTTGGTTTAGTAACAGCTCGAGCTGGGTGCCTCCAAAGAGGGACCCCGTGGGTTCTTTTCCTGTGCTTTTTAAAGCCTCACATTCTATTGCGTAAGCTATTCATGCACGTGTTCACGTGATGAGCGTGGCTCTTGACTGATCAAATTGTTCAACGGTTACGTGTCCTCTTTGATGACTGGAGTTTTAGTGCAAGTGATTTTACCTTCTTACGCAGTTTCAGGATCTCTCTGTCTCATCCATCGATGCATCTCATCCGTATTCTGATGATTCTGGGCAGAACAGTCCCTTTCTTCGTTTCGAAGAATTATAGTATCCCCTTGACCGTAACAGTCGTTCTAATTCATAATGTTAAGTATACAACCTTCATTATTATTACTTATACAATTTCATTTAGTTAGGTTACAATGTATCAAAGTCACGCAAAACTACTAGCTGTTCTTGTGCTAAGGAGTTCCACCAAAGTTTGCTACGTTGCTAAGTTACATCTTCCGGTCTAAGGCTTCGCCGATCTAGCTACGTACGCTAAGGAAAACTTTGGTTTCCCACTCTGGGTCACAGATACAGACTCGGGAACTCTTCCGAGGGAACGAGAGGGGTGTGACACCCGCGATAAAGCTAAAGATGTGCTAAGGGCAACATTGAAAGCATCTGTAGGCATTGCGACATGGCGAGAGGGATCCTGAATGGGCCAGCCACCCGCTCCGGCCTTGGGTCCTCCATGCGCTGCAAGGGCATGTCTGCTCCACACTGGACCTCCACAGGCTGCAGGGGGACAGCCTGCCTCACCATGGTCTTCACCACAGGCTGCAGGAGAATCTCTGCTCTGCTTCCTACCAGTGCTGCCAATGGGCTCAGCTTTGACCAGAGGCACATCTGTCTCAGAGCTGGAACTGGCTGTGCCCAACATGGGACCAACACCCGGTGTCTTCTCACAGAACCCACCCCTGCAGCCCCTGCCCCAGCTAACAACACTTCGCATGGTAAACCCAAGACAACAGCGATGGACTATGGGCCAGGAAGGAGGAATCAACAGGGAACCAGACTGACTGAGATGGAAAGCACCAAAAAAGAGCGATGGGCCACAGGGCAGAGAGGGAAGAATTAAAAAAGGGGACGGTGAGGTGGACAGAGATAAACTGAGACACACCAAAAAACCTCAATGAGCTGAAGGGGAGAGACAGAGCAATTAAAGAATAGGGACAGGGAGCCAGGCAGAGAGGGAACAATAAAGGCAAAAATGGGCTGTGGGACACATCCTTTTATATTCTAAAATCCTTTATGTAATAGAGGAGTGTTTTTTTAGAGTAGACTTTTATTTTGAACACCTTTGCTATACACAAACAAATTGTCATATGTCAATATATAGTAAAATGAGAGTGTATTCTCTATTTCATGGCTCGTGCCCATGTTTCCAGTTTGTAATGTTTTCTAATCTCCCTCCTCTGCTGCATCATCGCCCCCCACCGGGGACCTTGGGCTGCCGTAAATGGCATCATCCTATTTCAGCATATTACCAAATAGGCCAGAAGAAAGAGGAAGGATTCAGGTGGACATGTGGCACCTCCTTTAAAGATAAGAAGTATCTGAAGACTTCAAATGAGTGTTCAGCCAAATTGATGAAATTTTGAAGCCATTGTTAGCATAGCAGTAGAGCTGCTGTCTGTTCTCGGGAAAGGGCTTGTCCCTCCCCTTTCCTTTCAGGTGGAAATGTATGCGTGTGTTTCTATACTAAAAAATAAAAAAATAATTTAAAAAAATAGGGGGAATGGGCAGGGGAAGGGGTGTGTGCAGGGAGGGGAAAGGGAGGGAGGAGGGGGAGGGAGGGGAAAGGGAGGGAGGAGGGGGAGGGAGGAGCGAGGGGAAAGGGAGGGGAAAGGGGGGGAGAGGGGAAAGGAGGGGGGAAGGGGGGGAGAGAAGTGTCAACACAAGACGGGAAAGAATGGCGAAAAGCATCAAGGAGCGACAGGGGAGTAAGAGAAAGCGAGGCAAGGGGGAGAGAAAAGGTGGAAAGTGGGTATGAAGAAAGGCAAAAATTTGGAACAGCAGGGGAAGAATGGGAAAGGAAGAAAAGTTAAATAGGGAAAAGGGGTACATGGGCGTGGGGGGAGGCAGAAATGGGGGAACAGGGGACCAGGAAGGAAAGAAATGGGAAAGGGGGGGTGAAGGGAAAGGGGTCAGGAGCGAAAAAAATGGCAGGGGAAGATGTGGGGCAGAAGGGAGAAAGAAGTGGGAGGAGAACAGGGCATGGACAGAAAAGGGGAGGGGGAAAGAGGGCAGAAAGTAAAGGGAAAGAAGGGATGGGGGGACAGGGTGGGGGAAACGAAAGGAGGAGAAGGAACAGCAGGGAAAGAGAGGACACGCGACAGGGGAAGAGTAAAGAAAGGGAGAACATGGGAGGGGAAAAAAAGAGTAAGAAAGGGGAACAGAGGATGGGGGTAAGGAGAAGGGAGGGAAGAAAGACGGAAAGAAGGAAAATGGGGACAGAGGATGGGAGCAAAGAAAGGGGAAAATGAAACAGGATGGGGGAGGAAAAATGCAAGCAGAAAAGAGGGGACAGAGTAAAAAAAAAAAAGGACACAAGGAGGACAGGACAAAGGGGGAAGAAAGGGCAAAAGAAGTACAGGGGAAAGAGGGAACAGGGAAGGTGGAAAGAAAAGCGGAAAGGGAGGACAGCGGACTGTGGAGACAAGACAGGTGGAAAGGAGGGGACAGCAGATTGAGCAAGGGGAAGGAAAGAGATAAATGGGACAGGGGGGAGAAAGGGGGGACATGAGAGACGTGGTGGTGGTTAATTGAGAAAGAAGGAAAGGGAAAAGGGGGGATCCAGGGGAAGGAAAAGGGGAAATGGGTGACGGGGGAGAAGACAAGGCCAAGGGAAAGGGGAAACAAGGGGAGAAGGCAACGGGGAAAAGGGCAATGTAGGGGGATGATAAGGGGGAAAGGTGCGCCATGGCAGAGATGGTAGGAGATGGGGTGGGAACAAGGAAAGCGGGGGGGCAGGGTACAAGGTGGGAATAAGGGGGAGCCAAGAAAGGAGGGACAGCAGGGAAGAAAGGAGAAAAGGGGGATTGGGTGAGGTGTAAAGACAGAAAAACAGGGCCAAGATTGGTCAAAAGAGAGAAAGGGGGGACAGGGGACATGGTGGGAATAAGGGGGAAAGGGAGGAAAGGAGGGACAGCAGAGAAGGAGAAAGGGGGGACTGGGGCATTGCTAAAGTCCCACAGCATATCACCCCCTCCCCTGTACCTGTCCCCAGCCATGAGCTCTGCACCCAGGGGCTAGAAATGCATCCAATGGGCACAGAGAAGGTAGGAAAATTTTATTCGTTAATGTATGTAAGAAATCCCAGCAGTGAGTTGGCTACAAGGCTCAGGGCCCAAATGCAGCAGGACAGAGGGAGAAAAGGCAAAAGAAAAGCAGGAGGAAGGACAGAGGGACATAAACAAGAGGTGTGGCACAGGGAGCCAGAAAAGAGGACGCTGCACACAGGAGAGGGGTAGGGGAGCAGGACAGCCATGACTGACGGGCACTTCCGGTATCCTGGAGGACCGTGGGGCCATAGAGATCAACGTCGGAGAACTGACAGGCGCTTCCGGTTTCCTGGAGGACTGGGGGATCATAGAGAAGACTTCCGGAAGACTAACGGGCACTTCCGGTACGCAGGAGGACCGCGGGACCATAGAGACTAATTTCCGGAGGACTAACGGGAACTTCCGGTACGCAGGAGGACCGCGGGACCATAGAGACCACTTTCCGGAGGACTAACGGGAACTTCCGGTACGCAGGACGACCGCGGGACCATAGAGACCACTTTCCGGAGGACTAAGGGGAACTTCCGGTGCGCTGGAGGAACGCGGGACCATAGAGACGGACTTCCGGAGGACTGACGGGCACTTCCGCACGGCTCCGGAGCGCTGATGGCCGGTCTCGGGGCCCGGCGAGACGGCCGTCGCTGCGGACGGCTGGCGCAGAGGCCGCTCCAGGTGGCGAGGAGACCGCGGGAACCCCGCCGCTGCCGCTTCGCCTTCGATCGCTGATTTCTCGGTGCCGGCCAGGCCTCTGGGAGGTCGCGCATGCGCCCAAGCTGTACAACCGACTCTCGGTGGCCGGGCGGCAGCGCTGAGCGCGCCACTGCGCATGCGCGGCTCCCAGGGGGTGCAGCAGCGCCCTATTCATTATCTGGTGATGAACAGTGACCGGTCTCAGCCCGGTTTGTTCCACGCAGACCCAGAATCGATGGGCGTTGGCGTATATTTGGGCGGTGGCAGCAGCTCCAGTTCTGTGTGCATGGGCCCTTCAACAGAGACTAGAGGGAGGGCAAGATTTTAAATCCTTTCTACAGAGGCGTTCTTTGCATTTTAAAAACATTATATAGTGTAGACATTTACAATTACGTATCCATTTACACATATATATTTAGGGAATATATATTATGTTTCCTCTTATATAGAACATCTGTTTAGACATATCTAATCCAAATGATATGTTAACACTTATTATATAGAACATCTAATTAACTACCTGTTTAAACATATTTTGACACTTATTTATAAAAAGATTAATATTAAACCTTAAAAATCTTTTTATATTCTAAAATCCTTTATGTAAGACAGAATCACAGAATGGTTAGATACAGGTTTTTATTTTGAACTCCTTTAATACACATAAATATTATTTATCAATATATATAAAAATTAAAGATTTTTCTCTATTTCAATGCCTCATGCATATAGTTACAGGGTTTCATGTTTTTTAATCCCCAAATGAATTGTCAGACATTTTGGGGCTATGACCCACCTCTTTTGGGGCAATGCCCACATGACACGCACCCCCACCCCATTCCCCACTCACCTGCTCCTCCACTGCATAATTGTCACCCCGAGGACCTTGGGCTGCCCCAAATGACATCATCACCAACGCAGACTCACACACACCCCTTTTTATTCCCCCCCACACACAAAAGGGACAAAGCCACCAGACCCAGGGCTGGCTCCTTCCCCTTGGGGCACTCAACCACTGGCAGGCAAACCTCGGTGGGGGGGATGTCTCTTGAGCGTCACCAGACCCATACGGTGAGACACCTGAAAAACAAAAAGCCCCAATCATATTTCAGCAAATTAACCAAGAGCACAGAAGAAAGCAGAGGAATTCCCTCAGCCCAAGGGATGGGACAGCAGCTGAGCTAGAAGACTTCACAGAAACAGCTCAGTAGCAAATACAGCACGGCCTTTCAAAGCCAGAGCGACTGGAATTCTTCCAGTCAGTATTAAGACTAATCGATGCCACTCTGAACACGTTCTGAGCACAACAGTAAACCCTCTGGCTGGCTCTGGGAAACGCCTCCTCCCTTCCTCATGGTGCTGCTGCAAGGACATCCCCCTGCCACGCAGGGCTGGGCTGTGACCAGAATCGACGTGACAGACCCCTTCAAACAGCTACAGCTCTCGCAGCACTGCTGCTGCTGCACACCTTGCTGGGATGATAGATCCAAAAGGGCAGGGTAAAACCCTGAAGAGAGCAATGAACAAGAAGGTACAAAGCTCAGTCATTCACTTTATGCTGAAAAGGTCCATGTATGCTTATAGATAGATAGATATATCTCCAATAAAAACACACTGTGAAGGTATTTGACTTGCCTTTGGCACCAATTGAACTTGCCCAGCTGTCAGTCAATACCATTAAACTGTCCATCTCCAAAATACACAGCTATAATTTGACTCAGGGGTTTTTGGATGCTGCACAGTTCAGAGGGACATCTGGCCAGCTGCCCTGCCCAGGAGAGATGCTACTGAACCACCGGGGAAATGTGCCGTTTCTAGCCAGACAGAAATCAAGACCTTCAGAGCACTGCGTCTAAATATTGGCAATAAAACCCCGGTAACATTCAGTTGCCTCTTTTTCAATGTTATGTTGTTGGGTTTTTTTTTTAATTAAAAAAAAAAAAATCCCTGTTTTTAAAGCTTTAGAACAAATACCTAAATGCCTAAGTACAGCTAATACATTCTATGCTACAGCCATTTGGCAGCTGCAGTTAAAGCAGTGCAAATCAGTTTGTAAATTATACAATTTTAATATTTTTTAAGCTTCAGTTAAGGAGAGAAAAATCAGCAAGATAAAAAGTCCCCCATACAGTTTTACTGGGGAGGGAGGAGCGGGGATCAAATCCCCGCTCCCACAACCCATAAGGCTACCAAAAAGGACCAGCAGATGGGCTGATGCTTTCGGCTGTGCTGAACGCACAGAGGAACGTGTTTTTATGATGTCTCACCTGTTCCTGTTACAACAGAGAACCCAAAGACCTGCGATGCCATCAAATTCGGAAGATGGGCTGTGCTTGAGCCTTGGGAAGGAAATGGACTTTTTCCTGTTTTTTTTTTTGTTTGTTTGTTTGTTTGTTTCTTTTAAAGAGTGCAAAATCTTGTTGCCGAACAAGGACATTACAGAAGCAATAACTCACCAAAACCACATCGGGGCTCGCTGTCACCAGTCACAAGGCTGTAATGCTTCCTGGAAAAACCCAGAAAACACACAGAGGCCACAGCGATTTGTCCTGCTTTGTCCATGTCTCTTCCCTGACCTCGACTGCTTTTCGTACACAGACTAGTATCTCCATATAGTTTTCCAATACCACTGGAAGGTATTTTAAAAACTTGTTGACCAAAAAAGCATGAAGCTTTTATCATGAAAACAAAGTCTGTTTCTTCGGAACACCTGAACCCTGACAAACACTTTCTTCCCTCTTTTAGTACAACATTATTTTCACAGTGCCAGTTAACAGTAAGCGCACAGAAAGAGAAGATTACGCTTTTGGGAAGAGAAAATAAGCGGAGGGAAGGAAGCTTTGCATGGGTGCAACATGGTCCAGAACACACCTTGGTTTTAGTATTTGTGTTCAAATATTTCATCAAAAAACTACAGGAGGAGAGTCGGCACATCCTTCACGTTAACTTCAGAGTCCGCACAACAAGGACCTTAGGGAAAAACACAGAAGTGCATCAGAGACGTACCTTGTCCTCACAGACCACTCTGGATCCTTTCTGTCTGTCCTGTACTGTCACGGCAGAAGAAAGGGTGACCACGGAGAAACGCTGGCAGCTGACAATCTGCCAAGAGAGGAAAAAACCCTCTAGCATAAAGCTGGGTAGGAATCTCAAGCTGCCTTCTTCCCCGAAGGTTTGCCAAAACGACAGCTGAGCAGAGGAAAAAGTATTTGGCATCACCTTTGGGATGGTTCTTGGTGCAGGCCATGAGAGCCCTTGCATGTTTTAGACAACCCTGCCTTTCATTGACTCACCAGCAGCTTTAGTTGCACTACAGCCACCTTCCTGGATCCATGCAGGTGACAGACACACACACACACGTAGATATGTTGCCTCAAGTCTACGTACAGCCAAGGTTTCCTCACCCTAGATGTACCAAGGTGAAGATTTTTGGTAAAGGGTACAACAACCCACCTGTGCCACTGAAATGCCTCTTTCCAAAAAAGTGACCATTTTTTCTAGGCCATTTCTCCAGATGGTCAGGAGCTTTTATAACCGCCTTTCAACTGCCCTCGGCCTTACCGGGCACACACTCTGCCATCTCCCAAAAGCAGAAGTACAGTATGCGCCCAGACCTCAGCACGATCCTGCCGGTGCCCACGGGCACCTCGCTCTTCGCACGAGGAGCCCCCAAGCATCCCTATGAGCACAGCAGCACGTGCAGGATCAGCTTCACCTACACTGGTTTCAGGGGATGCCATTTCTGAAGTTTTGCACTGAAAGCCACCTCTTGACACTCAGCCACAGCAGAAGTCATCCACAACGACAACTCCACAAAAAAGTAGTAATGCAAATTGCAAACCTGCAGCAGCAGCGGCTTCAGAGATACTTAGACCAGGAACAAGGGAGAAAAATAAAACAGCTTCATCTCGCGTGCACGAAAGCAGCAGAGAAAAGGGTCAGCCTTCGCAGCCCTTACAGAAAATAGGCATTCTCCTTCCCTTCCAAAACCTGTCTCTTAGGTCTAAATATCGCAGCACCACTGTGGCAATACTGAGGGTAGGGAACAACAGCCATGCTGCTGGACATTTACGGAACAGGACACACAGGCAGAGGGAAAGGTTTTGCCACACACAACCCTGAATTACCCGAAAGTTTACTTTTACCAAAAATAGCCACTTGGAACTGTGGGATAATTACTGGAGGTGACTTAGAAATTGAGTTATAGTCACATTTTGAAGTACAGCATCCATGAAACCTCCAGGGGCAGAGCGCAGCTGGTGCGCAAAGGATACATTTCACACAGTTTCCCAAGGCAACCTTAAACGTTAACAACATTAGAGGAGTCTGGCGCATTAACTCTAAGAGAAAAATGGTGCAGAGGATGGAGCAGAGTGGAGACACTGTGGCCAAACTCTGTGATAAAAAGGGAACTTGAGGATCAAATGGAACCCTTGAAGGTCTTGTGGAACTGATAAGCTGCCTAATTGTTACCCTGAGCCAACGATCTCTCATTTTTTGACAAAATGCTATCCTCTGGGTAAACTTTGCTCGTTATAATGTCATTGTAATACCAAAACACACCTCCATCCCAAAAGCTACCTGCCTCCAAGGTGCGACCGCTCCTCACGGAGTCTGTGCTCTCAATTTTTCATAGTCTATACCTTTAAAAGCGAAGCAAGAGAATTTTACACCAATCGTAACAAAAGTATGTATGACTGGAGTCCATCAAACTCCACCTGAAAGGTAGAAAATAGTATTAAATTAGCTTAAGATAGGAGGGATGTCAGGGAAGATACCGACACGGTCGGGGGAATACCATCGCTGACCACCCCTGACTTCTGGGATCAGTCGACGGGCTGAGCCTCTCTTCCCCCCCATAAGGGCGCCTGTGAGTAAGATTTGAACACTTGGCTATACCAAATGCTTCGAAATCTCTATAGAGTTGTTTTATAACTTAGCGCATTTATAGCCAGGCTATATTACTAACTTCTTTATTATTTGCACGTGGTTTGCAGACAGTAACTATCACCGGCGATCTAAAAGATCTTGTGTATCTGTTGCTTCAATAAACTACACTTTTCACCAATCTAGCCATGAGAGTTCATAGTGCACACGACCCAATTCCTTAAGTGTGGCCATGCTAGTTCATGGAATGCCACTAGAATGAATTGTGTATGATGTCATTAGTGCATCCGTAATTGTGATACTTCAATATACATATTGAACATGACTGGACTTTTAATGCTGAATCGGGCATCTCTCAGAATTTAAGCCTAGCCACCCCCAGCCCTTCTGACAGGCTGGAATGCAAGAGGGTTTATTTTCTGCCAAATTACTTTGTCCTTTAATGCAACACGAATGTACTGCCAAAGAACATTTGGCAATAAAACTTCGATGTGTTTGACACACACAATTTTTGGGGAACTCACTATTTGCTTCCTGCTGCTCTTGTTGCTCTTCCTTCAGAAATCCTACTTGTAGCCAAGTTTTTCACTACCGGTTCAAGCACTTACCTCCCTGGTATTACCAGCACATTTACGCAGGCAAGTAACTTCATTGCTCTGCTCAAATTAGCCAAAGGAAAGTTACAGCCCTGAGAGCGGAGTGAAAAAGGGGAGGTCAGGCAGTAAAAGAGCTCTGCAGCCTGCCACCAGGCAGCACCGCGCTCTGCTTTGGAAACCACGCGTACGCCACAAAAAACCCCACATCACCACACCCCCGCAAAAAAAAAAAAAAAAAAAAAAAAAAAAAAAAAAAAACACCCCAAACAAACCAAAAAATCCCAGCCCTGAGGGAGCCAGCGGGGAAATTAATGAAAGGGAAAACCAGCAGCTGCAAGGTTAAGTGAAATTTGGCTGTAACGCTGACCGTGTACTTCAGCAACTCTCCGAGCCTACCCCTCAATCCGCCGAATGACTAGTCCTTTTCTGGAAGGACAAGCTTTTCTGACCTAAAACCCCTAGCTTGAAGGCTCCACGGAACAGAAGGTGGGTTGAGCCACAGGACAACATGCCATCAATGCTCGAAGGAAAAAAAAAAAAAAAAAAAATTAAGTAAAAATCAAGCAAAACCTCAGTTTCCATCACGTTTCATTCATTACATTTCCACTGGCACCTAGGTGCTCCAAAATTAACCATGCTCACACCACAGACTCCTAACAATTCAGTTACGCAGGGAAAGACAAAAAGGCTATTTCCAACTTGCCCATAAAATTAGCATGAACAAACAGACGAGAAACACCGGACCCTAAAGAAGGTATCGGGCAGCTCTTAATTTATCCGAGAGGAAAGTTGGCTCTTTCACCCCAGAGGAAGACATTCCTAACTACCCAGGCACCAATTCGGGAAGGAGGCACGCTCTGTTCACCGCAATCCTGCATGAGCTTTTCTGCGCTGGCAGCAAATTTGCCTTTTCTGCCCGTTTGACGCGGAGTACCTGGAGCGCCCCTGAACTCGCAAACGTTTCTCCCCCATTCCCCCAGCCCCACGCCTGCCATTACCTGAGCAGCCGGCGGAATCAACCCCGCAGGATTTTCTTCCTGGGACGCACAAGGGGACACTGGGAAAAGGGGAGGCAAGAAATGACCCTCTTTGTCACAGCCAGACAACGAGCACAAGCTGGGGGACCCCCACCCCACCTCTGCCCACGGGAGCGGGGCCCAGACAGGCGCCTGGCGGGGATTTAACCCCCCCGGCAAGAGGCCGGGCTCCCCGCCGGCAGAAGGACCGCTCGCCTCCCCTCTGCTCAGAGCTCCTCGCTCCGGACAGCCCAGCCTGCGCCCGGCCACTCTTCAGCCCTGCGGGGGAGCGCACTTTGGCCGGCGAGTGCTCCAGCCAACACACGCTCCGGCTAATTGCAGCTCCTGCTCATTACCGCTGCCAGGAGTCTTGCCTCTGGCTAATGCATGCTCCGGACAGAGGACACCCCATCTCCCTCCAGCTCCTGCTTGCCAAGCTCTGGCTAATTGAAGCCCCAGACCCCCACCTGCGGGGAGGGTCCATGCACCTTGCACACCCCGTGCTTTTCCCCGCAGCCCACAACGCCCTCCCGCCCCTCTCTGTCTCCCCCCCCCGGCCCCAGCAAAACCAGCCAGACTGGAGTCTGCTCTCAACCCCCAAACCAGCTCATTTAGTGCCTGCTTCTGAGCCCCAAGCCTCACCCGCTGGGCCCGTTCTCAAGCCCCAAAAACACAGGACTGCACCCCTGCTCCTCAGCCCAAAGCCGCACAACTCCGCCTGTTTTCTGAACCCCCAAACCAGCCCCGGGAGTCCGCTTTCCAGCCCCCGGGGCAGAAGACCTGCTCTCTGTCTCGGGCCCCGAACCGGCTCACCCTTTCTGCTTCCTCACCCCCTCGGCAGCCCCCGCGGGCCACGCTGAGGGCCGGGCCGAGCCGAGCGCAGCCACCCTACAGCCCGCCACCCCCAGGGCCCACAGACACTTTTGGAGAGGGCCCGACCCCACCGCGCTGCAAGGCAGCACCAGCACGGCCCGGGCGCCGCCTCACTATCGCCCTTTCGGCCTTTATTTCTCCGGCACCACCAGCCCCGCACCCCAAGCCCCACACGCCGAAGGCACCCCACGGGGAGCCGGGCCCAGCCACCCCCGCTCCGAGCCTACAGTGCCCCCCGCTCAGGCCCTCCGATCCCCCAGCCTCCCTCAGGGGCCCTCCTCGAGGCGCCCTCGGGCCTCCCGCTCACCTCGACGGCGCTCCAGCTGCCTCACCACGTACTCGCGGCGGTACCGCAGGACCCGACCCGGCCCCGCGTCTCTCAGGGACGCTCCGCTCCGCCTTCGAACTGGGCGCCATTTTTCCCCGGCCCCTTCCGCTTCCGGAGCGCCCACCATGACCCGCCCATGCCGCGCGCCCATTGGTCGCCGTTCTCACTCCTCCCAGAGAGACCCCGCTCCATTGGCCCGGCCTCGCCGGAAATCGCCGCCGCGCCCCACGCCGACGAGGCGATCCGACCAATCGAAGCGCGCACCCGCACTGTGATTGGCCCGCCCACCCGCCCATCCGCCCGGGAGCCGTTGCCATGGTGAAGAGGCGCCCGCGGCGGCGCGGGGCCGTTGCCGGGCCTGTCGGGGCGGTAATCCCCCAAAACACGGCTTTGGCCTCTTAAAAGCTGTAGAGATTTGTGTGGCACAGCACAAAATAAACCGGTTGCGCAGCCCGGTCCCCGCAGCGCTCCCCGGGGTCAGGCACTTCGAGGGGGGACGGCGCTCCCCAGCTCCGGGGGCACCGGCCGCTGCGCCGGCGCGAGGGCCAGCCTCTGCGGGGGGGGACAGGGCGGTGGGGGTGACGGGGGAGACTCCGGGGGAGCTCCGACGAGCTGCGGAGGCGCCCGGCGTCTGCGCCTAGCGGGGGTGCCCGCTTTCTTCCCCTCTTGCGTTCCGTCAGCTCTCGGGTAACTGCCGGGGGCTGCCCGGAGCCGGCTCGCCTCCAGCGGATCGGCAGCCTGCCGCAGCGAGCAGTTTGAAGCTTCCAGGCACGCCACCCCCGGGCGGCCAGCGGGCAGGAGACACCCCCGCACCCGCGAAGGGGCTCGCTCGCCTCCCCGGTGCTCCTGGCCAAGACCCGCCGCCGGGGATGGCGCCCCGCGGCCGCCCGTGCGCGGCCGGCGCTGCGATACCGCGCTTTGGCCACGAGGGGGCGGCACGAGCGAGAACGCGGCGGGGGCGGAAGGCGAGGCCGAGGCGGGCCGGGAGGTGGGGCCGAGGCGGGCAGAAGGCGGGGCCGAGGCGGACTGGGAGGTGGGGCCGAGATGGGCAGAAGGCGGGGCCGAGGCGGGCCGAGAGGCGGGGCTGAAACGAGGCGTGAGGCGGGGCCAAGGCAGACTGGGAGGCGGGGCCGAGGCGGGCAGAGGGCGTGGCCGAAATGAGGCATGAGGCGGGGTCGTGGTGGGTCGGGAGGCGTGTCCGAAATGAGGCGTGAGGCGGAGCTGAGGCGGGTGGGAGGTGGGGCTGAGGCGGGCCGAGAGGCGTGGCCTAAACGAGGGGTGAGGCGGGGTCGTGGTGGGCCGGGAGGCGGGGCCGAAAGGCGGGGCCGAGGTGGACTGGGAGGTGGGGCCGAGATGGGCAGAAGGCGGGGCTGAGGCCGGCCGAGAGGTGGGGCCAAGGCGGGCTGAGAGGCGGGGCCGAGGCGGGCCAGGAGGTGGGGCCGAGGCTGGCAGAAGGCGGGGCCGAGGTGGACTGGGAGGTGGGGCCGAGGTGGGCCGGGAGGCGGGGCCGAAATGAGGAGTGAGGCGGGGCCGAGGTGGGCCGGGAGGTGGGGCCGAGGTGGGCAGAAGGTGGGGCCGAGGTGGACTGGGAGGTGGGGCCGAGATGGGCAGAAGGCGGGGCTGAGGTGAGCTGAGAGGCGGGGCCAAGGCGGGCCGAGAGGCGGGGCCGAGGTGGGCCAGGAGGTGGGGCCGAGGCCGGCAGAAGGCGGGTCCGAGGTGGACTGGGAGGTGGGGACAAGGCGGGCCGGGAGGCGGGGCCGAAATGAGGAGTGAGGCGGGGCCGAGGTGGGCCGGGAGGTGGGGCCGAGGCGGGCAGAAGGCGGGGCCGAGGTGGACTGGGAGGTGGGGCCGAGATGGGCAGAAGGCGGGGCTGAGGTGAGCCGAGAGGCGGGGCTGAAATGAGGCGTGAGGCGGGGCCGAGTTGTACTGGGAGGTGGGGCCGAGGCGGGCCGGGAGGCGGGGCCGAGGCGGGCCGGGAGGCGGGGCCGAAACGAGGCGTGAGGCGGGGCCAAGGCGGACTGGGAGGCCGGGCCGAGGCGGGCAGAGGGCGTGGCCGAAACGAGGCGTGAGGCGGGGTCGTGGTGGGTCGGGAGGCGGGGCCGAAACGAGGCGTGAGGCGTGCCGAGGCGCGTCCTAAACGAGGGGTGCGGCGGGGTCGTGGCGGGCTGGGAGGCGGGGCCGAGGCGGGCCGGGAAGATTCGGCTGAGACATGGTGGAAGCATCAAGCAAGGTACCTGACCTTGAATAGGATGTGAAACAACGTGTCTGTATTGCGCATGCGCGGCTCACCGGCTGCAGTACGGCTTTTTTGTCACCAGGTGGCAGTAATCGTGCTGGACTGCGCACGCGCAGCTCTCCAGCTGCCTTCCTATTGTCTCTCCATACCTTCTTATTGTCGCCTAGCAGCATCAACAAGACAATAACGCGTGCATTTACTGTGCATGCGCTTCTCCCGAGCTGCAGTGCCGGGTTTTGTTTGCAAGGGAACAGCAGCGAGTGCAGTAACATGTGCTGTACTACCCATGGGCTCCTTCCCCTCCTGCAGTACCAGGAAGGTCGTCAGGTGGCAGCAGCGAGGGCATTAACATGGGTATTACTGCGCATGCGCAGTCCCAAGCTGCAGTACCGCGTTTTGCTCTCTTGGAGGCCGCAGCGGGAGCACTAACGCGGGCAATACTGCGCATGCTCACCTCCTTAGCTGCAGTACCGACTTTTTGTCGCCAGGCGGCAGCAGCGAGGGCATAAGCCCACTTTTTTGCGCATGCGCGGCTCCCCAGCTGCAGTACGTGCTCCTGCTCGCCGGGCGGCAGTACCTACTTTAATTATCCGGTTCTGATTACTCTGTAGGATGTAGGAGGCATGACTTACAGCACAGTTTATACCACCCAAGGACCGTAACTACTTGCTGGGAGTACCGGGCTTAAACCTCTGTTCCCGCTCGCAGCGCGGGCAGCAATACCCATTGGCTCTGTACCAAAAAGCATGCAAGCGGATCGCGCGTTTCGGCCCTTTGCGTTTGGCAGCTTTAAAGATCTGGCGGCTGTTTGTGCCCGTGGCACCCACCGCGCCACCTCCCCGGCATCCCGGGAGGAGACAGCCACACCGGGGTCCTGTGAACGGGGTTTTGTCCCGGAGTGCGCTCCCGGGACTGCTGCATTGCTCTGCAAGTGACATGGGGGTTATAGGTACAACAGCAGCAACTCGAGCCAGGCGGGCAAGAGATTTTAAAAGAAATAAGGAGGGCAGGGACGAGGCTAGAAGGGAGGTGGGGGAGAAGGCGGTAGGGGGGGAGAGGGCGGTAGGGGAGGGGGGAAACCAGCCCAGCCGACCCCGAAAAAAGCAGACCCACCCAAAATAATACAACCCTGCCCACAAAAGCCAGGCCAGCCCCTAAAAAACGCTGCCCTGGCTTTGAAAGGCCAATGCTATGAAGACATAGAAAAGAAAAAGGAAAACAAAGGCACCAAGGAAATGCAAGAAACAGTAAAAAATAAAGACAATGAACTGGATGAAGGCAGACATAGACAGAAAATTCAAAAGTGACATGTTAAACAACAGACAGGAAAGAATTAAAAACTGTTGATTATTAACTGTTAGTTATATAACTATTAACTGTTGATAAAGTGGTCACGGAAAGAAAATTGAAAAAGCAATGAGGTACAGGACAAGACAGGAAAAAATTTAAAATAGGGACAGCAAAGTTGATAAAAGTGGACATAGAAACAATTATAAAAGCCAGTGGATTCAGAGATGAAAAGATGAAAAAATAGGGACAGTGAACTAGAAAGGACATGTAAAAATAAAATTTTTTAAAAGGCAGCACTACGGGTGATCAAGAAATAATTCAAAACTAAAGACATAAAAAAGGATAAAAGTAGACAGAACATTTTCAAAGCAACAAGGACTAGCAGAAGAGAAGAAAAAAAATACATAGGGACAACTAACTAACTAGAGACTACAAAGTAAATTTTTAAAGCAATGGGGTACATGACAGGCACGAAACAAAACATAGGGAGAGGGAGCTTGGCAACAGAAGGAAAATTTTAAAAGTCATGAGGTACAAAACAGACAGGAGAGAACTAAAAATAGAGAAGGATCCTAGATAGAAGTAGATATAGAAACAACATGTTAAAAGCCAAGGCATTAAAAGAGTAAGAGTGATTCTGTGATTCTGTAAATTACACAATATTGATAGCTAATGAAAATGCAAACACAGAAAGTTTTAAAAGCGAGGGTACTGAGGAAAGATGAGAAATAACAAAAAAAATGAAAACAGCGAACAGGATAAAGGTAGTAAGAAAGATTAAGGAAATAAGGAACAAAGAGATGGCAAAAGACATGAGTGACCATGAGGGAATCCCGGATGGCCTCAGGATACATTGGAACAGGGAGCAGAGGGGTCCTGGGGGAGCTAGTGACAAAAGGCGGTTTGGGGACACTTTTGGGAACTTGGGAGGGGGATCTGAGCAGAGTATGGATGTCCTCAGGGGACATGGAACTGAACAAAGGCATCTGAGATGGCACAGAGGTCCAGAAAAGAAAAAAAAGGGGTCCTGAGGGGGAGCAAGGAAGCAAAAGAGGGCCTTGCGGGGCCATGGGGGGCACCTGCTGCCCACTCTCCTCAGTCTTGCAGGGGAAAGAGGGATAGGCAGCCAGCTAAAGACATGGCGGGGGGCTGGTCGGAGGGATGGGGAAAGAATGATCAAGAGTAGGACAGAAAGAATCTCATGGTGTTTAAAGTCTCTTTCCTCCCTTTTAAGTCCCTCAAAAGGCATACCGCCAAAGAGTCTACAAACAAGAAATGAGTAGCCATAAGCTGATTTTATTATTTTTGAAAAATGGAATGTTTCACTAACAGAAACTTTAAGTGATGTTTGACCAAGAACACGTTTATTACAAAAAAAAAAAAAAAAAAAAAAAAAGGAACCAAACTGACAAGTTGACGTAATATTTGGCTACAATGTGGCAGCAGTCTTGCTTTTTGTAATCACAAATGCAAGGTGACCCTGGTTAAGAAAATTACCACCATTGTCATCTGGTAATTAAAAAAAAAAAAAAAAAATATATATATGTATATATACAGTGCTTTCAGTAGCGGCGGGTAAAACGAGGTTCAGTCGGTCTGTTTGTCCGCTCCTGGCCTGCAAACACTCCTTGTATTCCACTACTCTGCATCATCTGGCTCTGGTTTCCAACTTGTGTGAAGCCTCCACGCCTGAAAACAAGACCAGACAAATTGAAAATTGCCCAGAAAAGTTAATACTGCCATGACTCCAAGAAAAGATGTTTGCTTAGTTTTTTTTCTACTTGCCAACCCATAGTTAAGTAGAAGCTGAAAGTATTATTTTTCAAAACTGACACAGGAATTTCTTTGTTTATACAGATCAGTCAACTATTATAAAAACATTATAAGCACTCTGACAAAACTTCTTACCCCGACATCCCTCCTCGATTCATCACATGGCCTGGTCCTGACTGACCAGGCATGCTTCTATCACCACCTAATTTTAAAAAAAGAAAAAAAAAAAAAAAAAAAAAGACAGACTTTTGTGTTTTCCTAATAAAAAAGCCACCTTGTTCCCAGAATTTTATTTTGCTTTCTTGGTAACGCTGTTAAAGCTCCACAGGAATTTAACTACCGCTAGAAGTTCAGCAGCAGTCATTCATAGAAAAAACCACGATCACACTGGTAAGCAGCAAGTGTACCTTGCCATCTCTCATGATCCCGTCCCATCATTCCTCCATCCACATTTCCCTGCCATGAACGATCTTGATGCCCCTCTAACTTTCGACCATGATCTCCCCAGTCACGTCCATCTCTTAAAAAAATAAAAGAACATCTTCTAGGTGTGTCCCTTATCCATTTAGCAGCATAGGGTAAAGCCGAACACCATACCCCATACAAAAGTGTATTAAATAATTGTTAAGCTGTATCTACACCCAATCATTGCAATAAAAACTGCTCAAAGAGAAATGACAAGAAACTGGCTGAACAGCATCCTTCACACAACAAAGCTCATCTTTTTCTGATCTACAAAGACATAATTAGTATCGCAATATACTAGAACACTTAAACATGGAACAATTCATTGACCTCCCTTCCTCCGTCTGGTATATTTATGTACAATAGAACATTATGCATCTGGAATATACCTAGCTTGACTGACTGGTTTAAAGAGAAACTGGTATGATTCTCAGTAAGTCTCTGTTCCCCACCCCCACTGCTGCAGATTCTGACTTGATTTCCTTAAAACCTCATCGCTAGCCACAAATGAGACTTTTGTAAGCATTATTGGAGCATTTGGTACAGGACTGAATCTCATCTGTAGAAAAGAAAGTTATTAACAAGAGAACCAATTACAGGCTGAGCTAACTGATCAGTGCTTCTTTACTCACTACAATGCTCCATTCTCTTGATGCATGGGGGAGCTACACGTGTAAATTCCTTGTTTCTCCAGATGCTCGAAGAAACTATCCGGAGAGAGGATTCACACTGTCAAACTGCTTCCGCTGTCACCATTTGAAGGTTCACAGAGTGTTAAAATTTTAAGAACCAACAAATCACTTCCCTTATTTCATATGTACTAACCGGGTTTGTGGAGGTAACCCTCTCCCTTCACTCATTCTTCTGTCAGACCCATAGCCACCCCAACTATCCCGGGAGTGACGATCGGGCCCCCCATGGCGTTCATCTGGGTAATGCTGGAAGGCAAATGGTACAGAGTTATACTAAGAATCAATACAGGTTTTCTTTTAGCATTGCAAAAATTCAGCTCCTCAGAAGTTGCCTTTCTGTAAGCTGTCAGAAAATAGAACAGTATCTATCTCAGGTTTTATTGCTTCCATTGTTGCTACTGTGCGCAGTTCACTCGAGGCATTTATTTTGTTTCACGGTACAGATTTCACTCTGCTTGTTTGTGGGAGAAGGCTTTTTGTTTGGTGTGGTGTTTTTAATGCTTACATTCTGGCTCCAGTTTTTTAATTTTTACAGGGAGTACCTGCCTACTTCCTACCTCTCTTCAGAAACGAAAGGTTTTGTATACCATTGCAGTACAGACAGTTTTCACACCTGTCCTTTTAGAGTCATCTGCCTTATTCCATTATGACACCAGTTATTTTCTACAAAACATTTAGATAAACTTAAGAGAAGGGATCCTTCGCTGGCTAAGGATAAGACACAACAGTAACCCTCTCTTAACGCACTACAGACACTTAAGATGGTTAGCCAATAAATTTTTATTGCCACGTACCAGCCTGAAAAGATGCCATACCATAGCTCCCATTGTTTGGAGGCTTCCCCCCCTACCCCCCCCCCCCCCCCCCCGATCTGCAGATACGGCCCTGGAGAGCAGATAATTTAATAACTTACATTCTGCACATTAGTGTGCAAAATCAGTTGCTGCTTGAACATCTGCTCAGTTTAAACCCAGTGGTGGTTGCATTTAAGAACCAGGCAGCATGCGCACTGTGTTCTTTCCACTTTGAGGTCAGTTTGTTTGGCTTTTTAACAGAAGTGGTTATTTACGTATAACCCACCTGGCCATCTCGATCTGGTATTCCTCTTGAACCGTCTCTTCTGGAACAAAAAAGAGAAGTTTCAGTTGAATTGACACAGTGATCATAATTCCAACACTTGTATGAAATAATGCGTGAAAATTTCTCTTCATTAGGTTGTAAATCCGAGAACGCCAATGTTTGCTTAGTGGTAAGATATTCAAGTGAGTTCTTGTTTCATAGCATAGAGAGAGATCAAAGTAACATCTATTACTGTAATATGGGTAAGCAAGACATCACCGAGGCATGGTCAGGTACTCAATGGTATCAAGGGAGAATACTGAGTGGACCTACCAGTATGAGAAATGAGTTACAAGCAAAAGCAAACCAGTATAGTTTTTGCCGAAGATCCTTTGAGAGCAAAACAGAAGTCTCAATAGCACTCCGCAGAAAGTATTTTTGCATTCTGTGGAACTAAAAATTGGCATTAGCTAGACTGCAAAGATGAACGTAAGGGTAGTTTTAAAACTTTAAAAAGCAAAAAAAGGCTAAATCCTAGGCTAATGAACAGAGATTCATAAACCAGATTTCCAGATATCTCAAGAGAAGCTGTAGGATCACCCTTGTCATCACAGCAAACTACAATAGAACTTGGCTTATAATCTTTATGCAGCCTCTTTCAAGTATGTCCGTAAGTAATGGAAACACAGGATTGCAAGCACATGTAAAATTAGACACAAGAAATGCACAAGGCTCATTTGTTTAGCTCTTCTCTTTTGGCATCCTTCAAGATACTAGCAAGCCATAAAAAGACACCTAATTTCCATAAAAGTATAGGAAGAAGAGACATTGCCTTGCCGACCTGTCCAAACAATGATCTTGGTATCGGCCACGATCTCTGTGGTCAAAGTCATGGAAGCGGTCTTGACGACTAAATTCAGAATGATACCTATCATCCATCGCTATTCGCTTTGCCTCTGGCCAGTATGGGTCATCTCGCCTGCAAAAAAGGTCACGATTAGTAGTAATCTCAAAACAATCTTCCTTTCCTGCTCTCTTGATATCAAACCTTGTTGAATCCAATTGTCAAAAAAAATTTTTTTTATTTATAGTTAAAAACCTTTGTGTGATAAGTGTGCTTTGCATTTCTGTGCCAGAGGAAGCTAGGTGTACCAACACTATCCAAAAAGCTTAATCTCAGTATGTGCTGACATAAGAATAGAATGAGTATCCATTCCCGCTAGCAATCCTGCTTTAGAGTCAATACGTACAATTTCTATTCTTGGTCACTCCTCTTTGGGAAATAAGAATTTTAAACCTTCTGTAATAAAATTGTGTTTACACGTATACGAGTATGACATTTGCTCTTTCTCAAGATCCATATTAAAGTGTTAAAAGCAACACGTAAATAGTCTTCCAGCTGTGAACTCCCATGACTGCTTTAGCAAGAGTACTCAAAATTTACATAGGCTTTAGAATGCTCTGTCTGTTACTGGATGCAGCTGAAGAATTTGTAATTTTATCATGGTTATGGTTACCTGCCATCAGGATCATAAGGCCTTCTCATGGCAGATCGCCGTTCTTGTTCATAGCGTAGCTGTTCCTGCTGTCGTCGCAGCTCCTCCCTCTCCCGCTGGATACGTTCCTGTTCTCGTCTCCTTTCCTGCTCTATGTGCATTCTTTCTCTCTCCAACCTCTCCCTCTCCAAGCGCTCTCTATCAAGACGCTGTCTTTGAAATTCAAGTCGTTCTCGCTCTCTCTGGAGCCTCTGTCTTTCATCCCGCTCATGAATAGCTTGAAGCCGTTGTTCTCGTTCTCGCCTCTCTCTCTCTCTAATTGAAAAAGAGATATTTTGCTTTCAGTTGAGAATTGTAAGTCTAATAAGCTTTATTGCTTCTATGTTTTGGATGGGGTTTCTTGGTGGGGTTTTTTGTTGTTGTTTGGTTGGGGTTTTGTTGGTTTTTGTTTTTTAGTTTCTATGTTCTCACTACCTGCTTAAATGTGAATGATCTCCGCTTAACTGCATCATGGCTTAGTTTTTAAAAAAAGAAGAAAAAAGGAAAAAAGTCGTTACAGACGAAAGAAGCAAGGGCAAGCATTCTGCATAAGCAACGCAGTATCTACACTAAGTCAGCTCCGATAAAGCTTTCATAGAGCACAGCATGTCCCAAGACAGAAGTCTGACAAACAGAAAGTATTTACAAACTTCCAGGGAAAAATCAAATATGGAAATTCAAATCTGATCGAGTGGAATGCAAGACCTGTAAGCACCTACAGAAGTTATTATTTAACAAGAGCCTCCTGAAAAGCACAGGCTTAGTGAAGATCTATTTCAGTAATAAAAACCTTCATAATTTCACATTATGTCTGTTCTATTGATAGATCAGTATCAAATCGATCTGAGATACTGATCTTGAAGGGCCAGCTTGACACTACTTTGCAGCCTGTTCAAAGCACAGATAAGGGAAGTAAAAAGAAACACCATTCAAAGCTTAGAGTGAAACTGAGAAAACTCACCGGCGTCTTTCTGTTTCCCTGATTTCTCGTTCCCTTTGTCTCTGACGTTCACGTTCTCGTTGTTCTTTGATTTTATCAAATGATAAAATATCTTGCTTTTCTTTGCTCTCGGATTTGCGATCCTGGCTTTTTGTACTCTGAATTAGATCAAAATGATACATTAGCTGAACACAGTCCATTTTTAGCTAAAGTTCCCAGGCAAAAAGCCTACCTTATGCCAACCTGAACTAAACAGACTATTGTACTTTCCCAGATGTAAATAATGTTGTGATTCCACAGAAAAGTAGGTCAGGGAAAAGCAACTCCAATTTGGCTAGAACTTCTAAAGAGATTAAATATATATAAATACTAGAGGCACATGACATGACTTGCACTGGTGGCAAACCATATACCACCCCTTTAAAGGTCACTGGTCACCATATTCCACGCCCAGGGAAACACATCATCTTAACACCATCTTCATATTGCAACTCTACTTCTTCAACTAGGATAGCAGCAACAAAAACTATAAAGAAGGTGAAGCATAGGCATTAACCCTTGCAGGATCATTAATACCCTAACATTTTCTAAAAAGCGGTAAAAGGACAATTGTTCCCAATATGCAAGGAAAAACACCCCTTCAACTATATGCATATAAAGCTATTTGATACCTATTTTCACAAAAAGTCTTCTCTGGAAATTGTACTTACCCTCTCTTTTGACGTAGAAGTTTTCACACTAATAACTGGTTCTCCTTTAGATTTATCCATTACCACTGTCCTTTCAGTTCCTCGACTCCCTAGAAAACAAAATACATCTGAGAATAAATAATACACAAGACATTCAGAAATTGTGAGATTTAAAACCGTCGAGACACTAAGCAGTAACAAGTTATTTTATTGAGGTTTTAACTAACTTACCGAAGAATACATTTATGATTTAAATAGCTTACCAAGATTTGGCCAAGTTGGGGATGGGGACAGTAAAGCTATCACAAAATTACAGTAGTGTTTTCTGGCAGGGATGACACTTTAAAAAAAGCAAAATTAATTTCATTCTTGTCTGCAAAATACACCCCTTTGCCACAGTTAAAAAAAAAAAACAATCAAAACAAAACAAAAAAAAACCACAACACCCAAAAAAAGCACACAGAACCACACACTGTGTCAAGTGACAGTTCCATAAAAATCAGATTTACTATTTTAAGTATTTAAAGCCCAGTAATTACAAAACCTTTGTTGCTAAGTTACCAGTGTTCTAAGCCAGAAAAAAGTCTTCAAGGTCTTTACTAGTGTTGTTTCTTCTTCACCAGTATTACTAAGTACACTTCATGGTCTTTTTACTGAATTATGAATCATATCTAATAAAAACACTGAGGTTTGCAAAAGCTGAAGTCTTCTAACCGCTCAAAATTCTGAATGTTTATGCTTGTTCTTCCACTTCCTACTTACCTGATAAAGGCTTTTTTTTTTTGAATGCAAAGTAGAAGCTTTGTTGCTGATGCTTATATTTTTTGTTCAATTGGTTTGAATTTTATTTTTTTTTTTTAAAACAAGTATCCTTGAAAAAGTTTCTGAAAGGCAGCTAGCATTACCTGATTTGCTTGCCCTCGATCTATCAGAGGATCCAGCTTTTTGTTCATCTTTCTCTTTTCCTTCTTTTTCCTCTTTTCCATCTTTTTCTGATTTCTTAGCATCATCTTTTTTGTCAGTCTTCTCCTCCTTCTTAATACCAACAGACCTATAGGTAAACTTTGTTTTAATAGAGAACCTAAAAAAAAACTGCTATAACCACTCTGAACAAGCCAACTTATCTTAAAAATAAAAACAACACAAAAAACAAAACCCCAAAACTCGACACAAAAACTCTCCAAAAAATACTCTCAAAACCATCACTCCAAATATTTCCCATGCTGCTGTGCTGAAGCCAATGCATAATTGTATGCATGATTAAGAGCAGCAACCAATACTAAGCTATTGCTTACCAAAGTGAGAAACAACGGATAAACAGATAAAAGAGATTTTGAGTGCTAGTAGTCTTCTGTTTTGCCTATAAGTAAAGTTCCTGCTTAGCATAGGGGGAAAAGGGCCCCCTCAGGTAGAGGTCGAGCTCCACCAGAAGAGCTTTTGTAAAAAAAAAAAATACCTTAAACACCAAATGCAAGTAGGCCAGCCTGCCAAAGCATCTCCTTTGCCAAATCTTTTAAAATTTTATGAGTAAACAAAAATTAGTAAAGCAAAATACCTCTTTCAAAAGCAACAGACCCCTTGAAAAACAAATACTGAAGCATCACTCGTTAACCATGCAAACAGTCTATCAACAAAACAGAATAAATTCTGGAAATATCTGTCCGTTAAAAGAACAGACCAAGCCAGAGGCAGATCAGAGGATAAATGATTTTGATAAAAATAATGGTTTCTCTAGAAATGAGCTGATTGGGTATCTCCTGATGTAACTGACAAGTTTTGATGCTAAACCCTTAAGAGGTCCGTGTATCTGAACAGAGGTCCAATTAAGATGCGCTTACTGCCATAGAACACTGTTTTCAATTTTTCATGTATTACTTCTATTTCAGATGCAGTATGAAGCAGCAAATCAACATTTATTACAGTTACCGTTCACTTTGGTCACATGGCTGCATTTCAACTGAGTGGTCTTTAAGCATAGAAAAATAAAAAAAAGCACTTTACTTCTCAGACTTGGACTCTGCAGAATGGTGCTTCTCTTTTTCCTTCCTTGTTTCACCTTCCTTTTTGTCTGAAGGCTTTTTCCCAGCTGGTTCATTTTTTGCCTAGAATTTCAGCCAGATATATTTTTATAGTAAGAGACAGACATTAAACTTGCACACTTTTATTTTCATTATGCTGTCATGGAATAGCTACCACTTACCTTTTCCACAGAAATCATTTTTCCATGCAGCTCTGTTCTGTGGAGATGATTAATACACTTAGTGGCTTCTTCAGACGTTGACATTGTAACAAAGCCGTAACAGCGAGCACCAGGACTGCGAGCATTTGTCACTACTTTTGCACCGACCACCTTTGGGAACAAAAAATTAATTCTGTGTTTGCAGATCTGTCGGTAAATAAGTTCTAATTTAATCACCATTTGAGCAGCTATATCTACCAGTATAGCACCTATCCACTTTTAACAGGGAGGAAACGTAGTTGGCACACAACAGTCCATCAGCATTCTGGCTATTGCTGTAAGAGACAATAAAAAATGCTTCTATAAGTACATTAACAAAAAAAGAATCACCCTCCTTTATTGGATGCAGGGGGAAACACAGTGACTAAGGATGAAGAAAAGGCTGAGGTGCTTAACACCTTCTTTGCCTCACTCTTTAGTAGCAGCACTAGTTGTTTGCTGGGTACCCAGCAAACCTTTGAGCTGGAAGGCAGGGAAGGGGAACAGAATGAGAAGAGTTAGGTGGCAGTGTTGATCTGCTTGAGGGTAAGAAGGCTCTTCAGAAGGACTGGGACAGGCTGGATCAATGGACTGAGACCAATGGTAAGAGCTTCAACAAGGCCAAGTGCCAGAGACCTGCACTTGGGCCACCACAACCCCATGCAACTCTACAGGCTTGGGGCAGAGTGGCTGGAAAGCTGCATGGCAGAAAAGGACCTGGGGGTGTCAACTGACAGCCAGCTGAACACGAGCCAGCAGTGTGCCCAGGTGGCCAACGGCATCCTGGCTTGCATCAGGAATAGTGTAGCCAGCAGAACTAGAAAAGTGATTGTCCCACTGTACTCGGCACTGGTGAGGCCGCACCTTGAGTACCACATTCAATTTTGAGTACTGCAGTACAGGAAGGACATTAAGGTTTGGAGAGGGTCCAGAGAAAGACAATGAAGGTGGTGAAGGGTCTTGAGAGTAAGTCTTATGAGGAGCGGCTGAGGGACTTGGGATTGTTTAGTCTGAAGAAAAGGAGGCTGAGGGGAGACCTTATTGCTCTCTACAACTACCTGAAAGGAGGGTGTAGAGAGGTGGGCGTTGGTCTCTTCTCACAAGTTACAACCAATAAGACAAGAGGAAATGGTGTCAAGTTGTGCCAAGAGAGGTTTAGGTTAGACATTAGGAAAAACTTCTACACTGAAAGGGTTATCAAAGACAGGCTGCCCAGGGAAGTGATAGAATTGCCATGCTTGGATACATTTAAAAGCCATCTAGATATGGTGCTCAGAGACACAGTTTAGAAGTGGGCCTGGTAGAATTAGAAAACGGTTGGACTTGATGCATCCTAAAGGTCTTTTCCAGCCATAACAATTCTATGATTCTCAGAAGACAATGTTGCTAGCCTCGTTTGACAGGCAGCAGAGAAAAGTTATCATTTTAACTTGACCTCTGTACTGTTGGGCCACCTGTGTTCTAGAAGTGCCTCACTAAAGACCACTCCACAAAGTAAGACATGAACTGCATTTACACAGAAGTCAGGAGCAACACAAACACATCTGAAAAGGTTCAAATTTAAAATTATTCCACATGTATTCTAAAAAAAAAAACAAACAAACACAGAATTGTATGAAACAGATAAATCCAATGTGGAACACATTGCTGATACAGCTCTGCTGAAAAAGATACCGCCATAATAACAAGCTCAAAATTCACCTTCAAGTTGTTAAGCAGTTCAATAACTTAAGGAAGGCATATCTATGTGGGGGACAGTGCTGTATAATAATAAAAATTTTAAAAACAAAACACACACACACCAAAACAAAAAACCTACCACCACTTTGTCTTTTCTTACAGGACACTTCTGCTAGTTTCTATCCACAAATGAATCTTTGACAGCACAGAGGCACGCACTTAGTGACACCAACATTTAATATTACTTGCTGAAATGTATTAGGAGGAAGGGGAGATGGTCATGGAAAGAGTTGCCTTCCACAACTTCTGCTCTCATATCCTAGCTGGCACTGAAGAACAAATGGAAGCCTGCCCTCAAAGACTAGATTTCTCAAACAAATACCCCTTGAAATGGAATTGTTTAAAACAGCATTAACCATTGCTGGACACACAAGAGACCAGTGCACAAGATGATGACCCACCAGTCTCTCCTGTTGAGAATTGCCTCATTTTTAGAGATATGTGCACAGAGATTCTCTGAAACCTGGATTTCTGCCTCCCCCCCACATGCACTTCTGACAACTTTCTTCATGAAGCATGCTGATGTCAGATACAGAGGTTCAAAACAACACAAGAAAGTTAAGTGCTTAGCCTACCTAGTTACTCATTAGGCAAAATAATAGCTAACTTTTAAGGTCATTCTTTTAAATTGATAAAATCGTTTGTTAATTTACATATCCGCTACGTACCTTTCCATACTTGCTGAAAAGATTCTTCAAGTCTGTAGCTCTAGTAGAGGATGAAAGTCCACTAACCCACAAATTTCTGCCAGAACCACTACCCGCACGGCCTAAGGTACAAAAAAAAAAAAAAACAAACCATAAAAGACAGTGTAGCACAAGAATGTAACAGTTAAAAAAAAATAATCGCCCTACTAACTCCACTTTTTTCTTCACAGACCTTGTCAAATGCAATTTTATTTCTCCCTCTTCTAATCAATGTGAAAATCAGACACATTGTAGCCTGCAAAAACAAACTTCCGAACTCCATACTTGATGTGTATTTGAACAGTCTTAATGAGTTTTCATCTACATACTCTCTTCCTACACTTCAATTGCTTTTATGAGCAATATAAACCTATAGATTTATGCGTCTATTGACACTTTTGGACTAATACTGGTCTTGCAGGTATCTATCACCATTCACAAAGCTAGTGGGACTCCAGTATAACTATCACTGTGAAGATACAGACATGCTTAGGGAATAAACAAGACAAAAAAATAAGCAATGCAAGAACGGCAAGTCAAAAAGCGAGTAGGACTATTACTCCATTTGCTCCTTGAAATGATTACTTATTACAATTCACTCACAAGTAATGGTTAGATTTGATCCTATATTTTTTTTCAAGTAATTTGTACTTTTTTTAAAAAACACATACCTTTCTCATCTTTTATCTTTGTATCTCTGTCCTCCTCAACAGGGCTAAAGACAAAACACCATGTTATTCAACCGATCATATGCAAAAAGAACAATAAACCTACATTGTGCACTAAAATTGGATACCTACCAGTAAATTAGATCTGAAATAAATGCTATATTTGCAAATTTATAGAAGAGTGACAGGAAATACGGGATTTGTATCCTTAATCAGACAACTCTGTTTTGCAGATGACAGAAATAAGAGTAATTTAAGAAAACAACCTTTGAAGGTTGAGGAAGAAAAGCAATCAAACCCTCTGTGTTTAAAAACATAAAAACCTGAACATGGAACAATAAAACAGATTCTCTAGGAATAGGCTACAATTTCATCAGTCTCGGTGGCCAATTGAAGGAAACAGCTTATTCGCATCACTTAACGACCAATGAAAAAAGATAGCATCTGGTCTATAACGGAGAAAAAACAAACCTCTTTTTCTGATCACCGCCCTCACTGGTTGAGGACTCTTTAGTAGCAGGGGATTCCTCAGAATTAGCTTTGTCTTCTGTTTTCTTGGCATCTTCTTTGCTATCTTTGGCTTCGGGACCTGCGCCTTTTTCCGCTGTTTCCCCACTAGAGGCTTCCAGGCCTTGGGAGCGTTTGCTACTCTGATCGCTTAGGGTCTCTACTACTAAAGATTCAGAGTCCGGCTTCTCTTCATCTATTGTCTGTTCCCTTGTCTCCCCTTTTGCTACAACTAAACGCTTTGCTTCCTTCCTTGCCATAGCTTGTGCCGATTTGCTGTCCAAATCTAAAGCATCTTCCTCCAACTGAGCGGCAGCAAGAGCGTCCTCTTCCTCTGCTAGCCTCTTGCCTGGCACCACGTTACTTGCTTCCTGTGTATGTGGCCGCTCCGCTTCAGAAGTTTCTTCGTTAAGTGGTTCAGATTTACAAGTTTCCCCCAAAATGTCGAGTATTTTCTCATTTTCTACGGATTTAACAGGAATAGAATGGCACAAGATTTAATCACCAGGGAAATACAGCAATCACAAATGTGGAACTGGCATGGCTGCCACACTAACACCAAGAGAACTTCTAAGCTACACAGAGATTGGAAAACCCTAGTGTACACAGTGTTAAAAGTACTACGCTAACTGCTGTCTGACAAACTACCAAATCAGCCCTAAAATGTTAACAGGGAAGAAAAATGCCCCCACAGATTTAACAAAAACCTTCTGGCCGATCCTTGATATTCTTCATGAAATCATTCAGCTCTTTCTTCTCTAGTTAGCTTCCAGAGTCCAAGATGCTTAACTGAATGTATCAAGGCACTGAGAGTTCAATATCCAAATTTCTGTGTAATTCTTTCAGCAGACAGTCCAACATGAGAACCGGGCATCTTCTGATGGTGCATGAGTGCATCTGAAGTCCAGAAAGCAAATAGGATCTGTAGAAAATTCCTGTGATGACATTGTATTCCTTCTTCTGGAGTCCAGTCACTCTTTAATTTCTGTTCTGTACCAAAGCTTTGTATTACCTACCCTCCTCTATTTTTATTCCTAGAACTACAGTACAATGTGATATCACAAGATCTGTTTTCAGAACCTTTAGATCTCCAAGGATCATTCGTTAACTCCACTGTAGGTAACAGTTCTACAGAACCATTCATCACATCAAGTACATGTTTTCAAAAAGCAGTTATTCACAGATCTGGTGATATGACTGGGTTTCCAATCTCTATGACCCTGCACAACCTGGATTGTCCACCATAATAATGTACACTACAGTAATGCATTTAAAAAAAAAACCAACCAAACAAAAAAAACCAAACAACCAGGGATACAAAAAGAATTAAATGAAGAATGAAACTATTTCAATGCCCAGGACCTTTTTTTTTTCCAATTAAAAAAAAAAAAAATCACAATCCAAAAACAACAAAAAACCAACCAACAAACAAAAAACCCCAACAAAAACATAAAACCAAAAAACCAGTACCTGGCTCCAAAGGTAACTCTTCAAGTTCCTGCAGTGAAAAAGTTAAAAAAAAAAAAAAAAAAAAAATCACTATTCTGTAAGAAGTCAAGATGTTATTCTGAATGACACACACACCCCAAGATAGCAGAGAATTTAGGGAAAAGTCACTGTAATTTAGCCTAGTTCAGTTTTGAAAACGTTGAATTTTAAATAAATTTCTTACAAGAAGGTCTGACATTACTGTTTAACACCCTGAAGTTTTATGAAATGTGTAAAAACATCAATATTTCTCAAACTCAGGCACCCATTGAACACACAGTACACATTCACATGGGTAAACAAATGTAAGCAGCACAAAGCAAAGCTTATCTTTGTGTTCCCCTTCTCCACAGTCTACTTTATGAAGTCTGCTTTCTGAAAACAGGATCAACAGAAATACCAGCTTCACCTGGAGCTACAAGTGTCCTTAATCTACTATGAGCTACCTGGAAACAAGGCCAGTATTTCAGGAATAGATCAGTTTCAGCTTTCCTCTCAACATGGCATACATACCTTTAATTTAAGTTAAATATAACACAAGGCACTGAATTGGTCTATACAACAGATAAAAATAATCCAATTACCACCTAGATTCAACATGATATATACATCATATATATATATATATGACATGAGAAATATGTATCTTTGTCCATGTGATTAAATTAGAAAGGCATTCCTTCCTATTCTTTGTACTGTGTACTACCTGCACATATACTGTTTCAGCCTATAGTCGATATGGCATATATTATGCCTTCTTGTTTGTAAAGAAAAATTGGTTATCATTTACCTTTATTATGGTTAAATCAGATGAAGAAGCACCTAAACTGTTTCCAACATCTTCAACCTCTGCCTTTAAAAAGTAAACAAAGGCATTTTGTTATCTATAAAAGAATGGTATTGTAAATGAAACCTGAATGAGAAATTGAAGATTTTATTTCACTGACAACTGGTATTAAGCAAACATATCTAGCATCCAAAACAACCAATAAGGGTAAAAATTGACCAATGACCCCAACACCTCTTCCCAATCCCGACTGAATAAGCTTTCTCATTACCTCTCAAATATGTTGGTCTGCTCACAAAAAAAAACCAGAAAATTCCAACAGAATTTTCCAACAGAAAATTTTCTCTTACTCTTTCTCTCTTTTTTACAGCAACAACATAGAGCAAAAAAGTCTATGGGACTTGATAACTGTTTGCTGTACTGATAGAAGAAGACCACAGGAGCTGAACTGGACTCCGGTAGTGTAGTCACTGAAAAAATCCCCTACTTTCTGGGTATATCTATTTGACTTGTGTGGGGCAGGGATATGCTTGAGGATAAGGGGTTAAGCCTATTTCTGCAACTTTCAGATTTGTGTGGAGAACCACCCAACTTTAGAACCTTGTAGTGCAGACTGATGACACAATGTGCACACACAAAGAGCTATACTTCCCTATTAGACGGGGCAGAAATAACTTTCTTAAAACGCTTTGTTGTATAATTCAGCAGATAAGCACTTCACTTTGGAGAAAAAATTATCTTCTAGCCCATGTGGACAATGTCATAAAGCTGTGCAACAGCCAGATGAACACAGAAAGCCAACATAAAAATACTTTCAGCTTTCAATACCTGAGTAACTGCAAGGCCCTATCTTATCAGAAAAATAAAAATAGAATATAGAATATAGTTCCCAGAATGTTGCTGTTCACCTGAAGTGAAGTAAATAAGGCTATAGCGCTTGTATACCTCACACATCCTCCAAATTAAGAGAAAGATATGAAAATGGGAAGGTAAACATAAGGTGAAGGAGAGTTCAAAGCGTGATTAAAACACATATTTTCTGGATTGCTATTAATTTGTACAGTCATATGCATACAAACAACATCTAAGCATTTTAAAATCAAGAATGCTATTTCCAGAAATAAGTAAAGAAAGAAAAAGCAATGACCGTGAGAACTGGTAGAACCCCAAATTGTTTCAAATTCTCTTTAGCTAATGTTTTGCTATTTAATTAAAAAAAAAAAAAATCTGATTCCACACACATAAGAGATGCATACCATCACTACTGGTATTTCTCTTGATTCTTCTTTAATTTCTGAGAATTGTGGGGATGACTCCAAGTTACCCACAGCATATTCTGTAGGCTGATCTGGAAGTTCTTTCACTTCTGCATTAGCATTTTCTTTACTATCAGACAGTGAGTCAAGAATATTATCAGCACTGTAATCCTCTCCGCAATCTACCGCATTGCCATTATCTATTTCAGCTTCATCTAACACACTAATATCCATCATGTCAATATCCTGCAAGTTATCCAAACTTGCTTCAATATCCTCCTGTAAAAAGAAAAAAAGTATATAAAAGTCATTGTAACTTCAAAGCAATGCTATCATTACTTCGCTTCAAACACAGTCTCACATACCTGTCCATCTCCTGAATCCTCTTCCAGGCCATTATCTTCTACTCCCTCTTCATCTGGTCTACGTCCTAACAACATTATGATCGTTAGAATGAAAAGAAGGTAACAACACTTATCCTTCAAGTTTTACTTTTTCATCAGACTTGGTATTCCATTCAGTTTAGTTATCTGCTTTTTCCTTATTTTCTGCAACTGAGTATATACCATCCCAGTTCAGTAACTGACAAACATGCCACAGCCCAAGGCCTGTCACGAGTTCAAGAAGCACCGCTGTATACTCGCCAGAACATTTGGCTCAGCTGAGATTGCAGTAATTTATTATCTCAACCTTTCATTTATTTACAGATATTTACTAGAAGGAAAAAAGAAAGAAAGCAACCAAAGGAAAAACCCAACATAAACCAATGAAAAAACTCACTCTACGTGTAAGCACTACTGCAGTGCCGCATTAACCAGCTGGACACATAATATCAGAACGGACATTATTGAAAAAAGTATGCTAGTTTCAACACCAAATAGTAACTCCTCAAACTTAGAGCTTCCTCTTTTATGAATGTTATTTTCCTCAAAAACTAAAAGCACATTACAATAAAAAAGGGAAAGGTATTTTAGAACATCCCATCTATTTCCATTCCAACACTAAAAGTGCTATAACATACATTAAGTATTTTTCTGAGACTTGAATATGAACGTGATTACCAAAGATCTCTCTGCTTTTACCCACAGTTGTGACATTTGTTCAGTTTCCCCTTAAGATTTCACATTTCTGTTTGCAAGCAAATGTAACATCACTCCAAATTGGACGCAACGACAAAAAACTGAGTCAAACATATTAGTTGGCAAAACACTCAAACTTTATCTCACAAATTTACATTTTTGTGTAAGTCAAAATTAATAATTTAATTAAAATCCTTCATCTAAACTAGTTATTCTGCTCAGCTCCAATACAAAAGTTTCAACATTATTTGATTACAAAATAAGATCAAATGGTGCTAATTAACTAGTTTTAGAAAAATAGTTTTTTTTAAAAAATACGGATTATGTAAAAACTACATCTCACCATTAGAAAAATCATGCATAGAGAAAGCGTTAAAAATATACCAAATTTCAGATATTGATTAAAAAATAGTCTTATGGGGAGGAAAATTAAGACTGCTATTAGCTTTGGTACTGCAAAACACTCAGCAACAGTGCCTAAATGAAACCAAGCACTTTCCAAAAGGAAAAGCAGACTTCAGAAAAAAAGACTAGCAGGGTTCTATTTCATGACGTAAAAGTTGCTAGAAAACCCAAGGGGGATAGGGTGGAGATCGTCTCTAACTGCCCTGTACCTTTGCTGCTTCTTTTGGGAGTTTTCTTCATGATATTTTCTGAAACTACTGGAATTTCATCAGGATTCCCCCCTTCCTCCTCAATAGCCTGTTAAGGGAAAAAATAGATATATCAAGACAGACATAACAATTCCATTTGTGCATTTCTGTTGAATTTAAGAGCTGGACACCAGAGGCGGAAAAATACTGAAATAAGAATCTATGGCTTTGAACTAGACAGCAGCAACTTGGATGTGCAAATAAAAGACCAGCATGTCAAAGCAACAAGCACACAGGAAACAATAACACGTTGGTGTAAAGTTTCTGGAAAGCAGTCAACAGCATAACCTATAGACAAAAAAGTCAATCCTACGGTATCTGCAACAATGCACAGATACCCGGGGTGTTGCGATAGAGTTAGAATCCCGGCTCTAGAAGACAGCAAGCATCAGTTCAATGAAAGCAGTCCGCATGCTACTAACATACCAAACATTCTGATGAAGATACAGTGTACAGGCTATCAGTTAGAAAACCAGAAAAAAAATCAGTATGCAGCAGAAAGCCTAATAGATAGCGTATAGAACTGTAAATCCAGGAGCTCGATGCATGGTGGAAAGCCCAGTGATGCATGAGACTAGAAGCACTTGGGCCGAGTGCCACGGCAGACACGCTGTGCTGTGCAAGTTTAGGAAATCGGAGAGGGGCTCGCTGCGCATACAGAAACGCCAGAGTCGCACACATACATGCCCCCACCGCTACATGAGACCAGCCGTTCCAGGGGCGAGCCTAGGACAGCCAAGTACGGGGCCAGGCTCGCCCCGCACGGAACGTTCGCGTTGGGCCTGGCGGGTCCTACAGAACCACCCTCAGAGCCCGGCGCACGCCCCCTGCTCCCCACAGCCCCATTCCTTCCGCTCTATCGCCGTTTGGCGCCATTTTCCTTAGCAGTGCCCGGTGGGCCAGGGCCGCGCACGCGCCGGCTATGCCTCCCCCTCAGGCAGCCCCGGCACGTCTCCCTGCTCACCTTCTTGAGTCGCTCCATGAGGACGCTCTTGTTTCCACTGCTGTCCAAATTGCGGCGCTTGAGTTCAGCCCGTAAGTCTATCACGCGCAGCTCGCTCAGCCGCCGCCGGTTTTCAGACTCTGAAGTGGAGACTCCAGACCCACCCAGGGACGCAGATTCTCCGTGGGCAGCCGCTGACTGACTCTCCGCCATAAGGCCGTTGTGTCTACTCGCACGCACAGAACAAGGCAGGATAAAAACAACGGCAAAAACCCGCAGCTGCGGCACAAAATGGTGGCAAAAACGAGATGCGCTGAAGAGAAAAGGGGAGGGAAGGAAAGCAACCGCAGCCCGCACGCGCGTTAACCAGAAGGCCCGGACGGCTTGCGCGCATGCGTAGAGGGGAACGTCCCCACGCTGGCGCAGGTGCGCATGCGCACTAGTTCCTTTGACTGCCTCCCGCGAGAATGCGCAACCGCAGTCTGTTTCGGCCCTCGGAGGCATGCGCGAGAGCTCGCGAGCCGTCCTTAGATGGGGGCAACGCTGCATGCGCGTGCGTAAGAGTTGTCACTCAAGTTTTCTTCCAGGCACCGCCTTCGCCCTCCCCCAAGCTCGTCGTCGCCCTTCTCTCCGAGCCTGCGCGTAGCAGGCTTTTTCCCCTTCCCCTCGGCGCATCTTGGCCTCCCCACCATTTTGTGCTGTAATTGCAAGGTTAGCTGCTTGGTTGTGCTATATTGTCCCGTACGTTCGGCTTGAGGCGGAATATCGAAAGGGCCTTCATGGCGGAGAGTCAATCAGCGGCCGGGCTGGGGGACTTCACATCCCTTGGTGGGGCTGCGGCTCTCGGCTCAGAACTCGAAACCCGGCGGCTGAGCGAGCTGCGAGTCATAGACCTGCGGGCCGAACTCAAACGCCGTAACCTAGACAGTGGCGGCATCAAGAGCGTTCTCATGGAGCGGCTGAGGAAGGTGAGGCGCACACCCGGCCCGGGGGTGGGGGTGGGGAATGTCATCCGGGTCCTTTGTCCCCGGCCCAAGGGCGCATGCGCGCTCGGTATCTAGCCTGGGGTGCCGCGCGAGGCCCTGAGGGGAGCTGGAGCTGGAGCTGGAGCTGGAGCTGGAGCTGGAGCTGGAGCTGGAGCTGGAGCTGGAGCTGGAGCTGGAGCTGGAGCTGGAGCGCGGCGTGGAGACGTGTCACTGTGTCACTCTGCTTCCCAGCGCTCGTTCCGGCACCAGTGTGCCCCGTTCCTTGGACTGCTGTAGAGCCGTTGCGCTTGCTGGGACCTCCGGCAGCCCCACCGCCTCACTACTTCCTGCTATCGCTCTGAACCCTCCGGCGGAGGCCCGCGCCGCCCGCTCGCTCTCCAGCGTGTGGGCACCCGCGCCGCCGGCCGCACCTCATCCGTTCGCTTGGAACACTACTCTGATTTCACTCCGCGGTGACCCCGGTTTTTCGCTCGTTCCCTGTCTCTGACGTACGCGCGACCTTCCCCAGTTTCCTCTCCCGTTCCCCCAGCATGTACACGCGCGGCCCTTTCCCGTATCTCTTCTCTTGCTTCCTCTGTACGCGCTTCACCTGACTACATCTCTCCCACCTCTCCAGAACGTTATTTTCACAAGCTTTCATGATGCCAGAATAGCATACCCGGTCCTGACCCTTTTATGGGTTCTAATAGGCCTGCATGTTGAGAAAAAAGTACTGTTGGATGCGCTTGGAGTTCCTGTAGCAGTAACTCAGTTTTATACAGATAAAGTGCTTATCTGCTGAGGAGGGAGCCTCATTTACAAATCAGGGGAACTTTGCTCCTCAGTTGTAGCTTGATTTGGCTGTGGGGTTGTGTTCCAACACCTTAGTATTCAGTGTTTCTAACAGCTGATATGGCAGCCCAGCTGCATGACCTGAACTAGGTTGAGACACTAGTGTTTCTATCTGCCAAATCCTTAAAAATGTGGTCGTCATTTAAGCCCAGTAGGTAGCTAAGCACCACATAGCCACTCACTTACCCGCTTTCCCCCAGCAGGCTGGTGGGGAGAATTGGAACGGTAAAAGTGAAAGAAAACTTGTGGGTTGAGATGAAGACAGTTTAATGATTTTAAAAAATTGAAGGCCAAAAAACAAAACTGAGAGGAGGAAAAGGGAAAAAAACACCCAAGAAAAGCGAGTGATATAAAAGAAAACAATTGCATGCCATCAACTGACTGATGCTGAGTCAGTCCCCAAGTAATGGCAGCCCCACTAACTTCCACCCTCGCCAGTTTTATTGCTGAGCACAGCATCATATGGTCTGGAATATCCCTTTAGTTGGTTGGGATCTGCTGTCCTGCTAGTGTCCCCTCCCAGCTCCTTATACCCCCTGCCTCCCCCCAGCCTGCTTGCTGGTGGGGCGGGGTGAGGAGTGGAAAAGGCCTCAACACTTTGTAAGCACTCCTTAGCAATAAATGAAACATCCCTGTATTATCAACACTGTTTCCAGCACAAATTCAAAATGCAGCTCTATACAAGCTACTAGGAAGAAATTTAACTCTATCCTATCCAAAACCAGTACAAATGCACACCAACAAACAATACAATGGATGTCATACTGCTGTCTCCAATAGGCTATTGAGGATGAAGGAGGAGATCCTGATGAAATTCCTGTGGCCTCAGAACTGACGAACAAGAGAATGCCAAAAAGAACTAGCAAAGGTACGGAGTCTAGACAAATACAGTTCCTTTGTTTCCATTTAGCTAGAACTTAGCATACAATGTTGATTTCTTCTGTTTCATTAGTTTAATTTATAAAAAAAAAAAAGTTTTTTTTTTCCCTTATGGAAAATGGTAACACTCTGTTGTGATAGTGAGCAATAAGAAGTTTAAATGATAACATGACACCTAACCTTACTTCCGTTAGCAAGTCTTGAAACCTGTAGATGAGACACTGAGTTGCAGGTTTATGTATTTGCGACCGTGAGTTCAGAATTGTGTCAGGTACAGAGCAAGCAGCTGCAGCGTAAGCTACTGTGGAAAGCTCTGCCAATGTATGTTAAGGTGGCTCCACAGCATGCTGGGTACTAATTTCCTTGCTGTAACTATAGATTTTCCTTTTTTACATAGAAGCCCTTGAACCTGCATCATCACTGGGATACATTTTTAGATGCGAGAAATTACAGTGGGAATAATTAGAACCATTGTCGCACAGACAACAAATTTATAACTTTTGTTAGTGTCATATTTCATTTTGTAACTGTCTGCTTTGAAAACAAACTGTTCTGAAATAGCTCATTATGGTTTTGGTTCAAAAACGTTAAATACTGTGTTGGCTATGTTACATGTGGTTTATTTGAATTGCTCAGAGTAAGTTCTTAAAAGATACTTTCTGAAACTTACTTTTGAGATGCTTCCTTTAAGATAATGGGGTAAAAATACAGAAAGAGCAGTTGTTTTTGAATAGCGGTACAAGTTTGCTGGTGACAGATGTGCCTAAATGTGATTTGTGTGTTCAAGATGTTAAAGGTGAAGACTAATTCTAAATCACTTTAATTATTTAAATGCTAAGAGGGAGTTTTTTTTATGACAAAAATAGGTGTTTCTTTTAAATGGAACACCTTCCTAGACAGTGTTGTTGTCTTAGGTATTGGAGTATTGCAGAATTAGAGGAGCGTAGCTGTGAAAAACGTAGCTGTGCTGCCTCATGCCATTCACTTGTATCAAGTGGCAAGTCATCCTTCGTTATATCGAGACAGACCTGGACTTCTGAATCAGGGTCTTAATGATTATTTGTTGGAAAAAACCCTTAGTGTTCATTAGGTAATTCAGCAAAGAGTAGACATGTTATGAAATTTACTACTGTAGCTTACTTCAGTGATAATTCTCTAGGAAGAAAACCAGAAGAAGAAGGTGTTGAAGACAATGGGCTAGAAGAAAACTCTAGAGATGGGCAGGTAAGTGAAATCATGATTGCTGTTCCTAGCAATATACATCATTTACAATAAATAATATTGTAATTAATACAATAAATACATATCTGTCCTTTTTCTTTCTATAGGAGGATATCGAAGCAAGTCTGGATACCTTGCAAGATATTGACATGATGGATATTAGTGTGTTAGATGAAGCTGAAATAGATAACAGCAGTGCTGTAGACTGTGGAGAAGACTATAGTCCTGACAATATTCTTGATTCTTTGTCCGATAATAAAGAAAATGTTGAAGCAGAAATGAAAGAGCTTCCAGATCAACTAACAGAAAATGAGGTGAGTAGAGGTATTTGTAAATTTTCAGAAGGTATTTAGTAAGTATATGGGCATGTGAACGAGTTATTTCAGTGTAATAGAATATGGGACATGAATGTGATACAGATTGTATTTCACTTTAACAGCTCTTATGTCCTACTGTTTAAGTGGTAAGTGTTTTTGGACCTATCAAAAGCTTGAAATGTTCACAGTAGGCGAGTGAATTTGAAAGTAATGTCTTAGGTGTTCCTTCTTCCCATTTATATGTGTTTAGGTGTGTAAATGCATATACCCAGCCATCTAGATATTTATAGATATGGAGAGAGAGAGAAATACATTTTCAACACACAGATAATTTGGAAATCTTTTCTGCAGAAATAATGCTCTGGTTTAAAGAATTTATGTTGTACAGTTTTCTCATAGAGATTAATAAAACAAGAAAATCTTTATGCATTGTGTATTGCCCTGTTCTGACATTGTTGGTCTTTTGACTTAGTTTTGAGAGCAACTTGCAATATCTTTTACAGACAGCACAGTTTCTTGCTACTGAATGAACAGGGTAATCTCTTATGTTACGGTCACTCCCCAAATATTATCCTTCTTTGGATCCCTGTGGGTTTTTTATTTTAGGTTGTTCGCTCCCAAAGTAGCATCAAAGAATCATAGAGTAGTTTGGGTTAGAAGGGACCTTTAAAGGTCATCTAGTCTTGGCAGGGACTTCTTCAACTAGATCAGGTTGCTCAGAGCCCTTTCCAACCTGACCTTGAACGTTCCCAGGGATGGGGCATCTACCACCTCTCTGGACAACCTGGGCCAGTGTTTCACCACCCTGAGTGTAAAAAAATGTCTTCCTTATATCTAGTCTAAACCTCCCCTAAACCTTTTAGTTTAAAGCCATTCCCCCTTGTCCTATCGTGACAGACCCTGCTAAAAAGTCTGTCCCCATCTTTCTTATAAGCCCTCTTCAAGTATTGAAAGGCCGCAATGAGGTCTCCCTGGAGCCTTCTCTTCTCCAGGCTGAACACCCCCAACTCTCAGCCTGTCCGCACAGCAGAAGGGCTCCAAGCCCTTGCAGCAACTCTGTGGCCTCCTCTGGCCTGGCTCCAACGGTCCATGTCTTTCCTGTGCTGAGGGCTCCAGAGCAGGAGGCAGCACTGCAGGTGGAGTCTAACCAGAGCAGGGTAGAGGGGCAGAATCTCCTCCCTTCACCCTGCTGGCCATGCTGCTGGGGATGCAGCCTAGGATACGGTTGGCTTTCTGGGCTGTGATCGCGCATTGCTGGCTTATGTCCAGCTTTTCATCCCATATACCCTCAAGTCCGTCTCCTCAGGGCTGCTCTCGATCCTTTCATCCCCTAGCCTGTATTAATAGCGGGGGTTGCCCTGACCCAGGTGTGGGACCCTGCATTTCACCTTGTTGAACCTCATGAGGTTCACACGGGCCCACTTCTCCAGTTTGTCCAAGTCCCTTTGGATGGCATGAACATATTATCCTTGCTTGCCTCGTTATGTATTTTCTTTTGGTTTAGGCCTGTGGTGTCTATCTCAACTTTTTATCACTTACCTTCTGAAAACAAGAGTCATTGCAACAACATCCAGTTAACCTGAAAGGCAATCTTCTGGTATTCTGTAAATTAGAGCTGTTGTGAATCATGTAACCAATGAGCTTTGGTTGAGTCTTGCCATCAGCTGTTAGGGAAGGAAGTTTTTGGGGACATGTTTTGTTTTCAGAAAAGCAGAAACCTAAGCCAACTTCATTTCTAACTTCTTTTTTCAGTTAGAAACTAAAGAATTAAAAAAGTGGGAAAATTTAAAAACATATTATGTACAGTAACCAGAGAAACGTGAAATAAATTTCCTAAGAGTAATTTTGAAGTTGGCAGTGTCATGTTGAAATTAAAATGAAAGGTAACTAGAGAAAGATACTTAATCATTGAGACTATTTATATGTTACCCCTCATTCTTGGGTCACAATCTGAAGTAGCAACTGAGATCGGTCAAATACTGGAAAATATTTCTCATATTACTGCTAGGAAATTGAATACAGTAGTATTTCTCCATAAGCTAACATTGCTTTTTGTAAGAAATGCCATAATTCCTTTTTTACTCTTTTAGGAAGATTATGATGAAATTGAAAACAATTTAGATGCTGCTTCTGATTTAGTTGAAATGAAGGTAAATTGAAAATTTATCTTTTATTATTAGTATTCACTCTGGGCTCATGCGACAACAAAGAAAACATTACCATAATATGAAATTATAAGAGAGCACAAGACATATGTGATCTTGCTCAGAGTACAGTCTGTCAAATAAGAATGCCCTGTGTTTTTCCCTACTTTTCAGTGAGCTATCAAGACTTCCTCCGCTTTTGTGGCAAATAAAAATGGTCTTGTACTGTTGAATTCTTTTTTATTCCTGCTGATTATATCAAGTAGTAGCTGGGTTTGGTTCTCACTCTGCAGATACTTTATTGGTCTCTTTAACATTCCAAGTTAGATATGAGAACGTAATTGTGGCTGATGTTTTTATTTTGGCTTTAATGTGCCAGAAAATTACCTGTATAAAATATTCGGTTCCAGTGAACGGTGGGGAAAAAAGTGCAAAACATAGTAGTTTGTGTAGTTTTCAGTCTTGGGATTGGGGGGGGAGGTGTTGTTGCTATTGTTTTGTGTTACAAAATACAATTTCCTTGTGTTACAAAATCCTCTTTCTGTGTTTATTTTCCCAAACAGAAAACGGAGAAGCTACACTTGGAGCCAGGTACTGTTAAAGAAAAACATATTCCTGCCTTTTCAACTAATACTTTTTAAGCCATTAACTATTAAAACCCCAAGCAAACAAACATAATTTGCATTATTTTTATGATGGACAATCCAGATCATGCAGGGTCATAGAGATTGGAAACCCAATCATATCCCCAGATCTGTGAAGTGATGCTTGTCATCTTTGAGATATTTCCAGTGAAATGAAATGGTTTAAAACCTGCTAAACTACATAAATGGATTTAGAGAAGTTAATCACAGTTTAAAAGCTAAAGATTCTACTTGTAAACAGATCTTGTGATATCACACACACCTTAACTCTGTTACTAAGTAGAGAGCAGTGAAAGCAGTAAAAAGATATTGTAGGGCATTAAAATGTAAAGATTAGTTACTGGATACAGAAGAAAGAAGAGAGTTTCTTCATGGAAATGTCATACAGATACTTTTCACTTTCTGGACTGCAAACACACTCATGCACCATCAGAAGATGCCCAGTTCTCATGTTGGACTGTCTGCTAAAAGAATTTCACAGAAATTTAGAAATTGAACCCTCAGTGCCTTGATACGTTCAGTTAAGCATCTTGGACTCTGGAAGCTAACTAGAGAAGAAACAGAGCTGAATGATTTCATGAAGAATATCAAGGATCAGCCAGAAGGTTTTTGTTAAATCTGTGGGGGCATTTTTCTTCCCTGTTAACATTTTAGGGCTGATTTGGTAGTTTGTCAGACAGCAGTTAGCGTAGTACTTTTAACACTGTGTACACTAGGGTTTTCCAATCTCTGTGTAGCTTAGAAGTTCTCTTGGTGTTAGTGTGGCAGCCATGCCAGTTCCACATTTGTGATTGCTGTATTTCCCTGGTGATTAAATCTTGTGCCATTCTATTCCTGTTAAATCCGTAGAAAATGAGAAAATACTCGACATTTTGGGGGAAACTTGTAAATCTGAACCACTTAACGAAGAAACTTCTGAAGCGGAGCGGCCACATACACAGGAAGCAAGTAACGTGGTGCCAGGCAAGAGGCTAGCAGAGGAAGAGGACGCTCTTGCTGCCGCTCAGTTGGAGGAAGATGCTTTAGATTTGGACAGCAAATCGGCACAAGCTATGGCAAGGAAGGAAGCAAAGCGTTTAGTTGTAGCAAAAGGGGAGACAAGTGAACAGACAATAGATGAAGAGAAGCCGGACTCTGAATCTTTAGTAGTAGAGACCCTAAGCGATCAGAGTAGCAAACGCTCCCAAGGCCTGGAAGCCTCTAGTGGGGAAACAGCGGAAAAAGGCGCAGGTCCCGAAGCCAAAGATAGCAAAGAAGATGCCAAGAAAACAGAAGACAAAGCTAATTCTGAGGAATCCCCTGCTACTAAAGAGTCCTCAACCAGTGAGGGTGGTGATCAGAAAAAGAGGTTTGTTTTTTCTCCGTTATAGACCAGATGCTATCTTTTTTCATTGGTCGTTAAGTGATGCGAATAAGCTGTTTCCTTCAATTGGCCACCGAGACTGATGAAATTGTAGCCTATTCCTAGAGAATCTGTTTTATTGTTCCATGTTCAGATTTTTATTTTTTTTTAAACACAGAGGGTTTGATTGCTTTTCTTCCTCAACCTTCAAAGGTTGTTTTCTTAAATTATTGTTATTTGTAAACATCTTCCTAATATAACTCTGTTTAAGAATCTGACTTCGTTATTTCTTGTCAGGTTTCTTAAATCAAGTATACAAAGGTGTGTTTTTGTTTGCAACATATTTTCTGGTAGGTATTTAATTTTAGCATTTTTCATAGTTCGCAGTTAGTCATTTTTCTTTCTGACTTGAATAATGTGGTGTTTTGTCTTTAGCCCTGTTGAGGAGGACAGAGATACAAAGATAATTTCAAAGGATGAGAAAGGTATGTTTCTTTTGCAAAATAGAATATTAATGATTGCTTGGAGAAACTGTTTTTGTATTTGATGGGCTGTTTCAGCAGAGCAGCGGAATCTGCAGCAGCTAAATATCATAAATTATTCCCCCTTTTCTAGATTTCTTATTTTTAATCTATTTATGTCAAAACCACCTATTTTCCTTCTATGCATTTTCTAAGGATATTGGTATCGCACCCTTTTTTTTGTATCTTGATCTTCAAAGGTAGACACCAATACATGGCAAATACATCCTTCATGGCACTGAAGAAGTTTACCAACAGCTGTTAGTGAGTCAAGAGCCTTTCGCGATTGTGTTTCCTTTACTATATGCTTGCGATTCTTCATATCGTCTTCTGTTTTGCTGAAATAATTTGCAATCTAGTAGTCACGTATTTAAATGCTACAGTTTTCTTCAAATTAGATTGACATTATTAAATCTTTGTCCATGCAGATCCTGTTTGACAGGCTGAGAGAGTTGGGGTTGTTCAGCCTGGAGAAGAGAAGGCTCTGGGGAGACCTTATAGTGGCCTTCCAGTACCTAAAAGGGGGCCTACAGGAAAGCCATGGAGGGACTTTTTACAAGGGCATGTAGTGATAGGATGAGGAGGAATGGCTTTAAATTGGAAGAAGGTAGTTTTTCACTCAGAGGGTGGTGAGGCAATGGAACAGGTTGCCCAGAGAAGTTGTGGAAGCTCCATCCCTGGAGGTGTTCAATGCCAGGTTGGACTTGAGTCTAGCGGGAGGTGTCCCTACCTATGACAGGGGGGGTTGGAACTAGATGGTCTTCAAGGTCTCTTCCAACCTAAACAATTCTATGATTCTGTTTATGGTGCAAATATGTGTCATAAGCAAGACGAAAATTTCTTGATCAACAGTGTCAGGTGCCTGTTCCTTCTTTTCATCATACTTGTTCCTTTTAATACATCAGGCTGCTGAGTCTCTGCAGCTCACCCCATCTCTCTATTCTCTCCTACTGGACCAGGGCAGAAAACTTAGAAGTGACTGTTCATGTTCTTCTTACATACTGCAGGCAGGTAGTTCAGCACTGTAAGCGTGGAAGTTCCAACAATTCCTATAATAGGCAAGAAACTCATCATGAGATCTGTCTACTGACTGGAGAGGAATAATTTGTTTGGTTTTAATTGGGTTTTAAAACACAGACTGAACTCATTATCAGCTGCTTTTTCCAAGATCCGGAGTTATACCTGTCTGTGCAAGCTACTGGACCTCACCCTCAGCTCCATTAGGGTCTGTTTGCCTCTTGCTTACAGTCTGCAATCTTGTGTTTTTTATTTCAGAATATTTAAAGGAACATTTTGTGCATGGTGTCATTTACCCAAGGACTTGAGTGTATTTTTTTTGTGGACTGAGAAAACTTCTTGAAGTTTGCATTTAAAACAGGAACTTGGGTGTCTGATAACAACCTTGTTCCTGCGTACCTTCCTCCAAAGGATGTGCTGCATTCCATAACATTTGTTTAAATAATTTTCTGGCTTAGTAAACAGCGCAGGAGAGAGGTAGCTGCTTGGTTATATAACTTGCTCTGCATGCAGAGCAAAGCAGTTGAGCCAGAAGAAAGGTACATAACTATATATCTACAAGTCAGTTCTGACTCATATGTTGCTATTTCCACACCTGTATGAAAGGATTTTATTTAGGATGAGGAGTTTTCCTTGTTTCATGCATTCATTGAGAGCTGTATTAATAAGAGTGTAGAAAAATAAATTTATGAGCTTATAAGTCTGGTGGACTTGGCAGTCAATTTACACATATCTGAAAGATGTCTTTGGTGTTGAGGCTGCCAATACCTGTATTGTTCTGGTTTCTAAGTTAGAGATTTTATAGTCCCAGTCTTTCTTTGTCTTGGAAGTGCAGTACTATTGCAGGAGCACCTCTTTAAGTCTTATAGGAGGGCAGAATCTGGAGGTGTTAAGACTGATCAAAGCTTATTCAAAAGGGGCATCAATGTAGTTTAAATAATCAAAAAAATCATCAGTAAAATACAAGAAAGAAAAAAGAACTCATTTTTCTCCTGGATGCTGGTGCCAGTGTAACTGCAGGTGGCCATTTTAAAATTCTAGAGGAAGCATGTGCAAAAGTGAAGGCATCAAAGCTTACGGCTCAGCTTTTTGAAATATCAAGACAATTTCTCTCCCCCGTGTTTGCACGCATGACATGCCTTTGTCCGTGCAGTTCTTGAGACTAGAAGATGACATGTGTACACTCAGTCTATGCATCTATGCAGAAGACCCTTTTTTTTTTTTTTTTTAAAGAGATTGGCACAAATGATTGCATGCTTCTCTAGGAAACTTCTATAAATATTAACAAAAATGTTCTCAGTGTGAAGCTCATGTTTGAGACAGTGACAAAAATTATCATGAATTAAGTTATTGCAAAGACATCTGAATGAAATAGCATTTTAGAAAGGTTCTGCAAGAGATGTCTTCCCTCAATGAAAGCAGTTCTGAAAAATTCCGTCTATCACCCCCCAAAAAAAAAAGGCAGATGGTTTGGAAGCAGGTAGCTGGACTGAAACCTGGTTCACTCTATTCGTTTGAAGCCTGTGGAACTGAACACTACCAAGACTGATAGGACAGTAAAGGCATTTCAAAGGAGACTGGAAACAGTATCCCTGCAATATGTGCTTCATGCTGAAATGCAAGCACTAAAACTTGGAGTTCAGCTTGAACGCTTTTTAATTGCTAGTTGGGTTTTCAAACTTTACAAGGACATAAGCATTTATAAAATTGTCTTTCTGGTTGAGATGCGAGATTGGATGGGTGTTCTGTAGTTCTTGCATAGTTAAAAAAAGCTAGGTCTTTTCTGAAGAAGTCACAAGCTTCATACCCCAACTGTGGAATCTGTGTGGGCAGAAGTAGGAGAGAAACTTTCTTGCTTTCTTTATGGTGAATGTCTTTCCTTGAGAGGTACAGTTAATCTGTGTCCCATCATTATTCCTTTTGAGTTGGGGAGATAAGGAGAGCAAGACATGAGCGTACGTGGGTACTAAACACAGTTCCCGCAACTTTAGCAGGTCTTATGTCTTTTCCTGCAAGTGCAGTTACTTAGTTAATATCCAGGCACATTCTGAAGAGCCACAATTACTTCAGAGATGCCCTAGTCCCGTTTCTTGAAGAGTGACATAACATACTCCTGTTATGTGTACTAAAGCTTGTAGTTCCATCGTACACTTTTTGGACTTGAAATACTACTTGCCTTCAGGAATGTGAATCATGGGGGGAGAATGATACATGTTGCATTTAAGTTGCTCTATGATTTTAAAAAATAAAAGATTTGTAGAACAGCTCCTTTTAAATTCGGAAGTAGTTGTTGAGATAATTAGGATTTTGGGTATGTTTTGCTTTTGTTTGTTTGTTTTCCTAAATAGGTCGCACTGCTAGCAGTTCTGGTAGAAACTTTTGGGTGAGTGGACTGGCTTCCACTACCAGAGCTACAGATTTGAAGAATCTGTTCAGCAAATATGGGAAGGTAAGGATTTGTTTGTTTTTTCTTGTTTGTTTTTGGTTTTGTTTTTTTCCACTCGAGACTGTCTTATTAAGACTTCTTAAGCTCCTGTCACTGAAAATACCAGTGAAAGGAATCAAATTATCAAATATTGTGGGATATCAAGGAAAAATTTGCTGAAGTACACACTATAAATGACTGTTTTTTTTATTCTGTCTCTTGCTTCCAAACAAAAATAAAGTTGCATTTACAGTCCTTTATTTGAAACAGTCAATGACTCTTTGCATACACTTCTGTGTCCTGTGCTGTAGTATAGTATCCTCAAGCATTGGAAATTCACAGTCAACAGTGAATTTAACATTGTTTATTAAAGACTTCCTTAGGACTAAGTAAAATATGCAGTAAATGTTGAAGCATAATTATTGGGGAATATCTTAAGAATTGCTTTGGTACCTGAAGTTTTACTTTTGTCTAGAATCATAGAATCATAGAATCAGTGAGGTTGGAAGGGACCTTTAAGATCATCAAGTCCAACCATTAACCTACCCTGATAAAAACACCACCACTCCTAAACCATGTCCCTAAGCACCTCATCTACCCTTTTCTTAAACACCTCCAGGGATGGTGAATCCACCACCTCTCTGGGCAGCTTATTCCAATGTTTAATAACCCTTTCAGTGAAAAAATGCTTCCTAACATCTAATCTAAACCTGCCCTGACATAACTTGAACCCATTTCCTCTTGTCCTATCACTTGTCGCCAGGGAGAAGAGGTCAGCTCCCATCTCTCTAAAACCTCCTTTCAGGTAGTTGTAGAGGGTGATAAGGTCTCCCCTCAGCCTCCTCTTCTCCAGGCTAAACAACCCCAGATCCCTCAGTCGTTCCTCATAAGGTTTGTCCTCCAGACCCTTCACCAGCTTTGTAGCCCTTCTCTGGACACGCTCCAACACCTCAATGTCCTTCTTGTAGTGAGGGGCCCAAAACTGAACACAGTACTCGAGGTGAGGCCTCACCAGTGCCGAGTACAGGGGGATGATTACTTCCCTAGTCCGGCTCACCACACTATTCCTGATGCAGGCCAGGATGGTGTTGGCCTTCTTGGCTGCCTGGGCACACTGCTGGCTCATGCTCAGCCGGTTGTCCACCAACACCCCCAGGTCCTTTTCTGCCAGGCAGCTTTCGAGCCACTCCGCCCCCAGTCTGTAGCGCTGCATGGGGTTGTTGTGACCCAAGTGCAGGACCCGACACTTGGCCTTGTTGAACCTCATACCATTGGCCTCAGCCCATCTGTCCAGCCTGTCCAGATCCCTCTGCAGAGCCAATCTACCCTCAAGCAGATCAACACGCCCCCCCAGTTTAGTGTCGTAGAGTTGGCAATTGCTTTAAAAAGCACTTGTTTGAGTAGCTGGAGGTGTGGGTTTGGTTTGGAGCAGGGGGGGTCTTGCAGTTTTTATTAGAGATAGACAAAATGGCAAGTTAAATCTCCCGGTCAGCTGGGAAATTGAAAGAGCTAGTTTAATAGAAGAAGGACTTTTGTAAAGTCTTTGAAGTCTATTTAAAGATGACTGTCAGCAGATTGTAGTAAAAAAAAAAAATCTGTGTGCTAGCAGTCTGCTATTGAATGTTTAACTAATAAAAATACTCTAGAACTTAAATGTGACTTTACTGTAGGCACAAAAATGGATTAAGCGTAGCACAGCTTTGAGTTTGTCTGAAAGTCATGAGACTAGTAAAACCTTTTTAACATTCCTCATAGCAGTAAAAATACAATAATTTCCTTCCATTTATTTGTTCAGAATTCCATCTGGTAACCTGTAATGTTGATCATAGACATGTACCGCAAAATTTTAAATGTAATTAAAAACTATGCAATAGCCAACCTAGTATTTGCCTCTATTTAGATGCCATGGGAATGTTTAGTCGTTTAAATAAAATTACTGTTATTTTCTTTGGAGTGTTACTAGAGGCAAAGCTTCCTAGAAGTAGATGTACATCTGCAATAAATCAGATGCTCAAAAGTATGTTCTTTATTCAGCTGTACTTTACAATATGACACTTCTGTGAAATATGATTGATTTCTGTAATGCAAAGTGAGCTGTATTGAATACATGAGCGTAAGTAAGCACCATTTCTGAAAGCAGGTGGTTTACGTGGGCATTTTCAAGTCATACTTTTTGGGTTTGCCTCTTAGCAGTGACATGAAAACATTTTGACAAGGGGAGATGGGACGTAGCAGCTGAGTGAGCATTAGCGTGCGGGTGGAAATTGGCTTACAAATATTTATTAGGTTTTTACTCCCTTTATCCTTAAGAAAATTATGTTGTTGATGTAAAGTTAGTCTCTCTTTTTATTCTTCTCTTTTTTTTTTTTTTTTTTTTTTTAAATGGGCTTTCTTCAGAACAGAATTCAGTCTTTGGCTCCCATCCATTGATTCAGCTTTTGCAGCATTGCATTGGCAACAGAAGCATGATTGGCTCTAAGCAATGCTCCTTTTGTATTTGTTAATCTCTTAGAAACAGAATTTGCCTGAACAATGATGGGCAGGAATAAAACAGTAGAAACAGAGCTTGTACTTCTTGCTATTAAATGGTGGGCAGTTGTTACAGTGAGTGTAAAACCTCTTTCTTTTGGAAAGGTGGTAGGTGCAAAAGTGGTCACCAATGCTCGCAGTCCTGGTGCTCGCTGTTATGGCTTTGTTACGATGTCTACAGCTGAGGAAGCAACAAAGTGTATTACTCACCTCCACAAAACAGAGTTACATGGGAAAATAATTTCTGTAGAAAAAGTGAGTACTGATCCTCAAAGATATCCCATTACTGTTAGATTGTATAAGTGATCGAGTCCACATTCTCAGCTGATGATGTGCAAAACACATTTCAGGCAAAAAATGAACCTGCTGGAAAGAAGCCAAGTGAAAAGAAAGAGAATGAAGCAAGGAAAGAAATAGTCAGTGAGAGGTACTGTTCTAAAAATTCTCTGTTCTTCAGTCTATATGGATTTGTCAGGAAAAACAAAGTTACAGTAAGAATTTCTGTGGCAAACATTCAAAACGAGTGACAGGTGCCTTTTTCCAACTTTTACTACAAGATAAACTTCTGCTGGTGTTTGGTGCCTAACTTAACATGTTTCTGTTACATGCTTTAAGGCAGGCATTGGAAAGTTGCATTTTCAAGCATACCTTTTAATTCAGCTCTATTTGCTTTTTACTAAAGACTGTGGTGCTTTCATGTTATAAATCTATAGGAAGGGCCATTTGAGAATTTTGATCAGCATGTCACTGTTCCTTTGTTAAATTTTTCTCTCATTCAAATAGGGCTTTCTCAGGTTGTTGCGGTCACAAACAGTTAAAGATCAGTTGTCCGAGACCCTGTTTCCAGAACATGTTCCTCTTCAGCACTATACTTTTGCTCTAGTATTACTGAAAATAGCTGAAAAAGACACTTAAGTGAGTGAATAAGACACAAAATCCTTTGCTTTTAATTATCTTTTTGAGGCATAACTTGTATTAAATGCTACTTGCTGAGAAGTTTTTGCCTTTCACCTAGTTGCTCAACAAAAATGGTTCACGTTGGCACTTCATAACCGTTGTGTTGTATAAGAAACTTTGTGGGCATTAGGCATGTGGTGGGTGTGAATTTTTCCTTTGGCCTCCAGTGGGGATATCCGAGTCACGGCCAAGTTTTTATGACAACTGCACAGCATTGTCTTATGTTATGGTGTAGGAAGTTGTAGAAGGAAATCTAATTATGACTGTCATCACATCAGAATTCTACTTGTTACTGTGTTGCTAACATTCTCCTTTAATTTTCTTTTCTTTTACTGTGTATTAGTCTAATCTATATCAATATCTTTCTATAGACCTGGTAGTGTTAAAAGGGATGAGAAATCTGACCAAAAAGATGATCCTAAAAAGGCAGAAGACAGAGATGAAAAGGAAAAAAAAGATAAAGATGAACTGAAGTCTGGTTCATCAGATCAACCTAAAACTACTAAGTCAGGTAATTTGGCTATTCTTTTTTTGATAGAGTAGAAGTCATGGGGAAGTATGAATAATTAATTGTAGGTAGTTCTCTCCAAAGAACTGACAATATTCTGGAATTATTTCTGGTTCTTAATTGGAAATCCAGATGGTATAAAGAGGTGGGGGGGAGGGTGTTTGACATCGTGTCACCCTTAACAGAAGCACTTGGAATAGGTGTAGTGAAAAAGTGATTTTTGAAGAGAGGTTTAAATGCCCATTTTCACATTTTAGAGAACGTAATTTCTGGCATAGCAATGAGTGGTGTAGGTTATTTAGTTTGATTGTTTTTTCCATCTCTTTCCACTCACCGTTAGGAAGTAAAGGAACAGAGAGAACAGTAGTAATGGATAAATCCAAAGGAGAACCTGTTATTAGTGTGAAAACATCAACTGCATCAAAAGACAGAGTAAGTAATGTTTCTGCATGGGAAACATTATGTGTCATTTTTCCTTAGAAACAATACTAAATCCTGTCAAGCTACATGTAACCCATGCTTGTCTTACCTATTTGTCTAATTAGTTTCTGTAATGTGGATTTAGATCTTAATTAGTAAAATACCTTTCATATGGCTGATACTGTATTCAGTAATGAAATCCTGCCAAACAAATGTGGAAAGGTATGTATTACTGTGTTACTATATGGTGTGTCTGTAATGTTAAAAATAGAACAGCTTTTTTTAAAATTGCAGAGACCAAACTTTGAGACATGATATGTATGAATGGAAAGAGAGCTTTGTTTGTGATAGTTGTCCTTTTATAAATGTCCTCCATTAAGTTTCTCTACTTCAATATTAAATACAGAGCATTAAGAGCCAGGATCGCAAATCGGAGAGCAGAGAGAGACAAGGCATTGTGCCATTTGACAAAATTAAAGCACAGCGAAAAATGAGGGAGGCAGAGCAGCGCCGGTAAGAGCAACAGTGAAATTGTTTGATTTTTTTTTTTTTTTCCCTAGAATTAATAGAATCTTCATTTTATTAAAATAAGTAAGAGATAAAGAGGAGTTTGATTTGGTTTTTTTACTTGTAATTTGTTATGTGTTCGTGGGTCACATATCTATTGAATTGGGAAAGCTCCAATTATTGACTCTGTTAATACTTGAAACTGTGTTTGGGGAAAAAAAATTGCAGTTTATTTTTTGTTCTTTTTCCATTTCGTAGATTTGGTGGCTTAGATGATTGATTTAAGTATGCTGCTCTCCTTAGCTGAGCATGCATTATAGTAGAGGTGAAATGATAATTCTAAGCTTTCCACATTAAAATATACAGGGAAAGACCAGGAGAAAAGTTGTCTTTCTCAGAATAAGACCTTGTCTCTGTTGTCATAGCATGCAAAGTCTCTATGGTGTTTGAAATGAAACAAGACTAATATTTTTGTATTTAAATACATTGTGTCTACAGAGAAATTGGAGGATTTTCCAGCAACACTTCAAAGTTTCCACATTGTATCTTTTTAGTTAAGAACTTAATTCAGATATTTAATTATTTTTATGGGGGTTTATTTCTGTTTTCATTATGTTAAATACAGGATAAAGGTGATAATGTCCATGCTTCAAATTTCTTGCTGTGACCTGACTTCCATGTTAAAACATTTTCCATACATTACAAAACTTTATTACTTACCTGAAGTTGAATTGGATGGGGGGGGGGGGAAATGCTTTCATCATTCTTACTGGAGAGGGAAATGTTTCTCTCTCTTAGGTAGATTTCTGAGCCTTAGTGGAGTCATATTATCCAGCAGACCATTGTGGCTTCTTCAGAGTTGGGTATTTTATTTGAGGAATGAGCTTGGGACATTTGGATTCAAATTCTCCTGACCGTATAGGATTATGTGCCCCCACAGCTGGGTTTTGTGGGAGTGTGTCAAACCAGGAGTCTAAATACAAGTAAGAAGTATTAGTATTAGATCTGTAACCTTTTGTTTCTGTTAAAATAGCACACGTGAGCGTCGGGAGAGACAGCAGCACCTTCAGACTATCCGTGAACGAGAGGAAAGGGAGAGGCTTGAGATTGCTCGTGAGAGACTGGAAATTGAAAGGCAGCGTCTTGAACGAGAACGGATGGAAAGAGAAAGACTGGAAAGAGAACGTATGCACATAGAGCATGAAAGGAGAAGAGAACAAGATCGCATTCAGCGAGAAAGAGAAGAGCTGCGACGCCAGCATGAGCAACTGCGCTATGAACAAGAACGTCGGTCTGCAATGAGAAGACCATATGACATAGATGGCAGGTAAAGCCAACAGATACAAATGATGCAAGTGGAAAACGTTGCTGCCAAGTTCTGTCTCATCCGTATGCTGTCAGCTTCCATTAATGAGCAGTTGTTGATTGCATTGAGATGATCAAGTTTAATAGCCTCAGCCAAACTATCCTCACTGTGGTTTTTCAACTCCCTTTTGAACTTAATTACCCTTCTTCTGGTTTGCACAGTTTATAAGGAGGTAACAACATCAAAAGTCATTATCTTGACTAAAATGAGTGTATTCTTTCAGGAGAGATGATCCATACTGGCCAGAGGCAAAACGAATGGCAATGAATGATAGGTACCATTCAGATTTCAGTCGCCAGGACCGCTTCCATGACTTTGATCATAGGGATCGTGGCCGTTATCAAGACCATTCAATAGACAGGTTGGTGTCTTAACTCCACTGTGTTGCCTGAAATAGAAAGACAAAAATGCATTTAATGTCACGTTTTGCTGACTTTGCTGTGTTTGGTTTGCATTTTATTTTTTAAGTGTGGCTTAGTGGCTGGGGATTTTTTTCTTGTATAACCACGAAGAGATCTGTTCTGTGCCATGAGTTAAGCCTTCTGGCAGGCTTGTTCAGAGCATTCTGCTTGCAATGCTGTTTCACACATTTGTTAGGATTCTGAAAAATTTCTAAATAATATTGTAGGCACCTAGCATCTTAACGAGAATATTTTGGTTTATACCTTAGGACTAACTGGGTTTTCCAGGAATCCAAAATGTGTCAGGGTTTCCATCCATGCCACCTGTTTGTGCCTTTTGTAGCTATAATATTGGCACTACATGGAAGCAGGATTTTTCATCTCTCTTACGTAGTGGATTTTTATAGACTGCTGTATGTTTTACTCCTGCAGTCTGATTTTTATTGTCTGTTTGTAGGAGAGATGGATCAAGGACAATGATGGGAGATCGAGATGGACAAGTGAGTTTGCTTTATAAAGCTACAGAAGCATCTGAATTGCTTATAACCTGGTTTTCTATAGTGTGTGTCAGATTAAATTTCAGTAGTTAGGAATTAAATTATATCTCCCAAAATACGTATCAATAACCAGATTATCTTGTTTTCCTTAATAAGATGAAATTTAGTTCAAAGACTTGTTTATTATAAAAGTTAGATACAGTTATTCTGACACAAATCAAAACAAAACAAGTTAATTGTGTCAAAAGAGGTAGAGTATTTCAAAAGATTGTGTAGAAAAGGCAAAGGTACAAAGTATACATAAATTTCACTTGCTGAGGTTGCATGGAAATAACAGCAGAACTAGTAGAGATGTTTGCATGTTTTGGAGCACTGGGGGGAGAGACCTTTAGGGCACATTCAAGCAGCGAGAGATTAATTTTGTGGAGTCGTGGAATCCTCAAGTGTCCTTTACTGACGGCTAAGCTGTGAGACTCAGAGGAACCTGGATAGGCTGGAGAATTGGGCAGAGGGCAGTATCATTAAGTTCAACAACGGGAAATGCAAAGTCCTGCTCCTGGGGAGGAATAACCATGTGCAGCAGTACATGCTTGGGACCGACCAGATGAAAAGCAGTTTTGCAGAGAAGGACCTTGGGGTGATGGTGGACAACAAGCTGACCATGAGTCAGCATTACACCCTCCTGGCAAAGGTCAGTAGCATCCTCACTGCATTAGGAAGTGTTCCCAGAAGGTCAAGGGAGGTGGTGGTTCTTCACTACTTGGCACCCATCTGGCATACTTTCTGGTGCTGGGCTCCCCAGTACAAGAAAGATAAGAACTTACTAGAGTTAAGTGCAGCACAGGGCCACAAAGGTGATAAGAGTGTGGAGCATCTTTTGTATGAGGAGAGGTTGAGAGAGCTGGGACCATTCAGCCTGGACAAGGCTGATGGGAGGAAGGATATGGAGAAGATGAAGCCAGGCTCTATTCAGTAGTGCTCACTGACAGGACGAGGGTCAATGAGCACAAACTGAAACACATGAAATTCCATCTGAAAACAAAACAAATCACCTTTCGGGGGTTTTGTTGTTGTTCGTTATTGTTTTTTTTTTAAACTGTGAAGGTGGTCAAACACTTGAACACGTTGCATGGGAAACTGGTGAAGTTTCCAGCTGTGAAGATACTCAAAACCCGACGGGAGGCTGTTCTGGACAGCCTGCCCTGGCTGACCTGGCTTGAGCACAGGGATTGGACTAGATGATCTCAGAAGGGTCACTTCCATCCTAAATGATTCTGAAATTGAGTAATTACAGCTGAGCAACTCTGAACAATTAAAGAGTCTGTTTTGGGCAGTCCTGTAAGTGTTCTTTGCCTTTTAGCATTATCCAGATGAGCGCCATGGAGGACCAGACCGTCATTCACGAGACTCTCGGGAAAGTTGGGGTAGCTATGGATCTGACAGAAGAATGAGTGAAAGTAGAGGGATACCCCCACAGTCACGGTTAGTACACGTAACTGAAAATATGTTTTCGTGTGCATCTAAGGAATATTTCTATTTGTGAAAGTGTTTAATTCTTTTAAACAGTTTTTAATTCTTTTTTTCCAACTTTCACCTTTGAGTCTGTTCTCTGTTGGATGGACTATGAATGAGTATCTCTTTCAGCATGTCTTGTGCATCAAAACATGCATCTTTGCAGGATATTATTTTTTAGTAACTTCATAACTGAAAGTCTTTGTCTTCAATTAATTTTACCTAACATTACTATCAAAGCTTGATATTTTCAGGGTGGTGCTTTTTCCCCAGTTTGTAGTTATTGGAAGCACCATCCTGTCAGTCCTTTGAAAGGAAAGCAAGTTAATAAAATGATTACAGCTTAAGGTGTGGGTGGGGGGGTGTTTTAAGGTTTTGTGTTGTGTTTTTGTTTTCTATTAAGCCCTATGTGTAAGCCAGCCTACAGAAAACACCAAAAATAAATTGAATGGTCAAAACAACAAACTAGGATGTTCAGAGTAAACTGGGACATCAATGTAGCATAAACCAGATTAAGAAAATCTTACTTTCTTATTTGTCATCTTAGTTGGATTGAACAGAAGGCTTATTACTGTGTTATTACTTGATATAGCAATATAAATACAAGATTTTCATGTACCTTGGTAAAGTATTGGAGTATGTTTGTGACTTAGTTGTTTTACTTGAATCTATTTTGTGTGCTGTGGCTAATGTAAGAAGGTATGAATTTCATACTTTTGCAGGGATGGGCGTGACTGGGGAGATCACGGCCGAAAGTTTGAAGGACATCAAGATCGTTCATGGCAGAGCAGTGTGGATGGAGGAATGATAGGACGGGATCATGAGAGATGGCAAGGTATGCTTCTTGCACAACAGCTCATTAGTTGTGCTATGTAAAACAGAAAATACAGGCATTATTACCCTTGTAAGTAAAGTAAAACAATTACTGAGGATATAAAGGAAGTATTTGAACTTTTTTAGGTGGAGGCAGAGGCAGACCTGGCCACGTGATGCATCGTGGAGGCATGTCAGGGTAAGAACTTTAAAAAGAGCAAGGTGTTTGTTTCCCTTCTAAGGGGCGTCTCTTCTATTCAAACTGGCCAAAGAAACACAGGAGCATCAGTTAACCTGATTTGTTATTTAAATGTCAGGGAATAATAAAATATTCCCATGTTTTTTATGTAGTGCATCTTTCTTAAGAGTGAGAAATCATGCAAAAAGTCTTACAAGAACACCCATTATATCAACCTGACTACCAGAGTCACAAGGGAAAATTTAAAATGTCTGAATAATTTTCTAGGCGTGGAGGTTTCATGCAAGGTGGCAACCAAAGTCAGATGATGCATGGAGGAGGAATGCAAGGAGAAGGGTTTGCTGGCCAGGAGAGAACAAACAGACCTAATGATCCTCGTTTCAACCGTCGCTACTGAATGTGTTTTAATTTTTAATGCGAGGTGGCAACTGAAGTGAATTTGTTACCCAGGGTTACCATTAATTGTAACTTATGGGCTACTGTAAGTGTAATTTTTTTTAAACTGCTGCCATATTATGTCACTCAATCCAATGTGAACTCATTTGTTTTGTAATGTGTTGTTCATATTCCATTTAAAATGTTTGTTAATGAAGCATTCCATTTTCCATAAATAAAAGCCAGTTTACAGTTAATTGCTTTGTTTCAGCAGTTCCTGGAAAACTAATTTATTCAGCTATATGTTAAACCATGTAACTTTCTTTCAAAGATGAAGTATCAAAATGCCTTATAGGTATCTGTTTGTACTTTCAATACCACGCAGCTCTCAGAAATACTCTGAAATATTGTGTTACTTCAGACATGTCAAAGTTAACTAGCATACGTGCCAGCATGAGAGAATGTTAGTAGACTGCAGTTGTTAAAGTTTGAATACCCTGCCACTGCAAAAATGACCTGGGATCCTGTAGGACAAGTGGTGAAGAATTGTTTTCATCTTGTCTCATGTTGGCAGGTACTGTGCAACATAATACTCTCCAGTCTCTGAAAAGGCTACATACTGACTTACCAGCACAGGTTCTATAAGAGAAAATGCACAGGTACTTGTGAAAGTAATGACTTTCAAATGCAATTCAGAATCGTTTTTGTTTAGCTTCTGATAGATCAGAGTAGTCCAAAGCTCCAGCAATTTCAGGCCAGTAATTCTACCTAGCAATCTGTAATTTCCTTGCAGTAGATTAGAAACAGCCATTGGCTGTGCTTTGGCATTGTTTTAAGAATGTGTCAAGAACAAACATGATCAATATTGGTGCAAATGATCTGTCACTTGTCATATCCAAATTATAATTTGTCTTTGTACAGTCACTTCTGGAGCAACATGGCCTTAGCATTACCCACCAAAGATGGCTTCTGTGATGCCGTGAAGAAAAAATCCTGTTACTTTTCATTAGTAGGGTCACTGTTTTTTTTCCATTTTCAGAGATTTTATATTTTTTTTTGTCTGTTGCCTGGAGATTTTTTTTCATTCATTTCCCGCAGCCTGCATTGTTGTGGAAAGTAATAGGTCTTTTCATCAGGGTTGAGGCTTCCCTGCACTGGAGGATTTAAATTCTAAAAAGTTGTGATTGCAGTGGGGAGTTGCCTGAGGCTGTCTGGATCACACTGACACCAAACTCAGGGTAAAAGGTAGTTTTTGTTTCAATGGTCAAGCTAAGGCCCAGAAAGACTTGAGTCATTTCTTCAAGAACGCAAACTAGGAATGCAAACAGAATAGATTTCCAGACTGCTATGCTTAGTAGCAACTAACTAATAATTTTGTGGGTCTCGATAGACTCCAGTTGCCTCCTTGCTTTTAGTCCTTTAGAGGTTCAATTCTGATACAGAGAAAGAAAAGAGAAGAGCAGTGATTCCAACAGACCTGCTCTGCTTTGTATTTCCCAATTCAGGTCATCAATCAGTAAGCATGAGGACAAGTGAATCGCTCCTACTAGATATAACCTATCACTGTCCCTGTTATTGTATCTGGACCTTCTCTGCAGGAATTGCATGGAAACGTGAAGCTCCAGCACAACTGATCTGTCCGTATGTAGCTTTAAGAAAAGCATCTTTCCTTGTCCTCAGCAGGTATGTAGCATCCCAAAAGGCATTAGATTTCCCCTCCAGCCAGGGCAGGCTCTATTTACAGCACCACACAGTCATTTCTGTGTGGAAATGAGGAACATAGCTGTCTCCTGGTCTGCTATTTAAGGAGTTTGGAGAAGTCGAAAAAGTCATGCCTGTGGCCCAGACCATTGCATCAACAATCTACATAGAAATTGATGCCAAAGGGATTGTATTTTATCATCTGGAGAGGCAATTATTCTAATAAAAAAAAAACTTTTTGACCACCATGGGGGAGAAAAAAACAACAACCAACCAATCAAACTGGAGCTTCTTATTACCTTGTTATGATTACTGTATCTGAAAATCATGTTTACTTTAGGATGAAGGCTTTTCTCCCACCAGGTTTTTAACTGCTGTTTCCCCCTAATCCCGCTAGATGGCCACACTGACTACATGTGTATTTCTGACATTGTAGCAGCTGATCACCCAAACCAGTCAGTGGCTCTGTTATCTGCCCAGTCTTCATTAAATCCAGTGCATGTAAATGATCGGACAAAAACTGTTTTCAGGGTTGTGGGGGTTTTGGTTTGGTTTGGTTTTTTGCCTGCTGCAAAGATTTCTATGGGCTATCAAAAAAAAATAATTACCCACACAGCAGTGGTGGAGACAAAGCTAAACAGCCGCCTTCTGTTCCCTAATTTTCAAATAAACTCAGGATAGAGACAATGTTACCCAACTTTAGCAGAACCTCGGAATGCCCCATGTAAGCAGGATGCATCTCTGTGGTTAATTACTGCTGTAATCAACTGCTGTAACATGTAAAGCACACAATAAAACATAAATATACTGATTACCTCAGGTTTGCATAGGACAGAAATTAGGTTTGCATAGAGCATTTTTTCTCAAACAGCAAATGTGAGTTCCCTGATTTTAAGAAATCCTCATTCATTGAACTTTTGCAGGCTAGAGTCCTCAAGATAGTCCTAAAGAATGATACCAAAATGATTAAGCTGTTTGTAAAAAAAAAAAAAAAAGTTAATCAAAACCAAACTAGCTATTTTAACACTGGTTATGCAGCCTTACTGACTCTGCAAACCTGTTCGGAGTCTCAGCAATGGAAGGAAAAGTTCCAGACCAGTCCCAACATTTCTGGTCCTTAAAATGAAACCAAGTGAAGCATGCAAGCTCTGTGAAGAGAAAAGCAAACTAATTGCATTCAAAGGAGATGGATTAATCCTATTAACTGAGAAGCAAAAGCCAGGTGTGTTTTAGCATTCAAGGCACTACAGCTAAGGGTAATCTCCCAGCAATTTCAAGTTCACACATGAAATTCATACCTGGCCTGCAGATGGAGAATATTTGATGTTAATGAGGGTGCAAACAAGATCCTGAGCATTCCCTGCTTCCAATTTAACTTTTCCTCCAAGGAAAGATCTAGTTATCCCAGTGTAACCTGTTTGCCCTGCTGTGTTTGTCCCTCAGTATTTTGGCTTAGTGTTATTCAGTGTTGCTGCTGTGGCCTCTTAAGTTGGTAGTTCAGTTAAGAAAGTTTTTACTAATGTTTGTCTGATCTCTGAAAGCTATAGCACCGTGAAGTGTAGCTCTTACTCTATATGTCAGCTGCTGCTTGTTTTGCAAAAGAAGACAGACTTCACTGTGGTCACCTAACAGTTCTGTGCAAACAGGGAAAAACATCTTCAACAGTTGTGTGAGGTTCAAGTTTGACCTGATATTGCATAACTCAGGATGAGTGGTCTGTGCTGTTAGCATAAAGGAACTTTAACAGCATCCAGCTCTTAAAAGGCCCGCCGAGTGTGTCTACACTAGAAGCCCAGCCTCCCTTTATCATCAGTGGAGGGATACAGTTCCTAACTGTTTTGGAGGCTTTCACTGACTTTGGAAGCCTGTGTAATTAATCTGTTGACATAGTTAAATGGCATAAATCTTCCATAATTCATGTTTACTTCATAAACATACTAAAGATGCTGGTGGCGCAGGGTGTCCTCTGTGCTTCTTGGGAAGTGTGCTGGAATGACAATGCTGCAGGAAGTGTGAGGATGAGAAAGTACACCTCATGCCAAGTCTCTCACCTTGAGAAGGCAACTGAAGCATTTGTGCAAGCCAAACTAGGACACTTACTAAGTGGTGACATACAAGAGAACTGTATTCTCTTGTTCATACCTTCCCCTTCCTTTTAGTAAATAACTTGATTTACTCAAGATCATTCATAAAATACCATTCAGAAAGCATATTGCAATGAACAAGCTTTAGAAAGCAATCATCAAAAGGCAAAAAAGCAGTACCGAAGATCATGAAAAGCATGGAGAACTAAAGTTCCAAGCATACCAGAGGTACAGCATTCTACCTATTTGTACACAGTCAGCGTACGTAAACCAAGACCGTGCTTTGTTCAAAGTGATTACATTTTGTTTGTAGCAAAAGCTTAGAAATATGAGGATTCTCTCAATGACAGTGTCAGAATTTTCTTAGTGGGAAGTTTGGCCTGGCGGGATGGGGCAGTAGACACAGAACCATTCACTGGGGCCCTGAAACTCCTTCTACCTCTCCCCTTATTTTCTGGAACATTCAAGTTGAGGGAGGGTAAGTGTTTTCAGAAAGTACTTGAAGATAAGCACAGAGGCCATCCTGGAGACAGATTATTCTTTTATTACTTTTGATTAGAATTAAAAGTCCTTTGTTTTACCAAAGAGCAGTGAACAGGTAAATGGTATACTGAGGTTCCCAAGCAGACAGACCCTTACTCTAGCAGGAGACAAGGGAGGTCTGTTCCAGGAAACCCATGTTTCCAGTGCATCCCCAGCTGAGCTGTTTGTTACGTGAGATGTTCTGCTTTTCAAAGTCAGTTGCCTAAGCTGCGGTGAGCTCAGTGCACAGGGGCCGTAAAATGGAAAACAGCTCCTGTCTCACAGCTGGAGTTAATTTGATTATGTACTGTAACTGCCAGCATGCCCAGGAGCCTGTCTGCTGAATGGCAGCCCTGCACAAGCAGCTTAGTTCCATTATTTCCTGGTGTGTGTGCGGGGGTAGCTGTGACAGAAACTCCTGCTGGAAATGCTGTGTTGCCTCAAGGTCAGTTGCTATTGGGAAGGCATGGAAGAAATGGGGGTATTGATAGAGGTTATTGAGGTTCTAGAATGAGGAGAAGCATCTGGCACTTGCACAACAGGGAGAACTGAAGGAAGGTGGACGAGCACTAGATAAAGGGCTAAAAGCAAACCAAGGCTTGCCCATAGGTCTGTAGGGAAGAGATTGCAACAAAGAGGGAAACAAATGATTTATAATCCCTTAAGAGAGGATACTGACTAAATTTGCAAGCCAACGTGTGATGTTGTGCCTGTACAGCTGCGGAAAGCCTATGGTACTAGAACTGAGGGAGGCAAAATATTAATGCATTGGACTGTAAGATAACGAGGAGCTAATCCTCCCTCCTCTTTTCCCCTATGCCCCCTCACTAGTAAAGCAAGCACTATATGGAATGCAGTTTCACGTTATGAAACTGGAAGCTGACCACAGTGCTCCTGCCTCCGCCCCCAACATCACTGCTGTTGTCAGTAACCTTTACGTGTTACTCTTGCTATTTGTGTTGTATCCTGAGATTCTGATGTTCTTGCCAATCCTAGCTAACCCAGACAAAAGTTGAACTATATCATTCAGTAGTGTATCCACAGCTGGAAAAGAAGGTGCGGGGTTTGTTTGTTGTTCCACCCCCGCCTTGCATCCACTACAATTTTATTTTTTTTTTATTGTACCTCCACTACAAAACAGGTGAGCCTGGATCACTCTGCCATGGCTCCATAACAAATGATTCTTTTGAAGGATTTAACAGCACCAAGGATGGTACGTACCATGTGGAGTCTGCTAGAGGATTCAGTAGCGAGGATAATTCTCCAGGTTATGTTTTTCTTCCACTGTGAAAGTGACACAGGTAAGTCTGTTCCTTTGACAGGGTGTTTAAATAATTGACTGAAAGAAAACAGTACTTTGCACTGAAGGAACACTTGTTTAGGATTCAAGAGTGCTGTTTATACACTGACTTCAAACAACTCTAACTTTGAAAGCTTTAATTAGGATTCTTCTCATTGTTTATTACAATGTGCAGTTTTACTTTGGGGGAACATGGCAATATGGAAGTGAAGTGAATGACCAAAAGAGGTGCACAAAGCAGTGGCAGAGCTAGGATGGAAGCCAGCAGTCTTGCCTTGCATTTTATTCTCTATCAGCATCTGAAAGTAGAATCTAGGGGACCCAATTCCCTGCTGATACTGCTACTGCCCAAAGTATGAGCCTTATGCCGTTTTCTGTCTTATGCAGCCAAATATTGCAATATCTCTTTGTGACAAATTAAGCCTTTGAGATTGTCCTGTATTCCAGAAACAGCAGGTTCTTCTGAACCTTAAAACGATTAATCTTAGGATAATCAATTTCAGACTGGGGACTGAAGAAAGACTCCACTAGAAGCATTGCAAACAAGGGGATCTAGTGCTGATACAATGACTTCACCAGTTCAAAAGAATGAGCAAATTGTGGGGCTAGGGCTCTTCTGGTTTTGTTTGGACCGGCAACACTACTTTTCTTTTACAAAGACTGAGCAGAGTTAATGCCTCAGGACACAAGCTGACAAAGGCAGGCAGATGTGCATCACCCCTCTCCTTCATTCACCTGGTGCACATGGTAAAAACCACTTTCAGCACATTCTGGTGCTCTGAATATCAAGGGTTGGTTAGGATCACAATTGCTGGTTCGAGGGTCTGGCAATGGCATCGCCCCTACTGCCACATGCTTTACTTCCTTTCCTCTTGTGTTTCAGAAACTGATCATCCCATCTGTGGGTACTAAACAGTAGATCTCAGGGATGAGTGAGGGGTGACATGGGCAAGAACTCCCAACCCTGCTGCTATGCTGCCAATAAGCCAAATTACAGCCCATGATACTGAACACCAGCAGCAGCACAGTGCAGGTATGTTCCCTTACGAGCTGAACAATGAGCTGTATTCCCTTCCCACCACATTGTAAAGGCAGTGCTTTATGCATTCATCCAACATTTTCCACTAAAAGATGACTGGAATTGCACGAGAGATTAGAAGTTATGTTCTGAGAGTGAAATTTTCTTATTAGGAGTAGGGAAAGTGGGCATTGTTTTTGAAAATGCAGACAAGAGATCAAGCAAGCAATCACATGGTACTTGGAAACATGTAGTTACAAGTCTGTGCTGGGATTTGAGGTTAGAGTCACAGGCCACAAGTAATATTTGCACCTGATGCTTAAGTGACTGGGTCAGGCTGCCTGAGAAATGCCTTGTTCAGTTGCTTTTTCCCAAAAAAACATTCCCTGGAGGTTGCAGCTCCCTCCAAGAAACATCCATTCAAAAAGAACCCCCTAATTTCTCAGATACCAATCACTGTCACTGTCGTGTGTAATATCTAATTCATTTGTGTTAAAAAAGAGTTTCAGTCAGCACCTGTGCTGCAGGCACAGCTGTTTTCAAACCTTAGGGGAAACCCTACCAAGGGAAGACAGGCTGGGCCCTTCAGAACACTAACTGCTTAAGCTGAAGAAATGCTCTGCACCAGCTCCCAAGGCCAATTATCCTTTCTGCAGCATGGGGAAACAAATCTGCTTAAATGGGGTTAGTAAAAGCTGCTTGCACTTTTTTTTTTTTCTTTCCCTCCCTCCCTTTCTTTCCACGTGTAGGGCTTGAAAAGATACCACTAAGTTTGGAGGTGGGATGGGAGCATCCCATAATCCTCCTTAGTGCCACAATACTGGCAGATGTAAACTTTTTATCCTTCTGTAGGACAGTTCCACTGGAGACAGCCAGAGTTCTTGATAACTGGTGACAGAAAAAAGTAGTCTGTGAAAGTCATTATTACAAAACATCGATGAGGCACAAAGCTAAAAACTGGAAAGGAGGACTGGATATTTACGCAAAAATAGAGTACGCAACTACAAAATGCACTGGGGAGTTTTTAGACCCACCGGCTATTCCAGAAGTGTTCGCTATAGTGGTGCCAGGCCACTCTGGCAGTATCCGGTGTCACCATGTTCAGAACAAGAAAGGACACCGGGTAAATTGAACAAAAGAAAACACTTTTTTACTGTGAGGGCAGTCAAACACTGGTATAGTCATCCAGGAGGGTTGTGGAGTCTGCATCCTTTGAGATGATCAAAACCTGGCTAGACATGGTCCTGGGCAACCTGGTCTAGTTGACCAGCATGGAGGTTGATCTAGATTATCGTGAAAGGTCCCTTCCAAGCTTAACGATTCTGTGTGTTGCAGCACAGGTACTATTTTAACAAGTCAATTTCTACACTGCCACTTTGTCTGCTAAGCAAAGGAATCTGATTAGCACCCTGTCTTATCTACAGTTATTTCTATAGGTCACAAACTAGACTTGGCAAAACATTCAACTTAAATCCCGCAATTGTATGAAAAGATCGTTCCCTTATTGAGTGTACACGTTATCACCGAGATGTAATAAGTGGAGAATAAATGTACTGGGTCAGATGAAAAAGTTCTTCCCACTCAGTATTCTTTCTCTTTTAGAGGCAGGTGCTTAAAGAAAAACATGTTGGAATGGGGTGCACATAGAGCAATCCTTCATCAGGCGATAAACTCCCAGTGTCTGGCACTCCAAGGTTTACTGAGCTGCAGCTTCCATCTGGACCATTAAAGAGCCACTAATGGACCCATCCTCCAGCAATTATCTTAAGCACTTTTTAAAACTATTTATATCTTAGCCAAAGCCTCTGAAATCTCTTGGCAGTAAGTTTCATCATGTAACTATTTGTTTAAAAAAGGAAACAAAACCCCTGCAAATCCTTCCTCCTTCTTATGTTTTAAATCTGCTTCCTAATCCGAGTAAGCACTCATCATACTCTCCTTACCTACCCCTGCCTATTTCCTGTCCTGTACCTGTTCTTGGCTCATTCTGTAACCAGCGCAGGCGAGTACAACGTAACCGTGTTAGCACATCAGTGTGGGAAAAATGCCACCTCTGCTGCCAGCAGCCAGGACCACCTCTGTCCCTAGTTTTGGGAGCATGGGCAGCAGCTCTGGGACAAACAGAAACCCGAGGACAGAGAGGTTACAAGCTGTGTATTTACAACAAGCCATCCGATGTACGCCAGATGCTTCCTGTGAAAGAAGGAACAGGTTCATACTGACGCTATCCCATGTCATAGTGACTTCCACAACCTCATGGCACAACCCCACCGCAAAGGGTTGAAAATACAGAATAAATCTGTAACTCCATCTTACAATACCGATGCCCTCTAGGCCATCAGTGCTCCTTATATATGCCTTGGCTGTGACTGAAAACCAAACCCGGGAGAGTTTTCATCAACATTAGAATCATAGAATTGTTGAGGTTGGAAGGGACCTTTAAGATCATCAAGTCCAACCATTAACCTAACCTGACAAAACCACTTCTAAACCATGTCCCCAAGTACCACCTAATTAAATTAAAACAGGCACAGTCCACAAACTGGAGCATATTGCAAGCTAGGAAAATGCTTCATGCAGATACACTTTGCTCAGTTACTCTTCCTGTGCTTGTACAATTACCCTAGGTCATGCACGCACATGTGCCAGCCCACCTGTTTCTCTACAGGCACGTTACTACAATGCCACACAGTTCCTCTGGACATCAGCTCCCTCCTGCAGAGGTAAGATGGGCTACTGTGAAAAGTTTTGCATCTGCCAGCACGTGGATGAAGATGGACCCAGAGCAAGAGTGAGCAACTCCATTTTAGATCTTATTGAGTTGAAAGACAGTGCCACTTTGGAGGTGAGCATCAGTAAAGGATTTTTGCTTCGCCACCTTGGACCAGCTTCAAAAGTGCCAGTAGGAAGGAGACTAAAGCATGGTGAAGGTTCTGAGATTCACACCTTCATGTATACTATGCTGCTGCTGAACCGTATTGAGTCTGGCAAACCACCTATCTATTGGAGTAAGTCCTCTTGCTTAAACCTTAACTCGGAAAAAACTTACTAGATATTGAATCACTCAGATGTGTTCCATCATCAGTTGGTATATACAAAGGGCAGCTCTAAAGGTCTACAACTAAGTATGTATCACTTGAAGGGATTTGCAGATGTGTACCTTCAAGCCCGGATAGGTCCAAGCTATGCGACTCCCAGACTTCCTCTGGAGTTCAGCCTGCAAAGAATTGGCCTTTAATGTGTCTTTTTTTGTCCTCTGGACATGCCAGTGGATTGCGCTTTTGACAATCCTCACTTTGGCAGCAACTGGTAGTGTCTTCCTTTTTCGAAGAACCCTTCATAGCAGCAAAGGGAAGAGATGACTGCAGATAAACAATTAGCTGCTTCTATTTCCTGCCTTTTCATGTCCTGGACATAGCTGGAGAGGTTAAAAAGTAACGTTCACTAACAGCACATGTAGTTTACGGCCTGTCGTAGGGAAACCAAACTTAACAGCTCACAACACGGAGAAAGTTGGTGTTGTAGAAGCTATGGCAATTGCTTCCCAGCTATTTTGTTAATGCTTTGAGGGGGACAAACAGCAGAACTGAACACATACATCAAAAGTATTTTGGAATGAATTACTGTAGGTGTCCTGCTAATCAGCTACTTTGACTTCTAACCCTGCCATGCTACAGCCTTGCTTTCCATCCCTAGAAACACCACTGTAATAAAATGTCTCTAGCTTTTACAGCAACCTTCCTCCCTGCCTGCATGTGCCCACTAGTATTCCCACTGTGAGAACAAAATGTTAATACCTAACCCATCATGATATGTACAAGGCCTCAGAAAACTGATGGCAAGAATGAGTTGCCAGGAATCCACTTTCTGCTCAGGCCTTCATTGACTCTTCATTGACTCAGGTCTTCATTGACTCCGTCATTGCGACGGAGACCGGTTCCAGGGCAGGTAAGACTGCGCTGGGAGAAAGGATCTGTAGCTAAAAAGGCTGACGGAAAGCTCTTTTGGGGGCTTTTTTGACGCTGGGCAAAGCCTCCTCCTCGTGCTGGGGGCTGACAGCTGGTGGGCGGGCTGCTGACTAAGCCTGGGCGGAGCCAGCTCCTTCCGTGGTTCATCACACCGCGGGCTTATAAGGAGCCCCAGGGAGGGCAGAGGCTAGCCTCTGAGCAGCACCAGCAGTAACTAGTGTGTGGGGTTGTGTCCTGGTCGGTGCCTCATGTGGCTGTAATTCGTACGGCAGGGTCCTGAGCCTCTGCTACTGTACAAGGTAAGTTCAATTCCTTTTAGGAGTCAGATGACTAGCACGTTTATTCCAACTGACCCATCCACTGTCTCTTGCTTGCAGACATCCAACCATGGTTAGAACTAGGTCAAAGGCTAAAGAAAGCTGTGGGCACCCAGACAGAGGTCCCATGTAAACATGTGGGTGTCCAGGCCTCTGGCTGCAGGGAGTGCAGGGGCCTGGCTCTTGCCATGGAGGGTAGTGGGGAGAACACCTGTGTCAGATGTGAACAGGTGAATGATCTCCTCAGCCTGGTGGTTGAGCTGAAGGAGGAAGTGGAGAGGTTGAGGACTATCAGGGAGTGTGAGAGGGAGATCGACCGGTGGGCCCACTCCCTGAGAGTAAGGGAACATGCTGGGGCCTCACATACACCAGAGGACCCTCTCCTCACTTCTCACCTGGCAATAGAAGGGGACCTCAAAGAAGAGGGGGATCTTGGAGAAGAGGAGGAATGGAAACATGTCCTGGCTAGGCGAAGCAGGCAAATCCCCTCCCTGCACCTCCCCAGTTACCCCTGCAGAACTGGTACAGAATCTTGCAGGAGGAACTGGCTGTTGGAGAGGAAGATGGTACATCTAGGCAGGAAGTGCCAGAAAGACCAAGTCGCCATAGACCTGGCATCACAACTAGTTCTAAAAGGAAAAGCAGAAGGGTCATTGTTGTGGGTGACTCTCTATTGAAGGGGGCAGAGGGACCAATATGCCATCCTGACCCGCTTCACAGGGAAGTCTGCTGCCTCTCTGGGGCACAGGTCAGGGATGTGTTAGACAAAGTTCCTACTCTAGTCAACCTTTCTGATTATTACCCCCTTTTAGTATTTCAGGTGGGCAGTGATGATGTGGGAAGAAGGAGCCCAAAATCAATTAAAAGGGATTTTGAAGCCTTGGGAAGGGTGCTTAAGGGATCGGGAACACAAGTAGCGTTCTCCTCTATCCCATCAGTGGCTATCATGAGTGAGGAAATTAATAGAAAGAGACAGCAGGTCAACTCGTGGCTTCAGGACTGGTGTTACCGACAGGGCTTTGGGTTTTTTAATCATAGGTTGCCTTATGAGACACCTGGCCTGCTGGTGGCAGGTGGGATGCGCCTGTCCCAGAGGGGGAGAAGAATTTTGGGACAGGAATGAGCAGGGCTCGTTGACAGGGCTTTAAACTAGGTATGAGGGGGGAGGGGGGGATAACTGGGCCTGTTAGGACTAAACTCAAGGGAAACATGCCAGGGCTTGAGGGATGGTGGACTAGCATGGACTCTTACTCTACCAATTAATTTCAGAGAAGCGATAGACACCTAGAAATTATAGAAACACCTGAGAGAGGCCTGGTAGGAAATGGGGCCCACAGTCACAAAAAGATGTTCAAACCATTAGCTCATCTGAAGTGCATCTATACCAATGCACGCAGTATGAACAACAAACGGGGGGAGCTTGAAGCCATGATGCACCAGGAAAACTATGACATAGTGGCTATCACGGAAACATGGTGGGATGCCTCACATGACTGGAGTGCCACAATTGAAGGCTACAAACTCTTCAGGAGGGATAGACAGGAAAGGAGAGGTGGTGGAGTGGCTGTGTATGTCAGAGAATGCTATGAGAGCTCAGAAATTAAGTATAGTGATAACAGGGTTGAGAGTGTTTGGATTAGGATAAGGGTAAATAAAGGTGAAATCGCTGTGGGAGTCTGCTATAGACCTCCCAACCAAAGCAGTAAGGTGGATGCAGCCTTCTATAAGCAACTGGGAGAAATATTGCAGTTGTTTGCCATTGTACTAGTGGGGGACTTTAACCTCCCCGATATCTGCTGGGAATACAACACAGCAGACAGGGAACAATCCAGGAGGTTCCTGGAATGTGTGGAGGATAACTTCCTCATGCAGCTGATAAGTGAGCCGACCAGGGAAAGTGCCCTCCTAGACCTGCTCCTTGTGAACAGGGAAGAACTTGTGGTGGAAGTAAAGGTTGGAGGCCGTCTAGGGCACAGTGATCATGAGATGATTGAGTTCTTGATCCTTGGAGAAACAAGGAGAAGGGTTACCAAAACTGCCACTTTAGACTTCCGGAGGGCAAATTTTAATCTGTTCAGAAGACTGCTAGACAGAATCCCTTGGGAGGATGCCCTTATGGATACAGGAGTCCAGGAAGGAAGGATGGACATACTTCAAGAAAGAAGTCTTAAGGGCACAGGAGCAGGCTGTTCCCATGTGCTGAAAAACAAGTAGGCGGGGAAGGAGTCCAGCCTGGCTAAATAGGGATCTCTTGCTGGATCTAAAAAAAAAAAGAGAGAGTCTATGACCTTTGGAAGAGGGGGCAAGTCTCTCATGAAGACTATAAAGATGTAGCGAAGCTATGCAGGGAGAAAATAAAGAGAGCCAAAGCGCAGCTAGAGCTCAACCTGGCTGCAGCTGTTAAGGATAATAAAAAATGTTTCTATAAATTCATTAATAACAAAAAGAGGATTAGGGAAAATCTCCCTCCTTTATTGGATGCATAGGGAAACATAGTTACAAAGGATGAGGAAAAGGCTGAGGTGCTCAATGCCTACTTTGCATCAGTCTTTAGCAGTGGAACCAGCTGTTCCCTGGACACCCAGCCTCAAGAGCTAGGAGACAGGGAGGGGAAGCAGAATGAGAGCATCACAATTGAAGAGGAAGAGATCAGTGACCTGCTATGCCGCTTGGATGCACACAAGTCTATGGGACCAGATGGGCTACACCCAAGAGTGCTGAAAGAGTTGGCAGACGTGTTTGCCAAACCGCTTTCCATCATTTACAGGAAATCATGGCTAACTGGGGAGGTCCCAATGGACTGGAGGGTGGCAAATGTAACACCCATCTATAAGAAAGGCAAAAAGGAGGATCCAGGTAACTATAGACCTGACAGTCTAGCCTTGATACCAGGGAAGGTCATGGAGCAGGTCATCTTGCGTGCCATCGAAACCCACATAATGGGCAACCAGGGGATCAGGCCTAGTCAGCATGGGTTTATGGAAGGCAGGTCCTGCCAGACGAACCTGATCTCCTTCTATGACAAGATTACCAGAATATTGGACGAGGGAAAGGCTGTTGATATTGTATACCTGGACTTTCAAAAAGCATTCGATACTGTCCCCCATACAATTCTCATGGAAAAACTGGCTTTGCAAGGCCTGGATGAGCATACAATCCGGTGGATCAAGCACTGGCTAACCAGAAGGTCCCAAAGAGTGGTGCTCAATGGATTTAAATCCAGCTGGCGGCTGGTCACAAGTGGTGTGCCTCGGGGCTCAGTGTTGGGACCATTTCTATTCAACGTCTTTATTGATGATCTTGATAAGGACATAGGGTGTATCATCAGCAAGTTTGCAGATGACATCAAGTTAAGCAGGAGTGTTGATTCCCAGGAGGATAGGGAAGCTCTACAGAGAGACTTAGATTGGATCATTGGGCCAATATCAATGGTATTCAACAAGGGCAAGTGCCAGGTTCTGCACTTGGGCCACAATAACCCCATGCAGCGCTACAGGCTTGGGGAAGTGTGGCTGGAAAGCTGCCTGGCAGAGAGAGACCTGGGGGTTCTAATTGACAAGCGGCTGAATATGAGCTGGCAGTGTGCCCAGGTGGCCAAGAAAGCCAAGGGCATCCTGGCTTGTATTAGAAATAGCGTGGCCAGCAGAAGTAGGGAGGTGATTGTGCCCCTGTACTCAGCACTGGTGAGGCCACACCTCGAGTATTGTGTCCAGTTTGGGGCACTTCAATACAAGAGCGATATCGGTGCTGGAGCGAGTACAGAGGAGGGCAACAAAGCTGGTGAAGGGCCTAGCAAACAAATCATATGAAGAGCGGTTGAAGGAGCTGGGACTGCTTAGTTTGAGGAGGAGGCCGAGAGGAGACCTCATCACTCTACAACTATTTGAAAGGACACTGTAGAGAGGTTGGTGCTGGTGCCTTCTCACAGGTAATTAATGACAGAACAAGAGGGAATGGCTTCAAGCTGCAACAGGGTAGATTTAGACTGAACATTAGGAAAGAATTTTTCACAGAAAGAGTGGTCAGGCATTGGAATAGACTGCCCAGGGAGGTGATTGAGTCACCATCCTTGGATGTGTTTAAGAGACATTTAGATGTGGTGTTGAGGGATATGGTGTAGGGGAAAACTTTGTAGAGTAGGGTAGATGGTTGGACTTGATGATCCCAAGGGTCTCTTCCAACCTAGACAATTCTATGATTCTACGATTCTATGATTTGTTCATAGCTCAGCTGCAGAACAGGATTGTTCCTTTGCAAAGAATTTATAATACACAAAGACATAGTCGCAGTCAATGGGCTCTGTTCCTAGGGTACCTCTGCCTAATTCTTCATGGGGACACTATGTTTAGATGAAGTCGGAAATCCCTCAGCCTCACTCTCCCATCCGTGGGGACGCTGCTGTGATTGGAGATCTTTCCCATTTCCATTTTCTCTCTTGCTCAGTAGCCAAAATGTTTACACACAGAGGTGCTAGTATCTTAATGGTACTTCCAGCCCTATTTTACAGGCATTTAAAGAAGCCAGCAGACAAAATACTTTTTCAAGTCAGGAGACAAAATGAATCCATTTAGTTTTAGCCGACAGCTGGTAAAATTTAAAATCTAAACTCTTGCCTCCAAATAACCTATGTTGTGGAGCTGAGAATTCAGATATAGGTGTAAATTTGACAGTGCTACTGGTCATTGACTATGCATCCAAGGGCATATTTGGATCAGTTGCTAGAAAACTTACAGTTAAATAGTACTGTGACTTTGCCGTTTGAGTTCGGGTACTATGAACACTGACAATGCCCATAGGCTGAATAGACTGTGGGGGTGTTAAGTTTCCTATGACTTGCTAGAGTTTTGCATCACAGATTTATAAACTCCCTTATATTGCACGCGGTCATCAACAAGTGTTGCAACTAGTACTGTCTACTCCCGGTTGTGTAACAAGTCACAGACCACTTGGAAACAGCTTTCACATCAATAACGTGCTCTTTGTCTGACAGAGGCATTCCTTCCTCAGCTAGCTCGAAGACAAGCACTTTGTCTTTAAATTACATCTTTTATGTATTTAAATCTCGGATCTTTTTTTTTAACTCTTGTTGGCTCAAGATCAATTCAGCTTCAGAGTAATCTCTTTAGTTAGCAAGCTTGGTAGCTTTAGAACAGGGGCTGTACATCAGCATATGACCACCACTTCATTACAACTGATCCATGAGCTCTGCTGAAGCCTCTGATCACTGGTAAGACAGAAAGCAATTATTGCAGTCTGTATGGTAAAACCAACCCAAATACAAATGGAAGTTCCAAAGTCTTTTATTGCAGCCCTTGCATGGCTGAGCTGCCCTCCAGAGGGATGGACTATGCATGATCCCAAAGACAACGTAGGATGGAGAAAATCATGAACCCTGGAGAATGTGTTCATTTCACAAGATCCTTCACATACTTCCAGCCTTCAACAGTGTATTCACAGACCCTGGTGGGAGCTACAGACAAGGCAGACATGACTGTCTGCACTCCTGCAAGGAAAGCAGAGAAGAATTATCCCAAGAGCATCATTCAAGCCAAATTTCCTAATGTTATTCTAGCATTGTAGATCTCTTTAAATATGGAGAGAAAAATCTAGCTCTATCTCAGAAGCTTTCAAACACACTGAGGCCTGAATGATCCTTGGTTCAAGCACAGCTTACTGTCTCAGCAGCATTTGTGACACAGAGATATTCCAACTTCAGGACCAGTACAAGGGATGAACAATTACAAGAGTAAAACAAAGAACTGAGATAAGTTCCATTTTATTTCTGGCCTTGCCGTGGACTACATGGGTGATGTTGGACATGTCACAATATTTGTGGACCATGTTTCCCCACAATTACATGAAGACTTTTTGCTGCATCATAAAAACTATAAATTAACTTACTAGGTATTTGTAACACGGTTTGGCCTTCAAACAATACCTAAAATTCTAGCAAAAGTGGGAATACTTATCCCTCCTGAAAAGTCAGAGGCTGAGTTCAGACATACTAGCACCTGAAGATTTTATAAACTCTTCAGCCTTTAACCAAAGTTTCACCTTTCTTAAGGATAAGTCATCATTTATTTTTATGCTTTACTTTCCCTGATCACTACCAGTGCTGATGAACTCACTGGTGCATAAACTCTATCTATTTATTGTGGAGGCCACAGCTCCCACCAAACACTTCACTGAAACTTTCAATCTTAGCTTCTAGGATAACATAGGCATGCCTGTCTTGAGGTACAAGTGGGCAGCAAGCTTTGTAGGCAAAAGAAACGCCAGCTCCTCTGGTTAGAAAAGGCAGGCAGGTTTATGGGCACATATCCTCCTCCTTATTTCACAGTTGGAACAACAAGAAATTAAGTCCAAAGGCACTCAGTGTGCTAGTGATAAAACCTGGAGCAAAATATGCTTCCTTAGTCCCAGTCCCAATGCTCCTTCCACCAGACTAATATCTATCACCTCCTTCTCCAAGATTCAATTTAGGAGAACAGTATTGAAATAAGACTGGTATAAGCTACATCACTCTTGGCCCCTTGCTCCTTTCACAGTTTGGTGAGAAGTTATTTTACCTTTATTCCAAGAATCAGAGGGGGAAAAGTCAAATTTTGGAGTGGGAGGAAGCTAAAAAGAGAAAGAAAGACAAAATATCAACACTTGAGGGGTTTCACTTATAACAGGATTCACATCATCTTGGAAAAGCCTTTTGACCTCAGATCTCAAAGATAGTTAGGTGCCTACTCTCTGTAAGTCTCAAAAGGGACCAGACATGAGGCTTAAAGTCTGTACTTTGCTCTTTCCCCCAGTATAAAGTAGGGGCAGAGGGCAGTACTTATCATTTGGGTGCTCCTGAAAAATCATCTCCATGGCTGTCTCCTTACAGTTATATATTAGTTTAGAATAGTCTCTAACATGAAAAATGCTTTTCAAACTTTCAGCAAAGGCTTCTCCTGTTCTGAGGATTTCAAAAACTAATAACTACTGAAAGAGAAGGGCCTCTTCAGGCAATTTAAATTCAACTTGATGAACTGTTAGCAGCTTGAGAAAGTTGGGAGGAGAATCTTTTCATTATTTTTTTTTAAAGCATGTAGGATCCTTCAAAAGAAGCTTAGGAATATCACTACATAGTGAAATATCTCCCAGAGCATGCGTGCAATTCCTTCTTTGACCCTGCATAGGCTTAGTTACCCCTTCTTCTTTGAAATAACATCTGTGAGCAATGTCTTTCCTCTAAATTTAAATTTTATCCTCCTTCCATTTCAATGCTTTTCAAAATATTCTCAATGTGAAATCCAGTTTCAACAGCAAAACTGCCAGCATCACTGGAACCAGAATATCACCCCAATGTTTTCTCCTCCTCATTCAAAGGATGTGTTTGTTTTGCTGAGTGCGTTCATCTGCACTGTCCTTACCTCCCAGCCTATGTAACTCGTCCACTCTTGGATAGCCGGTGGCAGTGCTGCTTGAGCTTTTTTGAGAGCTTCAGCACCTTGCATGCCACTGCCCAGCAGCCCCTGATCATATGCCATGTATACAGCAGCTCCAGCCAGGCTTCCTTTGATGACAAACCTGAAAGAATCAAAAGCAGCAACAGTTCAGTTCATATTATGAGTATCAATGCATCTCCCTCGGTAGATTGTGACCATCAAAGGGAGGGTATCAATAAAGAAATCTGAGGGTCTTATTACAGACAAAAAGGAGCAGAAAAATATCTAGCTACCTTTTCTTCCCAGGCCAGCTATTCCCTGGCAGCCCCCTGAAACCATACCCATTCACATTTTATCAGTGACAGTTTTCAAGAAAAAATGAGAAAGTGTCAAACACCTCAGAGTATGTGCCACTTTTAAAGCCCAAGAATCACTGGCATATACCTTTGATAAAAGGAACCAAAGGATTTTGTAGTAGGTAAGATACCCATGTTAACAATGTGGTTCTTGCTGTCTGGTTAATAAGTAATCTGAATAATTTGACAGACACTGGTATCTTGTTAACAGCTGGCCATGGCTGTTCCTACATTGCCTAGGCTTTTAAAGTCTCCTGGTAGACTGCATGATGCGCAAACACTAGTTTTACAGCTGTAGTGGCAACCTGCAGAATGGAAGACAGGAAGAGAGTAATTGACCTTTATTTACTTTTTCACTAAAGAGATCTGGGGAGACTGACTTTTACAAATTCACAGGGCAGAGAGCTGTCTTCCCTTCAAAAAAACCACAAAGCTATTGCACACCTAGGGAAAAAACAAATAAACAAAAACTTGCCAAATAGCAATACTGCAGTAGTAGAACATATGACAGATATAGCCGTCGAGAGAGGCATGAGAGAATATTTAAATCCATGTATTCACAAGCATTTTGAGGAAAAGGGATTTCTCTGTTCTAATTCACTGTTCGCTCCCAAAAGCCCCCTTCCACACCTCCTCCCTTCGGGAGGGCCGTGTGTCCAGATCTGAAGGTGCTCCCTCAGCAAACAAGCGCCCTCGGGCGACATTCCCCGCTTTTATTTTACGTATTCGTGCTCGCCAGGAGAAAACCGCCATGCCGCTGACCGGCGTCTGGGGACGCGCACAGAAGCTGCCCGGCGGCGGCCGAGCCTGGCGCGGGGGCAGAGGAGGCCAAGGGCGCAGCGGCGCAGGGCCGGGCGCCAGCAGGCCCGGCGCGGCCCGAGAACGGGCGCGGGGGCGGCGGAGGGGGCGCGGGTCGGGCGGTGGGGGCGCGGGGGGCGGGCGAGCGCTCGGGCCGAGCTCTCCGGGCAGGGCACCGCGGGCACGGGGACTCACTTGACAGCAGGTAAAAGCCTAGCGGCCATGGCTGCAGCCGCGGGGACCGCTGGGAGTCGGTCACGTGGTCAGGGCAGAGCGCTTGGCGCGGGGTCGTGAGCGCGGGGAGGTGCGGTTGCCATGGCAGCCGAGCCGGCGGCAGGGAGGCTACGCGGAGGCTCCCGCGCCGCGCTGCCTTGGCGCCAGCCGCGCGCGCTGGGAGGGCGGGGCCGCCCCGCGGTCAGGCCGCCGCCGCCGTTGCTCTGGGGGCGGCGGGGTGCGTCGGTGCCTGCCCCGGCCCCGGCCCCGGCCCCGGCTCTGGCTCTTCGCGCGGTACCGCCGCACGCCGGTAGACGGCACCTCGGAGCGCGGCCGCGGCCTCAGCCCCGTCGCTTATGACAAGGCTGGATCCTGTCAGCTCTGCCGCTTTCGTTCCTCTGGCGCGCCGTAAGAAGCGCCGGTTATCCTGAGGTACGGCTTTTTGTGGTCAGTGTTAACAGCCATCAGCATAATAATTCTTTAATGAATTAAACGTTCTGCAAGATGAGACGTGGGGTTTTTTTGCTCCTGTAGAGTAGGGAGAACTCGTGTTGTGCAGAGGCTAACTGCGTTCAGAGCGCTTTGGGAACTACCCACGAAAGATCTTTTTCTTAGATGCATTGTCTTTGTCTCTTTATTTCTGTCTTTTTTTCTTTCTTTTTTCTTTTTTACTGGAGCTACTAACGTTTCAGTCTTTGTACATGCTTACTTAAAATTTGGCCAGCTCGTGCTGTGAGTGCCTGTCATGTTTGGAAACCGTCACAGTTCTCTGCTTCTCAGTTTTTGCTTAATGCTAAGAAAATCCAGACATATTCAAACCAGGATGTACTTGCTGTTTTATCCACCTTTAAGCAAATATAGATGGTCTGAACTGCTGATATTCAGCTGACCTGGATCCCCCTTTCATAATAGGGGATTAGAAATAGATACAATGAAAAGAAATAGAAAATATGTGTTGTGTTGTCAAATCACATTATGCTTTTAACTTAAAACCCTTGAGTTCCAAATCTACCTGCCAATTTCTCAACTTGAAGAATACCTGCTATATTATCTCAGAACCTTCCAGCTACTGAAGTTCATACTTGTTCCCATTTTTCCCTTTTGTTTTCTCCAGGCCCCAATCCCGCAAAGACTTCTGTCCATGATCATCTCTGTACCTGGGGTAAGACTGCTAATTTCATTATCTCACTAAGCATTAGCCATATCCTGATGCACTGTCCCCCCAGAAGAGCTAGTTTTAAACATGTTTCCAGAACTGTGGAAGGTGATGAAGTAAATTTTGCAGAAGACAGCTTCTGGAACTACTGCAAAATGTCTTTTTTTTTTAATTCCTGCTATATTCAGTGTATCTAACTTCTTCACTAAAGAATTTGTGAAGACAGAAAAACTCAGAAAGTATAGACATGAGCTAATGATGCTCAGCTTGGTAAGTGAATGCTGTTAGTATCAGTAAGTTTCAATACTGACTTAAGTTTTGAATTTTCCTTTTGCAGGACAAGTTCTAAAGAAGGAGGAGTACAGAAATAAATCCCTCACCTTTTTCCCTGACTTGTACACCATTTTATACATATGGCAGGCATGTATAATTCCCAAAGCATGAAAAAGCACATCTAAACGTAATTTGTGAGCACAATTTGGTATCTGTTTTAAGTTTTTGGCATCAGCTGCAGATAATATGTTATTTTGGAAAAGAGATAATAGTTTAATTAATTTTGCTTTTCAGATTTGATATATTTTTTACATCAAATAGATCTGTGAGAATCTGAAATAGAATGCAGCAATACAAAATGCAGAAGGCTTTTATTGTAAAATTGGACTTTCAAGTTGTGCTTTAAATGAGGAATTGGTGCTGACTCCACAAGTTTCTTGGGAGTGTTTCATTAGGGACAGACATTTTAAAAATAATTCCCCCAGTCCACTTAATGTAAGACAGACCAAATGCCAGACTGCCTGTCCTGGAGCAGATGAAAGGCTGAGAAAACAGTAGTTGAGCAAGCTTTCTCCAGACCTGTTTTCTGCTCTCTTTGGATCCTTTCCTCTTGTATGAGAGCAGATTTCATTGTCTTCAGGCCTGCAGCTTTATGTGTTTCATCCTGCCAAGGTTACTTCCTCTGAACAGGGAGTTGCAGTGCTTGGCACAGCCAAGCCCTGACCTTTCTTGGCAAATGCAAACCATTTGCAAGACTGTGGTGTTCCCTCTCTTCAACAGGGAAACAGCAACTTCTTTGCAGCTTCTTATCAAAGTGTTGATTGTCCTTGTCCTCTCTGTCTTTCATTCTTGACAAAGGTGACTTGGGCTCCCAGTGGAGAGAATTCTCAGGTGGAGTCTCAGTTCTACACAGCACCTCTGGTATATGCAGGACGGAAAAGGACTTTACGTGCCTCTTGCAGGTTGGCTTCCAGCACCAGAAGAAGGAGATTACAGTATTTTTGCTGGAGTGCTCAGCTTCAAGACTTTACTTCGTTCTTCACAACTTGGAGGGATATGAAGCCAGTTGGAAAAGTGCTTTGTGCTGCAGGGGTCATAGTTGGGCTCCTAGCTTTCTTCTGGAAAGACCCTTTTAACCCAGGTAGGATTATCAGGGGTGTCATTCCAAACTGGAATATAAGTCACATAAAAGAAGAGGTTGAGTTTCTGTACTCTGACTTGTGGTCTCATTCCTGCACATAGTCTTACTAGAGTTGGTGGCCCCAAAGCAATGCTTTATTCCCAGAAATAAAGAGAAGCATGAAACAGAGAGGAGGACAAAATGGTCTAACAGCATTTCCAAGGGATCCTGCTGTCTATGTGGGGAAAAGATGACATGTACTTTCTTTGCCACTGCCTTTCTCTTTTTTTTTTATTGCTAACTCCTTGGGGTCAAGAACCATCTCTATAGATGTGCAGTGCCCAGCACAAGAGGGCTGACGTCTCCAAACTGGTGGCAAAGAATAGTTGATATGCAGAGGGCAGGAGGCCCAGAGCCTGGTTTAAGTTGTATAGCTTTTTGTAATGTGAAACCCAACTTCGTCCTAGAAAGATAATTGTCTAAGAACCCAGGCAAAGGGCATGTGACACAGCTAGCTTGCATAGTCATATCATTATTCCCTGTCAGTGATAGTCTAGGCATAATGTCCACAACAAACTTGCAGTGGTGCACCTCTGGGGCAGTTGGGCCTGCAGGTTGTTCCGTGGCGACTCAGCCATGCCGGTTGCACACTTTTATCCATTATCCAATTCCATGGAAGAATGCTGAGCTAGGGAGGAGGGATGGGAATGATGAAGCAAGTCTTGCCTGTTTCATTTCTAGCATGCCAGCTGCTGTCTGGGTGAAATGGGTCAGACTGAACCTCCTGCTTCATGACTGAAGTATGGACCTAGGGGTTGTTAGGACAGAGGAGGGAGCTGGCTGTTGCATGTTAGTGGAGCTGGGCTGAGCTGACTGCTGTGTACTGAAGCTTGTCGAGCTAGCCAAGCTTTCCTGTGAGCCAGGCCAAAACAGATTAATATGGCTGGCTACTTGACATCAGATGGCTGATGGCTAATGTTTTTGTTGTAGGCACCTGTCAGAATGGAAAAATAGCTCATTCTCCAAAGATCAGATGATTTTTGATTCTTTTCAGTCTAGCAAGAATTGGAAGGTATTGTTAATCTCATGGCTTCTTTAGGTCAGTCCTGCCTCTTCTAGTTTTGGAGAAACATCAAGACTTTTGAGCATGTAACACACACCTTTCTAGTTTAGAGCTCTGCCAGTAGTTAAGGGCAGCTCCTCTGTTGCTTCCTTCACTTCTCTATTTTTTTATTCTCTTTCCCATAAGAGAGCTTGTCTGGTGCCCGTGTTCTCCTGACTGGAGCCAGTGCTGGGATTGGAGAGCAGATGGCATATCATTATGCCAGATTTGGGGCTGAAATTGTTTTGACTGCTAGGAGGGAAGCTGTGCTGCAGAAGGTAAGAACTTCCTAGTATGAGGGAAGACATAAGAGATTTGGACTTTTACCGTAAAACCAACAATGAATTAGTTGTTAGGACAATACATTTTTCTTCAGAACTGTTGTTGAGCAAAAACAGTTTAGTTACTTTCAAAATTCTTTTCACTTATGTAGAAAGATGGAACATGCCTGTGACATGTTTTAAGCCTGATTTTATGACAATGATGTCCTGTGCCATTCTTCTCTGTAACTGATCAGCTGGATGTGCTACTTTGTGTTGCCATACACCAGTGCCTGCTGCAGCATGCCTGGTTTTTCTTAACAGAATGCAGTAACACTGCATACTGGGGAGGTGTAACCCAGAAGGGAGCTTGGCCTGTACAGGAAGGTGGATATACACTGCCTGAACGGTTTACTACCTGAACATTTACATGAGCAAGTGTTATGAAGCTGCGTCAGGGGAAGTTCAGATTGGACATTAAGAAAAGATTCTTCACTGAGAGGGTGGTCAGTCACTGGAACAGGTTCCCCAGGGAGAAGTGGTCATGGCATGAAGCCTGTTAGAGTTCAAGGAGCATCTGGACGATGCTCTTAGTCGTATGGCTTAGTTTTAGGTAGTCCTGTGAGGAGCAGTGAGTGGGACATGATGATCCTTATGCGTCCCTTCCAACTCAGGATACTCTCATGATTATACGAACTACAATTCCTGTGCGATATTGTGTAGCTTTTCAGAGTCCAAACAGTTCTATTTGTAGGTGTTTTGTTAAAGACTCAAATCTTTTTTTAGGTTAAATAATTTTTGAGCCGCTTGAATATATCATAGAATCATAGAATGGTTTAGATTGGAAAGGACCTTGAAGATCATCAAGTTCCAACCCCCCTGCCATAGACAGGGACACCTCCCACTAGACCAGGTTGCCCAAGGCCATGTCCAGCCTGGCCTTGAACACCTCCAGGGATGGGGCCTCAACAACATCGCTGGGTAACCTGTTCCAGTGCCTTACCACCCTCAAAGTGAAAAACTTCTTCCTAATGTTTAATCTGAACCTGCCCTCTTCCAGTTTAAAGCCATTCCTCCTCATCCTATTGCTACATGCCCTAGTAAAAAGTCCTTCCCCAGCTCTCCTGTAGGCCCCCTTTAGGTACTGGAAGGCCGCAATAAGATCTCCCCGGAGCCTTCTCTTCTCCAGGCTGAACAGCCCCAACTCTTTCAGCCTCTCCTCATAGCAGAGCTGCTCCATCCCTCGGATCATCCTCATGGCTCTTTGCTGGACACACTCCAGCAGGTCCATGTCCTTCTTATGCTGGGGACTCCAGAGCTGGATGCAGTAATCCAGGTGGGGTCTCACAAGAGTGGAGGGGCAGAATCACCTCCTTTGACCTGCTGGCCATGCTTCTTTTGATGCAGCCCAGGATATGGTTGGCCTTCTGGGCTGTGATTGCACATTGCTGGCTCATGTTGAGCTTCTCATTAATCAGCACCCCCAGGTCCTTCTCCTCAGGGCTGCTCTCCAGCCATTCCCCGCCGAGCCTGTATTTGTGCTTGGGATTGCCCCGACCCAGATGTAAGACCTTGCACTTGGCCTTGTTGAACTGCATTGAGGTTGGCTTGGGCCCACCTCTGCAGCCTGTCCAGGTCCCTCTGGATGGCATCCCTCCCCTCCAGCATGTCTACCTCACCAAACAGCTTTGTATCATCGGCAAACTTGCTGAGGGTGCACTTGACCCCATTGTCCATGTCTCTGACAAAGATGTTGAACAGTACAGGTCCCAGTACCGACCCCTGAGGAACGCCACTCGTCACTGCTCTCCACTTGGACATTAAGCCATTGACCGCAACTCTTTGAGTGTGACCGTCCAGCCAGTTCTTTATCCACCGAATGGTCCATTTGTTGAATCCATGTCTCTTCAATTTAGAGACCGGGATATCGTGTGGGACAGTGCCAAAGGCTTTACACAAGTCCAAGTAGATGACATCAGTTGATCTTCCCTTGTCCACTGCCACTGTAACCCCTTCGTAGAAGGCTACCAAATTTGTCAGGCATGACTTGCCCTTGGTGAAGCCATACTGGCTGTCACCAATCACCTCCTTGTTTTCTATGTGCCTCAACAGAGTTTCCAGGGGTATCTGCTCCATGATCTTGCGAGGCACAGAGGTAAGACTGATTGGTCTGTAGTTCCCTGGGTCCTCCTTATTTCCCTTTTTGAAAATAGGGGTTATGTTTCCCCTTTTCCAGTCGGCAGGAACCTTGCCAGACCGCCACGACTTCTCAAATATGACAGCTAGTGGCTTAGCGACTTGATCTGCCAGTTCCCTCAGGACCCGTGGATGTATCTCATCAGGTCCCATGGACTTGTGCACCTTCAGATTCCTCAGGTGGTCTCGCACTTGATCTTCACCTACAGTGGGCGGTTCTCCATTTTCCCAATCCTCACCTTTGCATTCCGCGTCATGGGCAGTGTGGCTGCAGTCCTTGCCAGTGAAGACTGAGGCAAAAAAGTCATTGAGTACCTCAGCTCTGTCTCTGTCCCGGGTAACCTGTTCTTGCATTTCCTTCCAGAGAGGGCCCATATTTTCCCTAGTCTTTCTTTTCTCACTGACATACTTAAAGAAGGATTTTTTGTTTGTCTTAATGTCCCTGGCCAGATTTAGTTCTATCTGGGCTTTAGCTTGTCTAACCCAATCCCTGGCTGCTCGAACAATTCCTCTGTATACCTCCCAGGCTACCTGTTTCCACTCCCTACAGGCCTCCTTTTTCCTTTTGGTCATGTCCAGGAGCTCCTTGTTCATCCATGCAGGCCTCCTGGCTTTTCTGCCTGCCTTCCTCTTTGTAGGGATAAATGAGACTTTGTAGGGATATGAGACTTCTTTATCTGTAGTTTATAAAATGAGACAATATTTAGAGAAGGTCTCAAACTGTGGGGATAAGTGACTTGCAAGGAAAGTTCTTCACTTTGAAGTGGCACAAAAGGAGAGTGAGCATAAGGATAGTTCCTAATGCCTGGAAAGCATTATTCCAGCAAATAATGGCTAAACTGCGTGTCACTACTGGGCACCTTCACATACACAACATAGCAAAGGAACTATGAAAGATGAATATGGCTAGAGCCTTACCAGGTATTTTGGAACAAAAAGAACTTAATGTAAAGCATAACCCTTATTCCAGCAGAGTTCTCCTGAAGAAGACTGTCTTTTTCGGGTGAATCTTCATCCTTGTCCAAGGTAGATTGAATCTGTATCCTGCTGAGTTACCTCTATTTAACTGTCTGGTTAAACAAAGTCTGGATGCAAAATGAGCTCTCTGAGGGCTGAATAGTTGTAGATTTAAAATTTAAAATTAAAGTGTGTCTCTTTCCAGAATTGTCTCTCACTGGCTGTAGTATGGGGAAAAAACAGTGTCTTACAGTGCCCTTATTTTTATTTCCCCCCCCGCCTCCATATTGTTTAATCTTTGTGTGTGTGTTCTTTTTCAAGGTGGTGGAGAAATGCCTGACACTTGGAGCAAAGAACATATTTTATATCCCTGCAGATATGTTTTCCCCTTCAGAGCCTGAAAAGGTGATTCAGTTTGCTGTCCAAAAGCTGGGTAAGCAGAAGAAAAGTGAGATATTGAGGAGAGAGAACAGACTTTGCTTATCACTCCAGTTTATACCATGTTCCTTTTTTCAAGAAAGGTTTAGATCACACCTGGCCTGGTCACTGTTCAGAGATTATGGTTCTCAAACTATGTCATGCTTCATACTGGCATGCAAGTTTTATGCAACTGATGACACAGTTCTTATCCTGGCTCTTATGGCTCTGCCAGTCTTGGCTCCTCTCTGATAACCCTGGAGTTGAAAGATGTGGGTTTTTGTAATTTACTAGCATTCAGGAGGCTGTGAAAGGAGAGGTATCTTTGCCTTTTCAGATGTTCACTGCTTGTCTGGTCAGAACCAGGTGAGCAGAGCAAGAAGAAGGGGTTCTGATTCTGATCTCAGTTCTGTCCTCATCTTGAGCATCTCTTTGGCTCTCAGGTATATAGACAGTTCTCATTCCAGTAGGAGCCTCCTGCTTCAGTTTCCCCATGTTCCTCACTGAGGGGGATGTTGAGGACAGTAAGGTGTGGGATTTGTAAATACCAATCTGGGCCTTTCATGGGGAGGGCATGTCTTTTGCTATAGGAGAAAAGTATGCAGAAAGTACTTGCTCACAATGCTTCACTAAAAACACATCCCCATAGCAGCAGCTGCAGTACCTCCCCTATCGCAGCGTACGGCATGTACACGCATTTGCTGTATGTGAGCGGGTACCAGCTGCACACACCCAACCCTGAACATAGTGCCTGGTGTTGAGAGTAATAACTGGGAGGTCTGAAAGCAGTGACCTGCCCCTGTAGTCCAAGACTGTGTAGAAGGGGAAGATGGTCTTATTTTAACCAGAACTGATTCACATGACTCCTACTTGCACGAATTTGCATTTACTCATTCTTTAGTACTCACAAGCAACAAGACGTGTATGACCAAGTACCTTGGCCAGGCTTACTTGTAATTCAAAGGACAAGGAGTGCCCACTGTTGAGTCCTCATCATATCATCTGGGTTCTTGGTTGGTGACCATAAGCTGCTTTTTGATTGTCTTTTGTGCCCTGTAGGAATCGAGTGTTTATGATCTTTTGCTTCTCCATCTTGTCTCATTTTGGTCAGACTGTCATTAGACAGCATTCTCTATTATACTCACTATCTTTTTGTCCATTATTCTGTGTCTTAATTACTTCAGTATGCTCTTGGTTTTGCTGATGTGGGTGTCTTAAGAAACTGTGTATGTGTGCTGAGATCTGGATGACCTGACAGTCCAGCAGCCATCAGTTCATACCCTTCTTTTAAACATTCTGCTGTTTCTGCTGTTGCTTTTACACATATACAGCCCCATACCAATTGTAATTTTTTTGTTACAAATTTATATACTTATAACTTTGAAAATAGAGTGTACCACCAGAACTAAGTTCCAAATCTGCATTACTCTGAAACATCATTTCAGAGAGCTGCTGTCAAATAACAACTTTCCTTCCAATTATACCCTTGAGGAGCGGGCAAAGTGGCTCCCAGGTAGACATATTTCATGTATCTTCATGCTAAAGCACTTTCTAGCCTTCTGAGGGAGTGGCTGGTTGGTTCAGCCCTCCTGCTGGCATTTCTGGGTTCCTTGGTTTGGTGATGGCCCCTTGGCTTGACTGCTTTTTCTCCTATTCACAGGGGGACTGGATTACCTGGTGTTGAACCACATTGGCATGACCCGTTTCCAGATGTGGGCTGGAGATGTGGAATATACCCGCTGGCTCATGCAGGTGAGGTTTCTCAGCAGGAAGAGCTCACCTGGAATTGGGTGAGTCTGGCTTCTCCTGGGACAGCTTGGAAACTCAAAAGCAAATTCAAGTCTATAGCAATGGTTGAGAACAGCCCTTTAATTTCGTTCATGTTTCAAGTCAAATGGTTTGGAGGCTTTGTTACTAGGCAAGCATTTTGCTCAGTTTGCATGTATGTGTGCAGAGGAATGTCTGAGAAGAATTTAACTTCTCTCCTTCCTTCTGTCCTTATCTCCCATTAGCCCAGGACTGTTAGGGATTGATGGGTAGTTACGAGCAGTTGTGCAATATATGTCTAGTTAGGAAGGCCAATAGGTGAGGAGGAAGCACTTCCTACTAATCTATAGCAAGTGCATATGTCATTGCAGAACACAAGAAGTTTGTTTGAAATGGTGTTTGCCGTTTGAGTCTGCTCACAGCTTCAGAGTTTTCCTATAGAATCACCTTGGTACCAGGTTTTGGGACAATGGAGATGAAGAGCTGTTTTCTTGATTCAGTCGGGTGGGTCATACTAGTTCTATTTCACATTTATGGGGCCTGTTTGCTGGAGAGTACAGAACTTGGGATCACAGGTAAGAAATACCTTACAAGTTAGAGAGCAGTCAAGCTTAGAAGAGGTGCTGTTGTAGTTGTAGTGTTGCATTGTAGTCTGAGCTCAGTCAAGAGAAACTTAAAAGGGGAGCAAATTGAGACACTACGAGTGTCGTTGTTACTGGATAGGGATTGCAGAGTAAAGAATGGCATATAGAGAAATCAGGGACAGCTAATTGTCTCTTGTCAAGAAACCTGTATGTTAAAGCCCAGGAATAACCTTGGCTCTGGCTCTTCTCCATTGCTTTTTCTGGAATCTGAAAGACGCATGGATGCAATATTTGTCCCTATACTCACAGAGATGATTCTTTTTGCTTGATGCTTGAAAAAGCAAATCCAAGCCATGCCCCTTTCCATTTCTGACCACTGTATTGGGTTTCTGGCTCATGCTGACCTTTCCTCCAAACCCTCTTGCTTCTTCATGCCTACTTTTATCATTCCAGGTGAATTTCTTCAGTTATGTGGCTCTTGCAACAGCAGCTCTTCCCACCTTGGAGAAGAATAAAGGCTCTCTGGTGGTTGTTTCATCCCTCACAGGTTAGTGTCTTTAACTAGCATAAGTGCTGGCCTTGTGGAAACAATGATTTCCAGCACATCGTGTTTCTCTGTGTCCTTCAACCCCTCAACACATTTTTAAGCTGTGTGTTTTATAGTAGCAAGCAGGATGGTGGATGGCTGGCCTTCTTGTTTTCTGGAAGACCTTCTCTGTGTTGCACCATTTTACATTCCATCGGAGCTTTGCTGTTCACTCACCATGTGAAGATCTGCTTGTTTGGCTCCTGTCCCTCACAGCCAGGCCCATCTCTTCTGCATTTCTGACACAGCATTAAGACCATCGTGCCATATTAAGGCCTTCTGGCTTTGGCCAGCCTGCATAGCAGACTGCTGAGTAGCTGCACCTACTGTACGGGACGGAAAGGCAGGACAAAGACTTCAGTGTGTGCTCAAGGGAGCTGTGTCACCATACACAAGTTCAAACTAAGGTTCATCCCTGCCTTGTGATGTAACGTGCCTTGTGTTGGGGAAATATGGCCAGATGCACCAGCATGTGACCCAGTCCATGTGTTTGCATGTGATGGAGGAGAGAAAGGCTGCACATAGATCATCACACCGGACTTTTTAACCCAGCATGTGACCTGGTTCCTGTGCAAGTTAAATTTCCTCCCCTTATCCACATATGTGATGGCTTTTGGGCTGGGGTGTGCTCACATAAAGTGGTATAGTTTTCTAAGTGCCTGCATGTGACTAGAAATAGGGGGAAACTCACCTGAACAGGACATGGGTTGATGCCAGATGGCAAAGCCTCTGTCTTTGCCCAGATTCCCTCTCAATGGCACCATCCTCCATACAGCCACTTTCGCGGTGTTTTCCATTCTCACTTTTTCCTTTACAGGGAAAATACCCACTCCCTTCACCACTTCTTATTCTGCCACCAAGTTTGCACTGGATGGATTCTTCAGCTCGCTGCGTCATGAACTTATCATGCAGAAGAGAAATGTCTCTATCACACTGTGCATCCTGGGCCTGATTGATACTGATACAGCATTAGAGAATACCAGGTGTGTATTTGGAGGAGAATGAAGGAATCTGGGAGGGAGTGTGTCTGCGGCAACATGTCTCTTCTTGATAGCATGCAAAAAATGCACAACTGCACAAGATGGTGTGCGCATCTGTTTGGATGTGCAAGAAAAGTAATGGGAAGAGTGCATCAACTTGGGTACATCATGGGGGTTGTGCGTGTCCACCTCAGCATGGAACATGAGCACACAGAACCCTGTGGTAGTCAGTCTGCACAGTTAAAACCACGCCAAGGATTGATTGACTTTGAGTGATTGTCTGTTTCCTTCCAGGGGCAAAGTGCACCTAACTGCTTCTCCTGCTTCTGAAGCTGCACTTGCCATTATCCGAGGGGGTGCCATGCGGGTGCAGGAGGTTTTCTACCCATGGTGGCTGCAGCATGTGTGCTGCCTCTGGGTTTTGTCCCCCGGTGACCGGGACCAGGTTTTACAGAGCTACTATAACTACAGCAGTCCTTAAGGGATGCCCAGTCTCAGTCTCCTCTCCCATCCAACATCCCTTCTAATCACATTCCCCCTGTTCCACTAAGTATGCCATTCAACCATTGGTGTTAAGCAGGAGCAAGGCAGCAGTGGTGGCCAAGTAACCGTAGCTCTTTTTGTAAGACTCTTGTCTCCCTCTCATCCTGCTTCAGCCACAGTACTGATATTTCTGTCAGGCAGAGATCTTTCCCACTCTCCACTCTGCCTTAGCCCTCCACCCGTCTTCCCTCCCTCAGTTCACCTGTCTGCTTACTGCCTCCGGTCTTCTCACAGCTCCAGCTTTAACCTCTGCACATTCCTGGGACATCCTGCTCCACTGTTTCATTGTTTTGTGGATTCTGTGAACTTTCTTGCTTCCTATACATAGAATTTTAATCTCAATTTCTATTAAACTGTGGGTTTTTTTAATGTGTTGGTGTTATGCATTGATGCTTCCTCTGTGAAGGAAGGATGGTGACCCATCTTCTGTGAGCACAGGCCTGTTGGTAGACGTTTGCTGACTGCACAGGACCGGTTAAATCAGCTCTTCCTTGCTCTAAATGCCAAGATGGGTTGATGATTCCTGCACTGAACAGGAGGAAGGTAGAGGGAATTCTTCCCTAACACTTTATTCCTATGGATATGTGTCATGGCTTGTAAGTACTAACAGCTAAGAAAAAGCAGTCTCTGCTTGAATCCTCCTGGACTGGGGACGAATAAAAGATCCTATGTGGGCTCCTTGGTGTCAGAGAAGATGGTTGTGTGGTGTTCCTGTCCGCAATGCATGAATCTTGAAAGAACTTTAAGTGGCTTTGAAAGCTGAACATTTTGTAGAAAGTGGTTAACAGGTTTGGAATTTATTGGAACAGTCAAGTATTGTTCAAAAACCAGGCTCGTCTAGGAGATAGAGAACTAAAATGGAGTGTGCAGACTGCCAATTGCAGTCTTTCTTCAATCATAGCTGGTCTTGTACGAGACAAAAAAAGCAGGTTGAGGGGTACATTCTAGCTGGTGAGAGGCAGCTTCTTGGGAAAGGGTCACTCTCCTTCTTTGCTCGTTGACAGTTAGGTGCTAGACTAAGTGTACTCCTGTTCTGAGCTAAATATAAAAACTTGTGTGCCTGCAAGATATGTCACTGCAGCTTGAGTTCCTATTCTTGTTACTGAGAATGGTGTGTGGCACTTTTAGTCACAAGTACATTTTATTCACATCATAGGAACAGGCACCAACTGAGTGTTTTCCTTCCTCTGTCCTTGCCATTCACTGGATTTTGATGTGACAAAGCTTTTTACAGAGCTGTGTGGAAATAAGAACTCACCACAATTCACAAACTCTGGCGTTCAAACTCACCCTTCTAAAACAGACACCTGCTTGATTCTCATGACAGTTTGCAGTATACACTTTGGGTCAGTCACTGCAGAATTGTGTTGATGCAGGGGCAAGGAAGCATCAAAAATTGAGGTAGTCCTAGATTGCATTCTCTGCTCATATTCTGCTCTTCTCCAGCACCATTAAATAGGGGGTTCAAAGCAGAAGACCCATGGAAACTGGTGTTTTTAAAGGGACGGAGGGTGAACCATGGGCATGGCAATGCAATTGGTTCTCTACCAACCCCAAGCACGTTCCTCACCTTTAGAGCAGCGATGAGGAGTCTGTGCATTTGCTTTCCCCTTTTCCTCGTTCTGTGCATAGCACCAGATGGGCTGGGCTCTGGCTCTCGACCAACTGATTTCCATTGAGGTGCTGTTGAGAAAACCAGTTTTGTTCTCCCAGGTGCAAGCAGAGTACACAGGAGTTCTTAAAAGATGTCTGCTATCTGCACACAAGAGCTGTGACTGGTTTGTGTTTAGCTTGGCTGGAGCTTGGCTGCTGAACTAATTCGTCGCAATGGGGCTAATTAACAAACCTGCATTTTGGGGATCATATGCTGAACCCTGGAATAAAACCCCACAGCCAGCCTTCTTAGAGACACAGGGACACTGCATGGTGTTTAGAGTAAGGCAGGGTTCTATTCTGTAGGACTCAGGCTCTGTCATCCATCCCCCTGCGAAATGCTTTTTAAACGACCGCACAGATGATTAGCTGAATGGAAACAGACTTTCCTACCTTAGGCCTTTGGTAATTGTAAGCATTATCTAAAAGCTGGTGCAACTAACACATGAAGTAAATCCCCAGCTACTTAGCAAGTAAAACTTTTATTAAATTTTTTTTTTTTTTTACCAGAGTGAGGAATTTGACATTGACGAAGCTTGTATCGCACCTGTACAGTCACATCAGTAACTGTGATGGAAGAAACTGTAAATGCTTGTTTTAAACCAGCTTGATGTAGAATTTACAAAGTCCTTTTTTTCCCCATTTTTGCATTTGTTGTGGTTTTTTTTTTGTTCAAAATTAGATTAAGTTTAAACTTCATGAAATTACTTGTAGCAGAAATAAAGTACATTATACAAATCACGTACATAATAGATGTTAAGTATAAAAATGGTATTTACAATAAGTAAACATGGACTATAGAAACACAGACTCGCACAGCTTCATCCATCTCTCTCATAAACTCTCAGCATCAGATACAGAGGGGTGGTTGAGGAGATGTGATGGTACTTAGAGAACTGTGCCATAAACATTTGAACAAAGGGAAACTGAAGGAGGAGGAGAATTGGCTGAGGTTCTCAGAAGTCCCCATATCTCACTTCAGTATCAATTGCATCACTCCATCTCCACCAACCCTCTGTTCATGTTTGAATGCAGATGCACATGCACACACACAAGCACACACAGAGAGGGGAATGTTCTTGGTACCTTATCAAACTCTGGAATATTGAAACTAGTCATTCAGAAGGTTTGTGGGGTTGGTTGTTTTGTTTTGTTTTTCTTTCCTTATTTTGGTAGAAACTTGAAGAGACAGTTTCAAGTTGTTAAATGGATATGCCTTGTCAGTATGACGCACACCCCCTGGGGATCTTTGTTAAATCAAGCTCTGAACTATGTTCTGCGCTAAGTGTATGTGTATATAGCTGTATCTATATATGCTGCATAATGGAGAATCTGTCCCTTGGAGGGTGTGGTGGGGAAAACACCAGAACATCAACCCTCTTTCGTCATACTATCCTTGTGTCTGCTTGGGAAAGCTTTGCAGAGGGTGTAAGAGGTGAGTCTTCTTGCTAAATTCAGATGGAGAAAACATCCCGTTTCGCCTAGGTATTGGAACTGCCTGCTAACCAGCGCTAAGTTACTTCCGACATGGGGAGGCAGTCTGTAGCCCCTGGGAGGCTTCTGTCACTCTGTTTTGGAGATTGCATCTGCTCATGCTCTGTCATCTCTTGCCTTGATCAAGAAAAAGCTCCGTTACCACGGAGAGCTGTGAAACATGGATCTGTGCCACATGTGGGGAGGCAGTTCAGTTCCTGTAGGTAAAGGGACTGGTTTCCTGTGCTTTCAGCCTAATCGAGGAATGCTCAGGGTAGGCTTTGGCACCAAATTCCAGGAGCTTTGTCTGCAGAAGCCCTTGGAAAGGTAAGACTGAGAGCTCTTGAGATTCTTAACCAGGCCGGTGCTAAGGTCGGTGAATGAGTGACTCGAGCTGAGCAGCTGGCTGTGCCCTAATCCTGGAGGTATGTAGTTCTCTTTCTCCTTGCTTCTTGCTAACACCGAGCAGAGAGATGCACTCTGTCTCTCCTGCTCTCTGTCCATCCAAGCATCCTCTCAAAATGTTCAGGCCTATCTGCAGTGCTTGCTGAGAAGACACTGTTGCAAAGGTAAACCCTTAACTTCCAATCCCTCTTGCAAGGAGTCAGTCTCTGAATGGAAAAGTTTGGTCCTGTGAGCCACTTTAGAAAAAAATAGAGACTGTATATATATATACATTTATATTTATCTATGAAAGGGCCAGGAGATGGGGAAGGAGAGAGGGATGGAGCTAAGTTTCCATACATCACTGCAGTAACCTAGAGACACACCAGTGGGTTTTCTTGGTCCATGTACTCCAGGCATGCCCCGAGAGGAAGAGCTTCGGGTCCCCAGGGGCTGCTGGTTTTCTGGTCCCTTTGCTATGCACCACATTAGCAGCAAATATGCGAGTTCATCGTGGCAAGAATCTTCCTGCTGGGCAGATATTGAGCCTTCTCTTTAATTGCATGTTTTGGGGAGGAGGAAATAGAGGATGGTATGGGTAGGTGGGGAGCAGAGGAAGGAAAGGGATGGTGTCAAAAGAGTCGATAAATTTACTGGCCTCTCTGTAAATCAGCCTGAAGCAGAAATTCTTCCTCTGGACTTTCCCTTCACCTGAATAGAAAGGGAGGAGGGAGAATTGGGAGATTAGGAGGACATCAAACCTCAGGCTTTGAGTTGCTGTTGCTTAAACATGGAGGAAGATGACCCCAATTAGAAGGGACCAAGATCGGCCAGCCCTCCCTGGTTCCCAGGCTGGCAGGAGGTAGCTCTTTGACAGCCAGCTGTCGTGTCAGGCAGCTCTTCTGTGGCCCTTCAGGGTCTCACCTTTTCTCTGCTTTTCTGTGATCTTTGTGAATCATGGGATTGTCCCTTCTTACCCTGGAAAGCATTCTCTGCAGACTAATTTCAGAGCACAAGAAACAATTGAAAACATAACTATTGTGTTTTTAAACCTTTTTAGGAAGATGAAAACTTTTTGGGAGTGGTCAGAAAGTAGACTGAAACCTTGCTTAGACTGCAGGCAGGTAACTTGAACCCCTCTGCCTGCCAGGGCCTTGAGTGCACTAACAGGCCTTAATGGCCACGACCAGCCCCACCCATAGCCTCTGTCCACACTCTGCTCATGGGCCCAGGGGTCTCATGACAGCATAGGCCTGCACCTCCAGTCTGTGTCTCATCTACATCACAGACCTGTGCTGTCCATGGATCTTATCTGGATTCCTTATTATCTGACCCTTGTGTCAGAGCTGTTTATTATTCTCATTACAGAGCTGTTGGCACGATGTCTGGCCCTATTTACCTTCACCAGAACTGATCCTGATCTTGACCTGCAGACTGACTCTCTGGCTTGGCCTTGGGCCTGCCTCATTGCCACCAACTTGTCCGATGATATAGACTCTTGGTTGAACCCGGCCGTCATCTCCAGGCCTGCCTTGGTTGCCTTGCTCAGGTGCTGCCCTGCTAACTGCATTACTGAGTTCAGCTCCTGGCTTCCCTCCCTGTAGGGAGCAGCCAAACCATGCTGCCCCCAACTCTGGCCAGTACCGTGTAGGAACTGTGCTGTGATGGCGCTAGCTTTACCTGTGCTGCAGAAGTGACTCCTGTTTGCTCACTGCTGTCAGTAGGGATGGTTAGCATCCTTGGGTCGTTTTAACTGGACCTTCAAACGTTTCATGCCAATCTGGAAGCCATTCATGGCCTGGATAGCAGTCTGTGCACTGGATGGGTTGTCAAAGCTTACAAAACCTGAAAGACAGGACACAGGCATGGATAATAACGGCACTGTTGGTGCCACACTCAATGCATAAGTGTCCTCGTTATCCATCATGCTTCCCTTGCCCACTGGTGTCAGCACTCACCGAAACACTTGCTCTGGTTTGTGGCACGATCCATGAACACCTTGGAGGAAATTATATTGCCAAAGGGCAGGAACATCTGCATCAACTCATTGTCTCCGAACTCCTGAGGGAGATGGTAGATGAAGAGATTGCAGCCTTCAGGACCTGCAGGCATGGGGGCAATGGGGAGGGACAAAACAGAGAGCCCGAAAGGGAAAGGGAAGAGAAATGGGCTCAACTCAGAGCACAGCACTGGAGGAGAACCCCAGCACTGGCTCCTTCTGCCTCCACCTCCTCTTGCTTCTCTCTCTTAGTCACTGGTCCACAAAGGGCTCTGAGGGTTCTCTGAGAGCAGCTGGGAGGCAATATGCAGAGCTAGAGTTTCTGGAGAGCAGATTCACTTTCACAGCTTGCCCAGTTCCCATGTGCAGTACTGGACACAACTACTCTGTGAGTGTCTGCATGCTGTTTTGCTGAAAGGAAATCAGCTGAGGTGACAGCTCCTTGTTCGTAGTTCTCCCAGTCCTAGGAGAGCAGCAGACACTGCTATGTGAAAGCTGCTTCTCTAGTGTTCCCTGCTGCTTCTCTAGTGTTCCCTGCCCACAGCTATGCAGTGGTTGCCTTCAGCCCATAAGCCACAGCCCTAACTGGAAATCTCCTGGATTGCCACACGTCTAATTTATGGGCTGACCTGATCCTGCCCATTCCCTGACTTGCTCCCTGTGAGCCTGATGAGGAAAAGGAGCTGTTCCCTCATCTCACTCACACCTGCTATACAGAGCAGGAGCAGACAGAGAATGCCTTTGCCTCCAGATTCTGTCCAGGCCAGTTTTGAAATAAGCTGAAAAACAAACTCATGAGGCTAAGAGGGCTGAAGAGAGAGAAGACAGTGCATTGGAGAGGCTGGTTTGACTGGTACCAGTTTGGTTCTGGCATCAGTAAAGATGGGGAGGAGGTATTTTCCTCTGCCTGCGTAGGGAAGGTGCTGACTCTATACCCTGAGGGGGAGGGGGTCAAAGCTTGGTGTTCTAGTGCTTGCTGTCCCCGTTGTCCCAGATACTTGGCAGCATCTGGCCAGGGATGAGCTCAGAAAGTTAGCGTGACAAACATCCTCTGAACCCTTCCAGTCCACTCACTGCAGATACATGGTTGGTTCCATAACCCAGCTCCAATATTAAAGATTAGAGTGGACAAAGATTAGTGCTGTCTCCTCTCCATTGGTTCTGTGGTGCAGAAGACGAGCTACACAAATCCCGCCCCATCCCCAGACATACATTCCCACCCTGATCCTCACCTTCTCGCTGCTGCTGCTGCAGGATGGGAGGTGGCTGAGGGATGCTCTGAGCAATGGGGGTGATGGTGGTGGTTGGATACACAGCTGGAGACAGAACAAACTTTTTACCTGAGGATCTGGGCAGCCACGCAAGGGCCTGAGGGATTCAAGGGAAGCTGGTACCTGCATACTGCTGAACTCCTGTGAAGGCTGGGTGCAAAGCTTCTGCTACTGAAGGGCCCTGGGCTGCAGAGAAGAACATAATCAGAAGCAGAGCAAAGGGAATCACTCGTGTTCTTGGAATCACTCATGTTCTGTGTGTCTCTCTCCCCCTACCCCCCACCCCACTGCCAAGTGAGTCTCAGTGCCTGGTGGGTAGGGAGCTTGAAAAAGTGTTCTGTATGGGGAAACCAGAAAAGAGGAGCTAACAGCAGTTCCTGAGGTCTCTGGATGTTGTTTTTTTTTCCTCTCTCCATACCTGAGTATGGCACAAGGCCATTGGTGTAAACTGTTTCCAAGGTTGGATGCCCATTTGGGAATGGTACCACTCCAGTGAATCCATTTGAAATGGGTGCCACGAGTCCCGGCATGGCTGTTGTTCCCAGGAGAGGTGGTGAATGTAGCCCTGTAGAGCAAGAAGAGAGGACATCACATGACAGTTGAGGTCCTGCAAAGCCTTGTGGTCCCTCCTTCCATCTGCCTGGCAAGACTGCTGTGTATGAAGCTATTATCTCTTCTAGTTGGCACACGGAGATGGCAGACTAGTGCTGGAGTCTTCACAAAATTAGAGGCAGCACTAGAGCGAAGCGTGTGTGCAGCACTGCTAGTCCTGGTTGCTGTCAGAGCTTTGGAATGGAACATTTTTAATCCAGGTTTGTACAGCATCAAGTATAATACAGCCCTTTTCTTGACACGTGTTCAAACCCAGTATGCATTATTGCTGATATTATTACTGTGGGATGATGATACACTCAGAGTCAGGTGCAATCCTGGGAACCTTGTCCTTCTTTACTATATCAAAGGGAAAAAACAAAACTGCAGCAGAGAGGAACAGCAGAAGGGCAAGAAAATGTGCATTGAACACTTGAGGATGTCAGGGAGGTTGCAGAAATCTGCACAGAATGAGGGACTGCTGTCCTCAGAGGCTGCATTGTTAGAAAAGAGTGGTCTAATCCAGATGCTGAGCCTGGAGGGATGCAGGAACTGTTTTACCTGTATGAGCACCGTGCTGAGTGCTGGGGCAGGAGGTTCACTGGTAGTGAAGGACTTGCTGCATCCCGGCCCACATCAGGCCCTCACCTGATGCTGGTGCAATAGGAGCGGCTGGCAGCCCATTGAGACTGACGGCGCCGATCTGCTGGATGTGGCAAGGGGAAAATGCGACGCTCGGGGTCAGGTAGCTGCCGTGGGAGGTGGAGAGCACCGTCGTCTGCTGCTGCATCAGCTGCAAGGCAGGACGGCGCAGTCAGGGCCCGGCGCTGCCGGGGGTTGGCTGACCCCGGCGCTCGGCGGGTCGCTCCGCTCGCCCCGGGCCCCGCGGCCCCCAGCCATCGCGGGCGGCGGAGCGCGGGGAGGCTGCGCGGCCCCGCTCGGCCTCCGCCTCCCCCTGCCGCTGCCCGCGGGGTCGCCATCTCCCGCAGCCGCCGCTGGGAGTCGCCAGGCTCCCGCTGCCCGTCCCGGAGCCTCCCGCGCCCCGCCCGGCCGACGGCCTCCGCGCATCCCTACGGCCACGTACCGGGCCGAGGCGGCCCCTGCCGGGGGGTGGGGGAGGCGGCGGCCTGGGCCAGGCCACGCGTGGAGGCCCCCCGGAGCTGCGCACAGCCCCGTGCCCTGCAGCCGACGGACACGGCGGGGCGGGCGTCTTCCGCGAAGGCAGTGCCGCAGGGAGCAGCCTGCGCCCTTCCCGCACGTAGCCGCCTTGGGGGGCCTTCGCCGCGCCGTGAGCCGCGCGTGGGGGGCCTCCTGCTCGGAGCGCTCCTGCGGCAGGGAAGGGCAGGGAAAGGGGTGCCCTCCTGGCCCCGGCAGCGCCTGCTCACCACCGGCCCTACCTCGCTGTCGGGCACAGCAACAACTTTTCCTCCCAGCCACAGCCCCTTCTCTGAGCACTGCCGCTTCTCCTGGGAGAGAGCCAGGTGTTAAGTAACATGGCTTTTCCTGGAGGAAGGGGGTCCAAATCCCTCTCCTTTTGCCCACCCTCAACAAGGAGACCGCGCTGCTGGGGGACATGCGGAGCTCATTGTGTGCATCCTGCTGTACAACCAGGTGCTGTCCCGGCCCAGCTCTTACGGGATGCTTTGCCCTCTGGGGTCTGCCCCACAATCCACTGAGCTCAATCCTTCTTCTGGCAGTGGCCTGCACCCTGGGCAGCTCCTTGCAGTCCTGTAACGCTCCTGACTCGGCAGAGATGCACAATGCAGAAAGAAGGGGGGTGAGGGGTGGGGAGGGTGGGACACAAGGTTGGGAAGAGGGTTAAGAGGAGGGAGAAAAAAACCGTTCTGGTCTTACTTGGCCATCAGTTGGTGCTCTGAAGCATAAGATTAAATCAGACTGCACTCAGAGTGCAGTAGCAACACAGACTTATTTCTGGATGCAAAATTGTCCAGCCCCTTCATAAGCCTCGTCCTCACCATCAAGCAAGAGGAGGGAGGCACAGCTCTCCCGAAACTGCATAGTTCCACAGCTCTCCCGAAACTGCATAGTTCCACAGGAAGAGCTGGGGGGTGGCACGCGATAAACACCAAGAAACCCACAAATCCTCCTTACAACTACAACCGCGTCTCACGGTCTGCTTTGCAACATAGATACACGCCACTCCAGTAACCTGCCTCATCCCCAAATGGCTGAGTCAATGAGCCAGTTTGGCCAGTAACCAGATTCTCAGCTGGAGAATCTGGTAACTCTGAAAGTTCACAGCCAGCTAAACCTTCTCTTAGTTTCCTTCACACAGAAACTCATTAATGCTGTTGCATAAAAAGGAGGAATTGCCTAATTTCATGGCATTGCTGTCTCTGCAGCTGGGGTGGAACTGAATCTGCAGGGACAGGGGAGAGCCCTTTCTGGGGCAGAGGTGGGGCACTCCGCAGCACTCCACAGAGCAGGGTCACTGCAGGCAAGCGGGACCGACTGACAGCAAAGGAGTTCACTACCGCATGACTCCAGAAAGCAAGCATGCTGAAATCATCTCGTCTATTTGCCACCACCGTCTTCAGAGTGACTCCCTTGAAGCAGGATTCACTCACACTACTGGGAACCACTCACCCTGAGCGAGGATTACCCTAAAGCGTGGCCCTCCTGAAAGCAAAAAACTCTGCTAAGGAAGGTGTCCCTGTGGCAAGCAGTCTGCACATATTTCTAGTCCTATCTTCACGTTGTCCCCAATTAAGGATGCAGGAACCAATGCATTTCTTAGTTACTAGATGAATATTGATTTTCTTTTTTCTCATTAATGCCTGTTCTGTGCCAGGCTCTGGCTAGAATAAGACCTGCATTTGACTGCACTTGCACCAAACCAGCATGCTGAAATTGTTTTTATTACTTAAATAAAATGACCATAATGAATCATAAGAGTAGAAAGAAAAGGGATGTGTGTGAACAAACTACGTTTTGTGCTTAGAACAAACATTTATGAAATACAATAAATATTCAAGCATTATAAGCAGTAAGTAAATTGCACTGGCTGTTTTTTTTTAAGACTTCAAGCCTCTTTTGTATTGATAGATTATCATTTTTTTCAGCTTCCAATCAGTTCCCCAATTCCATCTAACCTAATCACTGAATTCAACTAGTTGGATAAACGGAAATGAAGGAAATACTTTTCACTAGCAGAAGAGCCACTTGGCATCAAAACCTGGTTTAAGCACTGAAATAAACTGCTTCCAGATGCTTAGCCAGTCATATCTCCCAGCTGAGAACTTTCTTACAAACTGTATCAGCTAACATGTACTGTTTGACTATTTTTAGTATCTTACTTTGTGTATTTTAATAGATCAGAACTTTAGACCTAACATAGTTTATGATTATTTCATGTTTAGTTTGAGGTAGTTTTTAAAAGAAAATGCAATTAATATAAATCCACAGCATCCAACTGAAAAAAAAACAAACCAAACCAAACCAAACAAAAACCAAGCAACCCAGGCTCCAAACTTCTTCCTAGGCCGGAGACTCTGGGGACTGCTTTGGCTTGGCAGGGCAGCAAATCCCATGGGGACAGGGAGAGAAAGTTGTTGGCGTATTAAATTGTGAATATATGAACCGATGCCTATGATGCACCAGTTCACTCGATCAGCACTTGCTCCTCTCAGTCTGATTCAACCACAGACATAATTGTTAGCTGCATCTCCCAGGCCCGTGAGTAACCTTGGAGTTACGCCAAGCCTAGCACCATGCAAGCATGAACTAAGGTGAAGTTCCCTTGAGCCCTGGCTTACAAGATGCCCCAGCTCCCAAGAGCTGCCTATGGCAGGACATTTGGAGGTGCTCTAAAGAGATGCAGCAAGGAAATCCCTCCCTTCTGTACCCACTTCCAGAAATATTAGATGGTATTTCAAAGGGTTGATACCCTCTCCCTCTGATGGGGACACTGTAGGCATATGAGAACTGGCTAGGATCTTTCCTCTGGGAGAAGGGAGACCAAAGACTGGGATGACACGAGAGAAGAAACAATCAGGTTTGATGTCAGTGCCTCAGAAAGGAGAGATCCCAAACCAGTTGAAAGTAAAAAGAAAAGGAGGAAAAAACCCTGAAAGAGTGGGACCCAGGCTGAGCCTTGAGTCAAGGGGAAAGCCAAAATAAAGAAGGCCAGTGAAGAATCAGACAAGGAACAAATTTACAGACAAAACTGAGGAGGAAGAAGATGCAGATAAGCAAGGAGCACAGCCTAGGCCTGACCTGCTTCTCATCATCAGCAGGAGTTTTGGAAGATTGGAGGGCACTTAAAGACCAAGTCTAGAAGGTCTCGCTACTCTCCTTCCTTACACAACCTGGACCATAAGCTAACAAAGTATTTTCTGCCATCATAACCTCACTGTGTGATCCATTCCTGCCTCCTTCACCATCATATTGTGACCAAGTTAGCACCATCTCCGTGGCAGCAGAAGGTATACTAGAATGATCACCTCATAGCTGACCCACAGCTGAGCTAAGCTACCAACTTAGACCTCGGGTATAGCTGGCTTGTGGATTACAGGGCTGGATAGAAAAGAATGGAGCTGGCAAGAGATACTGGTGTCTGGTTGGAATAGGCTCTCCCCTCTAAACCATTCTTCTGCTGGAAGCCTTGGGCTTGGAATGGTATACCTGTTCTCAGCCTCATTACACAAGAATCCAATAATCTGTGTTGGACAAATTCTACGTTTGGTTCCTGTCCTGGTTTCAGCTGGAATGGAGTTAATTTTCTTCCTAGTGGTTGCTGTGTTTTCAGATTTGGTATGAAAGGAATGTCAATAATACATATTGTTTTAGTTGCTAGGTGATGTTTATACCAGTCAAGGACTTTTTTCAGCTTCCCATAGAAGCTGAGAAAGAGTATAGACAGACCAATAGAACAGCCAATGGAATATTCCCTAACATAGACGTTATGCTCAGTATATAAATGGGGGTTGGCTGGGACAGGGAGGGGAATCCGTGATCACTGCTTGGGAGGAGTTGGGCAACCAATTCATAGGGTGGTGAGAGTGACTTTATCTTGTATATTATTTTACCATTATTATTATTGTTGTTATTTTCCTTTTTCTGTTATTGTTCTACTAAACTGTCTTTATCTCAACCCACGAGTTTTTTCCCTTTCCTTTCCCCTCCTTTTCTCCCTCTTCTCCCTATTCTTCTGGGGGAGAAGAGGGAGAACTGTGCGAGCAGCTGCATGGTCCTAGCTGGTGGCTGCAGTTAAACCATGACAGTTCCAAAATTCCCCAATGGTATGGAGCCTCTTTTCTTTTGCCACACACTTATATAGCATTTGGCAGTTCATGGGGATTCTTTGTGAGGAAACCAACAACAACTGAGAAACAGTTCCTTCTGTGTCATGTAGATGGAAGGCAGACACACCAAGTAGTCACTGAAGCCAGAGCTGAAAGAAGTGTCCATATATATGAGAAAAACAGGTTTTATTTGTGCTCCCCTCCCTGCAAAATTAATTTCAGTAACAGCATCTACTTTTGAGTTTGACACAAGTATCTCTCATGCCTTGAGCAATTTCTGAGCCTCCTTCCATGGGCTTTATACTTGGCAGCAGAGACCTGAAAGTGACAGTCACCAAGAAGACCCAAAAGATGCTCCACCACAGCTGATCAGAGACTCGTCGAGTTTGGAACTCCCTCATACATCAGTGACAGTCACCACCATTGCTCCAAGGCCACGAGGTTCTCTCACTAAGATCCAAAGCGCAGCCAGTCTTGCCAGAAGAGGCCAGACTGCTGAAACACCTCTGATGCTCTGCTACCCACTGCTGCCTCTCCAGCATCCTGCAAAGCCCACAGTCACACTATACAAGAGAGAAAACCTTGGGAGCCAAGGACAGCAGTGGGGGAATTAGGGCACTCCTGAGAATTTCAGCAGAGAAATAAGCACATGAAGCTAGGCCCAGGGCTCTCATGGTGCTCCAAAACCAGAGGAAGACACACATTTGTGCCATAGACCCAAAGGAAGAGTTCACAAGTTGGCAGACTGTCATGTCTGGCAGACATCACCCAGGAATCATGGCTCTGAGCTGTTCTCAAAGCAAGACAGAAAGACACTAGGTCATGCTTGACCTGTTCCCAGACACCTCCGCCAGTCTACACCACATCAGAAAAATCCAACCTCACTTTGAGAAGGTCCTAGCTCTCTCCTGCCACCCCTTCCAGGAGAGAAATGCACAAAGACTAGGCTGCTGACTGGAGAAACTGAAGCCAGGAACAACTCCCAAGTGCCGGGAAGCTTTCACGCAAGTTACAGAGACCCGTTTGTGGTCTCCCAGCCCAGGTATGGTGTTGCCCCATAGCCAAGAGGGCAGCCTTTCCCCCCCCCCCACGCTTGATACTCACAGCCTGCGCATAGGCGCTGTATGGGCTGAACGGCAAGGTGAGAGATGGAGTGAATATCCCCAGCTGCCCCACCATTTGCTGCATACGACGGAGGGTCCTCTCCTTATCTGTGTCAGCAAACTTCACCACTAGACTGGAGGAGGCGCCCTAGGCACAGAGAGAGGAGACAGAGAGAGGAGCAGTGGGAGAAGAGGCCATGGGACAGCCAGAGAGTCAGCAGTCAGGCAAGGTGGGATGGGGCAGAACAGGCAGCAGAGAGGAGTGGGAAGAGGAGCAGAAGAGCAAATATTGGCGTGAAAGTACTCGGGAGCTGCTTGGAACCTGGGCTGTGCCCTTCCCCATACATCCGTCCATCCAACCTGTCCCTTGCCCACCTTTCCCCTCACACCCTGGGCCTTGTACAAGTGGGTGCACACATCCCTGGCTGCATTCACCAGGTGAGAGTGCAGCCAGGAACACCCAGGCCATTGTCAGCCACAAGCACCATCTTTCCACCACCATGAGCTTGGCTGGACAGGCAGAGCCATTCCTGGCAGCTGGAAATATCCCGGCTGCAGCAATGCACTGTCCTGCCCGCAAGGTGCCCCAATCCAGGTTAGAGATTGTGAGAGACGAGATCACAACTGCAGCTCTACTTTCACAAGAAGGCACAGCTGCAGCTACACAACCCCACACAATGCACAGAGCATCCCCAGCCTGCCCCAGACGCCTCCTCTACTGCCTAAATACAAGAAGCTGGGGAATGTGCGCAGACACTGGAGTCCTGACTGCTCATGTTGCTGAACTGTTAGCTTGCACCCTGCTTAGTTTTGAACTACTCCAGGTAGCTGCCTCCAAGATAAATTCACGGCCCGGTTCCTGGCTCTCTTTTCTTTAGCCTTTATAGCTATTAAGTGCTGTCACCACCAGTCTGGACAGACATAGATACACACACGAGCCCAGGAGACAGGATGGTTCCCAAAGACAACAGCACAGGTGTGCACACAGACCCCCCACCCCACACAACCACATGAGCTGGAAACTGTAGTTCAACCTGTCATGGGTTTGGACAGTGAGGGGAGGTCCCTGCAACAGTGTGGTGGGAAGAGGATTAGGAAGAGGGTAGGTACCCTGGCCTTATACTCACGGGCATTGTCTGGCTGCCATGGAGTGCGTGGATTGCTGCCTGAGCCTCTGTGTGAGATGAGAACTTTACAAAAGCACAGCCTGGAAAGGGACAGAAAGAGTACAGGAGATTGCAGTGACAGGACTGCTGTGAAAGTGCCCCTTGCATCGTCATGCAAGAGACAGTATCTGGCTCTCAGGCAGGGCAAAGGAAAGCCATCCCAAAAAAGCGGGGAACAAAAAGGATGGCTCATCCCAAGTCCTCTATCCTGGAAAAACAGAAAGGGTCTCAAACTGTTACTTCAATGATATACTCTATAGATGATGTTACCATCTCCACCCTTGCCCCTGAATACCACTTTCCCAAATTCTCTATGCACTCCTAATTGTGGGTGCAAACATTGCAAATTGCAGGCCCAGATTGTGGCAGCAGGCTCACTAGTGATCCCGATAACTCAGCTACTCATCACGCTCTGCTTCCCCTCCCTTTCACCTTGGTCTCTGCCCATCTTCCCCAATCTTTTCTTGAAGCAGACAACTCGTCCTGCTCTGCTCCCTGTGCCTGACTGTGACAGGAGTTCCCCTAAAGATAGGTGGGGGAATAAGTGCCCCAGTGGAAAGGAAGTATCGGTGGTGAGGCAGGTAAGTGCTACCTGAAAAGCAGGGAGAAAGGGAACAACACACAGAGGGGTTCACACCTTTGCTGTTACCATCAGGTCCACGGAGCACTGTACATTCATCAATGACCCCAAATGGTTCAAAGAGTCGAAGCACGTCATCCTCAGACTGCTGCTTATTTAACATGCCCACAAAGAGCTTCCTGTCCCCTAGGGGTAAACACAGAAACATCAACCTTCTATGAGGCTTACAGTCCAAAGCATGAGGATAGGGACACTTAAGCACAAAACAGCCTAGGTGCTAAAAACATGCCTGGCATGGAAATGATTTGATGAAATGCTTCAAGAGGTGAGTATGCAGGGTCCTCCCAAGCTCCTCACACTTGCAAAGGCTTCTGGGGCTTCCCCTGTCCTACCCTCCCCAAAGGAAAACAAAAAATTAGTAATTTCCTTCTATTCATTAGCCCTTTCCTTTGAATGATCCAACAAAAATAAGAAAAACCGCATGGGCATTTATACCCCTATGAAACAGTATGTTAAATTCAAGAGGTACCCTAGGAAATACAGCAGACCAACCCAGGACCTTTGGCTTCTGTTTCCTTTTCCTTCTTTCCAAGATAACTGTTTCCACAGCTGCTATGTAACCAAGCATCTTAGCTTCAATATGCCTCTCCCTACCCCAGTCCAACCAGCATGTCTACCGAGCTGTCTTTTAAGGCCTGGAATAAACCCTGGCATCCTGGGTCCTAATTTGCTTCACCACAGGATCAGCCAAATGCAAGACAGTTGGGTGAGGGCCAACAAAAAGCTCCATGGTCTCCACTCCCCCCTCTCCAAGGGCATTTTGTACCCATGTCACACTGGCAGAGGGCTGGAAGGCTGCCCAAGACATCCAGGACTTTGAGCTGAGGGTCCTTCTGGGTTCCTCCATCAGAAGGGAGAATGGTTTTGTTGGGATGGTCAAGTGTGGAGGTGGGAAGAAAGGCACACAGTGCTTTCTTCCCCTCTCTACCACCATCAGTACACACAGGGGCCCATCACACAGCTTGATGCTATCCAGTCAAGCACAAACACAGCAGTGGTTGGGGCAACGTCCTCCACAGATTGCTGTGAACAGCTATGAAAATAGCACAACATTAAAATCCTAGCTTAAATGCCAGGCCAATCTCCATTTTTGCAAGGAGATAGTTGTGCCAACTACAGAGTTAACCCTCCCCCACTGCCCCAAACATGCATGGAGAGACATGACCCATAAGAGCGAATGTGTCAGAACATGGCTTGGGAGGAGCAGAGGATTCCTTATTGTTAGTGACAGGGTCAGAGGACCTGGCTTCAAACAAAACCAATGCAATGTGACGCATGTCAGGGAGAATAGCAAGGAAGCTGCTATCTGTTTGAGAGTGCAGTGACCTGAAAAACAACAGGTCTTGGAGCTACAGCAGCAGAGCAGGCTGCAGTGGTGGTGGTGTGTATGTATGGCAGGAATGGATGACATATTATGCGTTCACACTGCTGGCAAAGCCTCCCCCCAGCCCCTTCCTTGCTCCCCTTGGCTCAGAGTATGGTTCCCACCCAGATCAGTAAGCAAGCTGCCCCCCCTGCCACTGGTCTGCCACGTACAGACGCACTCGGTAGCACATGCAGGAAGCCTCTACGCGTGCCACTGGTCCCTTGCAGAAAAGCAGATGCACACACACAACATCAATGGACAAGCACATAGGCTCACACATGCACAGGAACATGCTTGCACATTGACCCAGCCCCAGCAGGCGTCTTCAGAAACAAAATTCCTCAGCACGGAAGAGGGACATGCAGAGAGATGCAATCTTCCACCATGCAGACACCACAGGGAGCCGCTTCGTACGGCTGCACCACCCTGCAGAGCACAAGCCCAAGCCCATGCGGTCACAGCTCTCCGCTGGGCACCAGACGTACATGCAACACAGATGCCACTTTGATGCACCACAGATAAAGGGTTAAAAGTGCTGCATCTAAGGCTCTTACCAGGTCTCAAACAGACACTCCTGATCTATATCACTGGAAGTGGCTGAAATACATGGCCTTGTGTATTTCTTAAAGGCCAAATTTCCCAGCTTCCCCATTTTCATGATCCCCTGGATAACTAAACCTGTGGGAATTTCATCCCCTTCCATTTTCCTTGCGATTCTTTCTACAATTCTCCTTGCACCCACACAACAATGGTTGCATTTTGGAGATACTATTACAGCTGATTGAGTCCATCCAAAATTTAGTGCTCTGGCAATGCCCAATAATCCCCAGCAAAGACACAGAAGCTGATGAACCAGGTGCTGTACAGCTGCTGTGTTAGCAGTAAGACAGCATCTGCCCCCACCCAAGGGCCATCTCAGAAATGCTGGTGGGCAAACCAGCCAGAAAAGAGCACACAGAGAAGGTGAAAATTCTGATTGGAAGGGGAGTGGAAAAAAAAATGGGACTGGTCAGGAACATAGTCACTGGAAGGTGGAGAGGAGAATGGAAACCAAAGGAGCAGTAGCTCTGTGCTCCCATTAACATCACCTGTTGCCATATGTGATCCCAGTTTGGCTACGGGAGTGGACATGAGCTCTGCAGTGTTCCCCCTTCCTCTACCCTGAGTCTATACTGCAGCTGCAGCCAGGCCTTATTTCAGATATGTGCACCATGCTTCAGCCTTTGGATTGCAAACACAGCAGGAGTTCCTCAAAAAAACACATCAACAAAGGGTAGAAACACACTGGGAAATATTTGTACCGACTTTATATGCTGTAAAATAATCCTCTGTTCTTTGAACTAATGAGCAAATAATTGTGGACTAAGATTTAACAGCCAGAAATGCACTTGATGGTCTTGTGCTCTTTAGGGATCCCAGCAGGCTGTCTGGCTGTTTGGGTCAGGGTGGCAGTGGGGGCATCAAGACAACAGGGAAAGTCAGTTACATTAGAAATCAAAAAAGCTGGAAGTCTAGGTGGGGGGAACATACAGCTACAGGGATGTAATGTTACTTTTGTGACATCGGCTTTTTGCTTCTGGATCTGATTTTGTGTAAAGTAAGGTTTTTGCAGAATATTGGGTAACCAGTGGAGAGTCAGATAAGTGGTTCCAGTTTTGGCTGATGACTAATTCAGTGAAAAGACCTGATGGTTACCACAGCCACCCAAAGCTTAAGTCTCCACCAAGCAACAGTCTAATGGATGCAAGAGGCCACAACTTTGCAATGGAGGCACTGAACAAAAAGGAACCTTGTCAGCTTGCAATCAAATCAACATTAAACTATGAGTTACTAGTTGTTTTCTCTTTCAGAGGGCCTTGAAACTTCCTGGATAATTCACGTGGTTTCATCCTCATACCATATCTGTTGGATCAAAAGCGTTTTCCTTTACCCTGCATTTTGGGAAAGGTCCACTGAAACAGTGGATGCTAGTCTCCATTCTTGCAGTTTTACTGCAGGTCTTTTGTTGTCTGACACAGCTCACTAACGGAACGTTTTGGAAGTCCTGTGTTTATCTGGGAATTTCAGCTTTTCTTTTTTTAATTTGGAATAAAAAACCACCAGCCTTCCTGACTATGTGGGACAGGTTAAAACTGTGAAACACACCTATTGGTTTTGAATCTTTTCTGAATGCCCAGAATGGCAATATCAGAAGTGGGTGAAGTCACTGACAACACAAGAGAAAGATTTTTTCACAGTTATTTTCATTTCATACAGCCCAGTTCCCAAGATTGCACACAGGAACAGGATTCAGACTCGTTCCCCCAGGATGCCTCTTTGCAGCAACAGGGGACCTGTGAAAGGGCTCCTCCGCTGCTGACCTCTCTCCCTCTCCCATGGAGCCCAACCCATGATCCTAGTGCCCTCTCACTTCAGGCAGCCTCCACATAGGGGTGTTCCACTACCAATAACCAAGCTGCCTCACATCTCCACAATTGGGCTAAAATGCTGCAACCCCTTTCACCTGATGTCTGCTGTCACTACTTTTAACGCGGTTGATCCCAAACCTGTTGGCATCCTCAAGCCACTGTTGTGGGTCGCTGGCTTCTTTGGCTCCCCAGCAGGGGCTCCTGCAGCACTGGAAGATCTTCTCTCCCCCACTCTCCTCCTGCCATTTTTCCTTCACTTTCTCTCTGGCTCTTGTTTTTCACCCTCTGATTGGCTATTTCCCGTGCTGTCCAGCAACCAGGAAAATTGTCTCTGATCTCTCACTGTTGAGTTCCCATGGAAACATGCTCTGGGCACAGTCAGTCACCCAGGCAGCAGGAGGAGGGCCAGTGCAGAGCAGGTTGCTGATGAAGATATCACAGGAACAAGGAGGGGGTTAAGGCTGAATGCTTCAGCCATGAGAGACAGAGGAGAGCACACAAGCACTGGACACTGCTCCTCTTTAAACCCAGTGGATTTAGGTCATCTGGCCAGCAGCTGTCAGCAGCAAGGATCAGGGAGAGGGAGGAAGCCTTTGCAATCACTTGGCTGTGGATGGGATGCAGAAAACCTCCTTGGGTATGCAGAGAGCTCCTTCATCTCTAAGGCAGTGCTAATGGGCTTGGGCTAGCTGTCCTGTCTCATCAGTGGAGCAGAGTGCTCCAGGTCTCGAAAGAAACACAGACAAGCTCCTCTGCCCACCCCCCCACCCCCCATCTCCTTCTGGCACTCCCAGGCTCACATCACAGGCATAATGGAAAGGAAGAAAGGGCTGACAAAGCCTATACCAGAATCACAGGCCCCCCTTTGTACTAATGCAGGCAGCACCTTTTTACTAGTGAATTCCTTCTGCAGGGTGCAGTAACACTGAGCATCTAGTTATCTCTATAAAGCCCCTGCAGGGCTTAGCCAAAACTGTCCCTTTAGCATAAAAAATAGCATCTCTTAGACGAGGAGACAAATTCTGGTGCTCTAACTTCACGTACTTAATTCAGGGTGCTCAATTTGAGAGATGTCAGTCCCTGGAGAGGATAAAAGATGTTCCCTTCAAGGATAATGCAGAGCAGAGCCTCACTGATGCATGCAGTTGTTCCCTTGATAAATTCCTAGTCCAAACAGTTTTTCTCTGTCCCAAATCTTTCTGTTACCTCCTGCAAGTGTGGGGCTATTGCTATAGGGAATGGCTCTTCCCATATCTGCAAACTTGCTCATCCACGTCCCTGACAAGTGGAGCACCATGACAGAAACCATTGGAAAGAGCAACCTGATTCAGACAAATATAGGGTGCTGTCTTGATGCTGCTTCTGCCTCAGGAAAAAATCCAGTTTGTCATGTATCCTATGGGAGCTACTCGTTTCTGAGCTCTGCAATGAAGCTGGAAAGAAGCTAGGCACATGGGCTGGAGGGAAGCAGGTATTCAGACTCCAAAGGCTGCTTTTCTCTATGACCTTTTCCATGGGAACCAGACCTGATGCCCTGACACGTGCAGTCATTAGAGACTGTGCCGCTTTTCATAAACTTGGAGATTTCAGAGTCCAGTGCCTTGACCAAAAGCTTGCCTCCAAATCAACATCCTGGATTGAATCTGTTGGCCTATTTCAGATCAATTTGACAGAGGAGCTGAGGCATCAGAGATGTTAAGTCCCAACACATTTTGTGATACTAGGTGGCTGTGTATAGAAGACAGTCCCTACTAGTGTCCCACCAGCAAAAGAAAGACTGCAGAAGTGACCTTAGCCTAGTATTAGACACCAGAAATTCCAGAGTTGCACTCATCAAAGAGACACAAACTGTTAAGAAAACAAAGCTGCAGTGGTGGGTCTGTTCACAGCCTGAATTGTCTATTTGGTCTGGTTTTGCTGCTGTCCTCTGAGGGGTTAATGCAGGAATGTCAGCAGTGCATGGGTGGTACTGGTGAAGGTAAATGTGCGCATTTGCCTGTGAATGTGTCAAGTGGGCACGTGTATGTATTGGAAAACCAGTGCACACATGGGACATCTGTCTGTAGCTACATCCGCTTGTGTCTCTGTTGGCTGCGAGGGTTGCTATGCAGCCACATCTTACAGCCTGAGGGTGCACGGGATCTGCCAGCGCGTACGCATAATGGTTTTGTGATGCGGAGTTATTGATATGACTGGCAAAGGCTCTGCTAGTCTCCTACGCTTTTTTTCTTTTTTAAAGACTTATCAGGAATAACCTCAGATACAATTACACAATTTCTGAATTAATTAGAAATCTGGGGTACAAAATTTTAAAATCAATGTGGTGGGGGAAGGACTGATCACCTAATGGCTGTATCCAGAGGCAAGATGAGGTGTCAGTGAGCAGTTAGCTTCCTCTATCCGGTGCAGGCACCTCTTAAAGGACAGCTCATCTGCTCCTGATATCAATGTCAAGTGTGACAAAGTGAATCACCCTGAAGGCCCTGGTCTCTTTTTACAGTCTATAGCATGGACAAGGACCTTAAACGCAACCCCGAACCCAGGGGCTGAACTACGGTGAGATGAATCCAGTCCTTTGTGTTTTAGACATACTAGTTTCTTTGGAGGCTTAAGCCACAGTTCTTTTCAAAAGGAGCATGTCTATAGGTGGCATGTCTGGGATTCTCAGTATAGCCCAAGGGAATAAAAACACCTAGACTTCAGTAAAAGTCAAGTGCTTTATCCCTCAAGCAAATAATGAAAAGTCAAAGATTCTATTTGGAAAAATGATCTGACTTAAACAGATAAAGCTTTTTTTTTTTTAAAGGAGGATCACACAACCATAAATACACATATCCATATAAAATATTATAAAAAGTATCTCATGTTCCTGCCAGTGCAATAATTGAAAGTCACTACAGACTGCTTGGAAGTGACCCCTTAAAACTTAAAACAAAAGCTTTTAAAATCTGAACACAGCATGCAGGATACGCTGCCCTACAGGACAAACAGCCTCACAGAAATTCTTCCCTCGCCACTACTAAACTGCTTTCAGAGGCAGCACCAACAGCATGAGGCATGGAGAAGCAGACGCTGGAATGGAGAGAAGGGGAAAAGAAATGTATTGCTAAGACAAGGAAAAGCAGCAAAACGAGTTCAGAAGGGCTGGAGTTGCAAACGTTCTCCACATGGAGGAGGCATCTGAGCTTCTGTGAGCTCCCCATTAAATTAAGAGATTCTCCTGTTTCCTGTCTTCCAGCTCTGAACTACTCAGTATACGTTGCTTTAACCAAGCTGGTCCCTTGCAGGCTGACAGCACCTCCATCTCAGGCCTAAACTCAGGATCCTTTCCCTTCAGTCACTATTTCCCCAACAGCACATGGGCCCTGGCAGTGCGATGGGGGATGCTGCAGGACCGAGAGTGGAGAGGCAAAGACACTCCAACAGTGACAGGGGGCAGACGCTGTTGGGCTAGTAGTACCCTCAAAGGGGTGCAAAAGAGTGGAGTAGGCAGCCACATTATTACCCTTAGGACTTGGGGTGCTCTCAGCTGCTTGCTGGGCCAAGCTGAAGGCTCCCCATCAAAGCCTATCCCTAGACTCTCCTCCCACCCCCCCAAATCCCTGCCACACACAAACAGCCCTTCATACACACTGCAGGGAGAGCAAGGCCAGGTCAGGACCTTGTCTCTTTGCTTGGTCCCCCTTGCACAAGCACATAGCTGCCAAAGGAGAAACAAGGAGAGATGACAACTACCTCCACGGCTCTCGCTGTCTGCGGGTTTCACTTGAATCGGGCGCGCCATCTGCAATGAAAGAGAAATGCAGAGGGTTAGAGCTTGGCCCATCTGCCTGGCACATGGTGCTGATGGCAGTGGCACCAGAGTGCCCCTTTCTGCCTGCCGTACAGAGTAGGAGGGTGGCAGAAGGGAACCAAGACATCGTGATGGCAACCAGAACCCCCAGAGAAGGGACCACATGGATTTCAGAGTTCTCAAAAGGAAACCTGGCACTTTTCCCTGCTCAGCTGCTTGCCTGCAGGGAACAGCTCTCCTGCAAATGCTCACCATGCATTCTGCCTCCTCAGACACAGCGAGTGGCAGAGAAAGGACTCCAAGGAAGCAACTCATCACCATGAAACTGGAACCAGAACAGTCGTCAGGGTTGCCTAAGGTGCAACTATGCCTGAAAGCTTGCTCTAAGCCTGCCTGACTGAGTGCAGGCATGGTCACCTCACCTAATTGAGCCACTTACTTTCCTTGCAGGAGGGATGAAAGACTGCCTCTGAACTTGGCTAGGAGCAGTACAGCAAGCAGGCATGTTATGTTTCCCCTTCCCCAGCCCTCACACAGTCAGAGCTCTGTGCACCAGAGTGGCTCTAAAGAAGAGCAGTGCTGCTCTCCAGCAACATCTCCTGTCCACAAGGGGAACACTCAGGTTCAAAGCAACAAAACCTTCTCTTGGTTGTGAAGAGCTGTTTATCTTGCTTGCACTCATTAGTGTCATCAGCAATAATCCAAACACAAGCAACAAGCCTGAGGGGTAGCTTAGTTCACGTGATATGGGGACTCTCCAGGTAAGACAGAAGAACACTTCTACCTAGGAGTAGTTGCATTAAGTAACCCACAGCTTTAACTGTCTGATTTGCAAAGCAGGGCAAAACTCTCATCTGCTGGAAGGTATGCATATCCTATGCTGCCCAGAAAGCTGACAAGCTGTAGCCTTCTTCCCATCTAGCAGGATCCAACTGAGCCAGAATCTCCTCCAAGGAATGGTGTACAAGGCAGATCTCCACATTCACAGCACATCTCACTCCATGTCTTTCAGCATCATTCACAGAGGCTGACAGTGACCTGAATTACTGACATACATAATAAAACCCAATCAGAATATCAGAGGTAAGACCTGCACTCAAGTTGCAGGGGCAGGTATAGTCTGCCCCCTCTCTTAAGAAACGCCCTCAGGAAAAACAGCAACAACAACAAAACAGAAAATGAAATCAAGCCATAAACGGCACCAACTGAAACGTGTTTAGAAGCCAGCGTGCAAACATGGACTGCTGTCAGTCTCCAAGTGGTGGCTGAGCCAGACTGGCCAGAAACCAGAGGTAGATCCCACATTCACAACAGCTGGAGGAAAACTGTGAAGTAACTTTGCAGTTCACAGGACAGAGATGCCAACCAGAAGGTGACAGGATGCCAGGGCATGGCACATTGCTGCTGAAGCCTGATCAGTGAGCACGGCAGAGCACTTGTGGCAGCTGGGGGCTGTGAGCCGGCTTCCACTGACTGGTGGATCTCAGGCAGGACGAGCAGAAGCTGGGACCAGCTCTGCCTCAATGAGTAACATGGGGCTGCTTGGCAGAGCCAGAGACTTGTCCAAAGGAAGGCCAAGCTGCTGCCATGCTGCACCTCGGAGGCAGCAGTGCCAACTCCAAGTCCATCTCCCAGGACATGCTGTGTCATTTGGGGGAGAGGGAAAGGCTAAGGGTCCCTTTCCTGCTCTTTGAGCAGCTGCATATGTTTGCAGAGCTCCTGACATCGGGCTGTGCTGCCACACAGCCCCAGCATGTGCAGCACTGCCACTCGCCAACCTCCAGGCTGCTGCTCCTCTCAGGAGCTGCCAAAGACTGGCACCTCTTTGAGCCCACGAGCTGAGTGGGATGTGGGGTAGGGGTTCAGAAGGATGTGGTCAGACATTGCTCCAGAAAGCCTCAGACCTCCCCACTGAGGAGGCAGTGGCTCCTATGGATGCTCGCAGCCTCTGGCAATATGCCTGTGGGAGCTGACACGGTGTGTTCCGGCAGCAGGTTGCGTGGGAGACGGCTGGCAGTCCAGATGTGCACTCAGAAGAGAGGGCTCAGCGTGGAGCCAGGAGCAGCAGCTGGTCACTGCATTCCCCACTGCTCCCACAGCACTGAGATATAGCGCCGTTTCTACCCAGGATGCAAAACCAGGATTAAGCTAAACAGATGGGAGGGAGATGGAGGGACAGACTCAGATCTCAGCTTCTGAGAGGAGCAAATCCATTTGGGGGAAGGGATGCTGTGGAAGCCAAGAGCATCACACCCCCATGTGAGAGCAGACCCCCCCCAGGGATGTTGGGGCTGAGGGCGAGGAGCAGATGAGAGGGGGAGGGGAGTGTTAAGTACCTGAGGACATGTCCCTGTCCCCTCCCCCAACAGGCTGTCACTCCAGCTCCCAGCACCGAGGGTAAAGGAGGTGTTGTCATGGAAACGGTTATTCACCACATGGAACCTGACATTTGTGGTTGCCATGGAAACCAGCTCTTGGGGGCATTCCCTCTGTTTTGCACAAAAGAGATATTTTGATATGATCTCTGGGGAGGGGGCCCCCTCTACCCATCTGTCCACCCCTTTCCTTCCCCCCATCCCAGGGACTGCTAAGCAGTGGAAGTGTGCTGCAGGGCCTGCCCCGGGATAGTGGGCTGCGGCTGGCCCCACTGAACCTACCCGCCATGGGGGAGCGCACCCCGCAGGCTCACACACCCACAGCGGGGCCACACACCCACAGCGAGGCCACAGCATGATGCCCACAGGACAGTGCTGGCAGTAGAGGTGCCAGCGCCGGTGCCAGCACAGTGACACATGTCAGCACCGGTGCAAGTCTGGAAGCAGTGCCTGCAGCCACAAGGGGAAGCGGGGCTGCTGGGGGTGACATCAAGCAAGTGGGCTGCTCTGCACCCCACAGCTGTGGCCACAGCTGCTCTCTCACCTCCTTGACGCAGCACCTTGGCAGGGCATAGGAAGACTCACCCTCTGCCAATGTCAGACCAAGCCCTTGGGCAAGGGCTGCCCATTTCCAGAGGCCTTACCAGCTCCAGCAACTTTGAGAGCTACCCACCAAACTGAGGTCTGGTCTCTGGGCTGGTGGTCTTCATCTCCTCTGGAAGATGTGGGTAAAGAGGAGAAAACAAGACAAAAGAAATTTGTCCCGATGCTGAGGCTAAGAGCAGCAGGATTCTCTGCCTGTTGCTTCCTGAAATAGGACGTGTCCCAGCTGAGGGAGAGGCAGGTATGGTCCTCCTTGCAGGGAACTGGACACCCAGAGGCTTCCACAAACAGGACACCACCACTTTAATCCTTCTAAGTCCCATGTTGCCATTAAAGATGAACAAAATGATGAAGGGATAGAATGTACCATCAGCAAGTTTGCTGATGACACAAAACTGGGAGGGGTGACTGACATGCTGGAAGGCTGTGCCGCCATACAGCACAACCTGGACAGGCCGGAGAACTGGGCGGAAAGAAACCTTATGAAGTTCAGCAAGGGCAAGTGTAGGGTACTGCATCTGGGGAGGAATAACCCCATGCAGCAGTACAGGTTGGAGGCTGACCTGCTGAAGAGCAGCTCTGTGGAAAGGGACCTGGGACTCCTGGTGGACAACAGGATGACCATGAGCCAGCAATGTGCCCTGGTGGCCAAGAAGGCCAATGGCATCCTGGGGGGCGTCAAGAAGAGTGTGGCCAGCAGGTCTAGGGAGGTTATTCTCCCCCTCTACTTTGCCCTGGTGACACTGCATCTGGAGTATTGTATCCAGTTCTGGGCTCCCCAGTTCAAGGACAGGGAACTGCTAGAGAGGGTCCAGCAAAGGGCTACTAAGATGATTAGGGGACTGGAGCATCTTTCTTATGAGGAAAGGCTGAGGGACTTGGGTCTTTTTAGTCTAGAGAAAAGAAGACTGAGGGGAGATCTTATCAATACTTGTAAATACTTAAAGGGAGGGTGCCAGGAGGATGGGAACAGTCTTTTTTCAGTGGTGCCCAGTGACAGGACAAGAGGTAACAGGCACAAACTGGAACATAGGAAGTTCCATCTAAACATGAGGAGGGATTTCTTTACTTTGAGGGTGGCAGAGCACTGAAACAGGCTGCCCAGAGAGGTGGTAGAGTCTCCCACTCTGGAGACATTCAAAACCCACCTGGACGCCGTCCCGTGCAACCTGCTGTAGGTGACCCTGCTCTGGCAGGGGGGTTGGACTGGATGATCTCCAGAGGTCCCTTCCAACCCTGACCATTCTGTGATTCTGTGAAAATATCAAAGCAGAGGTGTGAGCTTACAAATGCAAAGAGAGTCCACAGTTGCTTTAACTCAACAATATAGGTCACAAGGCCTTGAGAAGTGTCCCTGTGGGATCATAAATTTTGTATACAGATCTCAGACAAAGAGCTCTGTCCCCTACAGGACCTCAACACACAGAAAGGATGATCAAGCTTTACTCCTTCCATTTGAGAGAGAAATAGTAACAGGACAGCAGGGAGGACATGCTTCTGGCTTGCACAGCAAAGTCTGGAAGTACAAATTCTTCTGACCTCCAGTCATCATCTCAAGCTGTACAGTAATCAGAGAACACACCTGAGTGTAAGAAAGCTGTATTTGTAGATGCCCAGCTGGGAGCAGAATCCAAGAGTCAGGATGTGCTCACCATAAATTCAAAGTGCCAAGCAGATGCACATGTACCTGCATGCCTTTACCACACAAGAACACAAACATATGTGAACACACATGTGGCATGGAGAACTTGCGCTAACGAGCAAGTTATGAGCCTGCGCCTGCCTCACTAGTTAAGCTTTATTTTCCTCATTAAATTGTTCAGCTAAGCATTATTATCCTTCATTTCTGAAGAATATTCCATTAACATTTAGCACGTGCTGTCAGGCCACCACGGGCCAAATGTCCCTGAGTCCCTCAACCCCCAATTCATGGTCCTTCCTACCTGCTGCTAATGACAGACTAAGAGCTGTCAGCTCCATGACCCACTGGACTCAAGAAACCTTCTGGAGCCGCAAGCAGACATGGACACCAGATGGGCAGCACACGGGAGAGGGCAAAGCTCCCACTGCCTCCCGTCAGCTTCTCCCTCACATTTGCCCTCCTGACTGGATGCACACCTACCTTTTCCAAACACAGCCATGCTTACCCTCCACAGCCCACAACTCTCCCACACGATGCCTCTCTGCTTGCATCGCTGTCCTCGCAAGTACACAGCCCTTGTTAGCTTTCTTTGGGTTTACTGGTAAGAAGCAACTGGCCGGCCCGATGGAGGCACAAAGCTATACTGACCACTGGAGCGTTACATGCTACAAAGCACAGCAGCCACGTTTCCTGTGTAGCCCTGAGGAGCTACCTAGCGGTAAGAGTCACTGCAGCCCAGAGGTTTCGAGGGAAGAGGCAGGGATGAGAGGCCTTGCTGGCCTCTAGATTACATTCCACCCCATCCCCAGTAACTGGTCAGCACAGAGAAATGGGGAACTGCGCTCTCTTTAGGCTTCCTCCCTGCTTTCAAGAAAATGCTCCCCTAGCACTCTTAGGATGAAGGATCTAAGGAAAATTCCCGGTGCTACTAAAGTCAGAGGAAGCTTTGCTATTGGTTTCACCCAGGCCAAAATGCTCCATTTCTCCCACAACACCCCCAAGAAAACCCTTCTGGAGGTGAACTACCTCCCCACATTTACACCGATGCCCAGCATGAGCTGTCATCTCAGCAATCCAGTAGCCATGTTCTCCAAGGACAAGCAGTGACCCTCTTCTTCCTCAGCTTCCAAACTGCAAAAGCCGGATAGAGGGAGAAAGCCCCCTGGGACAGCAGGGCAAGCCTCTCTATTAATCAGGACTAAATGATGTAAAATAGCCCCTCAGGTGCAATGCAGGGGAACCTCATAGTGTTAAGTGGGTCAGAGGCAGAAAGCATGAAACACACAATGCAGGCTGGCTCCTCTGGGACATCAGGAACCAAAAGGCATGCAAGGCCATTGGCAGAATTAGATCCCAGGCTCTTAGGCTTTGCAAATTGTGGGCTGGTCCTCTTTTGGCCAGTTAAAAATGCCTGAATGATCACAACCACTTCTAGCTGTGCAGAGCACATAAATCTAAATGCTGACTTGCTCATTTGGATTCTGTTCCTTGTCGGGAATGCAAGCAGTCATAGATTGGTGCCAGTTTCAGTGTTCGAGTCTCCTGCTTGCATCTTTCCACTGATGTCTCAGTGTACTTTGGTCCTATCCTGAAGAACCATCCATCCCTGAAAAAGTGGCATTGTCTCACACAGAAACATGAGCAATGTTAGCATCAAGCACCATTCCAGCACAGCTCTAAAGGCTGCTTATGAATTCACCCATCCAATCCCATTACGAAGGAGACAAGGATAATTATGAGTACTGTGTTCCAGGTGGAGGAACCAAAGCACGTGACGATGAAGGTCATGCAGGAAGTCTGGGGCAGACACAGGATGCAAAGTCCACAGTCCAAACCACACAGCTCTTGCCTACATGGCTAAGGCCATCTCTTTCCACATGAGCAAGGAAGAGTGTTGGAGGACTTCACCCAACTGCTTTGTGCCACCAAGAAGAGGAGTCATAAACTCCAACTCCTCTCACAAGTTTCTTTGGGAGGTTGTCCTGGTTTCAGCTGGGACAGGTTGACTTTCTTGCTAGCAGCTGGTATAGCACTATGGTTTGGATTCAGGATGAGAATAGTGTTGGTAAAACACGGATGTTTTTGGTTATTGCTAAGCAGTCAAGGCCTTTTCTGCTCCTCACAGCATCCCACCAGTGAGCAGGCCAGGGATGCACAAGAAGTTGGGAGGGGACACAGCCAGGACAGCTGACTCCAAATGACCACAGGGATATTCCAGACCATATGACATCATGCTCAGTATATAAAGCTGGTGTAAGAAGAAGGAAGGGGGGACATTCAGAGTTACGGTGTTTGTCTTCCCAAGTAACCATTACATGTGATGGAGCCTGGCTTTCCTGGAGATGGCTGAACACCCACCTGCCCATGGGAAGCAGGGAATGAATTCCTTGTTTTGCTTTGCTGGGATGCACGGCTTTTGCTCTACCTATTAAACTGTCTTTGTCTCAACGCACAAGTTTTTTCTCACTTTTCCAATTCTCTCCCCCATCCCAACTTGGGGGAGTGAGCAAGCGGCTGTGTGGTCCTAGTTGCTGGCTGGAGTTAAACCACAACAGAGGTATTTTCCCTACCCCCAGCACAGAAGGCAAATCAGGCAGAGCAGGGAAGTTATCCACCATTCCCCACTGAAACTGAGTGCATGCAGGAATCAGCAAGCAGACATCTGAGCAGCGTGCGGGCCACAACACGCGTGGACTGACTGCTTTGCCTCTTGGATGCTCTGCTGAGCTGTGTTCCTTCTCCCTTAACACAGACAGACATCCTTGTCCCCACTGTAGCTAGTGCTGCTCTGGGAGGAAGGCAAGCAACTTGCCACCATGACTCAGACAGCCTCTGGATCTCCCTGGTATCTCTATGGAAGTGACAGCACCATTACTGTGCATTAACATCAGACAACCAGCAGGGAGGCCAGTCCAGCGTAGCGACTACTGCCCTTATCATGTACGTGACTGTTTGGCAGACACATTTAAGTGCAGTCTCTCAGGACTCCATGGTCAGCCTGTCCTCATGGGGCTCCTTCATTGATGTTTCAGTGCACTGCAGGGCACTGCATCAAGGACAACATTAGATGATCTTCCCCGTTGGTCTGATCTCTTCCTGTCACTTGTGATTAGTGCCACTGAAGGTCAAAGAGCTTTAAGGTGAGAAGAGGAAAAGTGCCAGCTTTCTCAAAGTCTTTTCTACAGGTGCTAGGACAACAAGTTTCCCCCAGAGGCCACAGAAAGAAAAATCCTGGACCAAATTCTGATGAGTACATTTCTGGTTTCAAGGGGGCTTTTCAGCAGTGCAAAGAGGAGTAGTATTTGGCCCCAAACTTCCTCCTGCTCCTCCCCACTCTTGCAAGATAGGGTTGACGGAACTGAAAACCCTAAAAGCTCCTCTAACAACTTCTTCAAGACCATAAGAGATCATTCTGGCCACCAGAAAGCCACAGGCCTGAGTACCCAGACACAGCTCGGTGCTCAGGCCCATAGTCCAGTGTCAGCTGCTGGATCTTGCTTCAGCAGAGACATGGTCTTGCCATCCTTGGCTTGCCTAAGGAGGCCCTAATCACAGTAACCACTCCCAGCTCAAAGTACGGTGGAAAGTGCTCAGCGAGCCTACAAAAAGCAGGAATAAGATGCTATGAGATGTGTCATGAAGTTATTCTAGGCAAGTGCAAGAAAGCTGCAGAGGGGAAAGCTGGGAGCACTGCCACACTCACCTGGCTTTGATCTTTCTGTCAGGCTGTTTGGAGAAGATGCCCAGCACCCATCCTTCCCTGTGCTTACTGGTGCACCACTGACCCTGCTTCACTGGACACCCGGTCCAGCGAACATCCAGTGAACATGCTCAGGTTCTTCCCCACATGTGAGCGGGAGCCTCCAGGGACGCCAGCAAGCCAGCACAGGGCAAAGCAAGGGGCAGAGGAAGCCTGAGCTGACAGACCCAGCCAGGTCTGCAGAGAGCTTGCACAGCCCTCTCATGGATGTGCTGGCAGGTTAACACAGTGCGGTCGGTCTGGGCCCTACAGCCGGGGGTACTGGCAGCTCCGCAATGCAGCCATGTCCCACCTCTTCTCCCCCCATGGCAGGTTAATTACAGCAGCTGGGGAAAGAAGTCTCTACTAATTTAACATGCTTTGGTGGCTGCGGACAGGGCCATGCAGATATCAGCAGGGACCCTCTGCCCCAGCTGCTGCACACAAGCCGAGTGCACCAGTTACCATGGCAACTGTTAAGGTCCAAGTGATGCAAAACCTCCTGCAATAACGACGTGCCCATGGGAAAATCCACTGAAAACGGGGCCAAGTCCCAGCGTCACCATAAGAACCCCAAGCCATCTCTTCTTTGGGCTGAACAGTAAAAATTATGGCTGATATTAGATAAACTATTTCACTTTAGGGGTGCTCACAGACTGGAAGAGAGGCCCAGAGCGATTGCAGGATCTCCTTGGAGATATTCAAAACTCAGTTGGAGAAGGTCCTCAGTGATCTGATGTAGTTAGCCCTGCGCTTTGAGTGGGGTTTGACCAGAGACATCAGACGTCTCTTCCAACGTAGATTATTCTGTGACTCTATATCCATATTCACAAACACTCCTGTGCACGCACACATACCAAATGACCCTCAGGAGATGGGAATGCAGAGTGATGCTCAGGACTGTGGGTGCCTTCACAAAGATGAAGGTCTATGTGGGCTGGTGCGCAGGTGCGCATGTGTGTGTGTGTGTTCATGAGCACAGGCGAGCTCACCAGGAAAATGCCAGCTGAGAGACAAAAGCCTAAGCTCTGTGCTACAAGAACACGTGAGTGCTCAGCTGTGCAGAGGGCAGCAATTTTAGGGAGAAAGGGAAGACCCTTGTACACAGGACTGAGCCTGCATGGGTGCATTTGGTCAGCACATGGGAACGGGTGCTGATCTTCAATGCCATTATCCTTCCAATTCCACAGGCAGCAGGAGCCAATGTTTGCATTGGCAGCTTGCTCCCCCCCTGCCTCTTTAGGGTATGTACCTCCTAGGGCTGCTGCCTTGCCTCACTGCTAGTTCTCATCCCCTTAAGCCAAACCCCCACCAGCACACGCATTTGCAATTCTCTCTGCAGTGAAAGGCACTTCTGTTGCTCCTTGTCCAGGGACTGCTTTAGCCCAGTACCTTCACATCCTGGTCCTGCCATTTCAATGAGACAGCCTTGGCATGCTCTCTGTATTGCTACCTTCTACTGATAATGTTGCATGGCTCTCAAGAATTTGCTGATATTGTCTATCAAATCTGCAGGATGGACATGGGAAAAACTTCTCCACCCTGCCCTCCCCAAAGGTTCAAACTACAGAAGCCACCTCAAAGATTAACAACCAGAGGAGTCCTTCAGCCCCCAACCAGACATTCAGGCCGCCTACTCCACTCCTCAGCACGTCTCCCAGCTTTGCCAGCTGCAACATCCTGTAGTGTTCACTTGAAGAAACTTTCAGAAACACTGGTCCAGGCTGGCTTTGCACCAGCACTTGTAGAAGAGAGGGGATGGGAGAATGAGATGCTTTGGCCTCTTTACCAAAACCCCTCCAGTCACCTGTCTTCCCTCACATCATCACGGCTGTGGATCCTGACAGATGGCCCATGGTGAGCCCTTGCTCCTGGCAGCACAGGAGACAGCCTGCCCACAGGGATGCCCTCTGCTCAAGCTCTGCTGGGTCTCTACATTAATCCTTGTGCCCAACCATCTGAGTTAGTGCTGCAGCATCTCAACCCCTGGTGCATTCCCAGAGTCTCTCTCTGCTCTAATGCTGCTGCTCTCTGTAATTTTCCATTCCTGTGTCCCTGCATTCCCAAGCCGTCACTGCATCCATGAGTTCTCTCCCTGATGTAGCCACATTTCAGTGCCCCATCACTGCTCTTAAACTGCCCATGTTCCAAGCTTGGATCAATACCAATTTCTGCCACTTACTTGCCTACCTTTCAGCAAGCCCTTCTTTGTTCTGCATAGAAATAAAACTGTAACTATACCTTGTCAGAAGAATTACTTTTTTAAACCTCCCCCCCTCTGCTTCTTCCCTCTATTCTTCTTCCCCTTCTTCTTCAGGAGCAATTTTATGTAATTTGCAACTGTCTGGCTGCAAATGAAAAGCGACACAAAGCGTTTCTGAGAAATATTGAAAAGCTGGCTGCTTTTCCCTCAAATTTCACTTAGCGAGAGGCTTTAACTTGGTGTGTGATCACTGCGTGTCATTAATAACCTCTCCAATTCCTTTCAGAACTCAGCAAAGTGAAGGCACAATCACGAATCAAAGGCACGGGTTATTGAGATATAATATCGTTTCACTGAGCCAGGGAGGAGCGTACCCAGGGAGAAGGTGAAACGCTGCACTGCTAGGCTGGCTGGCAGCTGAAGAGGACACAAGATTTAGGAAGAAGTGTAAGGGCTTGATTCCCTCTCCGCTTTTCACTTCCAAAGATATTGCCTCTCTTCAGCTTCCATGGGCTGCGTGTCTTTCCCCAAGCCCTGTGGACTCAGGCCACAAAGGGAGCTGGTTTCTATTTAGTTCCTCAGGCAGATCTGTCTCCCTCTCTCTTGAGCCTTTGGAACCCGTCAAACTGCTTCATTGGGACTGAGTCAGACTCCATTGTGCAGTTCCACAGCCCGTCCGCAGGGAGCAAAAGTGGGGAACACGAAACAGCCTCTTTGCATGTGCAGGACGCAGAAAGCACTGTGAAGGGCAGGGGTAGGAGTGTGCTAGGCTGCCTAGTATGTGGCTGCTGGGCAGAGAACTGGCCACAATGCTGGCACTGTCTATACGCTGCACAGCAACCAGTCGCTGTGAGCAAGGTGTGACGTGTCTCCCACTTGTCACATGTACTGAGCAGGGTGATGAGCAAACCTGTCGCACTGTGTGCCAGCCCTTTGGCTGTGCTGAGGTTCACAGGTTGCTGTCCACACCTGAGGGCCCACACCGCAGCGTGTGGAAGTGGGCTCCCTGCTCACACATCCACAAGGCAGGGCATTCTTCCTGCTCACCCCAGCTGACAACAAGGGCAGAGACACTTGGCATCCTTTCAAGCTCCTTAGCAAGCCTGGGTGATCAGACACTTCTGTGAATTCACCAAGGATGCACTTTGTCTCTGTTCTAGGAAGCTCCATCCTTCCTTCCTTCCCCAAAGGAAGATTCACACATTTATTGCTTCCAGACTGCACTGATAGCAATTGACCAGCTCTGAAGGCAACACAGGTCTTTTAAGATAACAGAATATACAGCTGACAGTCATCTTGGTTTACAGCCTGAGCGCACTAGCCCTTACAAAAGCGGGTGAAAGCCAAAAATCTGTCCACCTTCGGAAAAAGATGCTAAGCCTTACTGTCAAAAAATAAGCTTTTTTGAGTTTAAATTCTATTTAGCTACCATACACCCAACAGCCCTCAATTTAAAAATAAACAAGAATCTTGATCTCTAAAAATGAGAACTTGCCAGAAATGCCATAAAAGCAAACAGAGCCCATGGCAATTCCTATTGACCTATGTGGAAAACCTACAATATAAATATAAAACCTCAGAAAAGCTACACTGCAGGTATGGCCCTGTGGGAACAATGTGGCATCATTCTTAGATGGGCTGACATTGCTAGCACCAGACCTGGAGCGCCTAAGCCATATCTCTGTGGGCACAGCCCTAACCAGTGACAGACTTAGAAGAGAACCCAGAAGTCCTGCTACAGCTGCCTGATCACAGCTTAAGGACCTACCAGAAGTCATATCAAAGCATTTCCATAAGTCTGTCCTGACCAAATCCCCAGTCTAGACTAAGAAAGCCATTTGCCTCTGTTCAGGTTCACGAACTGCTGAGATCAACCACTGGTCTCTGCATTGAGACCAACAAAGGAGGGTACTTGGGTACTTGTGGCATCTATGGTTGCTCAGCAATACAATGGCAAGTGTAGGATTACCAACAAGATCCTTTCTATGTCAGTTTGATCCTTTGCTGTCTCTAAACATGCTCATGCTTCGTCATGCATTCAGATGACAGTTTGTGTCGTCCTACACTGCCATCATACACTCTTAAACTTTCTTCCTGCTCTTGCTATGTGCAATAAAGATACAGTAAATGGGTAAAAATGAACAAGAAATCCCTTGTTTACCAGACTACAGCCCACTTACTGAAATTCCAGCAGTGTGGTCCAGTACATTCTGTTCTCTGCCCTATGCCAGTGTCCTTACTACACTTCTGGTGAGAAGCTTTGCCACAGAGTTCATCAGGAGATGATCTAGATGTGAATGTACAGAGACAAAATTTCAAGGCCTTGTTCCCAAAACAGGGAGACAATCGGTTACCTAGCACTCCCGCCTGTGACTCATTTCCAGAGTATTCTCTGTGATCAGTTGGTATCACCCATCCCTCTGGCCCATACAGACACAAGCAAAGCAGGCTGAGAAAACAGAGCTCAGAAGTACCTCAGGTTACACAGCCCATGTCCACGCCAAGACCAATTCTATGCACACCAGGATGGAGGTCTGTTCCATTCTGGTAGTAACCATCTCTAAATGACCACTAAAATGACCAAAGAGAGAGAATCCTGACTTCTTGGTCATTAAGCGACTTTCCAAAAGAGAAACTAAATGTCAAGAAGTGGTGTATTGCCAGCCTGAAAACAGACAGCTCCAAATGCAGCACAGCTCATCTTCATCTGAATCCTGAAGCTTAATTACACCACATTACTCATTAACTGTCTCCAGACAAACATGTTCAAAAGTACTCAGCTAGCACAGACTTCTTACTGTTCCCAAGCAGTTTCGTACACCTCTCTCAACATAAAAAGCCTTTAGATCCCCACATCACAGATAAATTGGTGCTTTAAATACTACTCCATGTAGCACTCTATAACCACTGAGAGCACAGGAGAGAACATAGCGAAACATGCAACAAACTCATGATGCAGAACTGCAGCAAAACTGAGATTGCCTTGAATCCACTGAGCCTCACATGAATAACCTTTCAGAGTCCCTCTACAGGTACTATGTAGAGACACATCTGTCTTCTCCGTTGTGTTACAGCACTGTACCGTGACTCATCACAACTGCTCCCCCATCCTTTGACTTGTTCTTATAGACTGTCAATTCTGCCCTGGACCAACACACACAGAAGATTACACTGCTTTAGCCTGAACGGCTGACCTTTTACCCTCACACAAAATTAAGTCAAACAGTATTTGAGCACCCCCTTGCTGACCTGAGATAACCTGAAACAGTAAAGATCCTATGAAGTGGTAATTAAGTTATGTGCATCTTCCAGCCCTCAAATGCCAACACAGGCCCACGCAAAAAGGGAGCACAGGTAAACAAATATGAAAAAGGATGTGTGTGTGTGTGGAGGTCTTGAGGGGAGCTGGGAGAGGTGAGGGAAGCTATCTGCACCTGTATGGGTTAAAAAGGAAGTGTTATGGTTAAGATTTCCTAACCCCTCTCTAGAGGCCCCTGGTTTACATTAATTACTCTGCTGCCTTGAGCACTCAGGGCCTCCCGTGAGCTTCTGCCTTTAAGTACCCAACTTGTCCACCTACTCACCTCCAAATGAATCCTTCCAAGGTGCTTGATCAACCCTCAGTGCAGCAAGGGAACTGTCCAGTCAAAGCTCTCAAATCATACCAAAATGGGAATGGCAAGAATTCAGAATTCCTTTCAGCTCCCCAGCAGGTCACAAGAAGGCAGAGGACTTGCCTGCAAGAAGGAACCTGTTCCACCTCGATCGCCTCCTGCGATCCCTACTGTACTTTGCTCCCAACACCAGCTGTGGAGCGAGCAGGACCCAGGAACAGACCACTGATAGTTCAGCACTCTTGCTCTCACCTGTATAAACCATTTCTTTTCCAAACAAGGGGACGTGGCAAGTGTATTTTTTCATTCTGAGAAGCTGATCCAACTCAGCCATTGCACTAGAAGTCCTTTTGGGTCCTGCACAGAGCCAGCCACCAAACTGTGCAGGCAACCTGCAGGGCAACGGCAGAGGAGGAGTGGGTGCACCAGGAAGTTCAGCACACCTGGAGGAAAAGGATCCGGTACCTCATCTTGCCTCTTGCCAGCTTTCCAGCGTGCCCACTGTGCAGGCTGGGCCCACACACTCCACCCCAATGCCTACAGCTCCCTAGCAACAGGGACATAGCCGAAGGTATCATGTCATGCCACAGAGGCCAAAGAGCAGCACAGAAACAGGCTTGGTTGGAGTTACACAGGGCCGCCTTGGCAAGGCGGAGAAAAGAGCAGCAGCTCTCAGAAGAGCAGCCCTGTGATTTGGCTCCCACATCCCTGTTCTAATCCCCAAACCACACTTCTCTTTCACAAGCAACAAAATTAATCTAAGCCACTTCTCACCCTCACTCCCTCCCCTGACAATCCCCTGTTCACTGGCCCATGGCATGAGCTCCAGGCATGATTCACTGGGACTTACCCCTGGCAAAGTCTTCTGTTCATGCAGGGCTGTCTGGGCTTTGATGGCAGAGTCTCTGGCACAGTATGTGAGGAACGCACAACCTGCAGCGGATACAGCAAGTGTCACGTTAGACGTGCAATTGCAGATGCACATTGACACAACTTTGGTAACAGCAGGTGACCAAAGTACAAGAACTACAGATGCTGCCCTGTTTCAGCAACCTCCATCCCAACGTTTCTGCTCAGGTACAGAGAAATGCCTCGGACAGCCCTTGTGCAAGACCTGACTTGGGAGAGGGGCAGAAGGGGAGGCTTGCTGATTAAAGGTGCAAATGTTAGGTAATTTGGATGTGTCAAAGACTCTAGGGAAAAAGACAAAGAAACAACATTAAAGGACTTGCAGACACCATCCGAGATCGGCTGAAGTCATGGAAAAGGGTCCCAGTGAATCAACTAGGTTTGAAACAGATGTTGAATGCAGTGAGAAACAACAGGAAAGCAAAACGCAAGCTAACATTGCCTGTGGGAGAAACAGCCCAAAACACAAGGATCAGAGGAAATGCAAAGACCAGTATGATTATTGATTTAAAAAAAAAAAAAAGGCAAGGAAGGAGGAAAAGCATCTGGGATTTTAGGCTCATATGAAAACTCCATGATCCACATTCACAGAATCAGGAAAGCTACAGGAGAGGCCTGGCTTTCTGTCCCATATATACACCCATACAATGTGCATGAACACACATACATACATACATATGCATGACAAGGGAAATACAGACAACAGCAAAGCATAATGCATTCTGCAAGGGCCCAACTTAAGAAGCAAGATGAAAAGCACACAGAAAAGGCCAGATCCTAACATTCTTCGTGAAGATTTGACTCATCTTAGCCTAACACTGGAGCCAAGGGAGGAGGGGAGGAATTGTAGCCCCTCCAGGAAGAAGAGGGACCATCTTTGGGTGCTCTGATACTGAGGATAACCAAATGAAACTGAGCAAAGGAAAAAATTGTCTGGTTATTAAGAAACATTTCCTAGCAGAGAGAGATTTATTAGACTGTGGAATGATCTCCCCAGGGAAGTGCCTGGAGCTCCGCCACTTGTCTTGTTTCAGATGAGGATGGGCAAAGCTCTGGAGAATAGACTCAAACGCTAGAATGCAACTGACCTCCTCACTCATCCCCCTCCTATTCGCAGTGGCATTTCACATCCTAAGCACAGGCAGGACACGTCCCTTCAGCTTGTTGCTAAATGTCCGCATCTATGTTGTTGTGCTGGGGCTGCAGGTGCATTGTTATGGCCCAAATAGAGTGGCCTGTTCTTTTGCCCCTGCTTTCTTGTGCCTGGCTCGGGGTACTCCAAAGCTGCTTCAGCTCTCCATGGATCCAAAGCTGAACGCAAATCAGGGGCTGTCTGGATCTCTCCCCTCTGCCCCAGAGCAACTCCATGGTACACAACACTTTTAGGTCACCTGGAAGCCAGTTGCTCAGTACAATCCCAACCCATGGCAACAAGATTATGCTGTTCTTCCATCCCAACTCCAATACATTGCTGCAGCCAAGCAAATCACATCTGTCCTCACAACTCCTGTTAGGGGAAAAAAAAACCTCCACAAAGAGCACACAAGTATTTGATATCTCTAACAGGTAATTGAAGCTCTGTATCCCCCAGATTTTGAACCAAGAATGCCACAGCAAGGCCAGACATGGGATCACTGGATAATTTAACAAATGCAGGGAAGCCAGGAACCATGCAGTTAACCTTTACTTCTCATGGCAAAGGCAGCTAGTCCTGTTGTGTGGGGGAAGCAGCCCTTTGCTTTCGGTCTCTCCTTGCAGACTGCTGTGATATCAAGCATCAGGAGAAGCCTCAAAAGCACCTGTAGGACCAGAGAGCCCAAACCCTATTTCTAAGAGATGTGGATGTCTGGTCACCGAAGTCTCAAATGCAGATGCTTGCCTGATTCCACCTGCTGCTCCAGTCTGCTGCTTTGCAAGTCACACAAGACCTATTCTAAGATAACGGGGATCAGGTTTAGCACACAAAACTCTGAAGTCAGGAGTTGGGAATAAGCAATTTGTTCCACTGACAGCTTCAATGCATCGGTACCATGTCCACGTGCAACGAAGAGACCATCCTTGCCTCAGCAGAATTAGCCACGAAACCTAAGAAAACTAAGGATAGGAGAGCAGTAAGTCTACATGAAGCTACCTGTTAAGCACTCAAACCCCATCCCTGGGTCCCAATTCCAGTGTTCAAGAACATCAAAACTGAGGTAATGCATACTAGTAGGCTCAAAAACATCAGCCCATGGGAGGACAAGGATAAAATGAGGCTTGGACAAAGGTGCACCATTTACTGGGGATAAAGGAGAGACACTCCTCACACAAGGATAGAGAGCTATTTTGCAAGTTGCTGTCATCATACCAGATCAGGGATTTGTAAAGCCCAGCAACACCCACATTCACCAGCACCAATCCAAAAAAGTGCTATGAGTTCCCTCCCTACAGCCCCTCTGGTCCTTCTATTCCCTACAGCAAAGGCAGCTCAAAATGCTGTTCATCTTTTAGCTGCTTAGGTATCTGTGCCAAGAGGTAGGAGCCTCTAGAGACAGAAGCATCCTGCCGCTACAGAGCTTGAAGATGCCTCATTCAAACCTCCTGCTTCACTCCCTTGGCAAACCTTGCTGTTGCTCTGCTTTTCAGGGATGGGGATATTTGCTCAACAGAAGCCACCTTGTACTCCCTCTCTTCACTCAAGCACGAAATAGCCTCTAACAACAGGCTGCGTCTGGGCTGGACTGGGACAAGCAAGCCTATAGGCACAGGATAGCCCTGTCCACTGCTCCATCCCTGAGCTCTCCATGTCTCTAAGCTTTCAGGACATTCCACTCATTCATTTTGTTTCATTCCTGTTTCCCAAATGGCAGGAATCTGGGAGACTGTATTGGCTGTGGAAAGGAGGGAACTAAAGAGGTCAGCTATGTCCTTTGGAAAACATGATTACTGTCCTCCACAGCCAGATGTTTTGGAGGTAGGATGCAGGAGTCAATTCTACTCTCTTTGCAAAGTCCTGGTCTGAAATACACAAAAGGGGTTTTTGCAGAAGCACTGCACTCTAAGCCTAATTGTGTAAGCAAATATTTGGGAAAAGGAATTTTCCCAGGCATTTTCCACAGCCTCCCCTTGTCCCCTGCCTTTGGCGCCTGAAGCTTACAGAGGTACCAGAGGCTCAAGAAATGCCACATTTTCCCATCTATGGAGCATTTCCATGCTGTGACAGGACCCTGCTCACCACATCTTTCATGGGTTCTTCAGCCTCCTAAAACTTTGAGCCTGACAGTCACCAGGGATCCACTCAACAGTGAGGAGATGTCCACAGAGGTGCAAAGGGACCTGTCACTCTCACTAAGTTTCCTCACTTCCACACTTCCTGCTTTATTTAGCAGCAAACTTAGGTCAACAGGCTTATGCTCCTTTGGGCATTTCTAACACCAAGTTGATTAGGCCTGATGAGACATGAGACATGGTGTTAAAAAGTGCCGGCCTTGAAGGTCCCAGGCACCTGGCCAGTTGGGTGGTATTGGTGATCCAGTCACAGGACAGGGAAGCATAACACCACCCAGAGTGCTGCCTACCAAATCAAGCCATTACAAGGGGGGGACTTGGACTGGAATTGCCACTGGACAGTGAGAGCCGTGACCCCCAGTGGCCAGGGATACCTCCACCGTCACCTGCTTCCTGAGAGGACCGAGTGACTCGTCTTCTTCTATATGATTTTTGAGTCTAGATGATGATTGCTATATTGATACAGCAAACCATGTGTTAAAATCTGACCTGATCTGCAAGGGGTCCAGGCGATTAGAAATTGTAAGTTAAGTTGTATTATAAATTCTGTATTACACTACTTATAGAGTGTACTATAGTGATTCTACTTGTAGAAATCCTGTGCCATTCTAGTCACGAATTCTGTGCTACACTAGCCATAGAATTCTGTTAAGAAAATAAAGCTTTAAGAATAACTATGACTTTGTGCTGTGATCATTCTGCCAAGGATCCCCAAAAGGACCTGTATGTCCCCTCAGTGTCAGGGGACACCACCCTACTCCCACTGGCTCCAGGAGGGCTTCCAGCTCCCTGTAAGCAGAGCACAGCCTAGTCCCACTCGCAAGACACTGCAGCAAAAAAAGAGATTCTGTGCCTGATCCTCCCTACAAACCACACACTGACTCTGGGATTTACAGTCCCTTCAGATCCTAAACGTTACTCCAGCCATCAGCAGTCTAAAGCCTTGAGCAAGAAAAGGCTGTCAGTTTGCAAAAGAGAGGGTTCTCTAGATTCAGCTCAGCATTAGAAATCACATCAAATACTTTAGCCAGGGAAGCATGGAGTCAGCGGGGAGCTTATCTACAAGCCCGCAGAAGCTGAGTCAATGCTCAGCTGCCAGTGAGGCAAGTTAGGCTGAGGTTGTTATTGCCTCCTTGCCCTTTGGAAACGCCACCCATCTGTCCGCACACTGTATGCTCCTCCACAGGCCCTGCGAGAGGGCTGATCCTGTCCCTGCCGTTCCCCTGCAGCTCAGTTTACTGTCTCACACTTTCCCTACCATGGGTACTGCTTGGGAACCCATCCAGGAGAGCATAGGTGATGCTCGTGGAGGAACCGCCTTCTGCCTAATCCTGGAACACAAGGCAGAAAATTTCCACTTGATCCTCACTGCTCGGTTTCCTCTGACCCATTCAAAATGCCTGTTCAGATGCCTCCCTGCTCTTCCCGTGAAAACATTAGCTTTAAGACAAACACTGCCATTTACATGCAAATGCATCTGTGATTAACATAAATAGAAAAACTGCCTCATGAATAATATTAGGAGGCTGGAACAGTATCAACTACCAGCAGTCAGGTTGCTGAGATGTGAACAGTCAGGCACTGACAAACCCATCTCATAACGGTGCTCACGCTCCTAGTGGGCCTGTGAGATCATCCTCTGTCTCCAGTGAATTCACCAGTTCTCAGCACCCACACAGGGCAGTCCCAGCTGGCTCTGGGTCTCAGCACCCCAGTTCACACTCTCTGCCCCTGGGAGGCCATTTCCACCCTCTGTGCCTCCCTGGAGCAGAGGCAGTGGCTCAGTTCCATGTCAAGCTCCAAGGGGTTGCAAGAGGAGCTATGGGGCTTCGCCAGCGGTGCTGCCTCCTCACACAGCTGCTTCTCCCCATTTAGGGAAAAAGCAGATGGAAGCCACATGCGAGCTGTCAGTTGGATGTCACTGCAGATCAGGGAAAACGGGGAGAGAAAACCGAATCTGCTGTTACAACTGCCCCAGAAAGATTATGGCGCAGGAACGAATGCATAGTTATCCAGATTTGCCACAGTCTTCCCCTGATCAGGGGCTGTGAAGCCCTGGCCATCTCCTGCAACAGTGCTTCAGGTGGCTGCAGTTTCTGGGCCAGGTCTGGCACCCTCCAGGCCTCTGCTGGATCCATCACCCTCCAGCTGATGCTAATGGGAGCAGTGGCTCCTCACTGGCTTGGCCTTCTTGCCAATGCAGACAGGCCTGGTAAGAAGGGCTGGGGTCAGGGTTGGCTGGATTGTGAGTCTAATTTCTTCACTGCACAGTAACCCCCCCACACCCCATCCTTGTGGAGGAATGACTTCTTTGGAGAGGTATACTGCCTCTTCCCAACCCCATGCTACCAGGAAAGGAATCCCAACATTTCACTTTGTACAAAACAGGGCAGGGAACATCAGAGGAAGCTGAAGGTGCGTGGAAATGACTGTACAATAGCCACCAGAAGAACCTACACATCTCAACGCCCTTTTCTGGACAGAACAGAGCACCAACAAGCCCTGACCAACACCTGCATCCGCTCAGAACTGTCAAAATCAAAGGGATATACTTATTTTGCTGCAGGAATCCTGCATTTAGAAGCAAGTTAATATGTCACACAGATTCAGCTAATACCAGTGCTGCCCCCTCTAATTTCCATATCTAAGTGGCAGATCCCTAGAATCTGTCTCCTGCCTGGAACCTGACCTCAGACCGCACAGTCTATATCTAATATGCCAACTGAAATGAAATGTGCAATTGCCTCTTGCCTCGGGCACATTCTCCTCCTCACTGGGTCTGAAACCTGGTGACACACTGTCAGATGGTACCAGGTTTGGACTCAGTCCCTTGCACACGCAGACACACAACCACATGGCATTTCGGTTCTATAGTCCCAACCAGACATACTTCAGCTAAATTCAAGCCAGCCCAGCTCCCACAGGCTTCAACGAGGAAGTGCTTTCCTTTTGTGCTGGGGCTAGTTTTGGCCTTTTATTTGAAAATAAACTTATTTTTCTGTTATCCCCTTCCCTCTCTGTTCAATCTAGAGCGGTTCAAGTTGCCACAGCACTCAGTTTTTCTTACCTTTCCTCCTCAATCTGGAACCAGCAGCATCAGGACTGAATGCAGTTCACATACACTGACACATGACCCCATCACAAACTGGTTTAGGCCACAGTGACCGAGGCTGAGCACTGACAGCTTTCAAGGTACTTAGTGTAGGTTCCCTGCAGGAACTCTGCATGTGCCAAGGAGCGGTGCTGCAATTGCGCTCAGACCTCACAGCAAACAGGCTCCCTGAATTCCCATCCGTCTCTGGAGCTGTGGCAATCACAAGATCCCAAACACCTGCTGAGGTGGGTGAGAGCTGCTCCTCGAAGGGAGCTGGCACCCCGAACACCACAGCTTTTCAAAACGCGGCTTTCAGACACAGCCACGAGTGCAGCCAACAGCCCTCCTCAAACTTTTTAGCAGCCGCTAAAGGTCTTTCAGTGAAGAAAGACCCCTCATCTGTCACCAAGAAGGCCCCTCGTCTATCCCCTGCGCCACTGGCAACAGCAGGTTTACGGCCGATGTTCTTTGTTCGGCGGATTTTCAAACCGAAGCGCCGTGCTCCCGCCGGGGCAGAGGCCCGGGCCCACCGGAGGGCGGACGGCCGCTCACCGGGGCTCCCGCCTCAGCCTCCGCCAGTCCCCTCCGCACATCGGCGCCTTTGTCACCGCGCCCACGCATCGGCGCGGGCGGCGCCAGGCCCGGGCTACCGGGAGCGGGACAGCGGCGCTCCGCGGGGGGTCCGGCGCGGGGACGCCGAACCTCACCCCGGGCCGCGATGCCGACCCCGCCCGTGGGCGCCGGCGGTGCAGACCCGTTCCCGGGCAGCGAGCCGGGGTGGGGAGGGGGCAGGCAGCGGCCGCCCGTCGCGGTGGGTCACGCGTGGACCGAACCGAGGGCGGGCGGGCGGGCGGGGGGGGGGGGGGACACCCGCCGCCCTTTGTGCGCGCTGCGGGGAGCGGGCCGAGCCGCGCGGGGCCGGGCTCACCCTTGTGCATGCCGGTGTAGCGGTCCTTGAGCACGGTGAGTTCGTAGATCTTGCCGAACTGCTCGAAGAGCGGCTTGAGGTCCTTCTCCTCCAGGTTGCGCGGGATCTGCCCCACGAAGAGCTTGATGGCATCCAGGTCCTTCATGCTGTCGGGCTGCGCGGGGGGCTCCGCGCCGCCGCTGCTGCTCATGGGGGAGGCTCGGCGCGGCGGCTGCGGCGCTGGCGGGAGCGGCGGCGGCGGCGGGTGCCTCCTCGGCGGCCCCGGGGCGAGTCTGGCCATGCCCCGCGCCCGGCGCGCTGCTGGGGGGGGGGGGGGGGAGGGGGGGGCGCGCTTGGGAAGGGCCCCGCCGCACGCGCCGCCGCCGCCGCGCCACAAAGAGCCGCTGCGCAGCGCCGCCTGCCGGCCCGCGGCGACCCCGGGGAGGGGCGGGGGCTGCAGGAGCGGGACCCCGCGGCGGGGACAGCGGCGGAGGCACCTGCAGCCATGGCAGGGTGGAGGGGGGGAGCTGCAGCTGTGAGGGCACCCCGACGGCCCCGGAGCAGACGCAGGAGGAGAGGCGTCTCTCTAAGGCCTCTGTTCCGGAAGCACTGAGGGTAACGGGGAAGGGCTCTCGGCACCCATGAACAGGCCCTGTGCGCTCAGCAGGGGTGGGAGGTGTTATTTGTGGCACATGGTGCTTATCTCAGAGGGACGCATTGTCATCGGCTGTCAGGAAATTAAGCATTCGAACATCTTCCAAAATAAGAGCTTGCTCTTGTACTGCTAATAAAAGACAAAGGAGAGTGCCCTTCCATATCCCTATCAGAAATCAGTGTTTGGCCCCTTTTTCGCAGTGTTGCAGCACCAGGGTCTTGAGGAAAACAAATTATTTGAAGCAGAAAGTTTTCTAACATAGCTCTCCCCCAAAGCGAAGAGGCTGTGACAGGATGGTGAGAGCAGGCACAAGCACCAGTTCCAGAGGGCACTTAGTCACCATGGGAAGCGATACGTGGCCCCAGGCCTACAACCCTGCCAGGTCTCTCTGCCCCAGGCCCCCATGGGCAGAGCTGCCTTTCTTTGGAGAAGCTCAGCTCCCTCCTAACTGCAGATGGGCAGAGGCATTTCCAGCTGGGTCCCATTCACACTGTGCCAGATGGCCAGAGGCGGGTCGCATATGCCCACATTGGAGCAGCCATTATTGCTACTGGGGTCAGATCTGGCTTCTCATGTGGGGACATGGATTGCTCTCCCACCAGCTGCTGCAGTTCTGACAGATGACGGAAGCAGCAGGGAATGTCAGTGCTCTGAGCAGCGCAGTCCGGGTGGCCCGGGCTGTCTTATTTCCCTGTTCCACCTGTGCTACGCCAGGGTGATACTTTTCACAGCACACCCAAAGCTGCCACTCCACAAGGAGCAGCAGCCCTCAGCAGTGCAGCGGCAGGGACACAGCCCAACCCTGCTCTGCCGCCCACGGCCACACACTGCCTGCATATCCCACAGGGCATTTCCTCTGCAGCTTGCACAGCTCCGGTTGTCACACCACACGTTTTAGCCTGTCATCCTGCCCCAGAGTCCCCGAAGATGAATGGACTTCCACGACCTCGTGCTGGGAGGGGTGTGTGTGCAGGGATAGCACTGGCAGAGCTGGGGGCTCAGCTCGGCTGAGCACGCCAGGCCTGAGGCTTTACAAAGGACTGTGGTGCAGGCACCACCCGGCCTCTCTTCCCCTTGCTGAGTCCCTGTGTGAGGAGCCTTCTGCCATCTCCCGCTGCTCTCGCCCTGGATCCTGCAGATAGAAGGAGGCAGCGAGTGGAGGAGGGGAGGCTGCTATCCAACACATACACCCACAGTGCTACAGCAGCTCCATGCTCCCACACAGCAGCCCAGTGCAGCAGACTGCCCTCTCCCCCAGTCCCATCCTCCTCCTGCCCTCTCCCTGCAGTGCCCCATGTACTAGCATGCACAGCTGACCCCCCACAGCACCGGCTCCAATACTGCTCGGGTCTGTTGTGCTGATTTCACCCAGAGAGGCAGAGGGCTGCTGACTGTAGGCCCCTGCATCAGGAATTACTCGCAGCAGGTTTCAATGCTGGTATCTGTGCAGGAAAGGTTAGGAAAAAGGGGGTGGGTTATCAGGGGAATAAGAGGGGTCCGAGGGAGCAAAGTGGGGGCTGAGAGTACTATTCATGTATGAACACCCACTTGGCTCCCAGGCTAGAGTCATGGCAAGAACGATGGATGCCCCTGCAGAACCAGAGGCATGTGCTGGCCCTCAGTAAGAGGCCACTGTGGATTTGTTCTTCTCTCCTGTGCTCAGCAGAGAATCTCAACCTTTCTCCAAGCTACAGTTCTGCACCCTTCTTCCTCCAGCCCTGGCTATTGTTCCCACCTGTGTGTGGAGCTGCCAGAACAGTTACTCAGGGCCCGCAGGTGCAAGGGCCTGGGATTTGCATCCAGGCTTTTCACTGAAATGGACTCGCAAAGGCCCTTAGCCTTTTACAGCCTGGCCTGAACCCAGGGGCCGTTGCAAGGTGTCTCAAGACTCTTGCAGTAGAGCTGCCTTGTGTTTGAGGGTAGTGCAGCTTCTAAAATTCACCCTAAAAAAAAAAGAACTCCCTGCACTGGTCAGACTTTCTGTTTACGTCTCTTGCAGAGGCTGCCAAGGTTTTGCCATCTATTCAGAAGCCACAGATGCATCAGCTGAGAAGCTTGTGACAAATCAAGCCGTTCTCATTTTTAACACCTGCAAGCAGATAAGGCAATCTTAAAAACAAGAGACCTTTATCACAGCAGCAGCAAACCTCACCTTGGATGAATCATGGCTAAGTAAGTAATGTTTTCAAGCACCTTTCCATGCCTAGCCTGCTTTATCGCGTCAGCTGCTGCAGCACAAGCTGCTCTAAGCTTATGTTACAGCTCAAGGGACCCAGTGCCTCAGGTAGAAAATGTCTATTTAGATACTGGATATAACTTTCCCTCTTTTGGAGTCCATGAATGGTCATATTATAATCACCCCAACTGCAGTAGAGAAAAACAGAGATGAAAATACTGCTGGTAAATGAAAAGTAGAACAACTGTCAATCATCACCTGGAAAGAGTTTACAGAGCCAGACAGAGAATTATGTACCACAGTAACAGGATTAATGAGCAGATAAAAGATAGCCATAGCACCAAGACACAGTGAAAAAGGGAAATGACAGGTCACCTTTGCAGATGAAGAAGAAACATGTTGCATCTGTCACTGAGGAGGCTGCAAGGGAGAGCTAGAAGGGGCACAGCAGAACTCAGATGCATGATCCCCAGAGGATGAAGGAACAGATTCTGCCCAAACATGAAACACTGCTTCAAAAACAAACTGTTAAAAGAAAATCACATTGCACGCCCAGGAAGTTTCTCTTCTGCAGAGAGACATTTGCAAGTGAAAAAACCCAAGGTGTTTTCTTTAAACACATCTATACTTTCCTGGCTTCTTGTATCATATAAGCACGTGGATTTAGGCAGGGGCAGCTTAAGACAAAAGGTGAAAAGGTCCACTCCAGTGGCCCCACTTGAAAAGTGCTCAAATGAAGGACGCAGGAACAACAAGACACGCTTTGCATTAGGAGTGCCTGCCCTTTCCTTCCAGCTCCTAAAGGCATTGAGGAACAGAGAAAATACAAGCTGGAGCTCTGAATGTCCACATCACCTAGGAGACAACGCTTGAGACAGGAAATCCTCACAACAGCCCAGAAAAAAGGGGGCGGGGTCCTTCAAAACAATCTGCCTTCCCTTACCTATTTGCTCCCCAGGCAGAAGAGCCAAAGGACTAGTTAAGCCAGTCCTGGCAGAAAATACCGAAGAACAATGTAGTATCAAGAAGATAAAAGTTAATTCCTGTAATGTGATTTTTTCTGGTTGGGAGCAAAAGGTTCTGCAGAGAAAATGGCTACAAAACAGTATATTAACAGCTTAAGAGAAAAACATCCTCTCTGTGTAAGAGTACAATTTGCTATAAGCTTTCATCCTCTCTTGTTTACTAAGACCTAGCTGTTTACCTTTCATTGGATATCTGTTATTGTAACCAATTTAAGATTAGGGTTTTTTTAATATTTTAACTTTGCAACAAACCAAAAATTAACTAAGTTTTAAGGCTTGTGGATTTTACAACTGGAAGTTGTCCGTAACAGTGGGTAGATTGGAAATGAATATCAAAGACTCCAGACATCTTTCTGATCAACAGCAGCTCTTCTTTGAGGATTAAAAAAAAAAAAAAAAAAAAAAAAAAAAAAGAGCCTTGCTGCCTGTTACACAAAAATTTTGTGTTGTTTGCAAACTGTTTCTTCCAACACTTGAAAGAGAGTCAGAAAACAATGGAACATGGCCCTCTTTTCCCAATTAAGGGGCGGTCAGTCATCAGCTGTAGAACCGTGCAATATTCAATTAAGATGATTGAGTTCAGCTTGGACCCATTTTTAATCTGCAGATATTAAGCTATGCTGATTTGATCTGGCTTCTCCCTCTATCCTCCAAACACTCCTGAAGCACGCATCATGCACAGAGATGGTTATTTCTGTCCCATGCTTTAGTCTGGGTACCCCAGGGCTGGGACAAAATAAAAGGACTGAGCATCCCTGGCATCTTGGGTTCATACCGACACCATCTGCTTCTCTTCCATCACTTCATTTTTTGTAAGTTCTTTATATTCCCATTACCTTTAGTCTCTGAACACTGTATTAAGACATTATAAATATTCCACAGGAAAAAGCTTACAGCACAAGCAGCCTGGCTTCGGGACACAGTCTAGTATCCTCATGCTCTCTCTCACTTACTTGAGAGAAAGAAAAGTGACACTTGAATAGAGAATAGTTGAACACAGGATTAGAGGAGAATGCCTCAGTCATCAAGTGTACCCGTCTCAACCCCTGCTCCAAGCAGCTACAGCACCGAGCCCTTCCACATTTTTTTTTTAAGAGACAGTTTTACGAAGAAAGATATTATTTTTCTCCTGATATCCCTAGTGAAAGGTCAATCCAGCAGTTACAAATTCAGGAAAAGAGAAAAGGAAAGCCTGGTTTCAATTCACTGCGCCACTCCACAACCCTGAGCCCCAGCACCTCTATAGAGCAAGGGCCTTGGTACCTCCTACTTCACCAAGGTGTTGCAAGTGTCAGATATATTTAAGAGCATGAAGCATTCAGATACTATGGAAACCAGGGCAAGAGAAAACCCAAAAATAGATGGAAGACGCAAGCTGTTGAAAAGTCTGGAAAAGTCTGGCTGAGGAAGGCTGCGCTTGCTGCAGCTGATCCCAGAGTGGGATCCATTTAGAGCTCAAGCATAAAATATCCTCTTTCCACTCTTTCCATAGCTTGTCATTTTTCTCTGCCACAGGGAAAGGAATATTCTTTTTCCTCCTTAGCCATTTAATTTCCCCTCTATTTAATAGGCCTCCTCATTACCAGTTCCTTTGAATGATTCACATTCTAGTTTGCTCTTCCCGTGACCTGGAGTAGACTGCTGTCTGACTGCTTCTGTATAGCAGGATTATTGGGAATATATCATGAGATAAACACTACAGAGCCCTCTCCTGAAAGAGAAATCCAACAGCAACCTACAAAGAACGGTGCCTGAAACAAAGAGTTGAGATGCCAGCCTGTGAAACACTACACCTCTCCTTTTTATAATGCAAACACATTTATTGTGCATATTCACCCTCTACAGACAAACCAGTTGCTAAAGTATAATAACACCTTTCTTCACTCAAAAAAAAAAAAAACCCAACCCCAAATTAAACCCCCAAAACACCAAACCACCCTTAACAACACAGAAAGTACTTGAAATAGCCAGAACGACATATGGAGGAAATGCAGAGGATGCCCACATGAGGTATACAAACCATCTTGCTCAACAGTCAACCAAGTGGAACACAGTAACAGATGTAGAGCAGATAAAGCATTCCACCAGGTAGACTTGAAGCCATCGACCCCTGAAAAGCCAGGTTGGGGTCATGTCCCTCACCAGCACAGACCTCGAATCTGCTTGAGACCAGAGGTGCTGAAGTCTCACTTCACAGCACTGGCTCTAGTTCCAGGTGCTCATTACAGACTACTTGAAAATAGAAGAGTCTCTGGTCTTTTCAGCATGACCACCACCTCAGTGAGGAAACCCCAGCAAGGTGAGGGGAAGGGTCCAGATGAGAATCCTTGACTTTATAGCTGTCAGTGCACTTAAGGGAAAGGAAACAGATTTAAGGTGTCCAAGATTCTTCATCTTATAATTTCTTGACTGCAGCATCAATCTCAGGAATTATCTCCTTCAGCTGGTTCCACTGTTCTGCAGACAGGGCAATCCCTAGAAACAGCAGAAGAAGAGGTTTCAGAGGAAGCAAGGGGTAAGCATCAAGTAGCACACCAGATTGGCTCCTTCAGACTGGCTACAGAAGGGAAAGTTGGAATCTGAGGCAGAGGCACAGACCAGAAACAGAAGCAGCCTTCTAAGCCTGGCAGTTGTGCCAGCACTTCAGCATCCATACCAAGGAGTACTCAGTGCTATCACACAAGCACCATATGAGAATATAAGCTCAAATTCCCTTTCAAGATTCCCACAGCTTCTTACAGCCCATTCCCTAGTACAAATTCCCACCCACATGAGCTGGGAAGAAATTCTAGGAGAACCTTACTCCACACAACAATTAGGACACCATCCCTTCAACTGCCCAAAGGAAATAATGCCAACTCCAGCTCTAAAAAAAAACTGCTGCTAACAAGAACTCCCTAGTGTGGCTTAAACACTAGAGAAGAACTAGCTTCTTTTTAAGATCCAGCAGAGATAAGGTCTTGATGTCCTGTCCCTCTCCCTTACAAAACAAACACGGTAGTGGAATTGCTGCATGTGTTCCAGACAGATGTTGTCAACTTGTTCCTTTTGGCTTTGTTAAGAACCACACTAAAGAACTAGGGCCCAAGCTTTATTAAATTCTCTAGATAAAGATCAGGGGCCAAGAACTCTTGAGAAAAACAGCAGAGGCAGTATTTAAATGAAAAAACATTTCTTCATGATCTCTGTTTTAACTGTCTTACGTTGTGAATGTGCTTTTTCCAGCCTGGAAGGAGTTCATAATGCTCCTTTCCCTCTCTGCCCCCAATGGCACAGAAAAGCTTGAGGACTTTGCTTCCCATTTTCATTACAGGTTACATAGTTCCCTCTAAATGAGTAATTTATACTTGTAACTTCCCTGAAGGAAATTAATTTCTGGAAGGAAAACCATGCTTAGTGGTTATGAAGCAAAGTGAGCTGAAATAAATTTGTCTGCCCTGACACAAAAATCTATAGCAAAGACCAAAAGGTTCCTCAAGAAACCCCACATTAACTGAATCTTTGCTGGGCACAACACATGGGACAGGTGAAAAGAGTCCAGGGCCTGTGAACTACAAGGCAAGGTGGCAAGTCACTATCAAAGTCCCAAAGCAAAAGGCTTGAGTGTTGACTCATCAGTTGAGGAGCTCTGGAGAAAAGTGTCTTCCCTTCTCCAGCAGCCTTTCCTTGCATCGCCTACTCAGGTAGTGCTGCCATGATGGGCTACCCAAGTTGTGCCCCTACATCACATTGTCAGACACCTTGCCAAAAGAATAAGGAACACTTAATACAGCAGCACTGGAGTGCCTTGGTAGGGATCCAGAAGGGTCTTAACCTTCCCGTCCCCACCCAGATAGAGAAGAATGGATTTACTTCTGGGAGACTCTCCCTGCTACAGATTTGGAGCAAACACACAAAATGCCACCTTTTTGCCAAAGGCATCACCAGTACCAAAACACAAGTTTGTCAGCTAGCAGTAGGACACAAGGAAGCAGTATTGGACCCGGTGTCTTCAGCCTCCCCTCTTCCACCTTGCAGCTCTGCCCCTGCCAAGAGCAAGAGAAAGGACTGGCGATCAGAGGTGGAACCAGGGTCCTGCACAGCAGCTGCCCGAACTACTTCTCAGAGCGGTCCTGCCATGCTCCAGATCTCACCAGAGACTCACACACACTCATTCTTTGTGCTTTTCTTCAGTTGTTGCCACCCAGGCTGAGAAAGTGCTAAGCCCTCCCGTGTGGTTTGCTCAGCTCCCCGGTCCCTCAGTGTAGCACGCACTGGTCTCCCTATCACCGAGAGAGACTGGCTAAGCTGGAGCTGGAGAGCCAGCAGCTGAGGTGGAGGCCAGCGTGGCCCCCAGCTGCCACCAGCAAACACGGTTGTACCTTTCCTCCCCGGTTTCATGCTGCCCTCCTTGTCAGTGTAGAACTCCCTGATGTCCACGAGGACCTTCCCCTTGAAGCAGGACACTCTGACATAACGCATCTTCCCAATCTGCGGTGACACAGAGCCTATATTAGACCCAGCCCTGCAAGAAGCTGCTCTTCAGCCCGCAGGGCCTGTTGGGTCACTCAACGTGCCAAAGGACTAGGGAAGGAACAGCAGCACCCCGGGCAGTCAGCTCAGCTACAAAAATGCTCTGCTCCAAGTGGAGGAGGTACAGGGGAGACCTGTATAAAGATGAGAAGGAAGGTGCGTTCCTAGAATGGATCGCTGCCATCCATACCTGGAACATGCCCTCCTCTTCACTGCCTTGTCCTGGAGTTTCTTCTGTCAGCTTCGAAGGTTTTGCCTCTGTTTTGAGCCTTTTCTCTGACTTAGAAGACTTTTCTTTCTTTCTTTTCTAGAAAGAGAGATCAGCAGTTTGAACAGCCCGGTCTGAACCACAGCCCATCTGCCGGGCTGCACCCGAGCCCCCACAGCACACCGGTGTCAGGGTCCGCAAGCAGGGTACACTGCGACCGTCAGGTGCCTCTGGTGCCGGTGGGGGGAGAGGGGGCGCCGCCGAGCCCCTGCCTGCCCTGCGGGAGGGAGAGGCAGGTCACCTGTGCAAGGGACCGAGACCCAACCGGGAAGCTCCGCTGGCGGCTCTCCCTTCTCCCCGGGGTGGCAATACCTTCACCTCCTCCTCCGGGCCGCTCTCCGAACTGCTCGTCCCCGCCAACTCCTTGGCCTTGGGCATCCTACGGGAAGAGCCAGTCAGCCCCGGAGCGGACGGGGACGGGGACGGGGACGGGGACGGGGACGGGGACGGGGCCGACCCTCCCCAGCGCTGCTCGTACCTGACCTAGCGCGGCGCCTGCAGCGCGCCTACGGCCCGCCGCCGCCTAGAAGAGCCGAGCCCCGCCCCTCACCGCCGACCCCCAATCGCGCGGCTCCCGGCGCTGCCCCCGCTGCAATCCGGCCAATCGCCGCGCGGCAGGGCGGGGCGGGGCGGACGCGGCGAGCCCCGTGCCTGCGGGCGCGCTGCTGTCCCCGAGTCTCGCGGCGGACCGGGCGGGGAGCCCGGAGGTCGGCCCGGGCCCGGAGGGCGGAGAGCCGTCGCGGGGCTGAGCCACAGCCAGTAAGAGCCGGCCTGGCCCGGGCGGGGTGGGCTCTACAGCCGGCGGGCACCAGAACACGCTCCGGCCCGGCGGCTGTCCGGGCTCCCCCGCCCTGCCCCAGGTCGCCCAGGGAACACCGGGACACGGCCCAGAAAGGCATATGGGACACAGCAGAGAAGGGCGCGCCCGGGACTGGGCAGATTGGACCAGTGGCTCCAGGGCCCCAGCGGCAGGAGCACAGCCTCCTTCAGCCAGCCTGCGGGGAGCCGAGAGGGCGGGCAGGGCAGACAGCGCGGCTCGGCCCTGAGCACGGAGGAAGGGGCTGCGGGGAGGAAAGGTCTCGCCCAGGAGAACCTCTCCGGTAGTCGGCCGTTGTGAGGAGTCTTCCCCTCCTGTTGGGTTTAGGTCAGTTTCCCACTCTACAACCGCGACCGCTGAGGTGTGCAAGAGTTGGGGTGACTCACGCTCAGATAACAGATCTCCTGCCATGTTTATAATTTAAACAAATAGTTCATAAGTGTTCAAAAAGTCATTTGGTAATGACAGAGGCACAAGATCTACCACTACCATACACTGTGTTGGCTCCTCAGGTAGCCAATTTTTCACAGTATTGGAGCTGTCTTGCCTAGAAACTTTAATTGCTTCAAATCAGCACAAGCCCTTCAAATAAATGGGAATCTGCTCACCCCAAGGTGCTGGAATCTTGCTCAGGGTCTCTAAATGTTTTCTGTCACACCGTTTTACTTTTGACTATACAGAAGGGATGCTATAAGCTCTTAAACATCTGCATTTTCTCCCTTTTTGCAGGGGGCCTATTCCTTCAAATAACGCAAGGGGATTCCATTTTTTTGAGCTTCCAGCAGCAAATAGTTCTACAACAAATCTTTTCATCAAACCTACTCATGCGGTTTATTTTTCCAAGGGAAAAGAGGACAAACAAATAAGGAAATTAAAAATGTTAAAATAATTAAATATTATTACATTTATAGTCTGAAAAAATATGTAAATCAACTGCATCGAATTGTCTATTAGCTTTTAAATATTCATCTCAACATACATTTGTTCTTTAGAACACACAAGAGAGAAATAATTGAGTTAACATTGCCAGATAAATCAACTTTTTTTCCTGAGCTGCAAATATTCCAGATTATAACCTTGAAGTCGCTATCCAATAACTACAAATAGGAACTAAACAGATCCAAGTGAGCAAGCAGGAGCCCACACTTGAGTACTCAGAGGCTCAATTTACTGACACCTATAGTAGCACCCCCATCATTTCAGATCAGTAAGTCAAGACTGAATGGCTCTTAAACATAAACCCCAACTTGGCCACAAGGTGCCAGAGAAGCTTGGTATTTTGGCTTGTGCTATTAACAACAAGAGGCTGCATGATTTAAAACAAACAAACAAACAAAAACCTCCAAAACCAAGCCCCACAACAATTTTGGGTATCTGTGCTTTTAAACATCTAAATAGACTGTGTCGACTCCTCCAGCAACAAATAGTGGGGTACCGAGTTCCAATTTGGCTTCAGGGTCTTTCCTCTTGGCACTGAGTACAAGGGTGGACCTCATATTGCATAGGAGTACTTATTTCATAATATTGAACCAACCTCTCTTGTTTGGAGGATCAACTACAATAGTCCAAACTATTTGCATATAATCCCCATAAGTGCTTGTGTGGGTGGGAGTGGACAGAAGAAATTAACAACTTCAGTGCTTAAATCTTGTTGGAAAACCAATTGTTGTGAGCTGCAGACTTTGACAGCACCAAGACAACAGGTGAAGTCAGACAGACTGCAAAGAAATTTGTTTTACGGCTAAAAGCATCAACTGCTAGCCATTTGTGTATATGTGCACATATGCTTTCCATGTTTTTTCCTTCCAGGCCAGGCAATCTCCTGATGAAAATAATAGGTAAAAATAGGGGCAACAAGAATCAGCTACACAGAGCTCTTCCATGATGTTGTGGAGAACTTTTATTTTACCTGAACAGCTGCTGTATTTCTGCCTTTGCATGTCATGTTGGTGACAGAATTGATCAGACATGCTGCAATATGGATCAGCACCATTTTTCGTGTTATTTCAAGACCTAGTAGAATAGCAGGGTCTACTTACAAGCTTCTCTGTCAACTTCCCAAAGGAAAAAGCAATGTGGGACGCAAGCTCACTCCCAGGATGGGCACTCTGTTCCAGCTATGAGAAAGTTGGAATTTGACTATCTCAGATTTGAGCATAGAATGTTTCAGTGCACATGCACTTTGATCAAAAGCATAAAACCTTATCTGTAGTAAAAACTACTTTCTAAGGCTGCCAGCTTGAGCACAAAATGTATCCAATCAGATTATAGGACAAATTACCCGTGTGTGGGAGACAGCGATGTACTATCCCAATTGCCCTGTAGGTTTATGAACTCTCCTCATTTACCTCTATCCACCTTTTACATAGCTGCCACTGGCTTCTGGCACTTTATCGAGTGTTAGCAGTTTACTGTTGAGACCACAAGGAGCTAAAGTGTTTGCTTTAATGCTACAACCTTGACAGGGACATAACTGCAACCACACTGCGTTGCCTTGGTGGAAGTTTTTGAGTCTGAACTTTGAGCTTCTCAATCTGGAAGACGGAAGGTTGACAAGCTCCACTGCAAGGAAGAATGCTCTGGGCCTGTTCTGTTCTCTCTTGCCCACTACTTGCAAATTTTATATGCATCAAGTCAAGCTGCAGCAGGTTTGCCAATAATTTTGTTCTTTTCAATTTTTCTCAGCGAAGTAAGAGAGTTTCATTAAGCCTGGTTAAGTAATCTTCTAGATTATAGGGAACACCCCCTCTCCAACTGTAACACACTAGAAATGTATGATGCAGCTGGAAGCTTCTGAAACTACTTCCAGATTTTCAGAACCTACAGAGTAGTTCTTCAGATAGCCCCTGTTCTGAACCTACAGCCCAGAGCATGCACCTTCCCACTACACAGCATATGCAGTCTCCAAGGAAAGAGCATAAAACCCAGTGGAAAACAATCAAGGCTCTTCTTCCAGCCACTCCAGCAATTTCTGAAGTCATTATAAATTCATTTGGCAGAGGAGTGTCACAAACACTTCATGCATGCAGAGACGTATTTTAAATAAGCACTCAAAAGATCAGGAAAAGACAAGTTTCCCTGTAGGGCTGATATTTCAAGAGTGCTTCGTACTATGCTACCTGCTGACATTACAGTGAGCCACTGACATCAGCATGCTCTCCTGGAAAAGACAAGACCCTTTAAAAAAATGAGTTGCTACACATCTACAGTAGCAGAAAGCACATCATGGGATAAGGGTACTCCAAGAAGAAGACTACAGTGAAACAAACAAAGATGGATGGAAATCAGTGCTTTGGTCCCCATCCAAAGGACAAGGACAGTGACTGGCCACAACAACCCCTTTTCTAACCACCACATGCACAGCAGCTGTGGTGCAGACATGGATGCACAGCTCGAATCTTCCTTGCATGTGAAAAAGGGCACACCTTCATTCAAACCCACAAGAGCTTTTCAGCCTCTGTAAATGATGCTGTTTTAAATACAAGTAGTAATTTTTAAAAAAAAATATAGTTGCTGTGACCTGTGAAGAGACCTCATGTGCATAGAACAACTTACAGAAAGGACTCAAACATTGTTGAGTGTCAGGACCGTAGTTATCAATCAGGACATATTCTAGAACTACAACTAGCTTAGGACTTGTAGTCAGTATCTTGATACATTTTTCAGGGGAACTTGAGGGTAAACAAAGTGCAACACTGACTAGAAAGGGCACTCAACTTTTGCCAGAAAGTGGTGACAAGTATCCTGCTTACCTTGCATGGTGGAATTCAGGAAAGACCTAAGATCATGACAAGGCTTGAGCAACTGGTTACCCAGCCCTCCTGATCTTTGTACAGCACTGGCAACTATTTTGGGCAACTACATAGCTCTACCCATCCAGAAGCATCAACAAATTAAAAATAAGGCTTGCTCAAGGATAAAAGTAACAGAGAGCATGTGTTCCAAGATACACTCCTTTGGTACAGTTCTAGAAACAGCCATGTTTAAAATGACATTCATAAAACTTCATTTTTTGTTTTGTTTTGCTTTTTAATAGCTAAATGACCTGCCTCCCTTCATACATACTGGTGGCAGCACATGAAAGGGCAGCAACAAGCACTTTGGGAACTTGTTCGTACGTGCAGCCAGGAACAGTGTTTCCAGAAATAATAGAGCTGAAAAACATGAAATGAGACCCTGAGATGCAGGTGAACATGGCAAAACACCTCAAAATCCAGAACGCATCTGGAAGTGAAAACTGAGGAATGAAGACTGAAGACATTACAGACCAGAGGTCAGCAGGAGCTGGGCTGCTCTTGCTATTAATATAACCAGCTTGCTAAAACAAATGGAAGAGCACAGAACATGGTCCTGCAGCAGTTGGGACTACAGAACACCCCTTAAAAACCAAGCAAGAGTTTAGCACAGAGTGGTGGCAACTGTTCAAAGACGATACATTTTAAAAGAAGTCAAGTACACAGCAAAATACATCCTCCAATAGACAGGAGAGAACCTGTATAGAACCCTAATGCAAGGAACCCGTTTTAACAATCTTTCCTCATTCTGTCAGTAACAGTCAGATCGTTTACAATGCACCTCCTAAAAGGAAATGAATTATCGCACAGTCTAAACAAAATGCAAGAACAGTCTTGCTGCAGACACTGCATGATCAGCACACCTTCCTAAACACAGGCAGTGAACGTAATGAAGAGGTGCCATAATAAAACATACTAATAGTATTATCTTCAATTTGCATATGCACTTTTTTTCCTTTTAAACAACTGCTCTGTGTCCTTGTTTGCTGGGCAGAGATAACACATCACTCTACTCTGTAGTTTCAGTTTCCAAGTTGGCTGTATGGCACATGTGTCCATGAAGGTGCTGGACTTGGTTTTACACTCATAAAAACTGCTCAGAATCAGCCGTTCAATGGTTAAACAACCTGCAGGAAGTTGCTGAGCCTCCCCCTTGCCAAAAAGCAAAGGAAAACAGACATGGTCCAAGTCAGGGGAAGAAGGTGAAGAAAAGCACTTAAAAGGTGCACAAGAGTTAAAATTTCATTTTCTTTCTGCCTTCCTCCCCTCTATAGAGTAGCAAAGAGGAGACAGAGGAAGAGAAACAGCAGGATTCAATGGAAGGCAGGAGGTTCCTGATGGGCTCACCGATGGCTCAGTGCTGCTGTATGGGTGATGACTCGTTGCTTCACTGCTGCTTGGTTTTAAGGGATAATCTCTGTATCATCTTGTAAAGGAGACCAAAGTGCTAGAAACAGAAGGAAAATAAGTAACCACAAGTCCTTACAAATTCTAATTAAATGATTGTGTTCTACAAAGAGAGAAAACTTACTAGAAGGCTTAAAACAATACTAATGTGCAAATACAATACCCTGTTTGGATCATCCACTAGCACTCTCATCTTGAAGAAAGAGTGGGACTTGTTGAATTAGGAGGAATTATTACAATGAAGCCAGTCACCTGACATTGTACAGAAAGTCATGGCTTACAGAAGTGTTTGTGCAGACCTGTATCACCCCCACTGTGAAGCTGCAAACACTTGTTAAAAATTTTACATTTTGTCATGGGGTTTTTTTATGCAATTCTCTTCCTACTGAAGGGGAGGAGAAAGCTTCAGATTTCAACACATGCATGATACCGATCACTACAGAAACACTGCTGTTAGCAGTTTCAGGAATGTAAAAGCGAACCAGGCAAACACAGAGATTCCCAGTAGTTCACAATCCATTAGCTGGATCTTCTCTTTCACCACAGACTTAGAAATTCACTTAATTCCTCTTTTGATTCTGCTTTGATTAATTGCATTTTGATTCAACAACAGCTACTTCAGATATTTGACAGATATAACAAGAACCAGGCTTCAAATAATTTGTAATAGCAAACGTAATGAAGATAGCTGACAGAAATCAAAGTGTATGTTTTCCCTTCTGTTTATGTTGTTACATCAGATTTTTAAGTGCTTGTTGTTTTCCCAAACACAAATAACATGAAGAGATCAACACTTATATTGACCTAAAATGCTTCCCTTGCATTCATCTTCTTCAGAGAACCCAGCTGGGATCAGAAACCTAGCTCACAGTGGCTTTAATACTTAAACAAAGACACTAAACTTAAGCTGCCTGGCCAAGGCATGGAGTATCACATTTCCAAGAGTATGGACACAAGATGTTTTTATTGAAAAACAAAACCAAACCAAACCCTGAAGGTGCATTTCTAAGCTGCATCCCAAGTTCAGATACTGGAAAAACATCCTAACACTCCTAACTTACTACAAGCTGCAAATCTTCAACATTACAGCAGATTTTAGTTACCTTGAGAAGTTTCGGTCTGAAGCTGTTACATAGCCAAAATAGCTTAACAGATGAGTTGTGTGTGTCCTTGACCAAGAGAAGGAGCTCTATAAAATAGTTTTGCACTAGAATGGCAAGAGATTGCCTTCAGCACAGCCAACAGATACTCAAAAACATAGACATCAAAACAGCCAGCCATTTTGGATTACTATTTTTAGAGTAGGGTGGCATTATTGTTCCAACTTTGGTGCTGGGACTGTGTGAGCATTAGTTACTGTAGCTAATGTGATTTATGAGGAAAAAAATACATTTGTTTCCTGCTTCTCTTCTCTTACCTGCACTGCAACATAGGCAACACCAAGGTAGGCTGCAATACAGACAGCCAGAAGCAAGTCAAAGATCGCTGGCTTGACCCTGCAATAAAGAACGAACACATGAAATTGCTACAGCAGGTACTGCCAGAGTGAGACAGTAGCCCAACGTGCCCAAGGAAATTCCATACCTGTATGCATTCATCACCTGTTTCAGCTGGTCATAGAAAACAAACTCAGGGTCCCTGTGAAAAGAAGAAATTCTTCAGGTTGTATTACACCTCTTGACACTGCAGTAAGGACAGCCCAGAGCTCTGTTTCCAAGGAATTCATCCAACCAGAGACAGGTAAGCATGACCACCTTGCATAGCAGTTAATTGAAGGGGGAAACCAGTTTGCATGCCCTGGCTGGTTCTTTCATCTCTTCTTACCGTTTGTCTGCCTTTACATGATGCTGTTTGACATCCTTCAGGTAGCGACCCATATAATATTCTAAGGTGTTGAGGAAGGTGCTGTCTTTATCAATCAGCTGAGCAGCCCTGGGCTGACTGCTCAACCAGTCCATCACTGATTCCAGTTGCTCCTGCTGGATCTGCTGCAGAAAAATACCACCAAAGAATTAGAGTCAACCACACATACACTAAGACCAGACCTCTCTCCCAGACTCTTGATTCCTTCTTCCCATGGGTTACACAAATGCACTGTGCTCACCATCTGATCTGTGAAGATCTGCAGATCTGCAGGTGCTCCCTGCAACGGGAAAAAAATAAACAAAACAACCTCAGGCTATTCGTGAGAGCAAGCTTGGTTGGGCAGGACAAATCTGGCTACCACTGCACGATGGGCAGCTCTTACCTTGTCTGTTAGGTTGTAGATGACCCTTGTCAAAGCCTCAGCAATGATCCTCGTATTCCTGATTAGTGCCTTAGTGTCTATTTGTGCCCTAAAGCAAAAGAGATTATGGACTTGTCAATGGGATCAGCTTCCTCTAGAAACCATCCTTTTTCACTGCATCAAGATGAGCCTGAATCCAGAGCCCAACTCCCAGTGTTTTTTCACCCATCCTCTGACCATCAGAACACATGCAGTCATGAGGCCAATTTGTGTTTATGGGCTGGATTTCCACTGTAGCCTTCCCTAAGGCCTCTAACCTCCTATCCATGATGCTGTTGCGCAGGCTGTCCCGGTGGCTCTCCAGATGGGAGATGGTGAATGCTGGCAAGCGTCGGATTGCAAAACGCTCATGCTCCCATGCCAGCATGTCCTCAGCTAAGTTTATCTTCTTGTGCACCATGGAAAACTTCACCTCTGGGAACTGGCTGGCAACGACCTGAGGGAAAGGACAAGCCATCCAGGGTGTCACGCTGCCCACTGCATAGTCCCATCTTGCACTGCCCAGTCCACCTAGACCTAATTTTTTCTGTTCCAGAAGGTAAATATGCTTCCAACTGTAAGGTGCAGTTACTGCCATTAAAAAGGTGTTTTAATGTCAAAAAAGCTGGCACTACAGGGTAGCTTTTACAAGCAACAAGCCATAAGGAAGTGTGGTGGAAATTGCAGCAGATCTAGTCTGCTTCATTTGGGACTGTGACATGAGGATTTATCTGCACTTCAAATTAAGTGACCATAAACAATACATGAAATATTTCAATGGCAAACCCCTTCTTCATGTCTTCCTTCCTTCCTGTCTTGGAGAGCTGCAGTTCCTCATAGTAATTCCCAAGTTCCCATCTACCTACAATGCTTTTCATTACCATCTCCAGTTCTCTCAGAAACGCATGCTGCAAGGTCCCCTCCTTTGGAGGCTTTGAGACATGGAGATGAAGGCTATTGCCTTGGCCCAGAGTATCAAGGCAGAGAACAAATGCTACGTTGTCCTGCAGCAGGCTGGAATCTGGAATAGAAAAATCCAAACCTTTATTGCTATGTTTTGCGCTGGGATTTCCATCCCAGAAAAGCAAGGCCCACACAAGGAGATTCTCACAGGAGGGCTGACAAGCTAGACACTCAACACAAGCATATTAACAGAGGCCTTGCCACAGAACATGCTGGAACGCCAGCCCCTTACTCACCAGTGTGGTCCAAATTGTCTTCCAGCCACCGCTTGGTTCCTTGATAATTAAACTTGCCACCTCCAGATGCAAAGAACAGCAAATTATAACTGCCCATCAAAGAAGACAGAAAAGTGTTAGTGCACTGCTGTTGTGGTTTAGGCCATTGCATGGCTACAGAACTCCTTTACTCAGCCTTGGAAGTGTGCTGAATTCACAACAGCTAGCACCTGATATTCAAGGCAAACTGTCCATTAACAAACGCTTCCTACATGCTACATACTAAAGTAATGGCAGGATGGGGCAAAAGGGGAGAGCTCCCAGTGCTTGAGGATGGAATCTACTTCCCACATCATTCCACCCGACTTGTCCCCAAGCTTGAGCAGAGCTACAGCAAAGAAACCAAAGGAAGGAGCATGGCCATTAACAGCAACTGTACTCAGGGGGAAACAAAACAGAGCAGAGGAAGTAAATGGCTGCTCATAACACTCTACAGGTCTGGAGCAAAAGCCCTTCTTATCTGATCGCAGCTACACACGTTCGACCAAGAACAGGGCAGTTTCTTACCCAGCATGGGTACGTCTGTAGGTGTAGAGCCGGGAAAACAGCCTGGCTAGTTCCAGTAGCACTGAGATACCACTGCCATTGGAGTCAGCGCCATGTGATAGCCACTGCAGGATGAAGTGAGACAGAGACAAGGTGACAACCCTACACTGATTTTCGTGTACCAGTACAGCCTTCAAGATAGCACACCACCATGCTCTGCTTATAACTGCCCATCTTTAGGGCCAAGAAAAAACATAGCGGCAGAGGCCACGTGGGAAAAAAGGACAGGAACACACAGACAGGAACAGAGAGCTGCAGGAAGAAAGAATACTCACTGGAGCCACTCCAAAAGAATCATAGTGGGCAACTATCACAACAGTGGGCAGGTCTTCTCCACCCAGCCCTGTTAGCTTTCCCTGCAGAGGAAAGAGATTGGTGTCACTCAGCATCACCTCTTGTGCGTCTGTACAAAGACAGCATGACTTCTGCATGCCTTTTGAGTTTGCAGTGGCCTCAGTTCTGAGGACTTCAGATATTTATCGGACTCCTCTGACTTCCCCTATCAGTCAAAATGTCTGATGAAGTCCCAATAAAAGAAAGCATCCCATCAATATTGCCAGTTTGAGTCCATATGCAACTCACCTCCACACTGGGTATGAGCCAGTCATTGATAGCTTTGCTTTGAGCCCCGCTGGTCACCATCTGGAAGCCATTAGCAGTTGCCGTGTGCAGCAGAACTAGAACAACAACAACAAAGTACACCAGGGGAAGTTTCACCACTTTATTTCCCTTGCTAACTTAGCTTTGGAGAGAGCAGCTTTAAACTATTTAAGCTCTCTCACTTGTTGCCTATGTTTATGTGTTGACATGGAATCCTGGTGACCACACAATTTCATTCTGTCCTGAAATCCCAGTATTTTGAGCTGGCTAAAACAAAGCTTTTCTCCAGCAGTCCTTAAAGTTAATTATGAGCAACAAAGACAGTAAGATAGTACAGTTATTTACAGAGGAATACATGGAAGCACTGAATGGACTTGTGGTTAGACAAAATGCTTCAGCTTCTACAAACACACTCTAGTCACTTAACATCTTCAATGTGGTTTTTAACCTGAGTTTTGCTGTCTGTCTTACTTCCATCAGTGTGAAGCTGAGAAGTCAACTCCATGCAACTGTGTGTCCAAATGTAGTCAAGTAATTCTCTTATACTGTTTTTTTCCATTAAATCTCACAGCAGTTTTACAAAGACAGAATAAACATGAAGGCAACACAACACTGGTTCATGGTGCACATGACACAGCAGATTGCTCCCAGAGATGGGATCAGACCTGTCTTCCTCTAAACCTTTCCCCTACTTGTTAGAACTCACCTTCTGCAGCCGAGGCAGAACCCTGCGATGCAGAAGCAGCCCGTGTTTGTTCATAGATAGACAGTAGTTCTTCATCTTCCACTGCAAAATAGACTGGCACAATGGTTTCCATAGCAAGCATTTCCGGCTCTATCTCCATGAATTGCTGGGGATTTAAGTGAGACACAAACTTAGCATCTGCTAAACATGCAAGAGAGCAGAAGAAAATTAACAACCATTTTTTAAAAATTTAGAATATGATTGGTTGTGCATTACAACAGGAGCTTTCGATCCTGCAGCAATCCAAGCCTCTCTCCTTCTCTATCAGAAGAGGAAGGGAATCTTTTTTTTACCCTTACAACATCCTGAGGGACAGAAGAGATAGATCGTGGCAAGATTATCACCACAGCACCAGCTGACTGGCGGAGAGCCTTCTGGTACTGCTCATAGGAGAAGTCCACCAGCCGCATCATGACACAGCGGCGGCTCAGGACATCTGCTTCTACAGTGCGGGCTTCTGTGTTAAGCACTGCACTCCTGGTGCCTGTGAGGAGAGAACAGCAAGAGGTTTTGTAAGCGATTTCATCGCATGCCATTTGCTTGATCCTAGCTCTTTCACAGAACAGACTTGGCGACAGTCCGATAAACTTCAGAGCAGCCAGGACTTGCAGAAACCTAAGTTCACCTCTTCCCCCTCATCCAAGAAGGAATACAGAATTGTGTTTTTTCCTTGCATCCATCAGAGCAACATATGTGCAGCCATGTCCTGCCAGGCTCCCCTTACTCCAGCACTACATGGCCTCAACGACCTTCCGGTCTTCCTCCCCACCACAACCACACAGGCTGCACACAATACCTGCAGACAGCAATCTGGAGAAAGCCTGGCCTCTTGCTATGCATCCTCCAGCTGTACGATTGTGTCTGTAAGCAGAGGATGCAAGCTGTGCAGAATCACTTTGTGAAAGTACACAAGGCTACCCCATGTCCAAAGGGCTGTTCTAGCTCACCCACTGGGATGTTTCTATAGTTGAGAAAATTACAAATGAGCAGGTTGTTTTCAACTGCTCGCTCTCTCCTACTCTTATTTTCAGTATATCAAATCTCTCACATGAAAATGCAATCCTTTGGGAGAGCAGCAGTCTGGAGGCTTGCCAGCAGCTCCATCATTCTCCAAGAGAGGACCACAAGGACATCTTGTATAAATAGACACATACAAATCCACCCTACAATTTGTAATGTAATGCTCCAAATCCAATTTCTTCTTCTATAACTCTGGCACCTACACTGAAGACTTCACCACACTGTGTCCCCATGCAGCCAGGGAAGGAGCAAAGTGCTCCAGAAGGCATCTAAGCCTATGCCAAATAACAGTGTTGCTAAAGGTTAGATTTAAACCTGGCTTAACTTAACTCTAACATTAGTTTGGTCTTGTCAAAGGTCAAATCACGTAAACAAAAAAAATCTGCACTTCCACTGCACGGTATCAGTGAGGGCCACACAACCAAAAATGGAGTTAAGGCATGATCTAAATTCTGCACACAGAGCTCCTACACTGTATAACAAACAAATATTAACAACACCCCCCTGATTAAAGAAAAACAACCCATAATAAGGATAATCCCTCCACCATTCCCAAAACAATGATGTGTAAACATGGCAAAGTGTAGATCCAGAGTTCTGCTCCCAGCACAACCCTCTGATATCCAAGCAGAGCAGACCCAACAGTATTTTCTAACAGCATGGCAAGACAAGTTGACTTTCTGTAGTTTCTCTATAGATAACTGTTTAACAATTGTTCATTTATAATCTAAAGAACCCTATTCTAACAGTATTATAGGAAGTCCAAGTTTGTTCTTAAATTGTTCTGACTGATGTTGACAAACATCTGTACCCAGCAAGAAAAGGGTCAGCAGCAATCCCTATTTGGTCTTTTTGGAAAAGAATATGAGAATCTGGAACAACAAATAGCTTTGATCTTAAAGGACATCCTGGCCTCAGAACACATAGGGACCAGGAATATCAGCTACCCAAAGGGGCTGGCAAGGAACAAAGGAAACACACAATCCACCAAGCTAAAAAGCTCCAGAAAAAGAGACAGCACAAAAAGTAAATTGCAAGCATCTTAAAAAACAATGTGTGTCTTTCCAAGAGTTCACAAAATATTCCAAAATACGTTGGTGAGCACCAGGCTAGAGAGAACACTCAGGCAACCAAAGTCAAAGCCAGCTGAAACACATGCCTGCTGCACCCATTAAGCCTGCCAACAAAGATTTACCACCACATGAGAAAAGAGATAGCTTAATACCCCGATGAGAGAGCCTACTTTGGATCTAGCGAGGTTTGTCAACAACAGGTCTCAAGATGCAGACGCATTTTGAGAAACTGTGACGGAAGAACCCAGAAATAATTTCAGATCTTCAGAAGCCACCAGTAGTGTCTGTAGTGTTTACAAAGCATGCAGACATAGCTGCCATTTTATAATTTCTACTGATGTTTGATCTTATCAAGATCTGAAAGATCTACAGACCGAGTCTCATGGACAGTACAGAATAAATGTGGGGCTGTACTACCAGACTATTAACATAAGTCTGAAACTTAGACCACAAAAGAGACAGCAGGAAGAGTCACTCACAGACAGAACAAATGCCCTGTTCTGGAATAAAATATCTACAGAAGACTCAGAAACAACACTTGATTCCGGGTTAGTGAGTACAGGGGTGTGGAGGTCGAGGATTACAACACTTCAATGATTCGCAGAACAGGTTGTGTTTCTGACTCAAAGAAAGGTGTTGCACAATCAGCAGGCTGGAGGCAACAGAACAGAGGAACTGGAGGTCAATCGTAACATAAAGGAAGAACTGTAAAAGAAAAGACTCTCAAATGAGGAGACACTGGAGCAACAGACACTAATTAAGACTGAAGAAGAGGCTGAAGAGCAAAAAAAAAATAAATCTGTCAATAGAGGAGTCAAAGGCAACAGAACAAAACTAAGCTCACGACCAAGTTCCCCAGTATGCAAGAGGGCTGCAGATGGACTACTTAAACACAGAGTTCAGTCCACACACAGGAGCTTGCAAGGACGCAGCAGGGTCCTTGGCCATCTCTAGGTTACCATGTGGGAGGTCTCAGCACCCTCCTGCTCGTGCTGAGGCTGGGCAGTAAAACTCAGCCAGATGGTGCCCGCCTGCGTCCTCCCGTGGGTCTGGGTCCGGACCCGGGCCCGGGCCTGGCTGCAGCTTCCCAGGGCCCTCCGAGCTCTCCTGCAGCCTCCCTTGGGCTGGGCCGCCCTCCCCGGGCCGCCTGCAGCTTCGCGGCCTACACTGGGCCCCGTCGGAGCTGAAGGGAGCCGCTGCGGGGGTTCGCCCTCCCGGAGGACCAAGGCCTGGCGCAGGCTGAACCGAGCCCGGCCGGGCCGTGCAGTCTCTCACCGTAGGGCTGCCCGCCCAGCTCGTACTGCTGCATGCGGTAGACCGTGAACTCGTGGGCGGCCTCGGCGGCGGGCGGCGGGCCCAGGAGCAGGAGCATGGCGGGCACGAAGAGCAGGAAGCTGAGCGGCAGACATGAGGCCTTCAGCACCGACTCCAGCACCTCGCCTGCCTCCTCCAGCATCGCCGCGGCCCCGACCCCGCCGCTGCGGCCTGCTCCACCGGCACGCACGGCACGCACGACGCAGCGAAGTGCGCAAGAGGCGGCACGCACCCCTCGCGGGCTGCCGGGAGCTGTAGTTCGCGCGCCGCCGCAAGGGGCGCTGGGAGCTGTAGTCGCGGCTGCCCGTGTAGCGGCGTTACGGCCCTGCCTAGCCGGCAGGGGGCGCTCCACTCCGCAGCGCCCACCAGGCGGTGGCTGCCGGGCCCCGCCCACCGCGCGCGCCCCCGCGCTCCCCCCTCCCCCGAGCGCCCGTGGAGTCGTGTTACGCGCGTCGCCGGACAGCGGCGGAAAACGTGCCCGGTACGGGGCACCGGGCAGCGCCCCTCCGGCCGCGCCCCCCGGAACGGGACGGGATGGAACGGGACGGGGGGCTCCCGCCGCCCCCGGGAGCAGGACCGGTTCGGTGAACGTCTGCGCACTCGGGCACGGCGCGGGCAGCCAGCGGGCCCCCGCGGCGAGCTGGGCCCGGGCGAGGGGCGCGGGCAACGGGCAGCCGGCCCGGCCCTGGCTCGGCGCCCGCGGCGGTGTGGGCCCTCGGGCCTGCAGGACCTGCAGGGAGATAATAGCAAATCAAACGGGGCTCTCTTATAACACAGATTTATTGCAGAACAAGTGGGCTGGAAGCTCAGTGCTTCCCACTGAGGGGTTGGGCCAGCAGGTTTTAAGTCATCGAGAGCTTTTTCTCCCCAGCACTTGGGTGGCTTTGGCCTCCGTGCATGGCGAGAGGAGGCGTTTGGGCACTGCTCTGTTTTTTCACCTGGTTAGGGATGAGAAGAGCAGGAATCTGAGGCGGGAGCTGGCGGTGCCTTCTGTCAGACCCAGGCAGAAATAGGGCTGTTTTGGAGCCAGCCATTTTATGTGGCACAGAACAGTTCCTCTCCATTCCAGGGATGAAGCCTGGCCCCCATGAACTTCTGCAACCTGCAGGCCTGGCACCTGGGGGGTGGTGTGCCCCCCACCTCCCCTTCCCTGTGCCAGCGGGCACTTTGCATGTTGTGTTGGCTCCTCAGGAGCTGCTAGTGCTGCGTAACCCCTGTCACAGCCCCAGCCCTGCTGCAAAGGTCTCTGAGCCCTACAAAAGCCTCTGCTGGCCCCAGCCTGCCTTGCCCTGAGAGCAGTTCTCCCCACCAACCTCACGAAGCACAGCTGTCTGCCTGCCCACAGAAATGTCCGTTTCTGCTGCCGGCTGGGCTGTGTCCGTGCACAACTTGGCAGCCTCTTAAAGCTTCCTGTCTGTGAAATTGCAGCAACTTGGAATCTCTCCTGCTACTTCAGAGATAGCAGCCAGCAAACTGACGGGGCCAGAGGCTGCAGCCAGGCAATCACTGGTCTGCAAGCTCAGGGGAGAGAAGGCACGGCATTCAGAGAGGCCAGGGCAGCAGCGCTGAGCCCAGGGGCAGCAGGGAGAATCCACATGTGACTGTTGTGAGCCCAGGCTCCTGGGGTCCTTGGGTACCTTGTCTGCTGCTGATGCTGCCCGGCTCCCAATGAGGTGGAGACCCTCAGAACATTTCCCTGGCAGAGTATGGACAACCCCTTTCTCCAAATGTGGTAGCGCTGAGAGCAAACATGCTTGGACCAGACCCCTCCATTCCTTTTCCCGGCTGTGCTGAACTTCAGAAGGGCCTGGGGCAGGCTCCACCTTACTCTTGCCTCTGGGTGATGGCTCTGTTCCAGGCTGTTAAAGTGATTCTTGCAAATCTGCTCTGTTGCAAACACTGTTTTCTGAAAAGTTTCTGAAAGAATGCAGCCTTTTTGGCCCAAAAAAGGAAGAGGAAACAATTCCTGCTGCTTCTGTTCAGGTATGAGCCAAACCCCACCGGAGACAATAGAATGCAAAGCCATCTAGAAGCTGCTGCTCAACCTTCCAGTGCCCACCAGAGTGGGCACCTCCCCCTGTGCAGGGACCTTAGAACTTGGCACATTCACCAGAGCATGACCCACCTCTGGGATGCCACAGCACTGCAAACCCTCAGTTATACAGGTGTGTGTTACCTGAGAGGTTCAGCCAGATGTGACCAGGTATCTCTGCCATGCTGGAGGGGACCAGGTTCCCCAGTCCCTGTGGGTACCTCCTGTGGTGGTGCCAGGGCTGCCACTGCAGGTGCAGCTCTATACCCAGAGGCACAGGAGGGCTCTTACTTCTTGCTGCCAGCTGTAAGTGCTGTCGCAGCATTTGCGCAGACACGGTTCCCCGCCTCTGCACTCTGGTGAGGGAGTGGGCTGTTGCTGCAGCCCTCTGCCGTTCTGTGGCTGGTTTGTGCTGCACTCCAGGTGGGTGCTTGGTTCCTGGCCAGGGACCTCTGAGATGCCCCACAGCTGCACACACTTGCACTTGCAAACCCAGTTGTTCTTGACTCCCTGGCAAGACATCAAGCCTGTATCCTTTCCCAGCAGCTGTGCCCATCGCAGCAGTTCCAGAAGGCTGTAAACTGCAGGAGAAAAGTCAAGTATCGCCTCCAGCCCTGCATGACATGCAGTGGCAGCACTGCCAGCTCAGCCTGATCCCAAGGGGTTGGGAGACAGTTTGGTTGGGGGTACCCACCCTATTTGTCACTGTGCCCTGGGACACAATACCCTCATCAGGGCAGGTACAGCATCTATATACACGCACACACAGAACAGGGTCCACTTACAACCTAGGGACAGCAGTTATCTCAGCAGAGCATCAATCTCAAAATGTGCCTGTATCCTTCACTCATCCTATGAGCAATGCCTGTCCCTGTGCTGCACCCTCACTGAAGCAATGTCCCAGTCTGAAGGGACTGGAAAGCCTGGGCAGTTGAAAACTGGGGTAGGGGTTGCACCTGGTCAGCCTGAGCTGCATGTAGGCTATAGTTCTGCCAGTCCAGGACCAGCAGCATGAGGTCCTGGTGGGCTGTCTGGCATCTCTTGCTCTCCCCAGAGCCTCTCAGAGGCTGGGGAGGTTGCTCATCATACTGGAGTTGCTGGACAGAGGTGCTCTGGGACGGGCGTTCAGAGCTACAGAGCTGCGGAAGCTCTCCCGGTAGCGGAGGGAGCTCTCTGTGGATGAGCCAGAGTTGATGTCTGTGATGAACAAGCAGTTCCCAGGCTTGCAAAGCCCAACCCTGACACAGCAGCAGCACATGAGGCTTCCCACAGCACGGCGCACCTCCACGCTCCGGAGGGAGTAAATGATGGGGTTAACACCTGAGTTAAGCATGGCCACAGCCAAGGTCCAATCCAGGTTGTGGAGGTATGTGCAGGTCTGGGTCTCGCAGAAGACATCAAGGAGCAACAGGACAAAGAGTGGGCTCCAGCAGAGGATGAAGACACCCAGGATCATCAGCACAGTCTTCAGCAAGCGCAGTGACCGTTTGCGGCTGTGCCGAGAACTGATTTGCTTAGAACTGGCCTGGACTAGCTGGAAGATGGAGATGTAGAGGCCAATGATCCCCAGGAGGATGATGCTGAACATGACTACAGAGAAAAGGATGTAGTTCTTAGAGTAGAGAGGCAGGAGGACAGAGCAGGCATTGAAGTCACACAGACAGTTCCAGCCCAGCAGTGGAAGCAGTCCAATGATGAAGGCCAGCAGCCAGCAGGAAATGATCAGGCTGCGTAAGCGCAGGGTCTTGCTGGCTTCATTCTCAGCAATTGGCCTTACCATGGCACTGTAGCGCTCGATGGCAGTCACAAGCAAGCTGAAGGTGGAGGCAGCTAGCGCAATGAAGAGGATGCCTTCCCGCAGGAACCAGAGCTGAGGTGAAAGCTGGAAAGTCTTCTTGCCTGAGAGGCAGAGATTAGAAAGGTAGGCAATTCCTGCAAGCAGGTCGCTCACAGTGATGCTGGCAATGCAGGAGTAGACCCAGCGGCGAGCTCGCAGACACCGCAGGATGGCCAGCAGCACGAGCAGGTTCTCCAGGATGATGATGCAGCTCACAATGGCAAAGGCTGTGCGGATGAGACCCATGCCCTCATCCCCAGACTGCCGGTTGGTCAGCTTGCCTGTGAAGTTGTAGTGCTGCAGGATGATGTTCACATTTCTCATGGCAGCGAGCTGCAGGCAGGAACCTTTCCTGTCGAGCAGGTCAAATCTGAGCTCAGGATATTGAGCAGAGCCCAGTGGAAGGAGAAGAGAGTGATTTACCAGCCAGTTCAGCCCTGGACCATCCATCTTCTGAGCCTAGGTCAGCAGCCAAGGGATGCACAATGGAGCAATGGTTTGAGGTGGGGTTTGGAGCAGAGCAGACCCTCCGTTTGAGGGCTGGAGACAGCTGTGAGACTGCCACACAGGACTGGGTCTGATCCCAGCAGCCCTACCCAGCGTTGAGATGAGAGAGCCCTGTCTGCCAGTCCTGTGGCACTGAAAGAGCAAGGAGAGAGGAGGGTGAGGTGTTTTGTAAGTCTACGTATGAGTATGGGCTTCCTATTGTTTAATAAAGTTTCCTGTTGTAATCTAGAGTATTGACTTCGTTTCTAACAGCTGTCATCATTTCTCAGTATGGGTCTGGCTATTCTCAGCTTTCCTGTAGTTGTGAAGGTGGGACATGAATGAAATAATGTCAGGTCCCTCTTTGAGTCAGGGCAAGCTGGGTTGAATGGGGTAACACCTCCCATCTTGATGGGTAGGATCTGTTGGGCTGAACAAAGCCAGGTGCTAGTAAGAGCTCCCAGACAGCCTGAGACACTAAGTGCTTTGCCTTTTGTGGCATTAAATTCACCCCGGAGCCTGGCAGAGAGCAACTGCCTCTTCATCAACTGCCCTGTTGCATCACCCATGCCCAGATACATCCTTCTTCAGGAGGAAGGTCCAAGCTCTCACCCCTCTGGGCTCTGCTGGGGGCCCAGATCCTACCAGTCTCAGGACACATCCATCCAAGTCCTGCCCCGTCAATGCAGCAAGTCCAGGCACCTCTGTGCCTGAAGCTAGGGCTCAGTTCCATTCAGTTCTACCCAGATTGAAGAAAACCAGCTTGTCAAAGCCCTGTGTGTGCCCTGACGCTGCACCTTCCACCTTCAGCTCTCCAAGCACCTGCTATAGATGGGTCAGGATCTTCCCATCATCGAGGTCCCAGACCAGGAAACAGGCACAAAGCTACTGCCTCTTGCCTGGAATTGCAGAACACGTGAGGGCCTGCACTGAGACCAGAGCCAGGAGCCCTGACATGACTGTAATGTTAATGTTTGTCATTGACCTATTCCCTGTGTCTGCAAAACTTGACTGGAGAGAAAGTCTTGCAATGTGCTATTCCCAACCACAGCAGTTGAATTTGCCTTATGACTCACCTGTCATGACTGGCCGGAGACTCTTGCTGCCGGAGGGAGGTTCAGCAGCTAGCAGTGCTCTCCAGCTGCTTGTCTGAGGCCCAGCAGAGAGTAGGTAGTGGGGAGGGCTCCTTGTGCAAAATAAGTGAGACTTCTACCTACCAAAGTGGAAAAAGGGAAGTTACAACATCAACCACATTTGTGTGCAGGATGGACCCCACCCAAAACAGCTGCGAAGAGGCATAGAGAAAAGAAAGAGCACCTTTTAACTCGAGATCACAGCAGAAACTGTGCCCTGCTTTCACCTGTGTTCTCATGCCAGACTGGTGCAAAGACATGGAGGGGTCCCCAGGTTGAGAGCAAAGAGCAATGATTTCTTCCATCAGCATGGCAAGCAGGGAGTTGTCCTGGGAGTTGATCCACCGCTTGATGAGTGGCAAGATCCTGGGAGTCCATCCACTGCTTGATGAGCAGCGAGATCCTAGCCTGGATCACAGCATAGACAAGTGGAAAATGCAAAGGCGGTTCCTGCTGCAGGAAGTCATGTGCGAGCAAGAGTGGTTCTCATCAAAAGCTGAGGGATCCATCCTCCACATTCACCCTTTCAACTGGTGTTTTGGGCTTTTCTATCAGCAGTGTACAAAAAAAACTCATGCTGATAAAGTCAGCAGATGACCCCAAGACTGAAGGAGTGGAAATCAGCAGCAAGGCTGGGCCATGAATGCACCTCAGTCCAGAGAACAGGAGTACAAGGTCGCACATTCATCACAAGGAGCACATTCCCAAATGGGCTGGGCAGATGCTCCCAGCACATCACTGGAATCAAAAGGGTCAGTGTGATTCTTGCACATCACCCCTGCTTTATTCTTGCTTCAGGCTGAGCCTCCAGCTAATGTGTCTGCTCAGGACAGAACTGGTGGGGTGTCCCTAAAAGATCAGAGGATGAAGCAATTTGCCTTGTGAGGGGCCGTAAGTAGCTGCTCAAATGGCTGGCAGCATGCGGGAGATGTCTGACAGGAACAAGCTCTTTGTCAGGGAGATCTGCAGAGAGTGTTGGACAGGTGGGAGGCAAATGCTTTTGATGGCAGGAGGGCTTGAGGCAGGTAAACAGCTGGGACAGCTCAACACATTCATGGGGTGCCAGGTCCTCTGGACCAGCAAAAGCCTCTTCCTAATGCCCATTCCACAAGCACATCAGGTGCTGCATAAGAGGCAGCTTTTGCCAAGAGCTGTTCCAGTGAGACAAAACCTTGTTCCTTGGTCTGTGCTAGCACATGGCTTGTTTGGCCTTTCCATATTGGAGGCACTGGGTACCGGTGAGGCACGCCGCAGTTTGTTGTGAGGTGGACCGGCTCTGGGGAGCTGCTTGAGCTGTGTGCCAGCCCCTGCTGCAGCCCCCTCTCGATCCTGCCCCTCAGCAGCCTCCAGAGCTCCCTGCCTCCTGGCGAGTCAGCGCACAGTCCCATAGTCTGGGGGGACTGGGGGGACCTGCGTCCCCTGGACGCCATGCCTTCAGCTCAGCAGAGCAGGGCCTTGCTGCCTGGCACAAGTCTGGCTTCGTGTCCCCCTCAGATCTCCTGCTGCCAGAGCTGAGGAAGGGAGTCCCCAGGTCCATCGCTGGGGGCAAATGAGGCTTGCTCTCAGCGGGGCACCCACACGAGGAGAGTTCCTGTTGTTCTGCAGCCACTCCCCATTGCTATCTGCACAGACGCAGGCTGAGCTTTATCTTGGTACTTCTCCTTTGCTGCCGTTTCAGTTCAGATGTTCTTTCTTTGAAATGAAGGGGGGCGGGGGAGGGACACCCCATCCTGCAACGTTTCTCATCTCTTTCCTTCAGATCAAGACCACAATCTACTTGAAACTGCCTGATAGCTGCTGAGTGCTGGGCTTGGGAGGACCAGGGGCGGTATGGGGGTGAGCTGCAGCCCCCGGAGCCCTCTGCCAGAGCCGTGGCCATAGCAGGTGTTCACGGATGCTGAGAAGAAACGCCATAGCAGCAGAAGCCCTGGAACCCTCCACAGCCTGCTCCTACCAAGGCCAACAAGAAGGCAAAACCACCTCAGCCCCAGAGAGAAGAGTTTGCAGACAGGAGGGCCTAGAGAGGAGCAGGGCAGGAGCAGCCTGGAGCCCGGCGCCCTGGGTTTGTGGCCAGTGGCATGGTCAGTTTATGTCCCGGTCACTCCTGCCCTGAGACTGCCTGCTCCCGCAAGGGCGTCCAGCTCCAGATTGTGGGGGCCATGAGTAGCTGTGGGGGAAAGACAGCAAGTTACAAATGCAAGATAAAATATCAATGATTTATGTTGAGGTTTTCCTGCTGTGCTGCTGCACAGTCCTGATTAAAACTTTTATTTTCAGACATTCTGATTAAAAAAAAAATCTCTGGGTGAAGCTCTGTGGAGAGCTCTGCCTGGTGGGCCTGGTCAGGCAGCCCCCAATCTGTCTCATGGACAGCTGGCATCCCCATCTCTGTCCCACAAGGCTCCCTCCCCACCTCCCCCACACCCATCCTGTCCCTGCTGTGCGGCCCCAGCACAGCTCAATATCAGCCAAGGCATCCATTTGCCTGCAGGTGTTTTTCTGCTCCAGGAAGGGTGGAGTTGTGTTGGTTTAAAAATGACTGATTGCTTGTGGCAGTTGGTTGGTTGCATTTCCTAGCTTTGGTCTCTTCCACTGTGCAGCAGCAGGCGGTCATCTTTCCAGTGGCACATCCCAATGCGGCAGGATGCTTCTGGCCCCAGAGGAGCTGGGAAGAGCCAGCAGGGCCCCTCTGGCTTGGGCTGACACCAAATGCTGGAGACCTGGCCCTTCACAGTGCTCAAAGAACTGTCCCAGGCACAGCTGTTGTGCCTGGGTGTCAGTTCATTGAAACAGGGTGGTGGTGATGGTGGGTCTCTATAGGCAAAGAGTCTCTGCAGTGCATCTCTGGATTTGAAGGAGAACATGAAAGTTTCAGGATCGTGTCCTTTAGACCACATTAATGACCTTAAATGGCAAAGTTTTGTTGATTTTTTTTTCTTGAAGTGCCTTTTCTCTAGAAACTTGCATTTCCTCAATGCAAAAACGTTAAACAGAAAGCAAACAGCTTTATAAAACGCTCCTCCCCACCCCCCCTAAAAAAAGATAATTACTTGGAAGTCATGCCAATGAAACACAGCATCAGTGGGCCAGCCCAGACCCTGTCTGCCATGGTGTCGCACATTTCCCCGCTTTGCGACAGGTTTGAGATTTTGACCTTTTAGCTGGTCTGCAGTGAAAACCCTAAGTGCCTGAAGGACGCGAGCTTTGGAGGCACTTGTCCCTCAGCATCCCTCCAGAGTGAGCATGCCACAAATGCACACTCCTGAGTCTTGCTGCTTCTTTACAGTGTGGCATTTCGTGCAGCTCCTGACAGCCACTGGCAATTGCCAGAGAAGCAATTCCTCTCATCCCAAGGTCTCGCTTTTGGCCTGGGTAGCTGGAGAAGCTGGACCAGCTGAGTGCCTGGTCTCCAAATGCCATGTCCAGCACCAGCTCTCCTACAGTGCCTGGGACAAGCTCAGCTCTCCCCTAGCATCTTCTGCCCTGTAAGCCATGTCTGCAGTGAGCAGACACCTTGCACAGGAAGGAGGGAGATGCACAGTGCTCCTGCCACCCCCACTCGGTGTGGCATGGCCAGCCATGGTCAGTGTGGCTTCACCAAGGCCACGAGGCTGCTCCAGAGACCTGGCTGGAGCCTCTGGCCTAGGGTCCCCTGTGCAGGACCCATAAAATCCCTCATGTGAGCTCATCAGTGCTGCTTTTCACTCCTGGGGCCGGGCCTAGCTCAGCACCAGCCCTGTCCCCACAGGCTCACAGCTGAGAGCTGTTTCCTCCCATGTTCATGTGGGGATGGCAGGGAGGAACCGGTCCTCGCCCAGGAAACAGGCCTGGGAGGGCTCCGTGTAAACAGCAGGGTGATGGCCACGTGCGGGGAGCTGGTGGGGGTGTGGTGCTGGCACCACGCAGGGGAAATCACGCTGGTTTGAAACCCAACGTGAGCACTGCAGAGGAAGGACAAGCAGCACTCCTTCCTGTGGTGCGTGCTACTGGGCTGTGGCAGCGGCAATGCGCTTACTGGCAGCAGGGCTGGTGCTGCTGCACCATGTCTGGAGAGCATAGATTTATCCCAAGCTCTGCTGCTTACCGTCCTGTGCATCACTTCCTCCACCTGCTGGTTTTCTTCCCTGCCGGTTATACACAAGAACATGAAGTGGTTTGGGGCAGAGAACTGCTGTCTGGTTTCTACTGTCTGCAGTGTAGCCTGGCCCCCTGGCACCAGGGACCCACTGGCTGCTACAGAGCAATAAGTAAACTCAGATGGCGCTGGGCACCCATGCTCAGGGCTTTCAGCTCAGCACCATTGGGATCAAAGGGAAAGCAGGACCTTTGCACAAGGTTACTGCAGGATACAGACTCATGGAGAGAGCTGCTGCTCACAGAGAGAAACTGGGGATCAGAGCGCAGTGAGAGCCCTGTATTTGGGAGTAAGAATTGAATCAAACAAAAGCCCTGATGCCCGAGGACCAGCACGCAGGACAGCCCTTGCTGCCGGACCTCCCTGCCCGAGTTAGTATGGCCCTACCACGAGCCCAGTGGCTGCTCTAATGTGCTGGAGACTGCTCTGGGCAGAGAGAGATATATTTATCTGTTGTTTTTTTTATACCTACACACATATTCTTATTTTATTTCCAGGAACTGTTTCAGGGGGTTTCCATTCTCATACCGCAGCTCTCCCTCAAATGCCCTCCTCCCAGCAACACAAACTAACTGGCAGACCAGCCCCACTGCCGCCCTTGTAGCCTCCTGGGACACCTGCCCTGTGAGCTTGTCTGCGTGCCCACAGCATGGCTATCCTGCTGCCAGTTTGCCCAGTCCCCCAGCTTCGAGCCCTGGCTGGAAACAATGAGGACTGGCCCAAGCAGACAGGGGAGAAAGGGCTAGAGAGGAACGCTACGGTCATCCTGGGGGCTCCCAACCTCTACGCACCAGAAATGCCCCAGCAGATCTGGGGAATCAGGACAAGAGGTAATGGGCACAAACCTGAAGAAAGGAAGTTCCATCTAAACATGAGGAGGAACTCTGCTTTGAGGGTGGTGGAGCACTGGCACAGGCTGCCCAGAGAGGTGGTGGAGTCTCCCACTCTGGAGACATTCCAAACCCGCCTGGATGCCATCCTGTGCAACCTGCTGTAGGTGACTGTGCTCTGGCAGGGGGTGGACTGGGTGAGCTCTAGAGGTCCCTTCCAACCCTGACCAGTCTGATTCTGTGAGAGACAAGTGTTGTGCCTCTTGGACCTGTAAGCAGGGTGCTGGAAGGCATCTTACCAGAGATGGCAAAATCAACCCAGCACCAGCTCGCCAGGGGCAGTGTGGGCAGTGGCAGTGACAGCACCTACGCACTGTGCTTGTGCCGCCAGCAGCACTGCCTGCACAGGGCATGCCTGCCACGAAGCAGCACACTTACTGCATTCCCAAGGGGGGTTTAGGACAGTTCTTCCTCCTGATCCACTCTCCTTTTCTGGAGAGTGCTTTTTAACCTGCGATCACCTGCAGCAGGAAGCACAGCTGGTATGTCTTGGGCAGGCACAGTTGAGTTTGACACTTCTCACAGACCTACATTAGGACTGGTAACTAGAGACTGCTCCAGAGATGGTGATTTAGGATTAAAGCAAGCCCCATTTTCTTCAAGTGACATGCAGGCCCCTGAGGAATGTTGGCAGAAAATGTCCCAGGGAGTGGGCACACAGACAGGGTCGTTGGGTAGAAAAATCTCCCATAGCAGGACCAAGGATTTGGGAAGTGGGGGAGGGCGAGGGGCATTGACATTTCAGAGTGCTAATTGTTCTTTGTCTGTTGTCTGTCTTTGCCTTTGTCTGTTGTGTTTTTTCATCAATTCCTGGCTGCAGTTACAAGCCCAAATTACCTTATTTAAACCAGATGCCTGCAGAGAACCTGTAGTGACCTCAGCCAGAGCTTCTGGGAGGATTCCTGCCTAGGTGACCCAGATGGAAAGTACTCCAGGAATTAAAAGGAGGCATTACCCCCTACCTCTCCCAGCTCACCCCATCCTTTCAATAGCAAATTGTTCATCTGTACAGTAGAGGAAGGTGTTTTGGAGTAGCTGCTTTACTTAAGAAAAGCTAGCAGCTGCCCACAGCTTCACGGGGCAGGAGAGGAGAGCACTGCTCCAGCTTTAGCAACTAGCAGGCTGGCCAGAGTCTGCGAGTATGGCAAAGATGTCCTTCCAGTATGCAATGTGCAATCCCTCCTGAGCAGAGCGCACACTTCACACAGCATTAACCCTGACAGATTTATGCTTTGCTGTGGGCTCACAACTGCCCAGACAAGCCCCAGGGAGTGAGAAACAATGCAGCAAACTGGGACAACCTGGCAGTGGGGAAAATTAAGGTAGATAAGGGCTAGGAAGTGCAAACGGGATGGACAACTTTAAACAACACAGGGCTGTATGTCACAGCTCCTTCTGAGCTTGCAGCCTGAGAGTCAGGCAGCCCTTCGTACAAAGGACAGTCTCAGCTGCCATCACAGGACACACTCAGGCAATTGGAGGCCCAAAGATCAGACAGACAGAGTGGTCAGCCACCAGCTAAGGCAGTGTGAGAGCCAGGAACAGGAGGAACATAGGTGTCCTGAGCCCCAGGTCTATGCCCTTGATGCAAAGATTTCATCACCTCTTTGAAACAGGGTCACCTGAAGCAGCCCAATGGTGGTTTCTGTTCAGGACCACAAGGCCATGAAGGGACAAGCGCAGCAGGATGGGTGCTCAGTTTAGCATTCAACCAAATCACACTTTGCTAGGGGCAAGGTGAAGACAACAATCACAGCCTGGTTTGCAGGCAATTTCAGGTCAGGGAAGGGAGAGAGCAGGGAATCCAGAACAGGGTAGGTGGTCCTATTTGAACAGAAGTGCCAGTGGCCAGACCAGCTGCAGAGGGAAACTGTAGAGGGGAAAGAGCATCTGCAGTCATTGCGCTTGCCAGCAAAACATGAAGTGATCTGACAACCCCCAGGAGGAAGTGGCATGAGCTACTGAAGGTACACTATCAGACAGCCTTATTGCCAGAGTTTGAAGACACCTTGCTTTGAAGCAGGTGGATGTGATTTTTCCTGCAGCCAAACTGCAGGAGAAATGCTTGCTTACACCTCAAAAATACCCTAGGACACCTCTCCAAGTCAGCATCCCCAAGGCTTTGGGACTGCAGCATACCACGCTCTCTCTGCCCTGCTCTATCACTTGTCAATCACAGCCTCAGGCCGGGGCAGCAGAGATGCAGATAGACGTGCAGGGATGCTGCACTGCTCTGATTAGCACAATCAGGCCATCACACATGGTTTCCTGGCTGCTGGGTACAGCTCGTCCAGGGTATAAAACCAGCCCTTAGGCACTAGGACACTCAGACTTCCACACATCTTGGAGGGAGTGTCCATCTGTGGGAGGAGATGTGCCAGCCCCAGCCCCAGCCCCTGCTGCTGGCACTGCTGCTCCTGCTTTCCTGCCCATGGGCCAATGCCAGTAAGATGGTGTGCCGCGAGCTGCTGCGTGTGAGGCTGCTGGTGTGGGCTCTGACCTTAGCAGCCACCGATTCATCCTGTGGTGGGGTGTCTTGCAGGTGCTCTACGGGGTCAGATTGTGGGGGGCCATGAGGCTCAGCCCCACTCCCACCCTTACATGGCATACTTGAAGGTAGGAATGTCAGCCTGTGGAGGCTTCCTGGTGTCCCCTGACTGGGTGATGACAGCTGCACACTGCATGGGGTGAGTACTTCATACAGGGGCTTTATCCCCTTCTTCCTCCCCTAACCTGTGAGGTCTATCACTGGAGTAATTTTGGAGTAGGTTCCTCATCCTCCTGTGCTGAGCAGCTCTCTCCACCTGCCTGCAAAAGGGGAGGGATGTGGGTGAGACCCAACCTGTTTTCCCCCTTCTCCCCTCTGCTGCCACGGCCAGGAATGCCACAGTCATCCTGGGGGCTCACAACATCTATGCACCAGAAACGACCCAGCAGATCCGGGGAGTTCTCAGATACCACCAGCACCCTGAATATGACCCCAACACCGTGTCTAACGACATCATGCTGCTCAAGGCAAGGCAGTCCTGCAGCAGGCAGTGGGTCGGAGGGTAGAGTGTGGCTGTGGGTCTGGCAGGATCTGGGCAGAGCACATTCTTGCTGTCAGCACCGTCCGTTGAGGGTTTCATCAGCTGCTTTTGCCCATGAGTGCTGGTGGCAGGTAGGAATGGGAGGGACCTAGGAGGGAACTGCAGGCAGGGCTTGGAGCCACATGCCCTGTTTGCAGCTGCTCACCAGAGCTTGCGGTGCTGTACGTCCTGCTAGACCTCCCCTACCTCTGCACACAAAACGTCCTTCAGCTGCTCTCCTCATAGCCTTCTCCAATAACCTTGCTTTCTCCCAGCTGACAGCGAAGGCCACTCTCAATGACTACGTCAAGACCATTTCACTGCCCAAGACCAGCAGTGACCTCCCCACGGGCACCAAGTGCAGCATAGCCGGGTGGGGCCTGATCGATAATGACCAGGCAACCAACAAGCTCTTTGAAACCAAAGTCTCCATCTACAGCCGCAGGAAATGCATCCGCTTCTATCCACATCTCAACATCGGCATGGTCTGTGCCGGCAGCTTCCACGAGCTCAGGGATTCCAGCCAGGTATGGGCTGTCGATGGGCTGGGGGCTCGGGGCAGGCCCATTCCCTCCTAGCAGGGGCTGCTGCTGGCACAGGCTTAGCTGGTTCCCAGGGCAGGTGACAAGCATTTGATTTTTCTCTCCCATGTGGACTAGCTATCTGGATGCCCTGACACCATAGTCCATGTGCAGTCCCAGGGGCAGAGCCCCAACCCACCTGCCCTGGACAGCTCCACCAGCATGGTGGGCATGTGGGGCAGGAGCAGAGCCACAGGTCCAGAGCAGAGGCACAGCCCTGCTGGCAGTGTCTGGGCAGGGAGGGACCGAGGTGAAACCTGCTCCTACAGGGAAGGGACCTCTAAAACCAGTCTCTCATCTGTCCTCAGGGAGATTCTGGTGGGCCCCTGGTATGCAATAAGGTGGCACAAGGCATTGTTTCCTTCGGGCACGACACCCCGCCTGGGGTCTACACCCGCATCTCCAACTATCTGCCCTGGATCAAAAAAATCCTGAAGAAGTAGCGGCAGCTGCACTTGGTCCAGCATTGGTGAGGCCCTGGAGACCGCACTGGTTTCCTTCCTGCCCCTGCTGAAGGCTTGACTCCCTCTCTCCTCGGGAACCTGAGTGACCTGACCCCACAAGGGTCCCCTTCTTTCTGCCCTGAGGCTGCTGGCTGTCTTGTTCACTGCTCATCTCAGGCAGCCAGTTCAGGGCTGTGTTAAATCACCCTGGCAGAAGCAGAGATCATCCCAGGTGGCACCAGAAAGATGCTGTGCTACAGTGGATCCCGTTTCCATCAGAGATAACCCTGAACCTGCTTGAATCTTGCTGCACTTAAAACCCACAGTAAACTCAGAGCTGCACTTCCCAGCGTATGTCTTTTTTCTCGTACCTTGCCCCGGGGAGAAGGGCGGGAGGGTCTCACTGGTGGAAGTGAGAGGTCAGCCTGTTGGGATGGAGGCAGTCATAGCTCTGTGCTCACTGAATTGGTGCAGACTTGGAGGACAGGAGCTACAGTTGCCCTTCCAGGGGTCATGGGGACAAGTGTGTTGCAGGAAGAGAAAGTGGCCAGGTAGAAGTGGTATGGGAAAAGTGATGTGCACACACTCCATTCACCAACTTCAGCAACGTCATCATCTGCCTGGGAGCACCTGACAGCTGGGATGTGGTGTGTCAGCAGGTACCAGGGGTCAAAACTTGCCATTCCCTGCAAAGTAATGACTGTCCCCTCTGCGGGGACCACACGCTTGGGTGATGTTGCGCCCTAGGACATAGGCTGGGTCACAGGGGAAACCAGGCTAATCTTTTCAGCTGCCTTAGATTAAGAGGCTCCAGCAGGTGAAGGGAGCTGAACTTTTTGTGGACTGTGCTGTTTCTGCCCCCACTTGGGCATAGGACAGGTGGTGGCTGAGATCCCAGGGATGAGGCTTTAGGATCTCAGAGAGGAGACATACTCAAAGTCCCAGCTTGTTGCACATCATTGCTTTCAGTCTTTGCCTCTGCCATTCTCCAGCAGCCACAGTTCTCTGTCTCCTGAACAGCAACATGATGCCCTGGGTAGAGACACAGATACAGTCTCTGAAAGGATTGTACTGAAAGGGCTGATAAAGGACCTGGGTTCACAAAAGCACCTAACCCCATGCCACCTCCTCCTTTTCTCCCATGCCAACTAAAGCGGGAGAGCCTGACTCTTTCCCTGGAGAAGTCATGGTCATGTCCTAGCTGGGAGCTGCCTTCCTTGGGGCTTGGCATGTTTCTGTCCCTCTCAAGAAGGCAAGCCCAGCCCTAGCAGTAAAGCACGAGCAGAGACTGTTCTAAGCAGTAGCACAAAACTAAAAGGGCTTACTACTCTCCCTTTGGCCAGGCAATGCTCAGAGGTGAGTTTCTCCCCACAAAGGATGCTCTAGCACTGTTTTCAGACAGCCCCTGCGCCAGAGTCTGAATATCTTGCACCAGCCGCTCCTTCCATGGCCTGCACTGGGTGTAAAGCAACCTGCCTAAACTCTGAGTCCTGGTCTCCTTCGTTCCAGCTAGTTTCTGATGGTGTCTCTCATACACAGATAGGAGAGCACTAGACACTTTCCTGGAGGAGATGACAAGGGGCAGAGACAGTGCATTGGTAAATAACTGAGCTGCAGAACTCCCTGGTGCAAGTTCAAGAGGAGACCAGACTGGTTTGCTGTGGGGAAACCCAGTGGTAAATTTTAAACATACAGAAAGTGTGTGCAATTCAAGGGAAGGGGACGCTTACCCTGTTCTATAGTCTTTCTTAGGCTCTCACTAGCCACCTCTGTCAGAGGGAGGAGATGGCCTACGGTCTGGCCCTCGATGTCTGCTCTTATGTTCTCCCTGTCTTGCCTTCAGCACACATGCCACCCTGGAGAAAATGAGAAGGGTCCATGGTTTGGGCTTCTGCTAAGAGCTGCTATCAGCTAGGAAATCTGCAAGTGAAAAGGCTGCAACCGCTTATCAAATCTTCGTCACGTCAGGGTTTTCCTTGAAGCTCCAGCTACTGCAGTCTTTGCACGAGAATGGCAGCTTTTAGCTTATAAATGGGTTTTGCCCTGTGACACAGGGGGCAGATAGGAAAGTAAATTTACCGGCAGTCAGTGAGGGCAGCAAGGACGTAACAGCCCCATTTTCATAGAATCACAGAATTGTGGGGGTTGGAAGGGACCTTCAGAGATCATGTAGTCCAACCCCCTGCCAAAGCAGGCTCACCTAGAGCAGGTTGGACAGGAGGACATTTTGAATACCTCCAGAGAAGGAGACTCCACAGCCTCTCCGGGCAGCCTGTTCCAGAGCTCTGCCACCCTCAAAGAAGGTTTTCCTCATGTTCAGATGGAATTTCCTGTGTTCCAGTTTGTGCCTGTTGCCCCTTGTCCTGTTGCTGGGCACCACTGAAAAAAGTCTGGCCCCATCCTCTTGACACCCGTCCTTTAGATATTGATCAGCATTGATGAGATCCCCTCTCAGCCTTTCTCTTCTCCAGGTTGAACAGACCCAGGGGCCTCAGCCTTTCCTTATAACAGAGGTGCTCCATTCCCTTGATCATCTTTGTAGCCCTCTGCTGGACTCTCTCCAGTAGTTCCCTGTCTCTCTTGCAGTCCAGAGCCGAGTCACAGCCATGGCAGGAACTGCTGCTGGGGAGAATGCATAGACATACCCTTCCACCTTCCGCTGGAGCGTGCGCTGGTGCCAGTGGGGAGGCGTGGGCACATCCTGGGGGCCCAAGGCAAGGAGAGTACGTTCAGTGATTTACCACCAGCTCTTCCTTCAGCACAGTCCCTCTCACCATGGGCTGAAGGAGGACAAGGTGCAGCTGTCACAGAGCCTGGTCCAGGGAAGACAGATCCCCGCCATGCACCACAGAAAGGCACCTGGCACTGTGTGGCATTTAAAAATCACTGTCTGCCAGGGTGAGGGCAGTGCTGGCTGTGACACACTTGGACGCGACCCTTCCCAGAGGAACAAGACCAGCTTCAGGGAGTCGTGTCGTTGGGTTATCTCTAGCTAGTGAAGGGGCAGAATCCCAAACCTACATCTTTCGTCTCTATCTGCCCTCAACACATCAGAGGTAAAGTGACCCCTGCCCCAGGGCCAAGGAAGTGTTCTCCTGCCTTCTCTCACGTTGTCTGCTAAGAGACAGGGAACTCCCTTATTAATGGTGGACAATTACATCTGGAAAGAAACACTTGAAATGGTGTTTTGCTGTACAAAGCAAAACAGTCAGCAGCTGGTGCAGAAATACCTTGAGGCAAGAGCAGTAGTCACGCTGCTGTGGGCCACACTCATGGAGCTGCTGTAACAAATTCTTGCCCTCACATAGCCATGACCAGTGTGGTGTTATCAATGCACTCACACCATTTTTGCTCTATTAGCCAGAACCACATCTGTTGAGAAAGTGGGAGGGTTCTCAATTGCCACTGCATGGTCTTGGGAAGTGGTACATCAGGTGAAGGGAATCTTGTTCTTGCAAGGCTCATGATAAAAATCAAGAGAGTTTGCAAGTCCCCAACAACAAATACGAGCTGCAAGGAAAGACCCCACTGGCAGGCAAAGGGATGAGGATGGATATGCTCCCTATAGATTCCAGCTCAAAGGCAACAGATTAAAATTGGCTCTGGGTTTAGAAGGAGGTCAGACACTCCAGATCGGGCCCAACATGAAGGTGGGTTGATGCCCAAGGCTAAGGCTCACTGAATTCCCCTCTCAGATCGCTGAGGCATGCAATTTGCAGATAGATTAATCAGATGAGTCTGACTTCCGTGGTTTCCTGGAGTCTACTCTCACGCTATAAAACCTTGCTGGGAGCAGGAAGAGACCCCAGCTGCAGCCTTACCTCCGGGGGATCCACTGAGGCCGAGAACGCTACGATGAAGCACCTGCAGAAACTCCTGCTCTCTCTCCTGCTGGTGACATGCCCCCCAGCCAAAGCCAGTAAGTAGAGCGGCCCGGAGGCGGGGAGAGGGCTGGGGAAGGAAGAGTCCCAGACAGCGCGTCTGTGCCCTGTGTCCTGTGACCCCCTCATCCTCAGTCCCGTGCATTGTAGACTATTCCTGGAATCGGATGGAAGGAGGAGGTGAAGCCAAGACCCGCTCCACACCCTACGTGGCCTATCTGCAAGGAAAGAACAACCAATTCTGTGGAGGCTTCCTAGTGGCCCCAAACTGGGTGATGACAGCGGCTCAGTGCTTTGTGTAAGTTTTTGGTATGTTCATACAGCACCTGGCACGACGAGATTGTCACACTGCCATGATCCAGGTAACATCTCCCAGATGGAGGTCTAACAGTTTGAGTCTCTTCCTTCATGGCTGTGGCCAAACTCTTTCCCTAGCAGGGAGTAGAGGCTGCTCTGCTGGGACAGGGGCTAGCACCGAAACCGCGAGGGTCTGTCCGCAGCTCTCCCTTGAGCCGTCCTTCCCCATGTCCCTCCCCAGCCCGTATTCAGATACTTACTTTTTACTCCCCCTCCATGACTGATTTTATCCTTCCCAGACATCAACAATGATAAGTCAGACCGGCTTCTTCCCTTGCTGTCACTGACCTGCTGGCATTGCAGGGATTGCTGGTGTCAGGCTTTGCCCTTTCTGCCACCAAAGACCTCCAAGACTGTTATCAGAGTTAATAATCTCTTACGAGCAAGGTGCTTGCCCATCTCTCTTCCATCCCTCCAGCTGGAGAAACTGGGGCATGGATAGGCAAGAGGGCTCTTCTAGATGCGCATGACTGTGTAGCTACTACGCTCCCCAGGGCTGACAGCTCTGCCCCAGTGCCAGTAACACAGGCCCAGGGCCAGTCCCCACATCTGAGCAGCATCTGGACAGTCTTGGCCCAGAGCAGGGTCCTGATTTAGAAATCCTTCCTTGGTGCAATGGACTTCCATGGGCCTACAAAGCCTAGACCAACAGCCCACATATCAGTAGACAGCAGCAGCATTGGACCAAATCTGCTCAGCTCCAGATCCAGAGGGAAAGTAACCCCTGCAGAGCTCTGGCCTGTCAGATGGGGACTTGCTCTGCCTCTTGGCTGGGTAGATTCACTGGCAGAGCTCCTCGCTCCCATCATTCTCCTTTAAAGCCCAGCTGGTCTCTCCTGGCCATGACCCTGGGAGATGTGCCTCAGTGTTACCAGGGAAAACAGGAGAAAGCTAATGACATACACTGTGCTTGATTTTACCAGACACAAACCTCTGACTGTCATCCTTGGAGCCCACACAATCCAGAGGAGAGAGGAAAGCTGGCAAACATTCGAAGTCCAAGAGTATCACTGCCACCCAGACTTCGTAAGTCCTAAGAAGGGAAATGACATCCTCTTGCTGAAGGTAACTACCTGCCTGGAGCACCTGCATGGTCCCGTCTGCCTGATGTGCAGGGTTGTAGCCCTGGAGCGGGAGGGGACAGCCTTTGTCACAGAACATTTACAGACCGAGCACTTTTTTCTGTATTTTCTGTCCCCTTGCCCAGCTGAAAGGCAATGCCACCAGCAACAGCTACGTTAGGACCATTTCCTTTGAAAAATCAAAAGTCCCTGGTGGGACTGCGTGCAGCATAGCTGGCTGGGGCTACAAAACCTCCGCTGGCATGTTACGTGAGGCCACCGTCACCATCATCAAACAAAGGGACTGCCTCAGCCACTACCCTGGACTTGCTGACAACTTGATTTGTGGCCGCAGTGGATCTGCTGGGGTACCTGAAAAGGTCAGTTTCCGACTTAGGGAGTAGAAGGTGGTTTCCCAGGTGCTGGGCACAAACCCCGTCTGGTCTAAAAAACTTCACTGAAAAGGTACAGTCTAAAATTGCTTCTTGTTGTCCCCTCACTTTGTCCCTCTCCCCCCTCCATGCTTCCTCACCAGCATCCCTCTCTCTTGCTGTCCTGGCACAAGTGGTACTCTGGGTCTTGATCTCCCAGGATCAGACCCACGGAGGGGCAGCAGCGTTCCTACTGACTGCAGGCATCATGCTTGTGCTCAGCCCTGGGCGAAGCAGAAGGGACAAGTGGATCCTTGTCTTCCCACAGCAGAGGACTTTGGAGTCTGCAATAGCACAAGTTTAGCTGAAGAGGGGTTTGCCCTAAATCTCGTAGCTGATCTGAGTGCGTTTTGTAGTGCTCTGCAGCCAGCAGAAGGGCAGAAATGAAGTGATACTTCAAACTTCAGCATTTGCCCAGCTGTAGCTGTGCTGCATCCCAGACAAAACTGCCAATGGTCCTTTTTGAACCACATACATTGCAAGTCCAGACTTCTCCGGGAAAGCTCTGTCCTGATATTTGCAGCCTTCCTGTTCTTTGCAAACACACCCTTTTCCCAGGGACCCCACGTAAATCAACACTGATCTCTCTCCTACTCCATTTTACAGAGTGATGCCGGGGATCCACTTGTCTGCAACAACAAAGCCTATGGCATCTTCTCCTATAGGCATAACAATTGGCCTGGTTTCTACACACACATTGCTCCTTTCCTTCCTTGGGTCAACAGAATCATGAAGTCAGCATGACTCTACTCTCCCCCACAGCTGCTGCCCTGGAAAACTCATCTTCAGGGCCCCATGCTCACCTGCTTTTTCTGCCTTTCTTCCTGGGAAATGTCTTCCAGTGATCCTCATGGACATGGCAAGGACTTCTTTCTGGCAAAGCCAAACTACGGCAGCGGGGGCTTGGAGCAGAGGTTGCACCTTGGCTGCGTTTGTTCCCTGTGCAAGCCAGAAAGTGCCCATCCACACAGTGCATGCCCCCACACTTTGCTGTTCTGATTTACCCCTTTGTCAAGCTGCTTGTAGCTACAGCTCTAGAAAGGAAACAGCAGGACAGCCCTGAGTGAGGTGACAGTAGGTGTTGGGATGTCTGCTGCTCTTTGGGGAAGGCAGTACAATTAAATCAGGGGGATGGCAGAGAGCAGCCTCCTCCCTGACCCTCACATCTGTGACACTGACTGCTGCTGCTGTCCCTGACCTCTGAAACCTGCTGCCTCCTTTCTCCCCTCTTGCTGTAGCTCCGGTGTTGTAAGAATACATAAAAACAATAAATCGCATCTGCATTTGACAGCCTTTTTCCTTCTGTGATTTGGTTTTCTCTTGGTCACTGGCTTCAGTCCTGAACAGCTGAGAAGAAAGTCACTGCTCAAACAGCTGAATCCCAAGCTGGAATTTTCTACCCTAACCAGTGGCCTCCATTTTCTGTCCCACCTAAACCCCCAGAATAGGTGTCAAGCCTGGTTTTCAGGGCAGGGGAAGCCTCTCAGCCTCCTCTCCCCAGTGTGGAGTGCTCAGCAAAACTGAAAAAGATGGTAATCAGTCATCTCCTGGCAGGAGATCGTCTCCCCCCAATATGCTGCAGTGTGAGCAGGGAGGAAAGAATGACTACACAGGGGAGCAGGCACTGAGCACGAGGGGTCCCTGGGGCTACAGGAGCACTTGCCACGTGTGCCCACCGGTGTTGCACAGGGGCAGAATTAGCCCATCTCATCACAGGGTGCCTGAGAACCACAGCCAAGGCTCCAGTCCCCGCAGTGCCCAAGTGCCCCATGAGACAATCCATGTCATGGGGCTGTGCCAACCCTTCTGCTGCCTGTGGCTTCTCAGGTTGTCAGACACCCGGGGGAGCAGCCACTCGCGTTGGCACACGCATTGGGCTACTCCAGCTGTGCAGCTGCCTGGAGGAACACACTACCACGGAAGGAGGTAAAGTACAGGGCCATTCCCTCCAGGAGGTTTATGTTGCTCAGAAGAAGGACCCGCAGTGTGCTCCAGAGCCCAGGCAGCCCCCAGCAGAGCCAGGCTCTCCACCACCCCGTTCTGCGGTGAAGGGGGTGTGTGCAAGAGACTGCTGTCTCTCTCGTGCAGATGTCCCGCTCACCAACCCCCAAGAGCACTCTGCCAAGTTCCACAGCCCCACTGAAGAGCAGTGACAGTAGAGATGGCCCACGCCGCTCACTGACACTCACCCCCCTGCCTGGAGCACCCTACAAGTTCCTTTGCCAGTACCTCCTGGCACAGCCTGAGAGCTTCTCACCTCCTTGCTGTTGGCTTCCAGGCAGTGGTCACATTCACCGAGGGAGGCCAGATAGATCAGAGCAGTCACACTCTCAAAGCAGCTGATCCATTTCCTCTGCTCCGACTTCTGCCCCTTAAAACATCCATGATCCTGCCAGGATGGAGGGTAAGCCAGAGGCAGGGATGCACTATTTTCCCCTTTGGATAGGCACTGCCTGGGAGCATGGTGTTGACAGGGGTCACAGACTCAGAGCCCCACAGGACTGTGCTGATGCATCTCAACAGGTTACCAGATATCGAGTGAGTTACTAAATGTAATCCCAAATGCACTCTGAGCCTGCCAAGAGCAAGTGAGCAGAAGCCTTACCAAGCCACCTCTTGGGCAGAGGACAGGAAGACCAGAGCCAGATGGAATTCAACTATCTGAAATTCAAGATGCAGGCAGCGTTTTGAACAAGAGAAGGCACAGAGGTGCAAAGGGTCTGCTTCCTGATAACCACAGCCCAGCCCAAGCAGAAGCAGAGGACACTAAGGTGCTGCCTTATTTCCCACTGGGGAAGAGAAAGGCAGCAAGAGAGAGCCCAAGGACGAGAGGCATGACTGAGAAGGAAGAAGCGAGGTGCAGGAGAGTTGTTTGGGAAAAGGTGAATCACATGCACTTGCCACACTCAAAGGGCTGACTGCTTTACAGGAGCTTCACGTTAATGTCCCATTCTGCACTGAGAAGTGGTATTCCTTGTTGCCAGCTGTAGGCATTTGGCTCTGCAGTGCATCCTGAAGAGTGGAAATATAAGAGCCCTCAGGTACCTGCTCCAGATGGGACAGAAAACTGCAGGGAGACACAGTACAAGGAAGCAGTCTGTCCCTTCAACCCGCAGTGCTGTGCCACATGTCTACATCATATGTTTGTCTAATTCTCAAGCCACACTCCCCTCATCCTCCATAGCTCGCTTCCAGTTCTCTTCTGGAGTCGGACAACTAGGTTCCTCCAGCAAAGAGGCAAGTGCTTTCCCAGATAGACACTGTGGAGGCAGATAGCACCAAACTTGACTTTCTCTGCCTGTAGCCAGTGTTGGAGTTGTCCAGCAAGCTTCATGCCCTCAGTTACCCTCCCCCATGTGCATCTTTTACATCATCTCCCAAAGCAGGTATACACTCATGCCTCTGGATGTCACAGTATAAATACAGCATCTTATAGGGCTGACACCACTGTTTCATTCTTTCTTGCAGATTTCAACAGAAGAAAAAAAAAATATTATCAAAGTCAAAGCCCTGTTTTTTTTTTCTGACCACATGTAACACAGAGTGCAGAAGAGATGTAGACCTATTGGCTGTGCCATGTGGGTACAACCAGTCCATTCCAGAAGGGAATACCCCCAGACAGCTTGGTGTGGTCAAACTGCACCAACTGGCTTAGAAGCAAAGACTTTGCTCCTGGTTCAAGCCACAAACGTGGACAGCCAGAACACTGACCCTCACCGTAAGCAAGATGACAATAGCACCTTGCACAGCAAGGTCTTGTACCGCAGCTGTAAGACAGTACTGCAGTACACAGTTTTATCTCAGATCTCTGCCAGCCCATAAAAGGGTGAAGTCAATCTATAGCAATAAAGGAAACGGAACTGGGAGTACTGCTCCTGCCCGCATACATTAACTATATCACCACCCTTCTCTTCCCACAAGCCCCTGTAGCTTGCAATAATATTCAACCACTGTATTACCGAGGCACAAACACCACAGAGTCAACCCCAATTTTGGTGAGTCAGGAAAGACATCCCACCCAAAGATTCAAGAGATTTTTGTGCCTGGTTGTACTGGAAAACAGGAGTGAAAGATGTAGGCATCAGTTCATTGGCGACTCAAAATCAGAGATGTTTCAGTGCTGCGTATTACAGTAGCGGCCAAATGCCCTGGTGACAGTGATGCTCCTGTGCAAGGTGCTGTATGGGCACACAGCAGAGTCAGTCCTCACACTGAAGGTGCTACAGAAACATGGCTAAAGGCAATAGAGGCATGGGCTTGCTTAAGGCTGCACAACAATGAAGCTGAAGAACCACCTCAGCATCCAGAGCAGCGTTTCTGGCATAGTCAGCTGGTGGTTCTCCTCACATACAGTCAGGCACACGTGCTCCCCCAAGGTCCTTCCAGCTGGTACTTTGGGGAGCTTCCTCCCTCTACCACATCTGCTACCCCCGGTCCCTCTTGATTGTCCTCCGTCCCACCTCTGCCCGGCTGTCATTGAACAGAAAATCAGCATCTCTCCCCCAGTGCCACTCGCCAAGAAGTAGCAGTTTCAGCTCCTGCCAGACTCATCTCTTCTCCCTCAGTATTTTGTTGATTTTGCTGTTGATCAGAATGACAGCTTTGTCCTCCACTAGTGGGAAACATGGGCAAACATGAGCAAACATGGCAGCAGCAGAAGCAGGAGAAGCACAGAGCTGTGGATGGGATTTAGGGAGAAGGGGGCTGCAGCAACTCAGCTCTTCAGAGCAGAGCGCAGTTTTGGGAGGCTCCGGCTTTGTCCCTCCCTGCTCCACCCTCCAACCCTGTGCATCCGGCTGTGGCTGGACTCAGGCAGGTGCCAGTCAGAGAAATCCTGATGAGCCCTGCATCACACACAAGTGTTCATCAAGATCCATTGAGTCATTCAGGTCTTTTTGGTGAAGTTGGCAGCAAAAAACAACCACACATTCCCACCACATCCTGACAGTCAGCAAACATTTTCTTCCTACATTTTGTGGTTTAAGACCAAAAAAAAAAAAAGAGACCCACCTCTTCTAGAATAGAGCTTGAAAATATTGTATCTGAAGGAAATTAATCCTGAGATTTGGCAAGTAACCCAGTGAGAGAATGAGAACAAATATTTCCATCAGGTGCTTAGGGTTTCATTGACAAAAGTAAAACATGATGAAACCCACTCTGCCAGTCCCACTAAGTTTTCAAGTGTCACGGTTTGGCCTCAGCCAGCAACAGAGCCACTGGGCCGCTTTCTCGACTCCCACGGCTGTGGGAGAAATCGGCAGAAAAAGGCAAAACTCGCGAGATGGTGCAGTCTAACAGAACAGCAAACGGGAAGAGAAAAAAAACAGTAACACCGATAAAGAGACATAAAGACGCAGTTACAGTACCGCCGCGCACGAGCCGGAGCCGGAGCCGGAGCCGGAGCCGGAGCCGGAGCCGGAGCCGGAGCCGGAGCCGGAGCCGGAGCCGGAGCCGGAGCCCGCCCGCGAGTGGCGACTGTTCCCTGTTCCCCGGCTAGCTCCTCTTATAGCCCAGGCATGGGTCACGTGGTATGGAATACCTGCCTCCCCTGCCGGCTCCTTGGGGAAATTAACCCCATCCCTGACGGAACCAGGACATCAAGTCACCAACAGTTCCTCCAGAAAACCAATTTCAGGATGTCCCTTGCTGCAGTTCTGTCCCACGTGGCAGCAGTGCCATTCAAGCCCAAGTTACAAAATTGGCTGAGCCTGCCAGGCCACACTTTCCCATGCCGTCCACAACCTCTCACCCACAAACCACGCAGGGAAAAACCTCACCGTCTGAGATACGCCACGCCATTACCTGGCCCGGGTGGGGGGGGCCACTAGCAATAGAGTTGAACGGTGAATCCCCACTCCCAGCTCAGAAAGAACCACCATAAGGAAATACGGCTTCTCGCATCCTCCTCTGGCACCTCTCGCACTGCCACCTCTGCCCCGGGGAGGGGAGGGAAATGGTATCTGACATATACAGATTCAGGCTCTTAAAAACAGAGCCACCCAATCCAAGAAGCAAGGATCTGCATCACTGGGAGCCAGCGCTTTCCGTTCCCCCCACGTGTGCCAAGGCCACTGCCGGTGCAGGGGTTTCTCGCCCAGGAGAGCCATGCAGCACAGGAACCGCACCTCTGACTGCACAGGGCGAGAGAGAGCTAATGGTACAGCGACTCCCACCCGCCTGGTGAGTGCTCAGGGTTAACATGCTGCTCATTGGCATACCCCGAGCTGCATCAGTCTGACTGAATTAATCTTAATTGGTGAGGGCATCTGCATATCGGCAAACCATCTGATCTGACAGAGCCCTGAAAAAGCACACTCTCGTCCACCAGCTGCAAGTACAGGGCATACAAAGTAGGCACAATGCCCGTAGGCCAGCTTCTGCATTCATGCGATGGAAGTGAAACACTGGCAAGTACAAGTGAACACAGAGAACCTCATCCTCTCCCGAATTTTGAAAGCCAGAAACTTTTTGAGTAAAAACTTCAGATCACAGAAGCACAGATTCTTTCCACCCATAAAAAGTGAGAGCAAACCTCTTCTATTCTCTACAGAAATACAGGGGAAAAATCCAGAAGAAAGCTTTTTTGAGAGGACTTTTCCCCAGACACTGCGCATGCACAATGCGACCACTGAAGGAGGAGTCCATACATTCCACATTGGACTCTTGGGCATCACACAGCACGGCAACTGCTGCTGAGAGGGGACGGAGAGGGAAGGAGTGTGGTAGACAGTGAAATGGTGAATGTATTCTATTTTACGCAGACAAAGGGCATTCCAGGACCATTGAGGCTTGTCTTTGAAAACAATATGAAAACACTAACTCTGCTCACTTTTTCTCCTCATGCGGATTTCCAAACATACCAGCTTTGATTGGGATTCCAGGTGAGACACTAGCAAAATTTGATAATCTATCCAAGCCTCGTGCAGGGCAGGGAAGAGACGAGGAGTTTTACAATAACGTTCTGTTTATACGGATCCTGTGCTGTAAGGAGGCCTGGCTTCTCTCCTCTCTTCACTGCTGCAACCACTCCCACCAAACCACAGGAGGTTCAGGACCTCAGAGCCACCAGGCACAGAACCCCAGTGAGTGTCACGCTGCAATAGCACTGCCAGACTTGGGAGAAACATCTGAGTCTGCACCTGCAGAACAAGCATTGCTCTCACTGCCCTTGATGCCACGTTTACTGTGGCCTTAACTACGGCCGCACACTTCAGGGCTTACAGCTGGGGAATGAGACCCAGCTCTCCAAAGAACAACAGAAAGCGAGTCTTCAGAGACAAGATGAATCTGACAGAAATGTGCCCAGCTGAGGTGTGGAGCTTGGTTCATACCCATACTATGCACTCGTAACAGAGAAAGCAGTCAGACAGCTGAAGACATTTAAGCAACCTCTGGAGAAAAATGGAACAAAATCAGACTCTTTATTATTAGAGCTGCCCAGGTAGTTTTGTAGGACATAGAGGTTTTGAACTTGAGAATATTTGCATTCTTCTAACTGCATAGAAGGTGATGGTGGGGGAAGAGATCTGTTTAAAGGACAGGAATCCAACAGCTTATTTATTGAGATTAGAACAGACAAATTACATTCTAAAATCAAAGACTAGGGGACAAAGTTTACAAAATTACTAATAAGAACATCTGTCTTTTTGAATCCAAACTTGTTCTTTTATTTTTTATCTGGAAGTTTTGATTAAGCCCAGTTTCACACCAACCAGTTCCTGTTCTTAAACCATTTTAAGCCAATAGATACACTTCAGTTTGCAGGTTACAACAAAAAGTTTCCTTACTATAGAAACATGATCTCCAAAATTTTTGAAAAGCAGCAGTCAGACTGAAGTTTTTGTGTTAAAAGAAAGCCGCTAATGGGTTTCATTTTTCAAGAAGTACTTCTGGAGAGCGTTTGCCTTTCCTTATGTTCACCTTTGCATAAGGATGACTTGTTAGAGCCGGTATAGTATCTGCAGCAGCGCTGGGTACAAAGCACTAGACCAAAGATTTTAAGATTCAAAGTACTTTCCAAGCCTAGTAATTCAAAACGTCTCAAAGTCCCCTAGGGCATTCACGTGACTAAGGAAAGCTATAACCGAACAAAGTTATCAGTGATTTTTGCTGCAGGTGATGATGTTGCACAAAGAGAGCACGTTTATGCTGTGGGTTTTACATGCACACAGTGCCCTCTTTGGGTTAGCAAAAGCACGTGTTCTTCAAGGTTCTATCTCTAAACAACTTCTGAATTGATCCAAAAAAATCTTACCTCTAAAAAAACTTTTTCGACAAAGCATGAGATTGCAGTTTGGAAGTAAATTCATTGCAGGCACCTCTTTCCCCTAGGATTCTTTACAACATTTAATCATGCTGCCAAATCCGTTCCAGAAGAATTCCAGGGATATTCTCATCCTATATCACCTCTACTTTGCAAAGAGCCTCACTGAAGCTATCAGCTGTTTGCAGTACTAGAGACTGAAGGTCTGAGCCACTGGGAGGGAGTATCCGAACCAGCACAGCAGGAGAGACCTGCCCTTCGGGTGCTTCATACAAGCACCGGTTATTTCCACGGCCAGGATCTATGGATACGCACCTGTGATGAAGGGAGGAGCAATTCTGGGAGCAGTCAATAGGAGTGGCCAGTGACAACAGGTAACAGCACCCAACTGGGCATTCAACCAGTCCCCAGGCTGCATCCCTCGTCCCTGCTGAGCCACATCCTCGCCCATCTCGGAAGCCAGGTCACCCAGAAGCTTTCACAGCCCAAATGCTGAGTCTCATACAGCCTGGCATGGGAACCACAAGAACTCTCCAGAAACCATGAGTGCTCAACCCAAGGTGATACAGATGTTACAAAAATTGCTTGTAGAGGCATAGATTCCCGATTGGACTGCACTGCAGAAGATAAAACAGCTCAAAGACAAATACACTGAACAGGTATGCCTGAGGAGAGTACACAGACAAGAGTTCATTTTAGAAATGGCTAACGGTGCAAGCTTTTGCTGGGAAGCTACTGAGATATCATGGAGAGGAGACTACACATACAATTTTTTTTCAACTAGCTTCAAAAACCAGAGAGAAAGAAGGCAGAAGATTTGTCCAAGGTGGTTTCTGGAAGCCTTAATTTCCATCCTGACTATTTCCCATCAGTTCTTATCGCTTTTGTTTGTAGGGACACATACACTATAAAAGCTTTTTTTTTTTTAATATTTAATATTTTTTTAATATTTTAGAAAAAAGTTTTTATCTACCTGCATTCCAAAGCACTACCTTCACAAACAGGTAATTGCAGTATTTATTCAAATGCCTTCACGTCAGAAGAGATTGGCTTCTGCAATGGAGGGACTCATGATTTCCGTGTTCTATATTTGAGCTATCTGGAGCTTATCACAATGACTCAGTATGATAAAAGTGGGCAATGAAACGGGAGGCAGGACCCAGCAGCCTTCAGAGGGCAGATGTGCTGCACAGGAAAACAAACACATAAATTAGAGGCCAAGAGTGCTGGATGGATGCCCCTCGCTGAGCCTGGGGTCCAGGAAATCACTGCTCGTGACAGCAAAGTTGCATCAACAGCTGCCGTTCAAACAAGCAAAGCTGCTCTGTGCCTCTGACCTGCATGCTGTAGATTGCAAGAGTCCTGCATAAGGCAACTTGGGGTCAGGCTAGGCACAGGAAAGAAAACTGAAGTGAAAGGAGGGAGGCATTATATTCCTGCTTTATAAATTTCAGATGACATTTTATTCATGCTGCACAGGTGCATCCTTAGCTTTCCCAAGTGAGCAAATGTTACGCTCAAAGAAAAGAGCTTTTTCTCTCTATGAGGATGATGGCTGTCCAAGGACAAGGAGAACCCCAAATTCTCTCTTCTTTGCCCTCTTCTTCTGCATGGGATGTTTTAATATGAAGAAGATCGAAATTGATTTCCTTAATGTCTGGGTCCACACATGTACATAATCCCGAGGACCTGTTCTGGTGTTGGCAGTAACACCTAATGGCCAGGCCTGAAGTGACTTGCAGCACTAACAAAACCCCAGTCCCTGAGCCAGCACACCTTACCAGAATACTCACCTGGCCCACAGCCCAGATCTGACAGCCCTCTTTTCCCAAGCGTCTGGTGAGAGCAGGTGAAAGGAGAAAGGCATTGTCCAGGCAGCAGCACAGCTCCGCACCGCAGCCGCTCCTGTGTTCCCAAGACCTCTCCTCACAGCATGGGGTACTGCCTGCACAGGACAAAGGAGCTGAAGGGTCTCACCCCCGGTTGCTGGGGTGGAGGCTAGGAGCTCACTGTCTTGTTGGAAATGGTTTACTCAGTCTGCGTTTGAGGGGCCCTTGGGAAAGACAGCAACTGCGAGCAAGCTGCATGGACTGTTCTATCAGCTGCTGCTCCCAGCTGCCCCTTTCCCAGGGCCACTCCAGGACAGGCAAGGACCCACCATCCCGCATGAAGCATTGCAGCTTGTTCAGCGCAGAGACTGCACCTGTGCTGCACACCTGCAGCACGTATGGGCAATTTGCACAGTATCATGGCTGGAGGCAGCAAAAGGCCAGACCACAAGGCCCTCTTGCAGTCAGTTGGGAATACTGGTCATTAAGACTTTACCTTCTTCCATGAAGAGTCTGAATCTGTCACTATGCTTTATTTAAATGGAGCATATTATACTTGCTCTGCAAAGAATGGCACAACACATGACCCACATGGAGCTGAAGGAAATAAACAACAAACTAAACACACTTCTTTCAGCTACTAATTTCATGCTTTCCAGCTGGTAAGAACGCAGAACTACTGAGAAAAGCAATGTACATTCACTTTAATTAGAAAACAGCGATGACAGAAATACCTGCCAATATTATGGCTAACTAGATTGGAGTGATCCTCCTGGTTCAAGACGAAACACAGCATCTCAGGCTGTCCAGTACCTGCCACTTCACCTGTGCATTAAATGACATAAAAGGGAGTAGAACATCCTTGGCTGCAGCTTCCTGAAAACATGGTAAACCTTACACTGAGGAAGTTTGATGTCTCTACCCACTCACAGCTGATTTCATTTGAAATTCATGGAGAACAATCCTAGAGAAGGAGAATTAAATTCTAGAAACTCCATCCCAGGAAATCCCTTTGTGAAAGCTTTCACAATCATCCATCCCTGGACTCCTAAAGGGCTAAATTTAAGCAGTGTTCCTATTTCAGTCCATGTTGCTAACAAACAAGACTGGAAGCAGGTCTGGTCCCACCAGCATTTCTGCTACTGGCAACATATCCTGCAAGATACATGCCTGAAATGGGCTGATGCTACCAGAGGCAGCAGCAAAGACTGACAGCTTCACTTAGCAATTCTACTCAAAAAAGCTGTAAAAATTTAAGTCAAGGTGCCACCATTGCAGCCCTGTATCTTAAAACCCTAGTCGGCCACTCTTCACACTTCAGAATTATTTGTACAGTATGTTATATATGGTTGTTGCGTATTATACCTTGTATTTACCAAAACTCACTTTGTTTCTATGCCTCAGAGTCCCGATTTTCTGAGCAAGGACAACATTGCTAGCTAGGAGGGCAGAGTATGCTTCAATCAGATGCAGGTCCCACAGAGTACAGAAGTTGTTCAGCCGACCAGAAGGAGGGGGAGAGAAGAGACAGGAGTGAAGAAATGCATACGTGACCATCACGGCTTTTAGGAACAAAATTTATTCCAATTTCAAACAGAGAATTTATTTCAGGAGAAAGATATGAAAATCAATTTCCATCAGATATTTCTGTAATAAGGGGTTTTGCCCAGCAGTCAGAGTGGGATCATTCCAAGAAACAATCACACTCCTGGACAGGAATGAGACAGTTTGGAGCCTGAATAGATCCTGACACTGGGCATCTTATTCAGAAACTCCTTTACCCTACCCTCTTCCCTCCCCCCACCCCAATACACACAACAATACATGCATTGCAAATGACAAGGTTTAAAAACAGCATTTTATATAGTATCTTTTTAAATAGGATAATGTTTAAATTGTCTTAAATCAGGATCCTATAATATACAAGTATAACCAAATAATTTCCACCACATTGGCACTTGTAAAGAGTCTCTGGCACTACTAAAGAAGGGGCATTGGCACAAACCATACTCTTATAAAACTGGGTGCTGCATAACACACTTTATCTCTGCTGGACTCTAACAACCTGGGCTCTGTACAGTACAATACAATGGTCAGCACACTCCGGAAGTACTTTTTTTTAAAAAAAAAAAACCAAAACAATAAAACACATGAAGAAAAAACATAGTTGAACGCAAGGCCAACATTGCTAGGAAGCAACAACAAGAGACCAAAAAATTCAACTCTGGGAGAAGGGGAGACAGGCAGAAAGGGCAGGAGCTATCTGACATGCTGAAGCAGGAAGGGGTTGTTGCTCACCAAGTAGCCAATCCACACAGAATGGTACAAAGAAATGGGATGGTCCTCTCCTCACTGACTTCAAGTTTCAAATTGGTTCAAAGTATGTTGGTTTCTTCAGCAGAACAAAGATAAAAAGTGCACAAGGAGCAGAGGTTAGCCAAGAGACCAATTCCTCAGACTCAAGATTCTAGATTGTCTACAAGAACCCGATTCCACCTCTTTTCTGAAGGTTAATTTGTCGTCTCAACCTGCAGAAAATTCTGACTGGTCTCACTTTCAGAAAAGATAATATAGGCAAATTTGGTTTAAGGTTTGGCACTTTTGTCAGAGCAGGCATTTGCCAAAGGGCCAGCCAATAGAGACATGAACCAGTTCTGCAGGAATGCTTCACTGGTCAAGCTGGAGGCACCCAAGCTACTGCTTGCTAAGAAAAGCACGTGCTAACACTGGTATCTTCTCACATATAACATAGTCCACAGACAATTCCAGATTATGTGTACAAGTCTGACCCATTCCTCCCCTAATTCAGAATGAGGTTTCAGGAACTCATGAGATAACCATCCCATAATATTCTCCCCTTCCCTTTGCAATAATCATCACACCAAGCCAGTTATAGGCCAACAGCTACACCAAGTAGGTACAGCTCAGTAATGTACAGCGTGTGCTTAAATCCTTGTGCCCACAGCCTCCCACTGTTCCCCACGACAACACAGATTCACTCTGCAAGAGACAGAAGCCAAGATCCCTCCTCCTGTGCCAGGGCAGCAGCTCTTAAGTAAGGGGAGGATACAAAACAAAGAAAAGTTTCTGATTCAAGTGGAAGTACCACCATCATTCACCTTGGAAAAAAAAACTTCTGGGAATTTATTTCCAAGAACCTGTACATCTCAGTGCCAGGTTTGCTGCTGGCAATAGTTGTAGTGTGAACCATTTACAAGAGGATCACAGAAGCAGAAGAGGCCAGTGCTGCCATCTGCTTCATGAACAGCACTCAGAATACACAAATATGATTATAAATTCCTCTTTATAGGACAGTTTCTACAAAATGGATCATTTTGGCATAAAGACAAAAAAAGCAGTAAAATTGATGCAAAGCTGTCTGACACATGGGAATCCCTCTCATTCCTCCCAAGTGTTAAATGCAGTCCAGAGCATGGCTAGTCTAAAGAGATGCTGTGTTTCCCTCAGCATCACCACTCAGCCAGACTGGCTCTTCAACCGTTGGTCCCATGGCTACTGGTCCAACTTGAGCTCTCTAATCACTCTTAGCAGAGCTTGCTTTCTTCTGTAGTGCTCTGAGACATACAGAGGCTTCCCTCAGCTATTCCGGAAAACAAGAGGGACCTATAAACAGAATTACTCAAAATTATGTCCCTCCATATTTTAGTGTTCTAGATCAAAGCATCTTAAGCATCTCAGACAGTTAAGATTTACTCTTACATGTTGTGCAAAACACTGATGTAGTGCTCTGTCTACAAAAGAGACAAAATATCAACAGCCCCCTTCAACAGTGAACCTCATTTAGTCTTTATCTACTGGCAGCCCGCTGGCCTTCAAGGGGGCAATCTGGTTGATCCAGAGAATTTGGACCCAATGCTACTTGTTGGAATTGAAACAGAAGCATTAGCGATGGCTAAACGGCACACGTCCAGAGGTGGGTCAGATTTCCCTGTTTCCTACTCACTCTTTGCCTTGCCGCTGCAGTTATCTTCCAGGCCGGCAACAGGTCTTCAGCACATTTGTTCACTTGCCTCAGCCGCTGGAAAAAGCTCTCTAATGTGCAAAGACTTCACATCCTTCTGCTTAGTGGAGTTTCATTTGGAATCCAGAAGCTAGAACTACTTCCACTCTGCCTTCCACCTGTACCAGCAAACCCTGCTGTCTCTGCCTCTACTCTCCTGCTAAACAAAAGCGCAACCAGAGCAGGGCTTTCTGGATTCCATAGCAGCCGCGTGCTCCAGCCATGACTACTGTAACTTGATTATCACATGCACCCTGGAGCAAGTATGTGTGCAAGTCTTCCAAAGAGGATCCATACTCCTCTACAGAGAAACACAGCAGCATGTGCCTCAGGGGAATGCATAAACAGGAGAGAGAGAGTTGCCACTCCCTCCAAGAGCTATCCTCAACGGTTTCAAGTAAGAATCCTACTTATGTCCCAAAGTTTGTCACCCACCAACTCTGGTCCTTTCTCAAAATCTGCAAGTTGGACAGGACCAAAGAATTCTTACCAAGTCATTCAACACACTGGCACAAAATGCAATAAACAAGGCTTGTTTGCTACTAGCAGCAAGAAAAGAACTAGAGGGTGGCACAAGACTAAGATTTTCAATCCAGCCAAAGTTTGATGTTTAGATGCCACAATTACTCAGTGTGCTTTTTGATATTTGCTGCATAGAGAAGTTGCTCACTTGATGTCATATACTCTACTCAACAGTTTCTTTCTGCAAATTGAGCCTTGTGCGCTTGCATGCGCTTGTGGTGTGTGGGGATGTGTGTATGTGTGAGAAAAAAATAAAAACAAAATAAAATAAAAAAAGAACAATTACAGTCAGGCACTTCCCCAGGCTCAGCAGCTATTGCTCCAAGAGCTTCCATCATTTGTAGTCCATGAACAAAATACAGTAACACGTAGCAAACTATGTATAGAACATCAATAATTTAAAAAAAAAAAAAATAATAATCACAGTCTCCATACCTTTTATAATTGATAAGAAAAAAAAATAACTCAGAACTAGAACATATAAAGAATGGAAAAGTGATGGCTTTTTTTTTTTCGTTTTGCCTTTTCCTTTTTTTTTGCACAATAGTTGGAGAGCAATCGCTCCTCCCCAACATTTCATCACAGTGAACCATGGAGCGTGTCCTGGGGAAGGAAAAGAAGGGGGGAGGGGGGGGGCAAAAAAAAAAAAAGCAAGCAGAATTAGCAAATTACACCAGAGGCACCCTATAGCACAAGGCAAAGGGACCAGTAGCATTCTGCACTCCCACAGTCCAGTGAATTCACAATCTCGGCTGGAAAGTTATTTTTGTCTATATATATACCATGGGCATGAAAGGGGGGGAAGGAAAAAAAAAAAGGGGCTAAGCAACAAAGGAAAGCTCAAGATGAGACTGCCTTAGCTGTTTGGCAAAAATTAAGAAGTAAGCAAGGTGCTGAAGAAATGAGGCATATCCCCGTTAACTGTGAAATAAAAGCAATTTGTTAAAAATATGAAATCAACTACTCTGTGGACAGAGACATGAGACTCCAGGATAACACTGAGCACTTGCCACTCCACAGATCAGACAATTTGCAATCATTACATCATCAAAAATTAAAACTTTTTTCCTGTCATATTTAAAATTTCTTTTTTTGTCTTTTCTTCACAATGAAGCCTCTCAAGGGGCCAAGAGCAGAGCAGGTCAAACCAGGTTGTACTCCTTCAGGTTGAGCTGTAGGATGGTGTCCTTGACAGCTGCAAAGACGAAACGGATGTTTTCTGTGTCTGTGGCACATGTGAAGTGAGAATAGATGATTTTATCGCTGTCTGGATTTAAATCCACAAACATCTTGAGAATGAACTCACGGGCTGCCTGTGCATCCCTCTGTGGGCCTGCAGCAAACAAAGGAACCCGTTAATTGATTTATGCTAAGTGCATCCCCCAGTTTGATCCATCAGAATAATTGCTAGCACACTTTTTTCTTAAGGGTTAGAGAGCTATAAAGAAGAAATTAAGATCATCTATTGCATTAAAGCCCCAGGAGCTGAAGTGTCTTATGCTTTTCAGTTATCTAACCATAACCTACAAAAGGCATTTTTCCAAGGCTGAGAGTTTTGACAGAAACCAAGGCTTCATTTCAGACCGTGCTTTGAAACACAGCACTTGGTATAACTCTGTATGCACTGTGTTCACTAGATAACAGTGACAGATGCTGGATATACATAACACAATGCTCTTTTCTTGAGATGGGATATATATTTCTTCATAATATATAGATGGATCTTACGCGCTGAAGGACACAAGCGTATGTTTTGCAAACAAGGGTCATCTTCAGCCAACACTGAAGTCTGTCCTAACTGGCTGGTCAATTCACAGGACCTAAAAACTGGAATTTCTGCCATTATTTACTTTATATTGCTGACAACTCCTCAGAAAAACATCACCTACTGATATTTCTCTCACAGTACTGGTGTTGTCACATTCTCCATTGCAAGGACCATCTCTTGAGAGGCAGTCTGATGGGCTACCTTCCACTCACAAGCCATGCAGCATCCCGGGAGGAGCTACAGTAAATACTTACAGGAAAAAAAATGAAAGTATGTGACACTTCCTGACGCTGTGATCTTGTCTCCAGCTGTTACGTTATATTAGAAGTACACACTATTTGACCAATAAACTCACCAGCCATTCCCAGCCTGCTGTAAAAACATCATGTTTTCCACCATTGACAATTTCAGAGTGCTTGTGCTTTCAGACAGCAGGGGGCATGAAACTCCAGAAGCTGGAGAACAACTAATAAGGCCAACTTTAAAAGCACTTCATTGAAGAGCTTGAAATGCTGTTTTGGCTAAAGAATTTTGTTTCAGATGGGAATTTCTCTGTTTCCCATAGATATTACTTTTCCACAGCTGCAGATGACACACTAATAGGAATTTCATGCTAGCTGAGATTTTTCAGCACCATCGTTTGAACAACTTGGGTATTTGATCAGTCAGTTTCTCAAAACAAGGACTCATGTCACCTCTTGACTACAGTATACCAGCGAATCGTCACATGTTTATGAAAGAGGTTATATGTACAAGCATACAGGTAGGAAAGTTAAATGTCCATTATTTAATACTTTGAAGTGCATATTGGGAGGGGGGGCAGGGGCTTGGGAGCAATTCTTCATCTAGGAGAGGTTCATTATTTGATCATTCAATCAGATTCCAGTTATCTACATATGATTAAGACATTTTTGTGACATCTTCTCATTGTTGTAGGTATTCCTTCTCAAATTAAGATATTTTCCCCATGTCTAGATCTGAGTTTTCTTTAGAAACCAAAAAAATTCTAACCAAACCACCCCACCCCTTCTTCTAGATATATGTGTTCCTTCTTAAAAGCGACTCACCATCAAACTCTGGGAAATAGTCAACAAGGTGGGAATATAGGATCTTGTCTTCCAACAGATCTTTCTTGTTGAGAAACAGGATAACAGAAGAGTTTTGGAACCATGGATAAGTGATAATGGTTCGAAAGAGAGCTTTACTCTCTTCCATCCGGTTCTGAAATAAGAAAAAGAAAGCCTTGTTTTCACAAATGAGCCCTAAGATGCCTTTCTGCTACCTGCACACGTACTCAGATCTGTATCGATCCAGCACCTCAGATACTGTACACAGAATACTTTGGCGCCAGGTAAGTTCTGGCTTAAGCTGTGCTAGTAAATGCAAAGGAAATGCAAAATCTGATGGACTCAAGCTTCGTTTAACTGGCAAGCTATTCATATAAAAAGGCTTAAAAGTCATTGTAGGCTTTGATCATCATGTGAGAGGACTGGCTACGATACTTTGTGAACACGCTTTGTCTAGTAGAAAAGGAGTAACTGCTGTTACCTAATGGCATTTTTTTAATCTATTAGGAAGTGCAAAAATTCAGTATTGCATCTTCAAAGAGACCAGTCACTATCTAACTAGATAGCAGTCACAGCACAAAGTAATTCAGTGTGGAAAAGAGGAATGGGTGATTTTTAAGAGCATGCCATCACATTGCACAGTACCTTCCAAGGCACACAGAACTCAGCAATTTCAGAGTATTTCAGTATTACTTGAGAAGTACAGATGATCTGAATGCACTGTGCATTTTCCATTCTCAGGGACATCATGACCCATTGAGGCTCACATTCCCTTTGCAATAGGAAGAACTGGAGGCCAAAACCAGTAATACTTAATAATACAACTTGGCACCAAGCACTTCAGTGCCAATCTCTAAGAAGCTAGACAGACATTCCTCCTTTCCTTCCACCCTCCTGCAGAATTCCATTCTTTGGCTTACCTCATTATCAGATTCCACCAGAACTTGGTCATATTCACTAAGTGCTACTAAAAACATGATGGAAGTCACATTTTCAAAGCAATGGATCCACTTCCTTCGTTCTGATCTTTGACCTCCAACATCCACCATTCTAAGGAAGATAAATACATATAGTATCACAGAAGTAGCTGCAGTCGTCTATCTGAATGCAAAGGACCAGCATACGATGAGAACAAACGTGACTCTCTACCATTCAAGTTAACTTGGCACGTGATAATATGTGCTTGCTAACAAAACCATCAAGTTTACAAAATATCTTGTTCCAGAAATATATCAAACTGAAGAGATGGCCATAGGTGAGTGATACCAAATCCAAATCCCAAATATCAGCATTACCATTTTTAGTTTCATTCTGCTCTGGCTTTTTAAGTAGCAGTCCTGAGTCTGAAAAGACAAGCCCTTCAAAACTCTGCTCTGTCAAATGAGCAAACTGTTTTTTATTTTTTATTAAAGCACCTGCTTGCCTCAAAACTTGTCTCACACAGACAGCTTTCTTAGGTATTAAACTCTTCTTAGAACATGCTATTAACAGTTACGCACTTCAGCTCCTCAGTTGTAAGTCCCATCTGCATAGTACGCTAAAATTATTTTGTCACTCACCTAAAATGCAACACACCCGATCCACCTTTGCTAAAACCCTATATCTGTTTCATAAGTCAGCAAACCAGACAGGGAGAGTAACTTTCTGTGTATCTGCAACTGAATGGTTTGAGAGAGAGGATGCAGGCTTCTTTACTCCTCTCTTGTAATGTCAACACTGCAGTAGAGAAGGGCAGCCAGCATGTAAGTACCAGACAGCTAGGGAGAAAATTGCTTTGCAATAGACAGGCATGTCATTGTGCCCTTTATGCCATGCTCAATTGCTGGCTTAAGCCTCCAAATACCATCTACTGCTGCAGCAGCATAGGCAGCAAATTTTGGTATCATCCTGAGAGCACAAGGTAGGCACAGAAACCCATCTCTGAAGGCAGATACTAGGTATCACATATTAGGACATATTCCTGGACAAAAAGTGGTCTCTTTTTGAAGGAAAAACAAATTCTCAAAAAGTTGTTTGAGCTAAGCATTCTTAAAGGGAAATACATTTCAAGGCAAGCATTGCCCAGAGTAAGCTTCCCCCTCCTCCCCTTGGTGGCTTAAGCTACCAACAGTTCACTCAGCTGCCTCAGAAGCCACCACTTCAGCCTCAGATGCCAGCAACACAATCCTTCTGAGGAAGGACACCAGTTCCAGCAAGATGGTTAGCTGGGCTTTAAGTGTCACTGATTCAAAAGCATGTTCTGTTTTGTGAGTGTCAACACTTCAGCTTGGAGTTTTCCCTTAATTAGAATAAAATGTTACACCATCCCCATTACAGAAGCACCTGTCAGCCGATACCTCAGAATTTCGCAGCATGTACATCCACTCAAGCCTCTCAACTAAGCACCTGGACAGTCTAAAGCAATCCAGAACTCATCCTTTCTGAAACCATATCACTCCTCTCTCAGTTCAACTGTAACATGAATACACTTTCAGTACCTGAAGATAATATTCTCTAGGTCAAAGGGGTACTCTATGATACCGGTTGTAGGAACTCTAACCCGTAGCACATCTTGCTGAGTTGGTAGATATCCTGGGGTAGCGATACGATCCACATCGCTAAGATAGCTACAAGAAGCAAAATGGAAAAAAAAAAAAAACAAACAAAAAAAACTACCTTAGGTTGCAGCACATAAATATACAGATTTAAACACTGCTACATTTAATCTTCCCCTAGCATAATAAGAAAGTCAGAAGTCACCTGAACCATTTAAAATATGATGTGGAAAAATAACAGAATATACCTTTGGGGAACCATACTTCACCAGTCATCCCCTTCGGAAGATAAACAGATACATTAAGGACAACTTTACCAACTCTGCATAGGAGCGTGGAACACAATCTTTACTAGAGAGAAAGTTTAAGCACAGTGGATGCTTATGTTTCAGAATTAAGTCTCATCTGAGGTTTTCTATTTATAAGTGAACCTATGTTAGACGCAGATTTTGTTAATAATAAATCCATTAAGTTACACATCCATATATACCTGTAGGACAAAGGACAAATCTGAAGAGAAAGTGCAACACTTCTGCTGCCTAAGAGCCAGGACGGACATAGATGGCTTAAGGTAGAGATTCTAGCCTCAGGTATATACAGAAGCAGATGCGTGAACAACTGTCTTTTATCACCCACCAGAACACTTCATACCCTCATGAAAAGTAGCAAATGGTAAAGAATTTCCAGATCTAAATCTATCCCCAAATACACATAGCTTCCCCCATCTCCAGCAAAGCTCTTTGCCTTTCTGGAGCCAGATTCAAACAAGTTACCAGTTACCTGCTCCCACTGCTCTTTCATCTTAACTTTCTCTAAGGATACTTCTGGCTGATAGAGACAAAATGCCTCTCTCGTATGCCTATGATTTTTATCCCAATACATGTAGCCAGTAGAGACTGTGCAGCTTGTCAAAAACACTAGTGAGACTCATCCACCTCAATGAAAAAGATAAAGCGTACTTCAAACAAACTACGTAGTGAAATCTACAGCAGTGTTCCTGCCCTTTGAAACAAACTCTAGAAAAAGGAGAAACTGGACAGGTATTATTTGTTAGACCATCACCACCATCTACAAGTGCATGCCAGCAATTATATACTTACTATTTAGCTGAGTCAGAAAGCTGATATTCTCTTCTCCTGTCATAACACTCTTGTATTCCAGGGTCGTTCCACAATGTTTTAATTGCACTTACATATGGCTGCTCAAATGTCATGACCTTTTCTACATCCACTTCCCGGATCAGCACTGCATTGGCCTGGAGATTGAAAAGCAAAGAAAAAAAAAAAAAAAGGGAGGGAGGTGTAGGGGGGGGGCGGGATCGGGAGCAGGGGGTACCAGTCACAGGCAATCAAAAAATTCTCAGATGAACTAAATCTTTACATTATGACTTCAAGGATCCACAGGCTGGTTGTGGATCAGGTTGCTAAGTCCAGAGGGACAGTGGGTAAACTATAAATCTAAGACACAGCAGACAGCAGCAAAATTCCCCCAAAGCATCATATGCTCCTTCACAGAATAAGCTGTAAAACAGCAGGTTTCACCTATCATTAGATCACCAGGTGTTTTGAAACACAGTGGTTTCCAAGGCAGAGCACTCACTGTGAGGAACCACAGGCTGCCCAGCTTCTGAGGAGGTCCAACTGCAGTTGGGTAACACATTGCTATCTCAGGTTTGTTACAAAAAAAAAAAAAAAATTAAACTACATTTTTAATAGCAACAGAGACATTGTTTAAGCATACTTCAATCATGACCCCTTTTGAGAGAGAAAATAAAAATGCCCACCCAACAACCTATAAGCAGAGGAAGGACTACAGTCATTACAACAGCCTATGGCATCTCTGAAGTTATTATCCACACCATGCTGCTTTCTGAAATCTTTAGTGCACTTGCCACAGGAAGGGGCTTTTGCCTATACCACCTATACCAGGAAAAATGGAAAACCAAACCAAACCAAGTTCTGCAAATGTTATCATAAGTAAAAGTTGGCAGATTATACCTAACAAAACACCTTCACCATGCCCCAGGCAAAGCACAGGCAAGGCAAGCTTCCTCACACCCTACCCATTCTAATCACTGAGATTGCAGAACCTCTCTAAAGGCAAAAAACGGTGTTCAGACTCAAGAATTCCTGGTGCACCATCCAGTCCCTATCAACAATTATTAAAAAAAACAGCTTCAAGTTACTGTGTGTCAGAACAGGTACAATACATTAATATTTTTAAGTGAAATTGTACTAAGCATTAAAGAAGCAAAACACACTAAAAAAGAAAAAAAAAATCTAATTTCCTGGTGCACCCTCGCCCTTCCTGTCCTCCCCAAAAAAGCTGAAACAATTTAGACCAGATCAGACTGAAAAAATTATTTCTGCACCCAAAATCAGTAAGCCAGACTTCTGTGGTTGTGACCAATATCCTTTAAGAAAGGTCTGTACCTTTGGTCCGTACCTACCAGAAAAACTGACAGACTGCAGTAAGAGTGGTAGCTACCAACAGAGGTGCCTTTTGGGTCCAGCATGTATTTTGTCAGCTTCAAGTTCCAATGCAAATAATATCTCATGTAAAGAAAAGTCCAACACATTTAACAATACTGAATCCTTGAAATGAGTAGGAAGAACCCCTGTCCTATACCCTGCCCTATATTGTATCCCAGTCCCTTGCTCCCACCACTCATGATGCAGATCAGTGCACAAACCATCCTGAGAAAGTTGCTCTACCCCTTAACACAACCAAGTAAATTGAGTCAGCTATCACCAAAACGACATAAAAAAGCAGTTCTTAAGCACCAAACATTTATGGGAAGGAGTTCACAGAGGTTGAGATTGCAATGCAGGAGGACACAAACAAACAGGAACCTAGAAATCAAATCCTAGAATCCCCATTGCCTAAAGAAACATGCAAAAATAGAGAGAAACTTACCTTGTTCTGTTCATATTTGTACAGAATCTTCAGGGTTTCCATGGCCCTGATCATAGACTGCATGGCAGTGAAGATGTTTTGGTACACCAGCTTGGTGAAGCCTTTTTTGTCCTCTTCAGAGTAGCCTGAGCCATGAATTATACGCATTTGCTTAATGAATGTGCTTTTTCCACTCTCCCCAGTGCCTACAGAATGCAAGAGAGAGAGTTAGGAGCCATCACAAGCAAGGCTTGCTACAGAAGAAAGCAAGCTAACATCAACTACACCATACCCCTAAGTTCCTATTACTATACCCAAGTACATGCTACTTCCAACCACTTTTTTAGTCACTTTCCAGAATATTAAAAGACGGTCTGGATGGCCCTGCTCATCCCCACTACGAACCTAACAGCATAGAAGGAAGACATCTTGTCCTTTACAGCAGCCTTCAAAAGCAGCTCTGGTACTTATTCCAAATCTCACATTACAGCCACTCCCACACGTTCTGCGTCAAAAGGCCCTTGTCCGTCACACCTGACCTATTCCCAGATACTCCAGCAAGATGCTACAATCACCACACCAGCCAGAGAGGGCCCTGATGCACTCTCAAGTTGATAAGTACTGCAAACTGAGATGACAGTGAGTGGGCTGGGGGAAGCCTATTTGCACAGTAAAAAGGGAATTTTCTTTTGCTGTGATTTGGCACAAAATGCTCTTTACCTTATAGACTATGTGTCTTTTCACAGAAAAGAACTGAACACAACAGAAAAATCAACTCTAAAGGAGAATGGAACTCGAGAAACTACTTGCTTATCCACCTGATGTGAACAACCCAGTCAGTGCATCAGTGCCTAGTTTCCCAAACTACTGTGGAAACATAATGTTTGCTCTTAAGGACTGAAATTATCATCATCATTGTGGCAAGATACCTCTAATACTGGTTGCAGCCTTTGGATATTATAGGGTTAAAAATAGCAACTGGCAGGGAGAACAGAGTAGGATGTTGCTCACAGCTGTCTGCACTCCATCTTGATCCCTAACAGACAGCAAGCTGCTCAGCAAGGCTACCCATTCCTTATTACACAGGTTTACTGTCCCAGAGAAGCTGGGTCTTGGAGTGGGTGGGAGGGCAAGGCACCCTCGCACCAATGCCAGCACATTAAACCATCCAGCCCTCTCAGCACCTGCTTCCTGCAGTCAGTTGGGCAGATACTCCCACTCCTACGTTTATGGCCCCAGAAAAGTGTCGTTTAACATGCAAAGGCCAACAGATGATATAAAAAGATGGTGGGAAATTTCTAACACAGTAAGTACAAGAGAAAAACATCATCAGATATAGCATCCATGCCGTCAGACAGCCTTGTTAAATTCATGATTCAACTGGTATTATGGAAAGTACCTCTGTGGAGGGGACATATGGGTCAAGTCTTGCATGTGATTAGCAATACCTCCACACTTCATCCCACAAGCAATAGCCTAAGCGTATACCATTGACATCTCTGTTTGGTACTTTTGTTCAACCTTCTAAAATTTGCTATCGATATGCAGAACACATACAAAAAAAAAAAGACAGCTCTTTTTAATACAGTGGCCCAGCTCACTTGGTTACTGAGAGCAAAAACGAAAACATATCTCCTTAAGTGACAAATCTGTTTGATTTGCAGTTACAAATAAAGATGCTGGCAGAGCCCTGGCTTTCACCACAGGAACCACCAGGTACTCACCTCACACGAGGGGACAGATATATTAAGACAGTATCTCATTCATCACAATACACAATTACTACTCACATGTAGATTCTCAATTACTCATGTTTATAGTGCCAGGCTAAAAGGCAAACAAATAAATATGCTCAAATAAAAGCAGCAAGCACATAACTAGAAGCAGCATGTTTAAAATAAACTCTCCCCATCTCCAAGAACTGACAGAAGTTATGTCAGCGTAGTTAGAAATTAACATTATAAACACCATTAACATACAACAAATTATCTCCATCTCAAACAGAAACCTGGACCATAAATGGGGAGGGGGGGGAAAATGGGAAACTGAAATATTTTGTGGTTTCTCTCGCTGTGGTGAGAAATACTTCCTTGTCTTTTACCACAGCAACCAAAACTGAGAAAAAAAAAAAAAAAAAAAAGTGGTGCTTCAAAGCATTCCAATAATGAAAACATATGAGAAACCTCAGCATCAGCCATTCACTCACTTCAGAACTGAAGAGTTCAAATACAGATTCTTCCTGTCACTCCACCATTACCTATTTTTGGTGGGGGTTTTGGTTGTTTTTTTTTTGGTTGGTTTTTTTTTTCTTTTGGTTGGTTGGTTGGGTTTTTTTGAAGGTCCCTCTTGCTTTTGCCTAGGCCATCAACAATACAGAACAGCACTACACCAGAACATTACATGCTCTGGTGGGTATGGTCTCCTACATTTATAAGAGCACAATAACCTTTTTTAATATGACAATGTTGAGACAAGGAGATAATCTGAATTCATGATTTCTTCTGTCAACAGGTGAAAGCAGCAGAGTTTACAATAAGTTACTAATGACCCTCAAGTACATGACAGACACTTGTATATACATTACTCAGTCAACAGTATCCCATGCTTAATCACAAGTAATTTTTGTACAAAATATTCTCCCCTCTCCCCACCCAGTAAAAAGACAAATGACTACCTTATGTCCAATATCATGAAATCAAATTTCTTATTACCAGGTTCACCATTGATTAGCACTGTTATTCTTCACCCCAGTTTTCTGCTTTAGGCTTCAACAAACTAACGATCACTAGATGTAGTGACAAGAAAAATTACCAGGGTTTCTACAAGGCAGAAACTCCCTCCACACATGCTTTTTTTTTTTTTTTCTTCAAAATTTTGAATATTTTGGAAAGCCCTCTCACTAATACAATCACTAGTGTTTGTGACTGAAAGAACTGCACACAATAGGAACAAGACAGAAGAAATCCCTGCAAGCAGCAGTTATATCAAGGAAAGAGAACACACGTTACCTGCCACAACTTAAGGTAGGCACTGTGCAACGCTGTACTCAGTGAGAAGCACCTAGCAAACACATCCTAAAACTGGGAGTGTTGCTTATCCAATATTAATGACCTCGTATAGATTTTTTTTTTTTAAATCTGATGCTGAATCTTACTTGTGTCTTAAAAGAAAAGCAGAAAGGATTCTTAAGCCATATGAATTATTTCTAAAGTGAAATATTTAGATCCAGTGGGATCTTCTTAACCCAGATCTATCCTATAGCACCAACCTATTTTGAAACAGCTGCTTCTGTGGGACTGCTTTAGGTATGAGAGCGAGAGACACATTCCCTAGTCTACAAGAAGCCTTACAGAAACTGACACAGCATCTTCAAAGAGCACAAACATTAAGCCCTTAATTTTACCCTTCACCTGAAGAAGAGCAACATGTTAATTCCTGAGGATTCACAGTGAGAAGGAAAGCCCTGGCCTTCACTTAACAATTATCACTATGCAACTACGTCCATATTGGAGACCTCCAAAGACACAGCCTCACTTCATGCCTGTAAAGATTTACATTTGTTTTTACAACAATCATCCGAGTTCTTCACCTGTACCTTAATGGCTTGCCAACTCACAACAGACCCTAAGTGAATAAGCTCAATCCATCAGACCTGCTTCATATTTCAGCTTGAGATGATACAGTATTTAAGACACAAAGCAGGATACATACACAAGCTATGATAAATCACAGTACCCATGAAAACTGTAACTTAAGTTTAATTTGGGGTCTACCTGGACGTGAACATCAAACTCATTGCTGAAGAAGGATGTGAATGCCTGAAATCTTAGCTGGCTGCTCTTGTAACTGATTACCCATCCCCTATAAACCTTATCTAAACACGGAATTGTTATCCATCTGCACAACCACAGAACACTACTACATTTCCATCTGAACACTGACATCCTTATCACCACACAGGTGATCTCTGCCTCTGAAGGTAATGCTAAACACTATAGCCATTTCCTCATCAGACAGAGAACTTGCACATTCTTACTCCTTCGTCTCCCTTCAGAGTCGCTACACCAAGTTCCTAACCCCAGGCCCTCCCCAGACTGCGCAAGAGGAACTCTGTGGTTTAGGTGCCAGAGGCCAATTTTTCCACAGATATTCACTCAAGGCCCAGAAGTTTGCTGCCAATACCGAAAAGCATCAACCCCATCAGTGAATTTTCATACGCTAATAAAGGCCAGCATGCTCTGGGAAGCGTTTCCTTGAGACGATTTTCACGCGTGTGTGTGCGTGCCTGCATTTAGAACCAGTAATTTTAGCTCCATAGTTCCTGATTATGTCAAAATCCATTTTGACAGAGAACGCATCATAAAAAACAAAGAGCAGCCAATGGACGGCCAGTGCCGGCGCCGATAGGAAGGCCGCTCCGAGCACAAGGCTCCGAGGTGGGGACCGCTTGTGGCTCCCGCCGCTTCCCCGCCACACCCGCTCCCGGCCACGGCCCGGGCGCGGCGGGGCCGCGCAGCCACCCGGACCTGTCAAGCCTCGCAGCCGCCGCCAGCCCGGGGCCGGGCCAAGGCCCCGCGGCGGGAGCGGCGGCCCCGCGGGCCGGGTCGGGTCGGGCCCAGCGCTCCTCACCCAGCAGCAGCAGCTTCAGCTCGCGGCGGGCGTCGCGCTTGTCCCTCCGCAGCTGCTTCTCGATCTCCGCGTTGATGCGCTTCGACTCCTTCACCTCGTCGCTCAGGCAACAGGCCATCATGGACTCCAGAGTCATGGTCGCGCCGCAGCCGGGACGCCCCCGCCCACCCCCCACCCCCCCGGCACCGACCACCGTCTTCCTCACGGCCGGGAGCCCGGCCCGGCCCCGCGCCCGGCGCCCCCTTCCCTCCCCACCCTCCCTCCGCGGCGCCGGCCCGGCCCGGCCCCGGCCCCGGCCCCGGCCCCGACTCCTGCGGCCGGGCCTAGCGCCGCCGCCGCCGCCGCCCCCCCCCTCAGCGCACTGCCCTCGCCCGGCTGCGCCGCCCGCCGCTCCCTCCTCACACAGCCCCGCCGAGCCAGCGACGAGCCGGCGCAACCCAACGCGCTGCCGCCGAAAACAAGCGCTGATTGACAGCCGCCGGCTCCAGTGGGAGAGCGCGGCGCGCGGCGGGGCGGGGCGGGGCCGGACCGGCGGGGCGGGGCGCCGCGGCCAACCGGAGTGCAAGTTTGGTTGGCCGGTCGGGTGGGGGGGCGCTCGTACGCGCGTTCCCAGGGCGGGGCGGGGCCGCCGGGCATTGTGGGACGGTGGCGGACCGGGGCACCCATGGCGGGGCGGGGCGGGCCGGGGCGAAGGGGCGGCGGGGGCCTCGTCGCGGAGCCGGCGCCGCGCCGCCCTTCCGCTCGCCGCGGGACCGTTAGGGCCGCGGCGGCCGCTAGGGCGACGGCGCAGGGCGGGCCGCGGCCCTGGACGTTGCGGCATTTCCCGCGGCGCCCGGCTGTCCTCCGGGGTGCCCTGCGCCGCCGCGGCGGAGCCAGCCGGGCCCGGCCCTGCTCGGGGGAGGCCCCACCTACGCCTTAGGCCCCGCAGACCCAGCCAGCCCGGCCTCTCTCTGCCGCCCACGGCTGCGGCAGTCCTCCATGCAGAGGAGAAACAAATGAGGGACAGAAGCGCCGGGCCAGCACTGCCAGGCCCCGGCGGCTGCCGTCTCCCGACTACATCGCACCAGAGCCGAGCCAGACAGAAACAGAGCCTGCCAGCTGAACCCTCCGGGTGCGACCTCCGAGCCCTCCCTGCTCTGCCTCTCTCCAGACAGGGGTCTCAAAGCTGTCCTTAACCCTGGTTTCCCCATTGTTTCCTACTAGGTCCTTGTTGCCCTCTCACAGGTACCCCAACCAGCAGCCTGAGGCATCCTGTCCAAGCCAGAGCCATATAGTCATCCTTTCATTACCCTTATCTTTCTGAGCATCCTTGCCATGCCCCCTGGGAACATGCCCAAGCAGAAGACCAGCCACCTGGATTCCCCCTGCGCACACACCACTTGGAGTGCCCATGGCTGCACACCCACTGCCCTGTGGGTGCATGGCTGCCTGGGACCCCCCAGCTCTGCTCCTCCACCTGCAGAGTTGGTTTCCCAGGCTCAGTTCATCCCTGACCCCTCCAGGAGAGGGGTGACAGCAGCAGGGGGGAGGGATGCGTGTCAAATCAGACCTACCAAGTCCCATCCCTGTGTCCCAGTCACCCCAGGACCAGGTGGCTTCCCCACAGCCCTCCATACAGAAAGAAAGATGGAATTCTGGAGATTGTGAAGACTCTCTTTTTCCACGGCCAAATCATGCAGCAATGCAGATGCTGCCAAAATCCACATGCAGCAGCTCCCACCTTGCTTTCAGATGGATGCCAGGGCTCCAGCTGTTACAAGCTGTACTCAGATGTCGTGCACCTTGATTCAGCGGGGCCCCTCTGTCCCTGCCCCATGGAACTGTAAGTGCTATAGTACATGCCTCTCATTTCAAATCTCTCCTCCTGGAAGGAGGGAAGTAGGGAGAGCAAGACCTCTGCATATTCCACGTGGCAAGGTAGAGAGATGCACATTTAACTTTCCAAAGAAGTCTCTTCTCACTGTCTTCTCCCCCTGCATGTCTTGGTTTCTCTTGCTCCATCTGCTGTTGTTTCTTTGTCTCACTTTCAACTTCCCTAACCCCTCAGTTTACCCAGTCTCTTGTTCTTTTTGCAGGTGCTTCTGCTGGTGTTTTGGAGTCCTTATGGACACCCAGCTACAACACTGTCCATTCTGTCTGCTTGCAGTTTGTTCCCACACCTCCGCAGCTGGGCTCACTCACCTTTCCTAGTCTACTCTGCCTGAAGGTCTGTATGTAACCAGTCTTTTTGAAGGTCCAAAAGAGCACAATGGAGCTGTTACATACCTGTCTTCCTTGTTACCTGCCTGGCTTGTGCCGTGGCTTGCCAATCCCTACCTCATGGCAGTCTGGCTGAGACAGAAACATGAGATACTGACAAACAACAGGTTCTGTTTTCCACTTCAGTGTTTTCCACCTGCTCCACTTATACCTGTGCTATTCCCGTGAGCTCTTGGCCTCAATTAAAAGAAGATTTTAACTTTTTAACTCAGTGGTCTCTCCGTAGTTTGGCCTTTCACAGTATTGATACCTCCCATTCTTATGTTCTCTTACTTTCTCTTCCAGATGCCCTGCAGCTGAGAGGGGAATGTTACTCCCTCATTACTGATCTCTGGTGAAGGAGGTGTAGTCATTTTGCTTTGGCAGGCAAAAATTATTCTACAGACAGAGGTGCTCAGGACATCCAGAACTGAAGTCACAGTGGGCTGCTCAGCATGATCTCTCCTTTGGAATTTTATCTATAGACGGTGCTTAAGGAAGCAGAAGACTTAAGTTCATATAACCCCTGCTCTGACTTTAGGCAAGTCATTTAACCTCTTTGCATGTCCTCAGGCTGCAAGTGCAAGATAGATATTGTGCCTCAGGAGCATGCTAAAGAGTTATCTAGTTAGGATTGCTAGACTGCTTTGAACCACAAGGTGCTATATGCTGGAGGCTATTGTTTTGGTTACCTTCCCCCGGGCAGGATCAAAATCTAAAGGCCAGAAGATCCTGAAGAAATTTTCACAGCTTGCCATCTTTTGGAGTAACAAATTTTGCATCCATCCTCTGGACCACTTGCTTCGTTCCTGCTGGCAGACGTCCATTCTGATGAATCCTGATCAAACTATCCATTTAAGAATGACAGAACTGCTAGTTTCCAAGCAACAATAGTCTGTCCACTCCTTCCCTTTCTGCCCTGATGGAAAAGCTTTTGTGCTCAGAGGGCTCACCTAGAAAACAGGAGACCTGGGATTTCTCTCAGCTTTGTCACCAGTGTGCTATGTGATTCCCTAAGCCCCAGTCTCCATTTCCCTGCCCCACCTGGGTTGCTGTGTCTGTAGTCTCAGATGTTCCTCTCCTTACCTTTCTCTACCCTCACAGCGTCTCACAACCGCTGCTGTCAGCAGATGTCACTGACTTCCAGGCATTCTCCCCAGTCTCCTACTGCTGCATGCTCTCGAACAGTGTTTGCTCTGAGCAGCAGCTGCTTACCTAAGTGGGGAAGGTCCTGCCAATCTATATAGCTTCACCTCTGTTTTCCAGCAGGTTGGCAAGGGGCAGGGGGGGATTCTTGTATTTTTTGTGGCTTCCCAAGTTCTGCACAAAGGGCTTAATAAGGAGCATTTCCCAGAAAACTGATCCTGAACATGTCAGGCCACTTCAGAGCAACTACTTCCATGGCCTACATTTGCAGCAGTTAATATCAAGCACAAAGATGACCCCCGTTCATTTACAGAGAGGACGGTCCCAGCCCTTATAAAGGGTGTTCAGTCACTGGGCCCATCAAGATGCAAGCACACCTTGCTAGATAGCGCTGCAAACATTTCAAAGTCCTATTCCCTTTCTCCATTCTGGCCTCATTTCTTGGGTGCTTTTGAGTTCCAGATACTGGAGAGCAGAGGGGAGCAGGGACATCTCAGCTGCGTTTTGCCACAGCTGCTTGATCAACAACTTAATTGAGGAAAATGTTCATTGCTTAAAAAAAAGCAGCTTGCAACCAGAGGATGAGAACTGCTCCCATCTTAACACAGGAACCAGGTGCTCTGAGCACAGGATCCCCAGCTGAGCTGCACACAAACACACAGTGATACTCTGGAAGCCAAGCACATGCCCCTTCAGCACGTACTTTGCTGAATCAGGATCCTGATTACATCTTCTGCTTTGCGGTTATTCTGTAAGTTGAACAACCATTTCCTTCAGCTGTTGGAAAGAACTAGTTACTACAATTCACCTTTCAGATGAGCTTTCAGCAGCAGAGGTGGTGCAGGGTTGTACATCCCTCCCATGACTTTGGGGTGACATTTTCTGTCAGCTGGAAGTGCCCTGCTGCCTGTCAACATTTTATACCTTCTAGCTGCTGGAAAAAAACGTAGTGTGGGGTTTCACTCCTCAGTGTCTCACCAGGAACTGACAATCCCGCAGAGCTGAGGTGGAATCTCATTTCCCAAGGTAGAAGGTGTCCAGTGTGATGGCTGCCCCTGCCCAAGGAGCAGGATGGGAGGGCAGGCGATCACGAACAGGCACTGGTGGCCATCTCCTGGGAGTGTGAAGGAAAGGAGAACGGCTGAGAGTACACAGCCAGATGAAAACGAACGGGGGAACATCACCAGAAGGAAGAGGAGAGGAGGAGGAAGTGGATAGGTGGTCTGCACGAGGTGAGGAAGAGAAAGCGAAGGCAGCTGGTGTGGTACCACCGCAGTCTGTGCCAGGAGCAGCCCACCGGGCACTCCCAGCCTTGCGTCAGCGCCGGCTCTGAGGGCCGTTCCTGAGCGAAGCCCCTTGTCCCCGGGCACCCCCCAACGGGCCCCGGCGATGGCTGCCCCCGGGGGCCCCGCGGGTCCGCTCCCACCGAGCAGGGCCCGGCCCCGGCAGCTAAGCGAGGCGCGGGGAGGCGCCGCCGGGCCCCAGGGCCGCGCTCGGCAGAGGGCAGCAGCGGAGTGGCGCGGGGCGGGCGCTTCTCCCCGCCGGCGCCACGCACCCACCGCCCCGGACCCCCCCCCCTCCGCCACCCGCGGGCAGCATCCCGGACCCCCCGGAGAGGGGCGGCAGCGGCCGGAGGCGGGGGGGATCGAATCAGACCGCCCGCGTCCCACCGGCGTGTCCCAGTCACCCCAGGACCGTTTTCCGTGGATCAGGCGAGCGCCGGCAGGGACCGGGGAGCCGGAGCCCGGGTGCCCTCGCCAGGCAGGGGCCCTCCCCGCAGCCAGCACCCCGCTCGCCTCTTCCACGGACCCACCTTCCAGCCTGCCAGAGGAGCCCCATGAGCCGCCCCGGCCACACGCTGCGGGTCTGAGAAGCGAAATACCTTCTGAATGGCACAGCAGAGCTGTGCTACCTGCTGGGCCCTGCGCTGGGGTGTGGGGCCGTGGTTAAAGGTGGGTGGTGGGAGGAACAGGACAGGACACAAGGCACTCCTCTTTGATCTGGGCTTCACGCTGCTCACCATTTTCCATGTTATAAAAGGACAAACCAACACTTTAAAGTCCTTTCCAAGTGCTTCTGTAGCCTCACACCTGCTCCCCTCCTTTTTCATCCCTTTCAAGGTTTCCTGCCTATACTTGCAGCAGCAGCATTTCCCTCATTTCCCTCACACTGTCTGGGGAAGAGATGGCATCAATTAGACACTACCCCGAGCTCTCATCAGCGCTAATGAGTGGCCAGGACCACTGGGATTACTGAAGTAGTCTCTGGAACAGAGCAAGGAGAAGGGGTTGCAGCAGCCCTGGGAGCATCCCTCATGCACGCAGCAGAGCTGTGCCGCCAGCCTGGGAGCACAGGCAGCCAGGTCAGTCCCACAGGGCCAGGCAGACCACCACCGCACTGTCTGGTGAGGGCTGCGCAGGGACAGCTAAATTCCTGGTTCACACAGGTGCTTAAGGAACAATGCCAAAGGCAAAACAACTCCTACCCAGGTGCTTGGGAGGATACTTGAGCTATTTGTCATTTGTGTGTTTCTAAAATGAGCCCACAGTTAAAGGCCAGAGCATACTTTCCATCCAGCCTGGAGACCCACTGACCATAATCTGCAGGCTTAGGGGTGATGGGGTCACCTACACCATTTCAGTTACTGGGTCAGATTATTATTTTTTGCTTTTTAAAAGAAGAAAAAAAAAACACCACCAGAGCCTGTTCCCTCCCCAGCTGTAAATACTGGGCTTATGACTTCCACCCTGAGTTTTCCCCTCTCACTGAGGTTCACCACTGCTCCTTGGTCTTCCCCTCTCCTCTGCCTGCTTTTGCCATCCACCCTGACTCCTCTTTGGCCTGTCTGCCCTTCACCCCCATCATTTTCCCGCACTCTGGGAGCTGCCCAAGTCCTTGAAGGAGCAACAGCAAGTTCCCACTGTCGTGGGACAAGAGTTACTTCAGTGTTCAGGCCTTCCCTTTGGGCAGACTAAAGCAGCACAACATGCAACCTTGCTGTGTCAAATGCCCTCCTTACTAAATCCATAATGACATTCAAAGCAGATGGAAAGGCACGTGCACCCCTTCCTCCCCACATTCTCTGCCATCACTAAGCTGAATGGAGATGCAGGTTCCTCTAGGAGGGAGCTGCATGCCCAATGCTCACTGCGGGGCAGGCCATGACAGCAAGGCTGCAGTAGAAAATACCAGGGCCTTTACATCATATCTGCAATTGTTCAAGCATCGGTGGCACATTCTGGGTTTGTGCCAGCAGAACTGTAACTCCTGAGAACGCAACCCAGGCACTGAGAGGGCTTTCTGATCCAAGAAGAGGAGGACAGAAGCAGAGAAGCCAGGGGCCAACAGAAAACGGAGCATGTTTTCCAGCAGGGAAGAGGATAGGATCACTGAGACCTGCAGCCAGAGGGTGGTCCAGCAGTGCCTACCAAAAGCCGAGGACAAACTGGGTCAGTTTAGCCCGTGCCAGACATCCAGATGTGCCAGCAAGTCACAGCTAGGCTTGTCTCGCAGCCCCTCATCCTGAGAACACCGCTTCGCCCATGGCACCCTGCAGCCGCCTTACCTCGGTCTCCCCAGCACCACTTCTAGCCCTGGGCATGCGACCACCTCCAGCCAGACCCACCGGCCCCAGCAGGGAGCACAGAGCCCCAGCGCCAGCCTCGCCTCCCACAGGAGGGCACTAGCAAGCCACAAGCCCACAGAGGTGCTGCCAGCATGTCTCCAGCCAACCCCACCCCTGTAACACCTCCTTCGGGGGAGTGAGATCCAGGTGTTTCAGGTCAGGATCGGGCCCCTGCCACTCTTTAACCCTCTCCTGGCCAGTGCATGGTGAGCAGTTCCCATCACATGCCAGCACAGCTCTTAGAGTACGGAAAAGGAAAGCAGTGTATCGTTTGATAAATTAAAGCACCTTTATACCGGTAAAATCATGGCAGTAGTGCTAACCTTGCATAATCTGGGATTCGCTCCTCATCCCCTCCTTCATCTCCTTCCCTGTGCTGCAGGTCCCACTCTGCAAATGCTGCCCAGGAGGCCACAAGAGGTACTTAATAAGTACCTGTAAGGTGCATAAAGTCTCTTCCCAAAGCCTGAGCATGCCAGGACTTATTACTGCAGAGCAGGTGTCAATGTTTCAGCCTCCCCCAAAATTATTTTTACAAGCTTTTCAATTGCCTGTCACAGGAAGACGCCACAAGGAGACTTGAGTTCTCTGAAAAGAGGGGGAAAGGCACCAGATCAAACATGCTGACAGATGCAGCCTGTGACAGCAATTGCAGGATTACAGTTTTTTAAACCTTATGTTTCGCATCTGGTTTGTCATGGCTGCTGTAGGTGGGCTCAGTGCATGGTAAATCAGGATAACAAACCTACATTTACCATGATCCTTTCATCCCCTAAGATCCCAAAGCACATCATTTAATTGCACTCAACCTGCACATAGATTTCATAAATAAAGGAATGATGAATTAGCACAGCTGCTGCAGCATTCACACGAGTTACTAAGACACAATCTCCTTGTGCAATCAATCCAGCCTCATGCTTCAGTGTTTTGTCATAAATTGAGGTCAGGAAGCAATGTTCTCCCTACCTGGAATGCAGTGCTGCTAAACTAGCTGAGTACAGGAAGACACTTAAGGATGCAGTAATCTGTCTTTCCCGTGCAAATCTCAGAAATTGTTGCAAATATTCATTTGACAGAGCTCCCATGCAGTAGATAAGCACTGATCCTACACAGGGGCAGGAGGAATGCGATACAGGGGAGAGATTATCTGCCTCACATTAGGCAGGAGGAAAGCCTGGGTGATCCCTTTGACCTTAAAATTGGTATCTCATTACTCCCTTTGTCCAGGAAGGGAAACAGTGAAGGAGAGAGGTGAGAGTCCTTGCCATGCCCATGACACACAGTGGGCCTAGTCTGGAAGCCCCTCCTTTGCCCGTTCTAGCCCCTGCTGAGCACTCCCTCCATCAGGTTTGGTCTCTGGTTCTTACGCAGAGGGATTCAAATGCTCCTTCTGGAAACTAATTGGCCCAGGAGCCCCCGCATGGTCAAAGGGTCAGTGGATTCCCCTGGACCTCCTGGCTGTGTTATAGCTTCAAACTTACTGTTTTTCTCCCACCAAATGCCTCAGACACACCACCCAGAGCTAAGCCTTTCTCTGGAGCTTGACACTGTCCCATGCCTGGCCTGGGCGCAGGCAATTTCAGGCATCCTTGCCATGTGCTTCCTCATCACGCTTCAGCTGCAAAATCCCTTCCCTGCTTCCTGCAAGGAGTGTGAACTGTTCTTTGCACTTCAGCTGGTAAAAAGGCTGATAATTACCCCTAATCAGTCTGCAGCAAAAACACAGGCCACAGCAGAAGCAGGGGATAGCCACCATGAGGAATGGAACCCAATTATTCCAAGTCACTGATAAAACGGGATCAGAGAGGGTGGAAAAGCTTTACCAGCTGTAAAAAGCCTGTCTGGACCAAGGCTCTTCCTTGGAGAAAGGCCCTTTCTGCCCATAGGCCACCCCTGGCTGGGACCTGTGCACATCCATGGGGAAGTTTCTCATTTTCCTTCTTGGTATAGGCATGGAATTTGGGATGAAGTCCATTTTGGCCTCTGAGGGCAAGCAGCAAGACAGTTTCCCCAGGAAAAGAGCATAGTAATATGGGGATATGGTGCAGAATAAGCACTTTGTCTGCTGTCCCATGTGGGACCTGAGTTGCTGAGGCTCTGCTGCGTCCTGTCATGAGCACCTGGGTGTCCCAGGGGACAGATGCAGCCAGGGCCGGGCAGCGATGGGGGCGATGGACAGCACTGCAGAATGGCATCTGGTGGGTGTTCTGCCAAGGCTGTGTTTGCAGGGTGGGCAGTGCTGCACTGCTGGCTGCCATAGGTCTTCCTCACCTCCCTGTGAGCCCACGCTGCCCAGGAGCCCAGCCCTGGGTCACTCCTGTTGAAATCCTGTTGAAATTCCATGATTCCATGAAATTGGGGGAAGAGCGTGCTGGGCAGCGTGCGGGCTGGGCTGGGGATGTGTTGCAGATGAGGGCCTTCAGGAGAGGCAAGGAGACACCAGCAGGTCACCTCAGGCTGTCCCAATGCTGTGTGCCGGGTGGCCTCTGCAGCAGCACAGGTACTGCCAGGGCACCGAGAGGGTGGCACACACTTTCTGCCACCTTCCAGGGTTATCGGCTGCTCCTTTGAGTTCAAGTCAAAGAATGAGCCTGCAGAGCCACCCCAGCCAGCACTAGCCCTGGATGCTGACACCTCTGCCATAGCTTTGGTGGGGGAATCCCAGTGATGAGGAGTGAAATCTGCTGAGGGATGCAGCGGACAGAGCAGCTGCTGCACCAGGGCCCCATGCTCGGTCCAGGCTGCATGCAGGAACCTGCTGATTTCTTCCTCTCAGCCACGCAGACAGTGCTGCAGTGGACACAGCGGGACCGACTGCAGCAACCAGCCCGGCTTCAAATTATGGCTTGAGTAACATGTCAGTAACTAAATAGGGAGCCTGCCTTGTGTTTGCTGTCCCAATGCTGCACCCTGTGCCAATTCCCAGGACAGTGCTGAAGTCAGCAATTTTAATGGAGGGGGTTTGCCTCTGGCCTGCCCCCACTCCCAGCAGAGCAGAGGAGGCTGTGAGCGGCTGCAGACAGCAGGACCAGATCGATGGTTCAATATCTGTCCCTGATGGAGGACAGCAGCAGACGTTTCAAAGGAAGACGTGAGAGATAAGACGATGGACACGGCTACACCCCTGTGGGATGCAGTCCTGGCGCTGGCATCACCACCAGTGTCGGAAGGATGTTTCCTACCCGGGCAGTCGGCCGCCCTCCTGGAGGCGGAAGAGCCCAAGGGGCCTGTGCCCAACAGCCCGAGAGGCGTGCAAGATGGCTGCTGGCTGTGGCGGGGGCGGCGCTGCCATCCCGGCGGGTGGTAAGGGGGACCCATCCTCGGTGGGGCAGCCCCACGGCTCATTCCAGCCCTTGGCTGTGGCAGGGAGATTTGCACGGCTGCTCAGGATGGCGGCGGGGGCAAGCTGGGAGGTGGCGCGGGAGAGGAGGAAACAGCCTGTATGTGACAGAGAGACTGCAAAGACAGATTGCTTATAAATCACTCCTGGGCCTGCCAAGCCCTTGCCAGGCGACTGCTTGATTGCATTACACTATCTGGAGAAAGTTTAATACAAAAAGCCAATAATTCCCATGATAAGAGGGGCGATAAGGCACAGCATGGTCGCGGGTCCCACCGGAGCTGGCCTGGACGTGGCAGGCAGTTGGGGCCTCCCTGCCGCCCCCAGCACCTCTCGCCTCCCCAGGTGAAGCCGCTCAACTGCGCAGGAAGCCGGGGCCCGGCTGGAGGTGTGGGCCACGCTGGAGGTGCTGCAGGGGCAGCCCGGTCCCCAGGCGCTCCGCTGTGGGATCTGCCTCCAGCCGAGCCCTGAGCGCTCAGAGCAAACTGGGCAGTCAGCAGCGCTCCCCCCATAGGCAACCGTGGTGCAGGGAGGCTGCAAGCAGCCGCACTACAGCAACTCCCGGAGAGGGAAGGGGCTGGCGAGGGGCTGTCAGGGAGCTCATCAATGTGGGAACCGGGTGCCCAGGTGCCAGCCCCCTGCCAGCCTCTGCTCTGGCCCTCGGGGACGCTGCTGGGGTCCTGCAGGCCCCTGGCGTCCCTGTGGGTGCCTGACCTGAGTCACAGGCAATGAGCCCACGTGCAGCACGTCACAGCAGTGCATGGAGAGGGGAGAAAGCAACCTCTGCTCTGGGATGGCCGGGCTGCCTCACGGCACGTGTGGGAATAGCCCCCAGGTGACCTGCCCGAGGAACCCTGGCCAAGACGTGCTCCATGAAAATGCCGCCCTTGTCCCAAGCACTCTCCTTGATCCCTGAGAGATGCTGCCCCTTCCCACATGCAGGCCCCGCCGACTGTCTGCAACAGCAAACTGCTGATGGCAGGGTGCGAGAAAACACAGAAAGAGAAACCCAAATGCAGTCCTGAGAGGCTGAAGCAAAACACAGAATTAACACCTGCAGCTTTAAAGCACTGGAAGCCAGGTGGTTCCACACTGAAGTCAGCAGGGAAACTTTGCACAAGGGTTTTGCTGCTGTGTGGAAGCCATCGAGATCAGGCGTTACCCGGCAGGGCTGCCAGCGAGCGGCAGCAGGCATGTCCTCTGCCCAGCCCGGCCGGAGCCAAGCTGCAGGCCAGGCACTGCAGGAGCTGGCCCCACTGCCTCCTGCCAGCGAAGACGGACTGGGAAGACAGGGAAGCTGGAAGGGGAGAAGCCCGTGAGCCCCAGCAGCATGGCATCAGGCAGGCTGTGGCTAATAGTCCACAAGCTACCAACCACTTTGCCTTATAAAATGCCTCACAGGTGTCTGATGTGGCAGTGGGGGATGGCACTCTGCAAAGACAGGCTTTACATCCTGGGGAGGGACTGGGATTTGTTAGCAGCCACTGTATGGGTGGCAGCTGAAGTTTAATGAGTTCGGTGGGTCTCGGCCCCGTGTCTACTGGAAAAAGTCCACAGCATTCAAACCACAACTGAGGAGGGAAGGACTGCACCACGCCACCCCCAGCGAGGTCCTGTCCACACCGTGCTGAGGCATGCAGTGTCCAGGGAAGCCCGAATTTCTGACTCAAAGCACTTGTGTACGTGGTCAGCTTTAGGTGTTCAGACTCAAGAGTGGTCCTGAGGTGGAGGGGAAAGGAAAAATCCTTCCTTGTCTCAGGGCCTGAATTACTGCTGTGCCTTTTTTATTTCTTCCTCTTTAATTCCAGGTAAGAGACAGTATTCTCAGGGTAGAAGCAGGATTTTAGAGCCTGCATTTCCATTGCAATGACAGCATGACTTTCACCTTGTGTCCAGAGCTTCAGAGAAGAAAGTGTCTGTACAGCCTCTCTCCTTGAACCAGTGCTGGAGTGGGATATAATATCTGAATAATTTACAAAGGCTCTTCATTAAACAGGTTTATTTTTGGCAGCTTTGTTAGACTGCTCCTTTTAGGAACTAATAGGAAGTTGCTCTGGTCTCATTAGGACATCCCTGTACAAACCCTTCCTGCTGGGGCCAGGGACTGGGACAGCCTATTGCTCCATTATCAATGCTAAATATAAACTCCCGGTCCCTGGGTAACCAGGCTCCAGCGCCAGTGGCCAGGTGACCTGGCAAGCGAGGATGTCGCTAGACACGTGTGTCATGGGAAGTGGGAGCGATGGCAGGATCTTCCCTCCAGCCCCTAGGGGCAGGAGACCATCATGGCGGTGCGGGAGAGGTCCAGTCCTGCACCAGCTCTGAGCAGGACACTGCTCCTGCTCTCCAGCCAGACAAGCCCACAGGCTGGGCAAGCTCAGGACATGGTGAAAGGCAAAGCTCAGCATGGACATGGTGTGGTAAACCTGAGGGCACATGGCTGGGGGGAGACTCCAGGCCAGCAGGCATGCCACAAGATCACCATGTGTACTGCAGTGCCTTAAAGCGACGCTAAATGCAGGCATGGCACCTTCCTCCTTGGAAGTGTGGCATCAAGCAGCGTGCCGCAAAAGAAGCACAAGTGGCTCCTTCAGCCCCGGTGTCCTGGTTGCTCCAGCCTGGAGACCCCTTTGCCAGTCACCCACACCAAGTCCCTGTGCAGCATCAGGCTCTTGACTAAGCTGTCAATGTCAACAGCTAAGTCCTTGGCTGCCCTCCATGGCCCCTCCAAAGTGTGGTCCAGCTTTTCTAGGAGCAGGCTCACTCCCTGGAAACCCATTGGCCTGCTCAGCCTGACCCCGAGCCAGCCTCGGTGCAGTGAGAGCCTGGCGTGACCTTGCTCCCAGCTGAGGTGTTGGGGGATCTGTCTGCTTCAGCTGCAGCTTTCCAACGTTGCTGTAAAACAGCCTTGTAGCAGACAAATGTTGGTTCTTGGAGCGCTCCTACACACGTGCTCAGAGCTCCCTTTCTGTGCTGGAAAAACCCTCATTTCCTGAGCCAGGTCTGAGGTGGGCTGTGGGAATCCCCTCCTTTCACCAGAGTGCGTTTAAAGCAGGCTCCTCCATGTGCTGTTCTGCCGCCATGCCCAGGCCATATTCACCTCTGCTGACACATGCAGGCCCACTGCTTGGGCAAGGTTATAATTCCCCCTTCTTCAGATGCAGATACATTGCCTGGCCGGAGACAGGCCCATTAAAGAGTCATTTACTAGGCACAAGCGAGTTTGTGTTCCCTTGGATTGGGATTTGCCAAGATTATACCATAAATTAGTGTGTTTCCTGGAAGAATGTAAGCAGAAAAAAAAAAGATTAAATGGAACATTTTGTAGCCAACATAAAAGCCAATAAAGGAACATTTCATCTCCCACTTGGAAGGGAGCGACTGTGAGTTCTTGCAAAGAGAGGGGAAGGCAGCGCAGGGCAGCATGAGCATGGCTCCTGTTCTTTCACCATGACTTGAGATGCACATTCCTGGTGCCCCCCCTTCTCGGGGAGCCTGGCTGGGGCCAAAGCCGCCAGCAAGCTAGCAGTGGGGCTGCCCAGCCATCCCCTGACACGTGCCTCGGAGAGGGACCGTGAGCCTTTTGCGGGGGACGGGGTCTGAGCTGGGGGGCAGCGCCATGGAGGGTGCATGCTGCTGAGCCGAAGGAAGCTTCATAGTGGCAGCCCAGGGCCCGGGAAGAGTGCCTCTGCCTCACCTTCAGGGAAGTTCAATCTACCCCTGCAATTATTACTGTTGTTTATAAAGAAGTCCATCAACTACAGGAAGAGACTGGTCCTGTTTGCATCAAGGACAAATGCCTCATGGCTTTGGCAGTACCATCATTAGGAATACCTGTTGTTTTGGGTTGCTATGAGGCAACCCTGCTGCTTTATTTCAGCTGGAAAAAAATTCAAGTTAAAGAAGAAATTATAATATTTAGATGAGCAATGAAGGGGAGAGCTGGAAAAGAAGAGCAAAGATGCTAGCTGGCTTGGCAGGCAGACAGATATTCCTGAGCGTCTCACAAAAGTGCGTACATAGCTGTGCTAAAAGGCAGCCACCAGTGGGTAAAGAAGGTGCCTTTGGCCCCAGCTGCCCTCCTCGTTTTACCTGAGGGGACTGATAAGGGAAGACATCCACTCTGGAGCTCATCTCAAAGTTTGTCCTGCTCTGCATCATGACCAACCCCAGCAATATCCTGGATGGGAAGATATTTGCAGACAGCAACTGCTCTGCGGGCACAGCTCACCAGATCATCCTTCAGCACCTCTAACGTGGGCAAAGTCTGTAAAATGGGAGAAAAACCGCCGTGCATTTAGGGGCCATCTCTTCTTACGTGTGTGTACAACGTACAACTGCACAGGGCAGTCGACATTGTGGTTTAGGTCTTTAGCTGCTTGTCCTGGTTTGATGGATACACTTAATCTGTTCTTCCACACTAGCAGCAAATGTGAGCCTCCTGACCCACACATGTGCTCACAGGGTTTTTTTTAACCAAAAGGAGTAACTTCTCAGAACAACATGGGAGCCCTTCTGCAAATGAGGCAGGAGCAGTCTGAATGGTACAACCCTGCAGGCAGCAGCCATGCAAGAGGATCCCAGGCTCTGGGTGCTCCCCTTGGGATGAGCTGGTCCAGCCCAGAACCTTCTCAGTGGCCACACGTGTGGGCTCACAGTGACTGACCCCGCACCAGCACTCGCAGGGTGCAGGAGAGAGCCCACAACCCTCAATTTGGAACACATGATTCAACATACAGCATTTGCATGCTGCACATTTCTTCTGCACTTAACATAATCATCTTTATACTAGATACCTAATTCCTGTAATGGAGTGGGGACAATTACCAGCAAGGCCAGTCTGTTCTGTGCTGGGGGCCAGGGATGGTAAAGCTCTCGTCCCAGGCACTGCATATCTGAATCATCACGTAGCTGAGGGTCAAACCCTTCTGCATCCCATTGTCCCTTCCTTTCCCCCACCTGGCAGCAAGGTGACAAGCCTGGCAGGGAACAGGACACATGCTCCAGACTTGCTCCAATGCCTCCCACTGAAGGTAGAGCTAAGGCAGGCCTTAGCTTTGCAAGGGACAGCAGTGACCCAGCCCCATCTCCTGCACACACCAATTAGAAACTGCATCTCACTGCCCTTGTGCAAAGCCCAAGCTAGGGTGGCTCAGTTTATTGACATGTAAAAAGAGGACTGGGATGCTGACCAGCTTGGGGGAGGACTGCCTACCCTGTTTTCCAATCCTTATTCTGCAGGGACATAAAGCCTGCCTGCACTATTAATAATCCTTGGCATGAAGCTGTCACAGTTTTCACTAATATGGAGACATCGAAGTGAAAAAGCTACTGCACAATATGCAGGAGGTGTCACAATAACTCAGCTGCTATATTGTTCTCTTTAAAAATAAACACCACAACAGCCCAGCCCGCATTGCTGGAGTCAGGACATGTAGGGTTTTATTTTTAATCAGAAAACGTACTGATTTTTAAAGATAGACACAGAGCAGCATCTGAAATTGATGAAAGCTCCCCAAGCGCTCACACACGCCAGCCGTATTCCTGCCTGTTATTCTCAGGCTGGCTTCCAAGGACCTGATCCTGCCTCGGCTCTGGCACATTTGTCTGTGTGGCTTCCAAGGGGCCCCATGGCAACAAAGTCCTTCCAGCAGTGAAGTCTGTGGCTCAATTCCCCACCTCTCAGCGGGGATGCAATCGATCCCCCAGGACACAAACTGCAGGGTCTGCTCCTCAGGCAGCAGGTTTAGGACCAAAGTTTGCATCCGGAGCAGAATTTTCCATTGTTTGGAGATGTCTGGGGCCAGTTGCAGGTGCATTCCCTTGCCTTTGCCTTTCCCCGTGCTTAGCGGCAGGGCTGACATAAAGCAAACCAAAACCCCGGTGTAAACAACTCCTTTTCTCCCGCCTGGGGAAGGATGTGAAAATGAGCTGCATCTGTTGCCGCTCCCCGCGCTGCCGGCACGGTGCAGACCCTGCGGTGCCACACCAGGTTTAAGAACCTGTAAGAAACCGGCGCGGTGGCTTCATTAACGGCAGCGTTGCCCCTTCCTTCCCTCAGGCGCCGCGGGGACTCTCCTCACCGGGCGGTCCGAGGCGCGGAAGCCCGTCACCCCGCGGCACCCGCCGCCCTCCCAGCGCCCGACCCCGGCCGGGCCTCGGCCCCCCGCGGACCCGCTCCGGGGGGCGAAGGCCCCCGCAGACAGTCGCTGCTGAGCCCCACCGGGGTCGCGCCGGGGGTCCTGACTCGGCACTGGCGGCGAGGAGGGGCCCGGGGAAAGGGGAGCGCCGCCCGGCCGCCCGCAGCGCCGGGAGGGCACGGGAGGCCGCGCAGCCCCGCAAGGGACGGAGGGGATGCGGCTCGGGGAGGGGACGCCGCAAGGGGAACGGCCCGGCCCGCCCCAGCCCCGCGCCCGGCAGCGCGGCAGGGGAGCGGAGCGGCAGCGCCGGACCCAGCCCGGGGCCCTGCTCGGCTCCCGCGGCCCAGCCCGGACCGGTGCCCGCGGCCGGCAGCGTCGCGCGACGGGGGCGGGGACCGGCGGGGGCGGGGGCGGCCGTGGGCCCGCCCGGCCCGGGGAGGCGGCGGCGGCAGGTGGTGCCGAGCAGCCGCAGGACGGAGCCGGAGCCGCAGCCGCCATTAGACAATAGGCGCCGGCGGCTGGGCGGCGGGAGCGGCGCGGGGCGAGCGGCGCGGCCGGGGCGGGGCGGCCGCGGGGCCGGGGACGGCCGGGCCCGGCGCGGACAAAAGCGGCGGCGGCGGCTGGGGGAGCCGCGGCGGGCGCGGGAGCGGGAGCGGGCGGCGGCACCGGGCCGCTCCGTGCGGGGGCCGAGCCGCAGCCTGACATGATGTTTCCACAAAGCCGGCACTCGGTACGGCGCGGCCGGGGCCGGGGCGGCGGCGGCGGGGCGGGGCCGGGCACCGGGGGGGCGGCGGCGTGGGCCGCGGCGTGGGGACCGCTCGGCCTCCCTGTGGCGGCCCCGGTGGGGCCGAGGTGACCGAGCGCCTTCCGCCGCCGGCAGCGAGGAGGCGGCGGTCTCTCTGCCCCGCAGCCCCGGCCGGTGCCGGGGGGCGGCGGGGCCGGCGGCGGCGCCCGGGGGAGGTCCCGGGAGGCAGCGGCCCCGCAGGTGACCTTGGGCGCGTCCCGGGCCCTCGGGGGGTTCCGCTCGCCCTCGCCGCCGGACCTGGCCAACCCTTGCCGGGGCTCAGCCCCCGGTGCCAGGCGAGGCTGCGCGGCCCGGGGCGGCGGGAGCAGGGCGGGCTCGGGGTGGGACGGGCGGGCTGCTGCCCCCGGCGCCCAGCGCTGTCTCCTGTCGTTCAAGGGCTCCTCTCACCTGCCGCAGCAGCTGAAGTTCACGACCTCTGACTCCTGCGACCGCATCAAGGATGAGTTCCAGCTCCTGCAGGCCCAGTACCACAGGTACATGCTCCCGCGCAGTGACTGGCCTGGCTCACCCCGCAGCCCCCACTGGGCTCGCAAGTGGCAGTGTGGCACGCAAGAATCACTCTGATTCTTCTGCTTCATTGTGCGGACCGAACAGGAATGCCAAGGAGGGGACCCGGTCAGGTATCTTGGGTCACCTTTGGTGAGAGGAGGACCTAAGGCAGGGGATTAGTCGTGTCCACTCAGGAGCTCAGTGAGGAGAACGTGTGTTTTCCCTCTCCAGCTGAGGTCTTTGCTCCAAGTGCTGCTCAGCCGGGAGTGTGCGGAGCTCAACAGGCCTCCTGTGTCTTGCTGGGAGTTTTCCTCTGTTCTTCTCCCTGGCTGCCATTCTTGGACAGCAAATGCTGCAGGGAGCACTTAAATCCAAAAGCTTCTGCTTTTCTGTGGGTGTGTGTGGAAATACTTCTGCTGACCCTAAAGCTGGCTTGTGACGGTCTGTTGGTTTGTGTGTGTGAGTGTCTGAAATAAACGTGAAGATCTTGGGTTAAATGGACTGGGTGATACCCTTTGCTGTGGCCCGGCAGGCTGCGAGGCGCCAGTCGTGGTGCATGTCTTGGTGCCACGCGGCTGTGGCTTCCCTATGTGCCTTCCCCCAGCCTGGGCTCTCCCAGGTCACAGGTTTGAGGTGGTGTCGTTCTGGCAGGTGCAGGCAGAAAAACTGCTGGGAAATGGCTGTTTCCTGGTGTCCCCATGTCTCTGGGAAGTGCCATCGAGGGAGCAGGGGAGCCCAAGAAACAGGCCCTCTGGAAGGGAGGTTGTGTCCCCCCCCCGTTAGACTTAATCTGCTTGAGAAGAAGCAGGTTTTGTGTAGGTGAAGCTGTTTCTTGTTTGAAACATAAAACCACAGCACATGCTGGCTGCAGTTGCTTGGCTGGTGAGTTGGAGTCTCATAAAACACTGGGAGCAGCGGCACTTTCTCTGAAGGGCGTGAAGAACGTAGGGGAGAGAAAAAATCCTTTCTCCTGGAGGGATGTGCTACACTTGGGCCTCCCCCCCCCCCCCCCCCCCATCCAGAAGCGGATCTGGCTTTGGTTTTGAAGTTGCATTGCAGCATATCTCGGGTGCTGCAGACAGGCCCATGCTAGGAGCCGACCCCGGCTGCTGGCGAGCAGTTGGGGAAAAACAAACCCCTCCTTGGGCGGCGGCCTCTGCTTCTGCCCTGCTTTCTGCTTCCGGCTGAAAGGATTTGCTGCTGGGAGGTCGGTGTCCAGCTGGTGGATAGTCTTGTGCTCCTTCTCCTGGACCTGTGTTGCTGGGACTCCAGCTGGGAATGTGGGAGCAGGCTCTGTTGCGGTCACTGCTGTGCCAGCACAGCATCACCCGGCTCCAACCACCCCTTGGAGCTGGACAGTGGTGTCCGAGAAGCTGGCCTGGCCAGGATGGGGCTGTGCAGGAAGCAGCTGCTCTGTGGCAGTCAACTGTCTCACCTCCTGTTTGTGGTTTTCTTACTGTTTTCTGGCTTTTCAGCTTGAAGTTGGAATGTGACAAACTAGCCAGTGAGAAATCGGAGATGCAGCGTCACTACGTCATGGTAAGAACCGGCCCCGGCAGCCGAGTGTGCATGGGTGGTGTGGGTGGGATTCCAGTGGTGAGCAGGTGCCTGTGCCTGGGTTTTGCCTGGCAGGGAGCCTTCGCCCCATGGAGCAGCAGATCTCCAGGCAAGGCTGGCACTGGCTTTTCTGAAAGCATGGCTTTTTTATATTTTGTGTTTTCTGCACACCGTGGGTTGTTGAAATGTAGGGAGGTAGCAGAGAATTGTTGGATATAGAAAACTGATGGACCCAGTGGCTGACTGCTTGATGGGTGGTGATGGGGGTCCGTGGCCTTGCCAGTGACTGTCTGCTTGACTGTACTCGCTGTGCTCTGGGGGAAGCAACAGCTCTTGCGCACCCGAAAAGGAGCTGCAGGGTGCTGGTGTGCAGGTGTCTGGGGACTCCGGCAGAGTCATGGCCAGTCAAGGACAAAGCAGTCCTCTGAGAGGCCGTGGAGCTGGGAAACCCCACAAGCCTGGTAGGAGTTGGAAGCTGTGTGAGAGCTAAACCCTCTGCACCATCTCGTGACCCCAGCAGCCTTGTGGAGCCGTGGTGCAAGTACTAGCACGTCTCACTGGTGCACGTGTCCCAGCACAAAGTGTGAAAATCCCAGAGCAGTGCCTGGTAAAAGCACGGGATGTAGTGCCACATGTGGGCAGCAGGCTTAGCTGTAACTCTCTAAAGAGAAATCTGCTGGGAAACAGCCATGTTCTTGTAGGCAGGGTGATGGTTTGCCTGCCAGGTAGTGCCTCTGTCTTCCCATGCATGGAAGAGCCCTTGTCACAGAGAGGTGGGATGCCTGGCAAGGCTCTGGTCTGTTCCTTTCCTATCAAGGAGTTAATAGGAGGTTGTAATACTGTACATAACGATGAGCTGGTGCCTGCTTGCCAGCTGCTGCACCTGCCCTGGAAGGAAGAGATAAGATGTAGAAATTAATACAGCAGCTCTTCAGAGCAGAGTTAGGACATTAAAACCAGAAATAAGGGAGCTGGCCCCTCCATCCTTCTGTGCTGCCTGTGTGTCCAGACTCCGAGGCTGTGGGGAGCAAGGTGTGCTTGGGACTGGGGCCAAGGAGAAGAGGTCACAGCTTTCCTTGTATATTAATGTGGAAGCCTGCCCCATTCTCACGGATAAAAGATTGCTTCCTGGGCCTTGCAGCCTGCATGGAAAGTCTCATCTCCAGGTGTGGCTGAGATAGATATTCCCCCCCCCCTTAATGCTGACAGTCACCAGAATTGAATCAGGTTTCTGTCGGCAGCAGAGGGGAAGGGCTATTGCTCATTGTGCAGCACTCAAGGCTTTGCAGGCACAGCAGCTCCTGCCTCATCTGCGTGGCTGAGCTGGAGTCGCACAGAGCTGCTGTTGCTCCCCACCACAGCGAGTCGCGGGAAGTGGAGGGTTTCTGTGAATGTGCAAAGCTGCTACAGCTGCTCTGATTTTTGAATAAGTCACAATTAGCAGCTTGGGGGTCGGGCTCCCGCCTCTTGCTCAGTTTTCAGAATGCAAAGAAGCCTTGAGAACCAGCAGCGGTGTTAGAGCAGACTGAGATCATGGTGATACCAAGCTGGGCGCTTCTCAGACTTGTGGCGTTGGTACCAAAACACCAGTGATCATCTCCTTGAATTAAATGAGCACAGATGTGGATTTTTCTTTCCCTTTGGAAGAATCAGGATTGCAGCCTGCAAGCCGAGGGAAGAGATTTCTAAATTCTCAAGCATCAGCCTTAAAACAGCTTCTTCCAGGGGTCAGGAATTAGCTTCTCCTGCCAATAGATTGCTCTGTAGCTGCCTGTTGCTGCCGTGTGTGGGTTTTCTGGGTGGGTTGTGGGGTTTTTTGTTGTGTTTTTTTTTTTTTTTTTTTTGGGGGGGGGGGGTAGGGTCTGTATAGCTTCTTCCTAAACAGCTCGATCTTTGTGCAGCTGGATGTGTTACTTGCTAGATGAAGCCCACTTGTGATCTCTTCCATTTGCTGCTGAAGCAGCCACAATATTGGCCGGGCAAAGCCTGTAAAGTCAGGCTGCATCTCTCTTGGCTGTGAATATCGATGTCTGTGGAGCCCTGAGCCTTTTTCCAGGTTTGAAGCAGCATTGCTTACCGTGGTGCGGACTGCTGAAAGGTGTCTGTGAGGGGCGCTGCATGGGGCCCAGTCGGCAAGTGCCTGGGTCTCTGTCTGCAGCAGTGTGAGGCTGGAGCAGGGTGGGCAGGGAGCGCTGGGGCTCGGTGCTTATGCCTGGAGAGGGTCTCTGTCTGTCTGTGCCTCCTGCTGTCTTCGTTTCCTAGGATTGGCCTCTTCTTTCCTTCCATCCTTGCCCAGCCTATGTAGAAGACCTTGCTAGGAAAGCAGTAGTAGTTCCCAGCCCTGCTGTGTGGAGCCACTTTACCTGGTGGAGACTTGACTTACAATTTCTTTTGTTCTCTTCTCCCCCACTCTACAGTATTACGAGATGTCCTACGGGCTGAATATTGAAATGCACAAACAGGTAGGGGGAAGGCATTTCCAAGTCCTCTAATTCCTGGGGAGGGCGGGTTGTCTGCTGTGCCTTGCCCTCTGTCACTTCAGTGGTATTTCAGGAACTAGAAATGCCATGAGCCTGTAAAATGTCAGAGCTGCCTTTGAAATGCAGGGACCCCCCACCTCTCAGGATCGCAGTGCCTGACTGAGGGCTCCCATGCCGGGTTGTGGGCACGCTCTGGTTTTCTCCAGAGCCTGAACAGGTATTTAAGCACCAGACAAGGCAGCGCAGGCAGGGCTGGAGCTGTGGCTCAGAGTCGGTCAGCAGACGCAGACCTGGGGTGGAGGGCAGGAGATGACCCTGGGTCCCTCGCACCTTCCTCCCAGGGTGGGTTCCTGGCCCTGCTGCCTTCCCTGGTGCCCAGGAAGGCTTCTTGTGATCACCCTGACACAAGAAACGCCTTTGGCTCCTGTGGACTCTTGCTGTGGTCAGGTCAGAGTGCACTTCTCTTGGACTGTGATTAGGTAATGCGATGGCAGACCGTCTAAGAAAGCCTCCTTGTGATGGAGACTGTGCCACAGCCTGGATAAGTTTGTTCATTACCCTCACTGGTGGTTAAGTTGTTAATTATCCCCAGTGGCTAATTACCTGTGCTGTTAACAACATGAGCCTCCTCTGAGCCTGACTATCTGGCTTCAGCTTCCAGTCACAAAATCGTCTGTGTGTCGTGGGTCAGATCTAAGCCTCTTAGCACAATCCTGCTCCCCACAAAGGCACTTGGTGCCTCCAATCCCATCGCTTTCGTTGGCAAGCCCATGAGATTGGCTCCCCTGGGAGAACCTGCATCTTGGTAAAGGGTCCTAGCCACAAATCCTCACTGCTGTCCCATGAACTGTCTCCCAGCCTGGTCTACTCCCTTGTGATGCTGCCTCCTTGGATGGTTTTGGTGCACACCTAAACCCTTTGGCTCTGCGTTTCTTTTGACTCCATTGGAGGGTGATTTGCAAAGGGCTGTGAGCTTTGCTCTTTCCCAAGAGGAAAGCATTTAACACCCGAAAATTTGCCACCTGCTTGTATGAGGCTGGTGAAGAAGCTATGCAGTCCCTGTGGTCTCTCTGAACAGCCCTGTTCCCGCAGCTCGGCCCTGTGAGACTGGCAGTGGACGAACACATGCCTCTGGGGAGAGGGAGGCCGAGGAGGCTGAGCACAGGGTCTCCAGGGCAGAGTGGTGGTCTTGGCAGAGACAAAAACTTGCTCTTTGTAGTCAGCAGCATTAACTCATTTAAGTATGCAGGGAGGGGCCTTGGGTGTGAGGTGGACCCTCCGTGGCACCAGGATGCTGCCAGCATCTTTCTGGGGGGAGTGTGTCTTCTTAGGGCTGCTTGGGGACTCAGGCCCTGCCTGGGGAGGGGGAAGGTGGGGCAGCTGGCACTGAGGGTGGTCAGTCCCAAAACACCTGATGCCTTTCCTCTCTGTTCTTCCCACTTTCTAGGCTGAAATCGTCAAGAGGCTAAATGGGATTTGTGCACAGGTTCTGCCCTACCTCTCTCAAGAGGTGAGTGCCTCTGCTCAGTCAGCTCTGGCTCGGGGGCACATTTGCAGGGGGAGCAGAAGTGTCTGCATGGGCAGCTCCTCACCCCTGGATGGGGAAACCTTGCCGCTTGCTCTCAGCCCCTGCACGGGGACAAGCCCTTCAAGACAGGTTTGGCCTGGAAGCCTTCGAGCAGCCCCCGCCAGGCGCTGTGCAGTGGTGAATGTGCCTGTCTGCCCCTTTTGTTGGCGGCTGTGGACAAAGATGGGTTCTGTTCTCTCCTGCCCATGATTCCTGAGTCATTGGCCACTTCTGCACCGGCAGTGGGAGCTTTGGGTGGCTAATTGGGGGAGGGTGACGTTTAAAAAAAATACCTCCATATGGCTCCTCCTTGAGATCTGGTTCCTCTGCCTCATTAATTAATGCAGCTGATGGGTTCCTCCCCCTCCCTTGAGAAATTAATTGGGAGGGCTTGGGAGTTGCTGCCTGAGGCAAGAGGAAGATGAAGCACCTCTAGTGCTGTATCTGCCCATCTCCCCACACCACCCCCTAGACGCTAAGCTCCACGGCTGTTCCCATAGCTGTTTTTTTGGTCAGGACTAGCTGTATTTCTTGGTTGGAGTTAGCTGTGGGGCTGGGGGACAGGCTGTGCTTTTCCCACCCACCTGTTCTCAGGGAAGACTAAGTGCCTTGCTGATCAGATCAGGGCTGCCTAATAACTAAACTACAACTAAACCTTTTGCATCTTAATGCAACCCCTTCCCCCTCCCCAACCCTGTTCTATTGCCAAGATGGAAAGAAAAATCCACTTGCTGGAGTGCAGTGGACAGGCTTGGTGTTCAGAGACCTTGTGCTCTCAGAGCAGCAAGTACAGTTGTCCTTTATTTTTCAAAGGACGTGATACAGCTGCTATTCCTGCCTGTGTTTGGAGCAGCTGTGCTGGGCTCTTCCACAGCAGCATCTTCCAGCTGCTGGGATGCGTCCCAAGGAGTGGGGAGCTTCCCAAGAGCTTCTGATTTTAGGACTCATTTTGTTTGTTAGGGAGTCTTGTTTTGTGTCTTGTCTGGGTAGGAGAGGAAAGGCAGAGTGAGAGGCATTGCCCATCTTAGAGCCCTTCTGGCCAAAGATTGCTGGGCCTGTGCAGAGCGGGACAAGGATGGGAGTAAGAGGAGACCTGCTTAACCCTGTGGTGAGGAACTGGAGTGAGACAAGCGTGCCTCCTTCCCTGCTCCTTGCTACCGTGCACCTCAGTGCTGTAAGGTCCTTGTCACAAATGCAGTGTGTGCAGGTGTCTCCAGCTGTGGAGTTAACCAGCCTGTCCTGTGCCCTGACATGTCAGTGCTAGCAGCTGAGATAACGTACGTTTATGTCCATTCTCCTTCTCTCTGATACTAGAATGACCCTAAATTCCTCTGTTCTCTCCACACCAGCATCAGCAGCAAGTCCTGGGAGCCATTGAACGAGCCAAGCAGGTTACGGCACCAGAACTGAACTCCATCATCCGTGTACGTGATGCATGTTTAGTTTGGGTTCGGAGGGACAGGAATCTGTGCCTTTGGCCTTTGAGACAGAGCTGTGCAGGGGAGTTGCGATCTGGGGGTGTGCTCCACGTGCCAGGAGCAGGCTGCAGTGCTGCAGGCCTGCTGGGATGAAGCTGTGAGCACTGGGGTGGTTTTGTCCAGACTTGTTGTGACATGGGCATGGGTTTGCGGGGGAGCACGGATTCCTGCTCTGTCCCAGGCAGGGTGCAAGGAGAGGAGCTTTGGTTTTGAGCAGGAACCACAGCAGCTCCTTGACATGAAAACACCATCTGTTCTTGGTCAAGGTTGGGAGGGCTTCAACTGCATTCTTGGAGCATGCCTGGGTCTGAGGCCAGATGTCCTGTGGGCTAGGGGCTGTGTCATGCTGGGGACGCACTGTTGAGTCTTCTCTTGAGGCTGTCTCACAGTCCAAGGACTTTTTTTTTTTTTTTTTTTTTTTTTTTTTTTTTCTCCCCCCCCCACCTCCGAGGCTGCAGTGCTCTCCAGGACCCTGAGGTCCCTGGTTTAAGCTTGGCTGCAGGTACAGCCTGGGCAGCCCAGACCCTTGAGTTGGGGTCCAAGTGCACTCAAAATGACAATATCCCTCTCCTGTCTTCCTGTATGCTCCTCGTTCTCTACAGCAGCAGCTTCAAGCTCACCAGCTGTCGCAGCTCCAAGCCCTCGCTCTGCCTCTGACTCCGCTCCCTGTGGGCCTCCAGCCCCCGTCCCTCCCTGCTGTCAGCACTGGCACCGGGCTCCTCTCGCTCTCGGCCTTGGGCTCCCAGGCTCACCTCTCCAAGGAGGACAAGAACGGCCATGACGGGGATGCCCACCAAGATGATGACGGGGAGAAATCGGATTAGCGTGAATGGGGGCCGGGGGGAGGGGGCTGTCTGGGGGCCGGGGGGAGGGGGGCGGGTTAATGCAAGATGCAGTATCTCTCTAGTTGCTGCGCAGCAGAATCGTGGGGGCTTGTGTTTGGTGGCAGCTTGCCAGGCCTGTTCCCACAGGCAGCAGGACCTGCAGGATGCCCCCACCGCCATCCCAGCAGACGGGCTGCTCCGCAGCAATGCAAGCACCGTAGCAGTAACTGTGTGGCCGATCGTGCTCTCCCTGTGCCTAGCCTGGCTTTCCTGTCCCCACTTCCACTCTGTCACAGAGCCGAGCCAGAGCCTGGCTTGGGCTGCTCTGGGGCCGCTTGCCCCCTGGCTGTCCCAGCTCTTCGGTGCCACGTGGCTCCCTGCTGCTCCCCTCTTGGTATTTAAAGATGCCCCTTGATCCTAACGGTTTCTGCACAACTCCCTGCTGGGATCCCTGCCCCGAAACCATCTCCTCCCTCCCCAAGCGCTCTTGATCTTGTTGCATCGTCCCATCCCTGTTCCCATCCTCCCTGCACCCCTCCTGCACTAATACCAGGCCGGCACCTTGCTGTTCTGCATGTATCTGTTCTTTATCAGTCCCGTGGCACCGCAGCAGTACGTTGTGCTCCAGCTGCTGGGGTTTCTCCTCGGCTGCTCCTTGGCCTCGGGCTGGAGGGGGGAGCCTCCGCCACCCATTCCCCTTCGGCATAGCACCCAGCTGCGGGGGGCCCAGATGGCTGGGCAGAGGGGCAGGCAGACCGAGAGCCTTTCCTGGTCCTTCCCCTCCCTGCGCCCCCACCCCTGTGTAGAGGATACAGCAGCTTTCTCTGTTATCTCCGTGCGCTAGCGTGTCTTCTAAAAAAACAAAAATGGAACAAAAAAAGAATAAAATGAAATAATAATCTGGTGTTTGTATATAGTCCTTTAGAAAGATCTTGTTTTGCTTTTTGTGTTTAATCACTTGACCTATAATAAGAGGAACTGAAAATGCTGTATCAAGGACGTACAAGCTGTGCCTTTCAAATAAAGAAATAAGAAGGTTGGTTAAAACCATGACTTGCTGCCTGCTTTCTTGCTGCCTTTGGGATGACTTTATAATACTTCCCTCCGTCTCCTGCTTCCCCCCCAGGCAGGGGAATCGGTGGGGGAGAACAGGTAGTTTTGCTGGCTAACCTTGGACTCTGCCTCAGTTTCCCCATGGGCTGTCACAGCTCCCAGAGGGCTGTGGGAGGTGTCCAGCAGAGCTGTCCTCCTTCCTCCAGGTGAGCGTGTCCCAGACAGTCCCTGCCTTACCTGGTGCAATGCGTTGCCCTCCCTGGGTGCCCCCCCAGCCTCTCTGAGGGATTCTCTATGAGCCAGGAGGGGGGGGGGTTAATGTTGACACCTGGTTCTGGCTTCTCTCCCACTCTTCTCTCAGCTGCCGGCAGAGCGAGGACTGTCTTTGTTGCCCACATCCCCTTCTGAGATGCCGTTCCTCCCACAGGCATCCTTGTGGAGCTATGTGCCTGTGCCGGAGCTTTGGCTGGCACCTGCTGGAGCCAGAGCAAGGAGGATGCCTGGGCAAAGCCAAAACAAACTGGAGAGCAAGGTGAAAGTGGGCAGTGGGAAAGGGGCCTGGGAGCTCTTGGGATGAGAGCAAGGAGGGCTGGAACGAAGTGCCACTGAGGGTGATTGGCTCTCTGCTGGAGCAGGAGCAATGCGTGGGAATGGTCCCTGTGGGCTGCTGCAGGCCTGCTCTGTGCGTGCATAATTCATTTTTCCTGTGGGTGCAGAGGATAAGCTGCTTCTGTGGCACTCGGCCCCTCTGGAAAATCTGGCCTGTGCTGCCCTGGGGCTGAGATTGCTGTAATGGAATTGGCTCTCAATAATTAGAGCTGTCCTCTAGCTTCAGAGCCTGCTCTGCCCTGATAACATCTTCCCCTCCGTATCTCCCAGGCCAGATGGAGTGGGAAAATTTCCTCCCCCTGGGAAAGAAGCTGTGTCAGGGGAGGGTGTTCTGGGTGCCCCTGGCTGCCCACCGAGGTTGGAGGACTGTGGTGGCACAGATGGGGACCCTGGTGATAGCCAGAAGGGGAGCAGCGGCCACTGTGCCTCTGCCCTGATGGTGCTGGGCAAAGATCAGGCCAAATGCCCAAGGTGGGGATTTGGTGGGATTTGCTGAACCAGCTTAGGCCAGGGACCGGGTCTGTCTCCAGAGGGGTGGCACTTTGGTCTGGGGCTGTGTCTGCTGTGCCGGGCGGAGGCAGGACAGGCTTGAGGAGAGGTGCACGGTGCTGCGTGAACGCCGCCAGGGGCGCAGCTCTGCTCAGCCCCTTCCCCGGTGCTGCTTCTGGCGGGTTCTTCTGGTGCAGAACAGCCTCTTGAAAAGAGGGGATGGAGGGGCAGGTGTGCAGCTCAGTCCCGCGTCTCACTGTGACAGGAGCTCAGATGGGCCACAGGGCCTGTGGGCAGTGCAAGGGCTTGACAATGGTCCTGTTATCTGCCCGTGACGCCATGCCAGCATGAGCTGGGGGCTGGCTGGTTCCTGGCACAGGCTTGCAAGGGCCCAGGAGTGTCTGCAGGGGAGCACGGCTCCAGTGGTGGACTTCGAACTCCAGCTGCTGGCCAGGATGCTGCAGGGCTGCCTGCACATCTCAGCCCTGTCCCCTGCCAAACCATGTGCCCTATGCGGGGCCTGACGCTCCTGACACAGCCATCACCGCTGGCTGCTCAGCCACTGCGGGCAGATCCAGAGCACAGAGACCATGGCGAGAGCAGAGCTGCTGCTGCATGGCAGGGGCTGTCCCTACCTTGGCGCCCTTGGCAGGGCTGGAGCACTGGGCAGACAGGTCCAACACCTGACCCTCCCCTGCGCCATGCAGGGGATCCCGATTGGGAGCTGCTGAAACGCCACCGATAGTTTCAGTCTGACCCCACGGTCTTGCAGCTGCCCCGAGGGCCTTGCCGATGCTGAGCAAGCAGGTTTCCGATGAGAAAGGCCAACACAGCTTTGGGCCAGGGACTGCTGCGGTGCAACGGTTGCTAAAACCATCTCTGCTCTGTAAGTGCTGCTGAAAACCCCGCTGGGAGTGTGCTGGCTGCGGGGAGGGCTGGAGCTTTTCAAGCGCTTTCACCTCGAGGTCACTGGTTCAAACTCAGCCTGGGGGTAGGGAGCACCATAAGTGGATGTTATTCCTGATGGATGTGCAAGGGAGGAGGATTTAGGAGAAATTGGTCTGGGGTGTTTTCAGGCTGGCGATTTCAGAGGAACAGACGTCCCTGTTGTTAGAGCTAATTAGCAGCCTTGGTTGGGTGGGCAAGGGGTCGAACAAACCACGCGGCTGCTGGCTGAGCATCCTTGGCTGCCAGCAGGCTGGGGCTGGGGAGCTGCGGGAAACTAACCCACTGTAAAGTATAAAGACAGAGCTTTTGGGCTCTCCAAATCGCTTGCACCTCCCAGCAGATGCTGAGCTGAACCTCGTGCTCCACTCCTGCTTCCCCTAATGACCCATTCCTGAAGTGTTTCTTTGGGTGGTGGGAGGCACCCCTGCCTCCAGCCTGGTTCTGCTTTCAGCCGCCAGATTTGCTTCTGGATCTCCAAAGTGAGTCATTTCATAGGGCATCTTACCAGATTTGGGCTCGAATCTAACTCCATACCAAAATCTGCAAATCTAACCCACACCAGCCACAAAAAAAAAAGGGTTAAACCCACCTCCCTCATGACTTTCCCAGTAGCTGCAGACTGGAGGAAACACCTCTCCTTCCAAACAGGCTGCTCTCTGCCTTGTAACCTTGCTCATGTTTGGAGCCATGAGACCCTCTCCTGCCCTGGCAGAAGAGGCTGAATGCTTGTGAGAAGTGGGTGACATAAGGCCTCCAAAGAGCAGCTGATCAGGGCTGGTTTAAGACTGGCTCCTGGCAGAGAAACCCCTTCTCTTTGTGCGTGAGAAGTTGTCACACAAGAGTGGGAGAGGGACACAGGCAGATGGGCTGAGAACCAGCTCTCCTGGCACTGGTATCCCTGGAAAAACTCAGCAAAGCCCTGGCTCAGTAAGGGGGGATAGAGAGCAACCTAGTCACAGCCACTGCCCAAAGAGCTTTCGGCTGCGGGGCTGCGGCAGATGGAGAGCTGGCCGAGTCCAGAGAGCAGCGGCAGGACCGCGTCTGTCAGCACCCCATGCCCTGACCGCACAGCAGCACAGCATTTAGGCCAGGTTTGACATCGATTCCTTCTTGCAGCTGCCAAGGGGCTTGGCAAAACTGTTTTTCACATCTCTTTCCCCTTCCACCTGCTTGTCACTGGAGGGGTCATAAAACGGCCTCTTTCCTCCTTGATGAGGTGAGTGGGTGCCAGTTTTTCACTGGGTGAAGGAGGTTTCCACACCTGTTTGATTAGGGCCATCCCCTTCAGCTTTTTCCCATAGGACAGATCCCTGTCGCCTCTGTGGCAGCAGCAGGAATCGCCTCCATCACATCCCCCTCCTGCTCTCACCCTCCTCATTTTTCAGCGCAGCTTTGCTTGAAACAATGGCACAGCCTGCAAGCCAGGAATGCTTTGCAGCGTGGAGGAGCAAGGGCCTCCTTCCCAATTCATCACTAATGCAGGAACGCCAAGCCCTTCCTGGCTGCAGTGAGCACAAGATAAAAGCTAAAAGAGGCATCAATAATTAAAAACCACTCAAAGCCGGTAAGTGCAAACAGGAGCCAACATACGGATCGAAGGCAGCGCCAGAGACGAGAGTCTGTCAGCTGCTGGGCTGCTCTAAGGGCTCCCACATCTCTCCTGCGGGTGTCCCCCCCAGCCACAGCCTTGCAGCAACGCGGTGTCCCTGGCACGGTGGCAGCACAGCAGTGTGGGGGCTGTGGGTGGGAGCACAGCGGCTCTGTCATGTGCCGGGGGGGCCTGCCCAGGCATGGCAGGAGAGACCCCCCAGCTCCCACCTGTGGTTTGACTTGCAGACGCTCTGGGGAGATGCGGCTTTGAAGAGCAGGCGATGGCGCTGGGGGCCTGGGGACGGCGACCTGCGGTTTGGTCCCAGGAACGTGGCTCAGAGTGCTGGAGGGTCTTGATTTCCAGTACAGCTTTGGCTCAGCTTTTGCTGACTTGCTGCCAGTCCCTTCCCTCAGTTTCCTTTCGCACCTCATGTTCATTCCAGAACAGACTCCAGCCAGGACAAGACCCCTGTTTGTGCCAGCTGCTGGTATAAATGCCCAGGGAAATCCACGTTGCCTGTCTGTGGGTGCCAGGAACCCGGTTCTGAGAGCTCTGCTGAGTACAAGGCTCTTCATTCAAACTATGTAAGTGAGAAGCTGAAAGTGGGATGGTTTGGAAATGTCATGGTCACCTTTGTTCCCTGCTTCCACAGACCAGGCAAACTGGTTGATTTGGAGAAAATCTGAATCTTTTAAATCTGGTGACCCTGGTTCTGCTCCCCACACCCCATAACAGTGCCTGTGTGCCCCAAAAACCTTGTGTGCCCCAAAATCCTTGTGTGCCCCAAAAACCCTGCGTGCAAACCCACTGCTGCCTGGCTGCCAAAAAGCCCACCATGCACTTAAACCCAACAGGCCCCAAACCCACGAGATGGTGGCATGTGGCTCTTCACCACTGACCTGCCCAGTGCCTGTGTTTGGAAGGGCTGGAGCAAAGCCGAGCTGAGCAGACCAGGCGGGAGAAGGGGCACGTGGGAGGGTTTCAGCCCCGGGGCTGGAGGAGCGGCTGTGTGCGCAGGCTTCAGCTGCCCCGACAGTGGTGAGCCCTGGCTGCCCATAGGCATCTCTGAGAAACTCGATGGTCTGCCCTTCGCTGTCCACTCTGGAGATGCATTGGGCATGGGGGGCTGCACAAAGGAGGTGTGGGGGGAAAGAAATGACTCGACCTGTGGCGCAGAGCTGGGGCAGAGCCGGTGCTGCCCTTCCTGGCGAGGGCAGGATGCTGCATCTTCATGTGCCCCAGGCTGGCATTTGGGGAGGGAGCTGAAAGGGGAAATTGTTGGAGTAATTGCAGCAGCAGCAACCTGTTTCACTTGGATGTGGGTTCAAACAGATCTCCCAAGTGTCCCAAAGCCTGGGCTTGTTTGGTTTCTCCACTGGTAACAAACAGAACTGCTGTTTACAGCACTCGCCTCTTGATCCTGGCGTGGATTTCAAATGCCCTCATCTTTTGGGGCTCTTCTAAGCGCTGTCGTTAACAGGCACAAGTGTGTGGCTGCTGCGGGGAGCGGCTGGGCCCTGACTGAACATCCCACGGCTGGCGGCGGCAGCTGGGGCTCAGCCTGGCTTTTCTGGGTGATCTCAGCCCTCTGCCCTGCACCTCGCATCCGTACTCGCGGAGGGAGGAGTGGGACCATCTCCCTTTGCTGCTGCATCCGGAGGTTTGTGGGCGCAAAGGGTTAACTGTGGTTGTTTCCTCCCCAGTCCGAACACATGCTGAAGCAAATTAATCTCCAGGTTACAGGCTGTCCTGCTCCAGGGCTCACGTCAATCATTAATGGAGGGTGATGAAGACGTGTGTGACATCCATCATTCCGGAGCTGGCTGTTCCAGGTTTACCTGCGTCACTCTCTGAGACAGGGGAACAGAGAAACTGCCTAAGGAAAAACAGCAATTTTTGGTAAGGAGTTTTGAAAAATGCTGCAAAACATCTTGGTCTCTCCTTCCCTTGAAACGTGATCTGAAATGTTTCCAGCTTTTGAAAAAACATCTTTCCGTAAATATAATAAAAAAAGCCCCTGCCCCAGTAAGGCAAACAAACCAAAAATAAATTCTCTATGACTTTACATTTGGGTTAAAATATGTATATTCATATGTGCAGATATGATATACATACACATATTGGGAAGTTTTTCACAAGCTCTGGAGCCGAGGTGGTGAGCTAGTGGCCTCCCCGCCCGCGGCATGGGAGCTGGCCGGGGAAGGCAAAGGGGAAGGTGCAGAGGTCAGGGCTGTCCACAGGCCTGCTGCTCCCTTGGGGAACGTGTCAGGCTGGAGGGCCCTGAGCCCACCCAGTCTGTCTGCGGCCATGGGAAGGGCCCCGTCCCTGCTGGGGCACTGCGGGGAGGGCGCAGTGGCAGCAGGCAGCTCTGGGACAGGCAGAGGAGAGAGAGGCTCTGGTGCCCATCACTTTGCCCCTGCCCTGGCTGCTGCCAGCATGCAGCAAGCAAATGACACGATTAATAAAAGATTAGGATGAAACGTGAGGTATGAAATATTTAACCTTGTGCCTGGCTGTGCAGTGCCCAGGTACAGCTGGCCCCTGCAATATTTAAGAATTTTTCCTCGCTCTCTCTTTACCACCCCCAAACACGGTGACTTTGCGGCAGGCTGAAGGTGGTGGGGGACAAGGAGGGGTGGGGAAGGGCCCCTCGGGGTGGGGGGGAGCTCCTGGGGCTGAGTGCTTTGTCCCCGGGGCTGGGCCTGGCCGGGAGAGCTCGGAGCGGGGTCAGGATCTCGGCTTCGGCCCCGCGGCGGGAGGAGCCCGCGGACCCGGGGGTGGCGACGCTGGCGAGGGGCTGGGGCTGCCACGGGGGGCTCTCCGCTCCGGCAGCGCCCAGGGCAGCAGGCTGCGGCCCTCCTTGCCCAGGGGCACCGAGCCCGGCGCTCTGCTCCCCGCGGTGGGGCCGCTCCCCCCGGGCGAGGGCTACCGCACACGGCGGGATCGTCGCCGGCTCGGCCGGGAGCGGCCCGGCCCGGCCCCGCCGCCACGGGGAACCTCCCGTGGCAAAGCCCAGCGCCGCGGCCTCGGGGCCGGACACGGGTTTCCTTCCTGCCCGCGGCGCCGGGGCTTCCCCCGTTCACCCGCCGGGGCCCGCGGGGAGACCGAGCGCCCTCCCTCCAGGCCGCGCCCGCCCCGGCCTCTACCGCCCCACGTTACTTTGAGTGGCAGCCGGCGGCCGCCGCAAGGCCTTGTGGGACACGTAGTCCGCCCTCCCGGACCGCCCCCGACGGAAGCCCCACCGCCCGGCGGCTGTGAGCCATGCCCTCGCAGAGGGACGGGCACCATCTCCTTGGGCCCCCGGCAGGCGGCGGCTGAGATAGGCGGCCCCGGGCGACAGCCGCCGCGCACGGTTCTGCGCACGGCGAACTATTACTCCCGGCGTGCCCCGCGGCGTCTCCGCCGGGGCTCCTGCGGCCCGCTCGCTTCTCATTGGTCTTCCCGGGACGCGGCGTCACGAACCCTTGTGGGAACGGGGCAGGGCGATTGGCTGGCGCCGCCGCGGCGGCAGCCAATGGCAGGTGCGCCAGCGCCGTCGCGGGCCGTGAGGCTGGTTAAGGTGGAGCAGGGTGGCGGAGTGCGCTCCCGGCGGGACTGCGCGGCCCCGCGGCCGCCCGGTTGCCTCTGGCCCCGAGGGATCCCCGGCGCTGTGTTCCGCAGCCCCCCGCTGGGCGAGCACGGTCGCGGTCTACCGGCCCGGCCCGGCGGTGAGCCGGCGTCCCAGCGTACCGGGGCCCCGCCGCCCCCGGGTCCGCGGTTCAGCCGGACGCTGTCAGGCCGCCTCCGTTCGTACTTTCCGTGCCTCCGCGCTGCCCCGCCGGCGGCCGGTGCTGTGTCCGCCCGGAGCGGGGCGGTGGCTGGCTGTGCTCCCGGGTGACTGGGATGCCGCCGGCCCCCAGGGCTGCCGGTGCGGCTCCACTCCCGACCGTGTCCCGCTCCAGCCCGGACTGGGGGCCGTGCGGGAGGGGGGTCCTGGGGCGATGGAGGGTCCCGGGGAGGCGAGCGGGGCTCCGGCGGGTGCGGGGGGCTGGGGCAGCGGTGCGGGCCGACACCTCCCCGGTGGCTCCGTTCGGCCCCGGAGCAGCGGCTCCACGCCCCGCCCCTCCACGGGGCCGCCTCGGTCTCCGGTGTCGCCACGGGAGCGTGGGGTCGGGGCAGCGCGGCCTCCGGCCCCTCGGGCTGCCGAGTGCCCGCGTCGCCGGCGGAGCCGCTCCCCCCGCCGTCCCGAGCACTGCGGGCTCTCGCGGGGACGCGCCACCTTAAGCGGGCGCCGGCGGACGGGGCGCTCGGGGCCGGCGGTAGCTCCGGAGACCGCCGGGACCCCTCCGGCGCCGCCTGGTCCCGCCTCCTGCCCGGCCCCCATGGGGGGCGAGCGGAGACCCCGCGCCCAGCGGGCCGCCCCCCCCGACGGCCGCCGGCTTCGCCCCGCCTGAGCCGCTCCCGCCCCCGCCGCCGCGCGGCCCCGCCGCCCTCCCGCTGCCGGCGTCGAGGCGAGGGACCCCCGAGGACCCGCGGAGCGTGGTGGGGGGCGCGCCCCCGCCAGGGGCGGGGAGACGGGCGGGGAGCGGGGCCCGGGGAGCGGGGGGGGCGGGGCGGGGGCCCGAGCCCTCAGGATGTTCCCGCAGGGTCGGCACCCGGTAAGTACCGGGGCGGGCGGTGGCCGGGCCGGGCCAGCGCAGCGCGGCGGAGCCGCAGCCGCCAGCCGGGCCGTCTCTCCCCAGACCCCCCTCCAGCCAGCGCAGCCCTTCAAGTTCTCGGTCCTGGAAATCTGCGACCGCATCAAGGAGGAATTCCAGTTCTTGCAGGCTCAGTACCACAGGTGAGGGGCGGGAAAGGGGGCGCGGGACCCCTGTGCTCGGGCGGGAGGTGGTCGGGGGTCGGGCGGGGCTGCGGGAAGGGGCGAGCGACCAGAGAAGGGGCGTAACGGGGACTGAGGGCACGGGGAGAGGGGGTCCGGCATGGGGGGGGGGGGCGGGGTGCAGAACCAGTGGGAATCGGGGTAGGAGAAAATGGAGAAAGAGGTCCCGGTGAAAGGAGCGCTCAGGGACGAACGGGAGAGGGGTCTGGGCTGAGGGGTAGCATGAAGCCATGAATTGGGGCACCGGGTCTTGAATGGGGGTCCCAAGGGGGAGACCACCCACAGTTTGTTTCCCCTGGCTGAGCTGGGTGTAAGCGACACGGAGGGGATGGCAGTGGTGCTGCGGGAATGGAGCACCGGTGGGTGTGATAGACTGTTGGGGGCGAGCGGGGGCTGCATGGGCAGCACAGCCACAGGGGTTCAGGGCCTCCAGGGATGGTGACACCAGTTGAGGTTGGCCTGTGACACCGCCACAGCCCCACGAGTCTGCAGGGGGGAGGCAGGAGATGTGCCGAGATTGCTGAGTTCCTGGGGTGGAAAGTGGGAACTGGGGGGGACGGAGCAGAAGATGTGGGTCTGTGAATGAAAACTGTGGATCCTTTTTACAGCCTGAAGCTGGAATGTGAGAAGCTGGTGAGCGAGAAGACAGAGATGCAGAGACATTATGTCATGGTGAGCTACCCCTGCCCTGTCCCCTGCCTCACCCAGAGCATCACTGACTGCCACCCTCCTGCCTCTGGGGCTCCACTCAGCCACTCACCCCAATGGCCAGTGGCCTCCCCGGGGGAGGGATGCTGGCCGGGGTTGTAGGGTGGTGGGGCTGGGGGTGTGTGAGTTAGGAAGGAGTTAATCATTATTCCTAGCAACGGCTGCCTCTTCTGCTGATGTCTGCTGCCACTCGGTGCTGCTTGAGCCCAGGAATTGTGCCATAGGTTTTGTCTCTTTTCTTTTCTTTTTTTTTTCCTTTTTGTTTGGCCTTTTAAGAGATCTCCCCCCTCCTCCCTGTCTCTCTCCCATGGTGGGGGTGTCTTGGCACTGATACCCCAAGGCTGGTGTTTTGGGTGGAAGGGTAAGCTGCCTTTAGAAGTAGCAGGGCAGGGCCACTCCCCAGTTGCCAGTGGGGTGTTAATAGACACTGACCCACCCGGCAGCCCTGGGGGGGAGCGAGGGCAGCTGCTGGAAGGACTGGAAGAAGATGGGAACTGCAGAGCTGGAGCAGCATTCCCTCTCCTTCAGCACCTGACATTACCAGCCTCTCTAGGGAAAGGGGGAACCCAAACTATGCTATCCAAACGACAAACAGACCTAAACTTGGGCAACCCCTGTCCCCTGGGTGATGACAGCCCTGTCCGTGTGGCCAGTGGTGTACGAGGCTTTGATGGCATCGCAGGGCACGTTCCTGTCACCCACCAGCTGGGATCCCTTCCCACATCCCGGAGACTCAGGGGTTCCCAGAGCTGGGCTGCCACCTTTGAAATGGGCTTTGCTGGAGGAAGGCAGGTCCTCTGGTCCCCCCCTTCTCCCCGTCCTCAGGGGTGAGGGGACAGGGTCTGCTGCTGTCACCATTGCCAGAGTCACTAGTGACTAGTGAAAGCTGTAACTTGATGTCATCTTTGCTTTTGTGCAGGCATGGCCACCCATGTGACTAGATGGGCAACTGCCTCAGGGAGTGGGTCTGGGTTAGGAGCGGGAAGGGACGGGCCAGGACAGGAGGGGATGTGGTAGGCAAAGGGGCTGGCTTACGCTGGCTTAAACTGATGCAGAAACTGTGGTGTAATCATTACAGGTGTTAAACAGTCTATGCTGTAGCTGCTCACTCCCCTGTCCCAGCCTGGTGGCACATGTCTCATGCTGTGCTGGACCCATGTTTCTCATGGGCAGGAGGGAGCAGGGACCCTTGGCGGCAGCTGTGGGGTTCAGCTGGGGGGAGAGCAGGGCTGGGCTGGCTACCGAGCCCCTGGCTGGTAACAGGCTGGTTGCTCTGGGCAGCTCCTAACCAGGCCATGTTCTGATTTTGTTCTCAGTACTATGAGATGTCCTACGGGCTGAACATTGAAATGCACAAGCAGGTAAGTGAGGTGGGGTACGGGCCAGCGGCAGGGGATGGCGGGGACAGGCTGAGGATGGAGACTTTGTTGGAAGATGGTCTCCCTGGTCCCCGTGTAGCTGTAGTGGCACAGGAGACATAGCACAGCTCTGTGCGAGGGGCTGGCCAGCAAAGGGGCTCAGCAGTTGTCAGGACATGTTCTATTGAGTTCTGGTAGGTGCCTTGGGACAGGGCCTCCTCCTGGCCATCCCAAAGCACCTCTCAGAGCCTGGCTGTGAGCCCTGCATACATCTCTCCCCGTAGCGGTTCCCTGAGGCCCGAGACACAGAAGGGATCATGGAGGAAACAGCAGGAGCTGGAGCCCAGAGGCAAATGGATTGTCTTCTATTCTTTTCTCTTTTTTTAATCCCCTTTTCCTTTCCTGAAGCCAGAGGAGTGTTTTCACCCTTCCCTGGTTCCCCTTTTGTTCCAGTGTTAATTTGCTTTCCCTCTTCAGATTTATCAATCTAGTCATCACGGGCGCTCTGCCAGGGAAATTAGTTTGGACCAATGCCTGACAAAGTGGCAAGTCAACTGCCATATTCCTCCAGCTGGCTCAGCCCCTTTAAGTTTGCTCCTTTTGTTAGCAGGGAGAGCCGTAGAGCCTGCAAGCATGTTCCTGCCATTCCCGTGTGCTCTGAGCTCTGGTGGGACTGGGACCCAGGGGTGGCCCAAGCCACGCATGGTGTCAGAGGCCATGGCCAAGTGGCTGGGGAGAGGGACCCCTGGTCCACCTGGGTCTGGCTTCTGGCTCTGTGTGGGCAGGAGAGGTCTGGAGGAGGGGTGTCCTCTGGCTCCTGGGGTCCCACATGGGCGTTGGGGGGGTGGCTGATGCAGCAGCCAGGACCTGCAGGTGACCGGGGTGCTGGTGGGTGCGGGTGAGCTCCAGGGGCTCAGGCAGCTTTTGAGAGCAGCAGGTGAATGTTCCCTTTGTTCTGTGCCGGCTTTGTGCATGGTTTGACCTCTCTGCAATGCTGTCAGGGATTGTCGGAAACCTGAGATGAGAAAACACTTCAGAGCAGCCAATCCCTCCACCAGTGCCAGGGTGGATTTGCAGCAGGTGGGGGGGATCGAGTTTTCCCCCGGAGGTGTGGGTTTTCTTTCGGAGAGGCTGAGTGGGAAGCCACAGCCCCTTCCCTTGGGAAATGCTGCTTACCCCTCTGGGGATGCGGCCAGGCTGTGGGTCTGTCTGTAACCGCAGGCTGAGGAGAGGATACGCCAGGTCCTCTGCGTTTGCTCGCTGCCACTTGCTGGGCTGGGGAGGGGCACGGGGGCGCTCTGAGCCCCACACCCTGTCAGAAAGGAGCAGGAAGAACTGCTGGCTGGTGTGGGGCTTCGGCAGGGGTGGGCGTGGGGTCCCCGCTCTGGCTGGGATGGGGAGGGCAGAGCAGGTACCACTGTCGGGGCCTCAGGAGGGCTTTGCTGGCACGATGCGGAGAGGGCTGAGTTTGTTTGTGTGAATTTTGCATCCCCCTTGCTCTCCCCCGGCTTTGAGTCCAATGTTTGGGGAGAGAGCAAGCAGCACACCGATGGCCTCCTGCCAGCACTTGTGGCTCGGCTCTCCTCCTTCCCTGCCAGCCTGCCCGCTGGCTGCGAGAGCGGCAGCCCACAAAGCCAAGACGGGTTTGGGCTGAGCAAAGCCAGCTGGGCTGCGAAAGGACTGACAGCTCAGAGCATGGCTTGGCCTGGATCCACTGAAGGATTTAGGAGTCGGGTTCCCTCCTGTGTGCCTGGGGGGACCTGACAGCCCAGGAGGGTCCCACAGCAGAGTCCTCCCTTGGCAGCAGCTTGGGAAATCCCAGCAGGGACGCAGAGGCAGACGGGGATTTACGCTGAGCGGGTGTGGGGGTTTAACTGCTCAGCAGAGGCTGCGTGCGTCTGCGGGATGCTTGGCTGCCCTCCTCTCTGCTGGAGGGTCGGGACAGGGCTCAGAGCCCTCCCATCCATGGTGATACCTGCTTCCTCTTTCAGGCAGAGATTGTCAAGAGACTGAGTGCCATCTGTGCCCAGATTATACCCTTTCTGACACAGGAGGTAAGGGGGGAGGCGTGGGATGTGCGCCAGACTGCTCGGGCTTCTCTTGAGGCCCTCAGGAAGGGGTGAACCTGAGTCCAGCCTGAGCAACGGCAGGCTCACAGGGGAGGAAACCTCTGTACCTGGGCTGGGGGAATGGGAGAGGGGGTCCCTCTGGCCCAGAGCACGGTGCGACCTCCCAGTGCTCTTCCTTCCCAGCACCAGCAGCAGGTCCTGCAGGCTGTGGAGAGGGCCAAGCAGGTGACCATGGGGGAACTGAACAGCATCGTCGGGGTGAGTCGTGCTGTGAAGGCTCTTTCTGCTCGGGGGTTCAGACCGCGCGGTGCAGTGATGGGTGAAATCAGGGTCTTTACGGGTTCGATAAGCCCAGGACTGGTCCCCAGCGATGAGAGGGTTTGCCACTGTGTCCTGGGGGCAGTGGATGGCTTTTGGGATCCTCCCTGGCCCCCGCTGCTCTGAGCAGGGTAGAGCCACAGCTCGGGCTCCTCTGCCATGCATCAGGATCACATCCGTAGCAGGGAGGAGGTACCGGGGGTGGAAGGGGCAGGCGATGTGACCTGGACTGCGCAGGCACGACAGCTCTGTTCCCCTCCTTGTCCTCACTGTGCGTCTCATCCCATTTCGCTTTGCATCGCAGTTCACGCAGGAAGCTGAGGGGCGCTGGGCATGGCTGCGGCTGTCCCCTCCTGGATCCAGGACCATTTGCTCTTTCTCTTTCAGCAGCAGCAGCTTCAGCACCTCTCCCATCACACATCCCCCATCCCGCTGACACCCCACCCCTCCAGCATGCTGCCTTCTAGCCTGAGCGGGGCCAGCGGCACCTCGGGGCTCCTGGCCTTCTCGGGGTCATTGATGGCACAGTCCCAGCTGGCTGCCAAGGAGGACCGAGTGGCCCAGGATGAGGAGAACAGAGGTAAGGGGAAGAAGCACAGCTGGATTAACCCTTTGAAGGTTAGCCCAGCTGCCTCAGTGCTGGGCAGACGTCCCAGAGGTGCGGGGGCAGTGCTGGGAGGGATCCTGCTGCCTGTTCTGCCTGTTTCCCAGCGCTCTTCCATGCCTGGCAGCTGCTCCCTGGGGCCAGGGGGAGCAGCAAGCGCTGCAAGTGACAGACCCAGCTAATTAAATATCTGCAGCCCCGAGAGCTGGCTCTATTTCTGACCAGGGGAACAGCTGCTGTGCAGTGACAGTGTGCGGCGATGGGGGGCGGCTGCGTGTGCCCCCCAGATGCTGGGCAGCAGGGCTCTGGGCGCACATGGCTCTTCCTGCCCCACCCCCCCACCCAGGGTGTTTCCAGTGTCGGGGGTCCCCCTTCCGTGAGGCAGCTGTGAGATCCCCGCCACAGAGAAACCCTCTCTGTTTACACCAGGGTTTGCACTGGGTAAAGGTCTGATGCCCAAAGCTGAGACTTTAAGGGAAAATACTGTTGCAAGCTCCTGGTAGAAATTGTGGGAGCCATGGATGTGTGGCAGGGAATTGAGAAAGCAGAGCCTTATTGTGTGTGTGGTGCCTTGTAAATAGCAGTAATTCCTCATCCTTATGGGTACCTCCTCCTATCAGGATCACAAAGTGCTTTACAAACATCATCAATATTTAATCACTGTTAAATCAGTGCTCTGAATGCTACTGGCAGGCCTGGGCAAAATTAATAACACCGTCCAGCTTTGCTAGTGACTTGTTACTGTTGAAGTGCTGCACAAAGGAGAAGCCACTCTGAGCTTGTCACCTTCTGCAGAGCTCAGGCATCAGGGTTTGCTGACATGAAGACCGAGGCACAGGGAGAGGGCTCCGGGCAGCTCTGTGGGCTGGAAACAGGCAGTAGAATTCAGCAGCCATAGTGGTGCTCCTCTGCAGACTCCTCTGGGGAAGCTGCTGGCTGCTCCTGATGTCCCCAATTTGGGGCCTGGAAATGCTGCTGGGGCAGGACCCAAGGGTAACAGCAAAACTGGGCAGCGGAGGGGTTTGTTGTGTTTTCCTAATGATCTGGTTTTGCTTGTGAGATTTCAAGGTGGTGAAAACAGCAGCAGGAAACTGTCAGTGTCTGCCCTGTGCCTCGGTATGCAGGTGTCTGCGGTTTTTATTCTGTCAGTGTTTCTTTAAGCATGGCCTTCCCCTGAAGGAGAAAAACAAACTCCAGAAAGAGGATAAAAGCAGTGTGTGCTGTGCTGCTTTAACCCTTAGGGACCAGGGCAGCCTGCGCTTCCGCGGCACCTCCTGCCCTGCACAGGCCTGAGCTGCTCCTGGGCAGGGGCATCTGCCCTGGCGGAGAGTGAAAAGACACCCAGAATAATTCCCTTTTTTTTTTTTTTTTTTTTTTTTTCTCTCTCCAAAAAAAGTGAAATGCTACATATGGCTTGGGTTAACCTCCAGTGCTCTGCTATAGTTAGCCAGAGCTAGTGTGGATGAAGCTGAGCCAGGGCTGAAGTGCTGATGGCTTCTTCGTGCTGACCATAGTCTTGGAGCAGCCGCCCACATGGAGAGTCCCTCGTGTCCTGGTACCTGTCTGCATCCTCTTGCCAGCAGAGACTGGGACGAGTTTGTTCTCTCCAAAGGCTGATGCGATCGTTAGGAGTGAAAATCAAACGAGGAGGGTTGCTACACCCTGGCCGCTAACCCCATGCTTAGGTTTGCAGCAAATGCCTGAAACGTCTTCCCTAAGCTTAGGGAGGTGGCCTTGTTTTGTTGTGCATGTAAAAAAGCCTTGGAGGGTTTCCAAGCAGGGCTTTTTAGCATGGTTTCCTAAGGAAATAGGATGGGTGTGATTCAGGAGCTCTCAGCTGCCTCCTCCCGTGTTGCTCTGCAGTGTCCCCCCCTCCCCCTGCCTGGGTACTTGAGGCACAGCCTCTGCATTAACAGCCTCTGTCCTCTCCTTCCCTCTGCCTTGCCGACATGGACCTGCCTGGACACTCTCCCCGCTGCCGCCTGGGCTCCAGAGCACACACCAAGCCGGGTAAGTCGCACCAGCATGCCTGGCTGTGGCCAGGCTAGTGGCCTCAGCTGGCTGCAATGTGCGGGCAACTGAACAGGCTTTCCCTCTGCAGGGCTCTGCCCGGCAGCCCACCAGCCTCGAGTCGCTCTGAGCATCCCCAGGATGGGAGGCAGAGGTGGCTGCTGGCCCCTGGGAAGGGCTGCGGGTGCTGGGGGAGCCCGGCTGCGGGGAGGGCACCCGGGGGCAGTGGCAGGCTCGGCGCTGGGGCAGCGCGGTGAGTGGGGCTGGTGCTGGCAGCACGGGCAGGTGCAGGGGCCGCGTCTTCTGCAGGTGCTGCAGCCGGCTCCCTTGGCAAGCACTGGCAGCAGGATTTCCAGGAATGTTTTGTTTTCCGACCTTTTCAAAGCAAACAGCCCAGAGGTGGTGAGCTGTGTCCTCTGGTGGCAGCGGCAGGGACCAGGGCCTCCTTCACACGTGTGGCCAGGTTGGGGTTGCAGGGCTCCCTGGGGCTGGAGGCAGCTCTGCGGGCAGAGCAGGGCCACACTGTTCCCTTGTACGCCCCAGCCCGGGCGCCCCGCTCCCCTTCTGCTGTGGGCTCCTGGTCTCCTACCAGTTTCTCCTGATGTGTGGGCTCCTTTCCAGCATCTCCCACCCCAGCTTGGTGGATAAGGGCAGGGGACGTCTCCCCATGCCACCGTGAGTCACCTTTCAAGTCTGTCTGTGTGTGTACACAAGGTGACTAGGGTGACTGCTCCCAGGACTGACCTTCCCCCAGGTACTGAGTTTGCAAGGGCTCAGCATGGCAGGAAGGTAAGGCCAAGCCACGAAGCTGGGGGTAGGTGGGGAGAGGGCGCTGCCTGTGGGAGCCCAGGTCTCTGGATTTGAGGAATTCTGGGGTCATTCCTATTTCTCAGTGGAGCTGTTTTCCCTGGGAGCTAGAAGCAGCCTCTTCCAGACTAGCCCAACAAAGGGGGCCCTGACCCGCATCCAGCTCTGCATTTTCCCCCTTCTTTATCTGGGGCAAAGTGTCCAGCCCTTCTGCTGTCACCCCTGAGCAGGGCCAGCTCTTCTGCCCCGGCTCTGGCAGCAGCCCAGCGCCTCTGGTGAACAGCACTGCACATGCGAGCCCAGCCTTAGCCCCATGGTGAGGACGCACAGGCTCCAGACCCGCTCCTGCACCTGTGCTGGCATCCGCTCCACTGGCATGTGCATGGTGGAGGCAGCGCTGAAATACAGCCGTGTCCAGGGAGGAAGAGAGCTGTGCTTGAACTGCAGGGTGTTGCGAGCTGGAGAGTGAATCCAGCTGCAGTGGGAGAGGGGGGGCAGCCAAGCAGCAAATATGTTTGTGTAGGGGGGTCCAGGAGAACATCTGAGGGGAGAATATAAGGCAGAGGGGCTCTGCTTATTTTAACCCCTGTTCACTTTGTTTTGCTGGCCTGGATGGGCTGTGTTTGTGTTGGGGTTTTGTAGCTGGAGGTTCTGGGCCACCTCAATTCATAGTCTTTGCTGCTGTGGGGATCTAAAGGTGGAGGGCTGCTCCCAAAATAACCAACACCATCCTTTTCAAGGAGTTTCCAGTTTAGGAAAGAGGCTGAACAGGTCTCCTTACCTCAGCCCAGTGCTGCCAGCCCCTCTGCAACCCTCTGCTGCACCCTCTCTTTGAAGATACCTCCCAGCCTGTCATGACTCCCAGGTCTGTGACGCCCTTCCAGGCTCCGTGGCAGCAGTGAGTCAGAGCTCCAGCTCCTGGCACAGGCAGGGGAAGGAAGGGTTAATGAGCCCCTCTGTTTGGGAGCAATTGGGATTGATCTTCATAGGTGGGAGAGGAAGAGAGAGCCTTGGTTGATGGTCACTGTGTTGTGCGGGATGGATCACCCCTGTAATCCCACAGTACGTGTGTACCTCCTCCGGAGATCACCCAGAGCGCAGGGAGCATCCTTTCTGCTCTGGGGTTGTGTGTGGCAAGGCTCTTAATCCTACTGTGCTGAAAACAACTGACCCTGTGGGAGCCTTAGAGTGGGGCATTTTCTTCCTGACCCCCAGCACGAGTGGCTCTGTGGGGCGGTCGGGGATCTGTGCCCCACACACTGCCCTGGCCCAAGCACCCTGGCTGCTCTGGGAGGAGAGGCAGCCGCTGCAGTAATGGGTGTCAGCCTGGTGTTCCTCTGGTTTGCAGGGGCTGCGGGTGGGCAGGCACCACTTGATTGCATTATCATCCTCCGAGCAGCGAGTGTGGGGGGACGGGAGGGGATTTGAGACACCCCTGTGGCTGCTGGCAGCATCTCAGGAAAGGGGCGTTCATCCTGCTCAGCCCCATCCTGCCTCACAGCCTGCCAGCTTCTGCAGCGGCAGGGTTAAGGCGAAGTAAACATGTCTCCGATGGGGATTTTCCACTCCGCCATGCCGTGTTATCTCCCGAAGGGGCGGATCTGCTCTCCAGCCACGCCGGGGATGCTGCCTCACTCAACTCCTGCCTCTGCGCAGCCCCATGTGCCAGTGGCCAGGCCAGGGCACGGCTGGCACTCCTTGTCCTCTCCGGTCCCTGTCACTCATCCGCTGGCTGGGGCTGTGTCCCCCTGTCCTGTTGCCCACCCCTCTGCTCTGGCGGGGAAGGGGAACCTGTGGCCTTGGGATTTTGTGCAGGGTTTTGTTCTCTCCCTTGTCCTGCTGCCAGCCAGGGAGAGGCTTTGCCAGGGTGGAGGCTGCGATGGGCTGATGGAGCGGCCGTGCTGTCCTGGGGTGCTGGGCCTGGCTGGGTTTGAGAGGTGAGGGGTGGGCAGGAGGGGAAGGGGTGAGGGCAGCCGGGAAAGGGAGGTGGTGGCGTGTTGAGGCTGCATGTGGATGAGTCTCTGAGCACCCTCTGAACACAGCTGCCTTCCGTCCACGCTAGGAGACTGCGGGCAGCCAACCCCCAGGGACAGTCCCTTGTCTCTGCCCCGTCAGAGCTGAATGGATGAATTTGGGCTAGAACTCAGGGGACTGGAAATGTCTTCCCCAGCCTTGCTTAAAGCGCCTTGCTTAAACCCCATCTCTGCTGCCAGGTGAATTTTCATCTTAGAGGACTCTAAGGCTGGGTGTGCAGGATGCCAGTAAGGGGATGCCACAGGTCTCTGCGCAGAGGGGGAGACTAGTGCCTCCTCTTTTAGCCCTGATGGCTGCTTAGTGGGGGAAGGGACCCCTGCCCCCCAAAACCGGCTGTGGCACAGCTTGCATGGATGGCTGGATGCTGGACACTGGCTGGGGGCAGCAAGCAGAACTGGGAGGTCTCTCCCAGAAAGCAAAGGCAGCTGGCAGGGCTTTGCAGGCTGTCTGCTCCACCAAGCTCACATGCCTTCCTCCCCCCTTTCTGGCTCAGAGCGTCTCTGCTTCCCCTCCCGAGAGCCCGCAGGATGAGGAGCAGACAGGAGGCACAGACCTGAAGCGGAAGCGGGAGGAGAAGGACCTTCCTGGGCATTATGTGAGTGCACCACAGAGGGTGACCGCCGGAGATGGGACGGGGCCCTGGGGGTGGCCAGGGGGCTCCACGCCTGCCCTGGGTGCAGAGAGGGTGTGATCCTGCTAAAAGAAGTGAAGATAATGAAGAGCCCTGGGGGAGGGCCCTCAGCCAGAGGGTTGAGTCACTGCCTGCAGGGCATGGTGTTGGTCCACGAGCAGTGATATGCAGGGGAAAATGGGATCTTTGTGCTGGCCAGGGTCCTGTGGGGCAGAGCCCAGAGCTTGGTCCAGCCTCTCCCACTCCTGACTGAGCCTTTCTGGGTTTCTCCCCCCTTTGCAGGATAGCGATGGGGACAAGAGCGACTACAACCTGGTGGTGGATGAGGTAAGCCCATACTTGTAAGGGCATGCTGAAGCCTTGCAGGGTATCCAGCTCGAGCTGTAGTCATCAGGTTTAGGACTCTGGTTCCTGAAGCTCATTAGGCTCCAGGTCATTGCTGCTGGGCACCTGCCAGCCCTGCTCTGATGTACTCGTGCCAGCCAAGGCTGATTCTGATTTGCGGTGCTCTGGGTTGAAGGTTGTGCCAGGCAGAGCTCCACTTTGCCAGCTATAGACTTGGCTCCAGTTCACAATCCCGTTTCAGCCCCTCTCCCTGTCCGGGCAGCCACATACAGTGCCTGTTCTTTGAGCAGCCTTGACTTTAACATGCTGAACCCATGTCCGTGTCTCAGTGCAGGGGGTACGCTGCATTTCAGTCTCTTGCAGCTAAACTGCCAGGTGCTGCTGGTACAACCTTCCCCAACCACCAAGGCAGACACTGTGCCCCAGCCCCAGCTATTCTTGGCAGAGATGATGTTTTTGGGGACATCCCTTTTCTTCCCTGCAAGACTGGGGGGAGGAACAACGTGTGATTTTTTATTATTATTTATTTATTTTTCCTCCTGACAATTCCAAAGAAAATACAATCCATGAAAGGAATTTCAGCAGGGTTTTCTGCAGAAAATGACTCTCATAAAAACTACTCATTGGTGTAATTACAGTGATAAAAATCACAGCCCTAATTGAATGGTTATAGGAGTCCGAGAGCTGAAGGGTGGCCTTGCCTCTGAAATGCTGCTGAGAGGCCACCAAGAGGCCCTTTCTCAGTTCCGTGGGTGTGCTGGTTGCCATCCCTCCTTGTGAAGGCATCTGCAGTCACCAGCATCCTCTGAATCGTCCGTCACCTCTAATTTTGTTCAAAGAGAAAAATCAAGCAGGTTTCCCATCCAGGGAACTGCAGAGCAGAGCTGAGGCTTCTAAGCGGATGCTCCTCATTAATGCTGCTCGGGCAGACATGGGATGGTGAGCGGCTGGACGAGCAGCTTGCCCAGCAGGCAGTGGGGAGCAGTTGGGAGCTTGACAGTCCCTGCTGCGCTCTGGTCCAGGGGTGGCTCTCCGGGGCCCCTGTTGTCCCTGCCCTCCTGTGCAGAGGGACTGGGGTTCCCGCTCCCCAGGGACCTCTTCTTTCCCCAGGACCCCCCCTCAGAGCCCGGCAGCCCCAGCCGCACACCCGGCAGCCGGCTCCCACCAGCCTGCCGGGAGATGCCCGAGAGCCCTGCCTCCATTGCCTCCAGCCGGAGCACGACACCCCTCAAGCCAAAGGACCAGAGTCTGGTAGGGAGCAGCGTGGGCAGCCTGGGCCGTGGATGGGCAGTGGAGCTAGGGATGTGGCCCTGAATTTCTCTGTGGCCCATCTGCCACAGCCCAAAGGTGGGCAAAAAGACACTGGTGCTGAGTGCATGGTATCCACTGCTGGACTCCCTGGCACTGGGAGCAGAGGTCTATGCCTGCAGCAGGAGGCTAATCATCAGCTCGGCAGAGGCCTGGCCCTGCAGGTATTTCCCATCCAGCTGCCTGCAGGATTCCCCAGGGCTGCTCTCAGCAATCGATTCTTTTTTTTTTTTTACTCCCTCCTTGCCAAGCACCAGCCCAATGCTCAGATTGAAACATCATTGTGCGGGAAGGGGGAGGGATGTTTCTGCCAATCCTTGGCCCTCCTGGCACCGCAGGGACTGAAGAGATGCATCCCCACCATGGTGGGGTCAGGAGCTGGCTGGGGCCGCGGGGAGCGGCGCGGCGGCTCCCCGGCACAATCGGATTAGAGCAGACAAAGCGCCCTGAGCAATCTGCCAGCGCAGCACGCAGCTTTTCTCCGTTATTAATTTTTTTTCCTTTGCTGGTGTCGACAAAATCCCCAGGCAGAAAAAGAGGAAGAAATAGGAGAGGCAAGAAAAAAGAAAGGAATGAGATGGCTGTGGGGATCGGAGAGGCTGGTTTGTCCCAGGTGTCCCGGTCCTGCTCTGCACAGGCTGGGGATGGGGGTGTCCCCTGCACAAGAGGGATTTCGCATGAGGGAGCTGTTGCTGTTGTTAATCTCTGTGTAATGGCCCTGCTGGGCCTCATGCCAACGGCGGGGTGCTGTAGGGGTGCAGGACTGTGGCAGTTTGGGGTGAGCCAGGGCTGGCATTGAGCGTTTGCACCCGGGGGGAGTGGAGACATGGGGCTCCTTCTATGCTATGGGGAGGGCACAACAGGCAAAGGAGGAAAGGAGTGGGGTTCGGGCTGAGGATGGCCGTGTCCCCATCCAGCTCCAGGAGCAGTGCCGCCTGGTGCCCCCTCCTCTCCTGGGTGGCTTGAGGCTGCCAGCAGGCATACGGTGCTGGGGATCGCTCTCCTGGGCAGCGGTCCTGCCACTGAGGCTGCTCTTCCCTCTGCCGTGCAGACTGACCCTCCAGCCAGCGCTCCCACCCCCAAGCCCTCTGCTTCCTCGCCGCCCCGCGATGCCCTCACGCCCGGCCCTGGGCCCAGCTCGGCCGCCCTGCCCCGGCAGCCCCCTGCCAAGGCGCCTGCCACTGACAGCATCAGTGAGTGTGTGGGGATGTAGGGGTGTTGTGCTGTGCTGCGGGTGGTGGTGTGGGGCTGGGGCGAGGGGTCGGGGGGCAGGATACTTTCTCCCACCAGCAGAGGTGGGGGACTGTTTTGCGCCACGTAATCAAACGTATCGACTACAGCTAACACATGCACCTATGTGCAATTACCACGTAGCCAACTGCTGACACTTTCCTGGTGGGCTCAGACCGGCTGGAGGTGGTGTGTTGATGTGCGGAGCTCTTCACTATGGGTAGTTGTGAGGGTGCAGGTGTTTTGTCTGGAGATCATAGTTTTCCTCTGACAAATTGTCATTTTGCTATTGCTACATGCAGCTATGTGTGTCAGGGCTTGGCTGCAGGGGTAGGAGGGTGACAGTGCCACCACCGGCACACGGGGTTGCAGGAGGCCAGGACACAGCAGGTCTCCCTGTGCAGCTGAGGACCTCCATAGGGGTGAGGGTCTGCGTGCGCTGGGTGCTGCAGGGACCCTGGGCAGGATCCGGCTGACTCAGGAGCCCCTGTCAATGGCTGCCACCTTCTTCTGAAAGCACAGGGGAGGGAGGGTGAGCGCTCAGTAGTGGCCTCTGTGGTGGCTGATGGTGAACTAGTCATGCCCCCTTTTCCTGCCTCAGTTTCCTTGAAGACGTTTTGGAAAGCCTTGAGACGAGGTCTCTGGAACAGCTTGGCCACTGTGTAGCCAAAGGGACCAAAAGGTGATGGGAGGAAGACAGCTAGCCCAAGGGAGAAATAGAGCTAAGACTGGAGATGTTAAACCCTTGTCTGGCTCAAAAATTACAGCCGTTTAGCAAAAAATTGAATTGGAATCGACTTCAATAAACCAGTGAAACCCTGGAGGTAGAGCCACTTAGCCATCAACTGCAGGTAATTTGGCCTGGCCACATCTGAAAAGGCATTGGCAGCAGAGATGAGGGTTGCTGTGGGTTAGCGGCTGCTCTGTGGTGTGTCCTTTGGAGGGATGGAGCCGTTTGATCTCCTGTGCTGGATCTGCATCCTGCGTCCATGACTGATGGGACTTGGGGGCTGCCCCTTTCTTTTGGTCTTTGGCTTCCAGTCCATAACCTGACTACCCTCCTCCTCATCCGTTGGTTTGTGCCAGGCTTGGCTGGGTGCTGTGCAGAGGTGATGCTGCCTCTTGCTGCCTGGCTTCAGTGCCAGATGCCCTTTTCCCTCGGGTGATGCTCGCTCACACCCGTTGGCCAGGGCCAATGAGCAGGTCTCTCCTCGTGCAGCTCTCCGCAGCCCGCTGAGCATGTCCAGCCCCTACACGTCCTCCTTCGGGATGGTGCCTCATGCAACCCTCAACGGGGAGCTCCCAGCCCCCAGCATGTACATGGGCATCCACCTCTCACCGCAGGTCAGCAGTGCTGTGATGTACAGCCGATCCCCGATGGTAAGTCGCTGAGGGACAGGCCCAATCTGCCAGTGCGTGTTGGCTCTGCCGCCTGTCCCGCTGCTGTCCCAGGCATGCATTGTCCTTGATGTGAATCTGTAGTGTGCAATAAGCTCAAGCTGGGGGGGTGCAGCCATAGAAAGGGCTCCCTTCTGGAGGTGCGTGGGTTGTGGGGCCAGTGGAGGCTGCAGAGCTCTCGGAGGAGTCCCCTCTGGTGTGTAGCTGTGTCTTTGGGAGCCCATTTTGGCCTTTGTCACTTGCATGAGGAGGAAGCAGAAGCAGGGACCTTGCGCAGAGCTGGGCTGGCGCTGTCCCTGGGCATGCAGGGAAAGGCATGAACCCAGCCTTCGTGTCCCCTCCTGGGGCTTTGGCACTTTGGTCATCGTGTGCCCTTTGCTTTGTGCAGGTGGCTTTTGAGTCGCACCCTCACCTGAGGGCTTCCACCATCTCATCTTCACTCTCCACCATCCCTGGAGGGAAACCGTAAGTGTGGCCGCGTATGGGGGCTGCAGGGAGGGTGGGCAGGAGGGGTTGAGCTGGGCAGCACAGGGTGGGTGCGGGGGGCGTCTCTCCCCACGGCTCATTTCTGCACCCAGCAGGTGTCGGGCAAGGCAGGGCCTGGCTGGAGTTTCTCCCTACTTCTGAGTCCAAAGCAGTCATTTTGTTCTGGGCAGCTGGTGGTAATAAGGAGCTCGTTAATTATATCCCTCATTAGTCAGAGTGCACTGGGCACTTTCCACCTGGCTCGAGCATGGCTGATGGGAGAGGTCGGCTCCCACACTCAGGCTTCGCACAGGGATTGTTTGCTCTTGTCTTCTGCTCCCTTCCAGTGCCTACTCCTTCCATGTCAGTGCCGATGGGCAGATGCAGCCGGTGCCTTTCCCACCCGATGCCCTCATTGGCTCCGGCATCCCCCGCCACGTGCGGCAGCTCCACACACTGACCCATGGTGAAGTGGTCTGCGCTGTCACCATCAGCAACTCCACGCAGCATGTCTACACCGGGGGCAAGGGCTGTGTGAAGGTGTGGGATGTGGGGCAGCCAGGCACCAAGACAGCGGTGGCTCAGCTGGACTGTTTGGTAAGAAGGAGGAACAGAAAGGGATTGTGTGGGGGCTGGGAAGGGGAATGTGCCCCTGTTACAGTGAGGGGGACAGAGGGTCGTTTTCTGTCTATGATGAAGAAAGGAGATCTGTGTCCCACATCCCCTGTGCACTGGTCAGCTCCTTCTTCATTTGCCCCATTCCCTGTAATCCCATTTCAGAACCGTGACAACTACATCCGCTCCTGCAAGCTGCTCCCCGATGGCCGGAGCCTGATTGTGGGGGGGGAGGCCAGCACCCTCTCCATTTGGGACCTGGCGGCGCCCACACCCCGCATCAAGGCTGAGCTCACCTCCTCTGCCCCCGCCTGCTATGCCCTGGCCATCAGCCCCGATGCCAAAGTCTGCTTCTCCTGCTGCAGCGATGGCAACATCGTGGTGTGGGACCTGCAGAACCAGACCATGGTGAGGTGAGCCCGGGGCACAGGGATGGTGGCACAGGGCAGGAACGTCAGGGGGAATGCTGGCTCTTAGGTAGCTGGCAGCCCTGATGGCCATGTGCTTGCCCTCTCCGTCCCCCTCTTTCCCAGGCAGTTTCAAGGTCACACAGATGGTGCCAGCTGCATCGACATCTCTAACTATGGTACCAAGCTGTGGACAGGGGGTCTGGACAACACAGTGCGGTGCTGGGACCTGCGGGAAGGGCGGCAGCTGCAGCAGCATGACTTCAGCTCCCAGGTAGGGGCAGGGGCTGGCTGGGCGCACCATGGGGCCAGCTGGGACCTGCCGTGTCGGCGCCTGACCTTGTCTCTCCCCCAGATCTTCTCCCTGGGGTACTGCCCGACGGGAGAGTGGCTGGCGGTGGGCATGGAGAGCAGCAACGTGGAGATTCTGCACGTCACCAAACCAGACAAGTACCAGCTGCACCTCCACGAGAGCTGTGTCCTCTCCCTCAAATTCGCCTCCTGCGGTAGGCAAGAGCTGTGTTTTCTGCTTGGGCTGTGTCAACTTCGGAGCTGAGGCTTGCTCCGTTCAGCCCCAGATGGGCCTTTTTGGCTCCCCCCCATGCTCAGCCCCCCTGAACAGAGTCCCAAATGCTGACCCACTTTGTCTCCTGCCCCAGGGAAGTGGTTTGTGAGCACAGGGAAGGACAACCTGCTGAATGCCTGGCGGACGCCCTACGGAGCCAGCATCTTCCAGGTATTTGGACGGAGGGGATGAGGGTGGCTTCAGCCACCAGCACTGCCCTCACCATCTGCCTCTCTCATGTTCAGTCTAAAGAGTCCTCATCGGTGCTGAGCTGTGACATCTCCGTCAACGACAAATTCATCGTTACAGGCTCTGGCGACAAGAAGGCCACAGTGTATGAGGTGGTGTACTGAGGCTGTGTCCATCACCATTCCTTGTCCATCACAGACAGGGCCAGGCCTTGCCCAAAGCCGCTGGGGCTGACGGAAGCCTCCCATGCTGGGCCAGCCCTACTCTCTGTCCTCCTCCTTCTTCCAGCTGCCAAGCCAAGGCTCGGGCCGTGGTCCCGCTCCCTCCTGCTCCCATCCCTGCCAGGGCCTTGCAGCAGTGATGGGCAGAGCTGGAGGTGAGCCCTAGGTGGGGCAGGGCATCCCCCAAGCCGGGCAGCGGGCAAGTGCTGGTCCGGGCGTCCTATGGCCGCTCTGTCCCTCGGGGCTAGAGGCACGAGGAGCTGCAGCGCTGGTGGAGCGGCAAAACGGGGCCAGGAGTGACTGAGATAGTGTTGTTCCTGAAATACAGCTACTGACTTAATGGCACTTATTTTCAGCTGCAGAAACAGCTGTAAATTATCAGTAAAGAAATGTATTTAATTGTGTTTTCACTCCCTTACTAATAAAAAAGAACAAAAGAGTGGCTGGTCTGGTGGCGGGCTGGCAGCTGATCTCACTGCAGGAGGGATGGAAACCAGTCCCTGGGCAGCAGACCCCCATGCCCTGAAGTGGCACCTGTAACCATGCCCCCACAGCTGGGGGGGCTCAGCCCCCTTCCACGGCTGCAGGTGGCACCTGCTTCCATCCCGCACCCCCTCATGCATATGAAGTGAGGGTCCCCTCGGCTACAGCTTCCCCCAGCAGTGCTGCACTGCTCCTGGGCAAGGGCAATGGGCAAGGGCTGGGTGAAGTGCAGCTGGGGGTGCAGGAGGGCCCACACCCCCTCGGCTGCTGGTGCTGGAGAGGCCTTCCCCTGGGAACAGTGCTGCTCCTGTCCCCCTGCCACAGCCTTGGCCCTGGGCAGCATGGGGCGAGCTGGGCTGCAGGGCAGAAGCACAGCATGGCCACAGCACCCTGCGTCCCCCCAGCCCTCGCTGTGGCTGCTGCCGGCAGGCCCCACTCCAAGGCTCTTGGCCACAGCCCTGCTCCCCCTATGGCAGCGCTGGTGGGGGCCCAGCCTGATAAGGCAGCGCCAGCTGCTCACATCTCCTCTCCTTCACAAACTGCTTCCTCCAGCAACAGCCTCTCCCCTGCACCCCGCAGACACAGGGGCTGCACCAGGGATGGCACTGCGCAGCCACGGCTGCGCGTCCTTCCTCTCGGTGCTGCTCTGGCCCTGCATTGCTCTGCCCCGCGCACAGGACCAATGCTGGGCTGAGTGTCCTGCTGCCGGGCCTCATGGCACTGCCCCGGTGCAGGAAAGGGAAAGGAGCGGCGAGCTGCGGCAGCCAAAGGCATTGCCATTTGTCTCGCCCATCCTCACCCACTGCCACAGAGCACTGTGGCTGCTACCCAGGACAAGGCACAGCTGTGCTTTTCTGTTTGTTTTTATTATTAAATACACCCCAGGATGCACAGAGGTAGATGAGGACAGAGCCCATCCTCCCTGGTTTGGCTCAGAGCCTTAACAACAACAACAAATAAACCCCACACAACAAAAAGTTAAAAAAAAAAATAATTAAAAAAATGCAACCCTAACACTGTCCAACCCTTCCCCCCCACCCCAACTCCCCCAGTCCAGATTTAGAAGTAAACCAACAAATAAAGAACAAAACAAGGAGAAAGTCGCCACCTTCCAGCACAGCGTGACACCTGGCCATGGTCCCAGGGCCACCTCCACCCCTCGCCACTCTCCTCCAGCTCCGACGCCCTGGCCACAGGCCGCACGTGCTTCGGGAAGTCAGCAGCAGGGCAGGTAGAGGCCACCTGTCCATCCACGTGGACCTCCACCTGTCCATGTGGTGTGGGCCCTCCCCGCAGTTGGCACCTCTCGCGCTCAGTAAATGACCTCGTAAACCGTGGCCTTCTTGTCCCCTGAGCCAGTGACAATAAACTGGTCGTCGGTGGAGACATCGCAGCTCAGGACGGAGGAGGTCTCCTTTGACTGGACAAAGGAGGGCAGGGGGTAAGTGCAAGGAGCAGTCCCACATCATGGTCCCATTCCCACCCCTTGGGACTTGGGGGCCCAAGTTGTGCCCTGGGAGGCTGCAGGGACAAGTTTGTTTATGGGGCTCATTATTGCTAAGACACACTTAGATCTGGGTTGAGCTGGGCCATCCCAGCTCTAGGCAACTTCATCCGAGGAACATCTCCCCCCGACCCCGAGGGCTGTGCACACCCCACACCTGGAAGATGCTGGCTCCGTAGGGCGTCCGCCAGGCGTTCAGCAGGTTGTCCTTCCCTGTGCTCACAAACCACTTCCCTGTGGGAGGGATAGAAGGGACAAAGAGGAGCATCGTGTCACCACACTGCCCACAAGCTGGACTGCCGCAGAAAATCGTGCCCAGATTGTGTAAGACCGGGGGGAGGAGGAAGCAAGGTCTCAGCTGCTCGTCAGCCAAGGGGCTGTTTTATGGAAGACAAAGGGGAGTCCTGGGACAACAGAGCTGAGAGAGCAGCCACAGAAGCCCCTTCTCTGAGGGATACCACTGGCATCCACGCATGGCCAGGCTGGCTACTGGAGCTCGTGCCTGCCCCCAGCACCAGGAGCCCTGGGACACATGGCCAGGAGAGGAGACTGCATCCAGCAGCCTCCAGGGCCAGGGCCAGGAACAGGAGCAGCCTGCCTACCACAGGAGGCGAATTTGAGGGAGAGGACACAGCTCTCGTGGAGGTGCAGCTGGTACTTGTCTGGTTTGGTGACGTGCAGAATCTCCACGTTGCTGCTCTCCATGCCCACCGCCAGCCACTCTCCCGTCGGGCAGTACCCCAGGGAGAAGATCTGGGGGAGAGACAGGGTCAGGCGCCGACACGGCAGGTCCCAGCTGGCCCCATGGTGCGCCCAGCCAGCCCCTGCCCCTACCTGGGAGCTGAAGTCATGCTGCTGCAGCTGCCGCCCTTCCCGCAGGTCCCAGCACCGCACCGTGTTGTCCAGACCCCCTGTCCACAGCTTGGTGCCATCATTAGAGATGTCGATGCAGCTGGCACCATCTGTGTGACCTTGAAACTGCCTGGGAAAGAGGGGGACGGAGAGGGCAAGCACATGGCCATCAGGGTTGCCAGCACCTGCAGCGCAGAGTGGGCTAGGGCAGCAGCCAGCAGCAAGGAGCAGATCCCTGCTGCAAGGACGGGGACTGTCCCGTGGCAGGGTTAGACTCCGGGGAGGGGTGGGGATGCCCTGGAGGGGACCAAGCGGTCCCTGGCCGAAGGAGCTCTGCCAGCCCTGCCCACGGTCCCCCTGCCCCGGGCTCACCTGACCAGGGTCTGGTTCTGCATCCCACACCACGAACTACATCCGCTCCTGCAGAAGCACTTTGGCATCGGCTGTGGCCAGGGCTAGCAGGCCGGACCTGAGGGGGGGAGCCAGACCCTCTGGCCATCTGGGACCTGGCTGGCCAGGGCACTAAGCAGGCGGATGGAGAGGGTGCTGGCCTCCCCCCCCACAATCAGGCTCCGGCCATCGGGGAGCAGCTTGCAGGAGCGGATGTAGTTGTCGCGGTTCTGGGGTGCAGGAGGGAGGACTCCCTTAAGCCCTTCCCCTGCAGCCCTTTTGCACCCATCCCTGGTCACCCCAGGGCCAGCAGCCTGTCCTGAGGGCAGGAATAGCAGCAGCGGGGCAGACCCCGAGCCACCCTTCTGGGACAGCAGGGCTGGAGCAGAGGCAGCTGTGCAGCCCACCCCTCCCTGTGCCCAGAGCCGCAATCCTCCACCAACCCCCACAGGAGCCCCTCAGTGTGCTACTGTGCTATGAACGGCCTCGGGGACACCCTTGCCCTGCAGCGTCCTCACCAGCAGCTGCCTGACAGCCACAGCGAGTCCTGGAGGAGATGCAAGGCAGGTGGGAAGGCAGCTCCATAAGGCTGCAACAGCCCGCAGCTCTGAGCACTAAAACTCCATCTTCCCTCGCTTATGAATTTCTGATGGAGCTTGAAATTATCGTGACTTAGTCATTTCCTTGTTTATGCATCTGTATCTTCAAGGTCAGCACCGTCCAGGAATAATATACGTCAGACTGCCCAGGCCCTGCGGCCAGCAAGTCAAGGGGAGGACTTGGGTTTGGGCTGTTCAAAGCAGGCACAGGGACTCCAATTCCAGCAGCCCATTTAAAATAAACTTCAAAGAACACAGGTTAAAAATACTCTCAGGTGATGCCTGTGCATGAAGCTTGGCTCTGCTGAGTTACTGTGGTCTGACAGTCCATTTCATTTATTTTTAAAAGAAATGGAAGGTCTCCCTGCAGCCAGACTCACACCAGCAAAAGCAGAAACAAGGACGGAGCCAAACCTGAGTGATGCTTCAGCCCACGCGATTCTGGCCCATACGAAGTATCTGGCCAGGGGGCTGACACTGGCAAAGGCTTGCCTTAGGGCAGGCACTGTCAGACAAAGCAGTGCCGAGGGTGGTGCATGTGTGTGTGTAAAAGCCCCCCAATGGCTTGGGACACTCAGAACAGAGGGGGCGGTGCAGAGGAGCACACTGGCAGCATCCAGCCAGCATCCCTCCCCAGCAGCCCCCCCACTGTCCCCACTTAGAAACGCACACGGAGACTTCCTGGTGCACATCATTGCTTTCAGACACCCCCTGCACCCCTGACTCACCCCTGAGGTCCCCAATAGGGACTCCAGACTCCCTATTCACCACAGCAGGGTGACACAGAGCAGGAAACAACCCATGCCAGGGTGGCGGTGTGCCCCTCCTTACCAAACAGTCCAGCTGAGCCACCGCTGTCTTGGTGCCCGGCTGCCCCACATCCCACACCTTCACACAGCCCTTGCCCCCGGTGTAGACGTGTCGCGTGGAGTTGCTGATGGTGACAGCGCAGACCACCTCGCCGTGGGTCAGTGTGTGGAGCTGCCGTGCGTGGCGGGGGATGCCGGAGCCAATGAGGGCATCGGGTGGGAAAGGCACCGGCTGCATCTGCCCATCAGCACTGACGTGGAAGGAGTAGGCACTGGAAGGGAGCAGAGCAATGAGAACCACCTGAGGATCCTGTGCGGAGAGCAGCTGGCACCACATCAGATGCAGCATGCCCGACACAGGCAGCATGGTTTGAAGTTGGAGCTGTGAGCAGAGCCGTGGCAGGCATGTGACAGTCGCCTGCTGCCCCACACTGGGTGTGTCCCCCAGGGCTGTGCCCCCCGTCCCTGCTGGCCACGGCCCACCTGCGCCGCCCAGCTTAAACCCTGCAGCACCTTGTCCCCTGCCCCTGCACAGCCCCACTTACGGTTTCCCCGAAGTCCCCACTTGCATGCCAGCTGCCAGCCCTGGGACGCGCATGTGGGGGTGCGGGTCATAGCCCACCTGGAGGGGAGAGCGGGTGAGAGCAGCTCGTGGCCCACAGCCCCCACAGCCCCGCAGGAAGAGGCTTACGCACCAGGGGGGAGCGCCCATAGCTGCCAGCTCCCACAGCGGCCGCAGCCCCATTGAGCTGTGGGGACATGAGATGGAGGCTGGCATAGGCACTGGTCCCGGCCATGTCCCCGTTAACCGCAGGGTGGGCCATGCCGAAGGCAGCCGAGTAGGGGCTCTGCACTCCCAGCGGGTTCCTCAGGCCCAGGGCTGCTGGGGGAGAGGTGGCATGAAGGGACGGGGCCCTGGGTCCGTCCTTATGGGGTCCAGCAGAACCAGCTCTTGGAGCCGCCTGCCCAGGCCCCAGTGGGGCCAAACTCACCCAGCGGGTCCACGGGGGCCTTGGTGGCGGCGGGGCGGAACTGCTGGGAACCACTGGAGCCCAGGGCCGCGGCATCACCCTGGGAGGTGGGGGTGCTGGACTTCAGGCTGGGCGTCCCTGCCTTCTCCACCTACCGGGAACAGAGCAGGGAGATCTGACAGCTGTGCTCCCACCCTGTCAGAGGGGGGTCTCCTCAGGTCCCCCCCAGTGAGCCAGTCCCTGTTCTTCACCCCTGATGGCAGCCCAGCCCAGCCAGCGCTGCGCGCTCTGCAGGATGGGACACAAGAGAGGATCTAATGGAGCAGGACTCCCTCCTCATACCCCCAGCATCGCCGGTGCCCCCATGGATTTGGAGGTGGGTGGACCCATGTCCCGCAGCTCTGCCAGCCGAGCCTGGACGGTGGGGACGTGAGCACAACCCTGAGCGAAGCGCATGGCTGCCCCACACAGTGCACATACCGTGGACGCTTCCTTGCTCCGAGATGGCGATGTACTGCTTGAGGAAGCCATGGAGGTTGGGCTGAGCGGTACGGCCTCTTTCCTCCCTAGCGGGACCTTCTCCACCCCATTCTCCCGGGACGAGTAGGAGTGGACACTGTGTGGGGAAGAGGGGTCCTGGGGGAGAGAGTGAAATCAGCAGGCAGCAGAGCAGGCAGGAGCGCGGGGACATCCCAGGCCATGGTGAGCTGGTAGCTCAAAGGAGGGCCAGGCTGGGAGCCTGGATCCAGGCACTTGTCACTACCATCAGCGAGGGCCGGTGAGCACAACATGGGGGTCCCACCACCACCTCCCTGTGCTGCCTGCCTGTTAGCCCCCTACTTGGGCAGAGGGATGGGCAGCACACGCAGACCCCAGCCCCCGGCACACTGACCTCATCCACCACCAAGTTGTCTTCGCTTTTGTCTGCGTCGCTGCCCTGAAACGTAGAGGACAGTTGGAACCAAATGGGCTGAGGCTGCCCTCACTCCCACCTCGGAAGCACCAGAGGCACGGGCAGCTCTGCTTGTTGCCCTGCAAGAGGTGATGGGGATGCCCCCAAGCCCCCCAGCCTCCCTTCCCCAGGCTCACGTAGTCCGTAACGAAGTCCTTCTCCTCCACCTTCCTCTTCTTGCTGCTGCTCAGGTACTCAGAGATGGCTCGTGCCCGCTCCCCGTTGGGCAGTGCCAGGGAGCTCTGGGGCGGGGGGACGCAGTGTTAGGGGCCACGAGCCACTATGCCCGGCTGCCAGGACAGGCAGCACCCACACAGGGCTGTGGGCGGCTGCTGGGGCATGGAGGGCCCCAGTGCAGCCCCCTGTGCCACCAGCACAGGCTTCAGTTCCCGCCAAAGGAGTGAGGAGGGGAACGCTGCTCGGGGGGACGGTGTGGTTTGCCCATGTGACATGGGGAGGGGGTCCCTATGGGGAGAGCACCCACCCACTCTCACCCTCACAGCCATGCCGGCAGCGGGGCCTTGGCCGGGGAGCAGGACCCGAGGACTGGTTCCCCACATGGCCGCCTGCTCGCAGGGCCCCGGCCGGAGCCTGCGCAGCTGGAGGGAAATGGCACAAGAGAAGGAAAAGGCACTTACGGGGCCGGGGTCCCGCTCTGTCGCCGTGGCAACGTGTAGCAGCAGGAGAGGGAGGGAAGGAGGGACACGCTGGACCACTGCCAAGAGCCCCCCCGGGAAAGCCGCCCGCTCCTCCCACCGGTGCCGGGGTGTTCATGGCAGGGCCAGGGCAGCGCTGCAGCAGTGGGGTGGTCCCGGGACCCCACCGGGGATGACCCCCCCAGTGCACCCCACTGCCCTCCCAGGAGGTGCTGCTCAGTGAAGGACATTCCCCACGCAAACCCCTCCAGGCCAGCAAGCCCCCTGCTCCAACAGCCCACCCAGGAGCCCCGAGGCACGGACAAGCCACCCCCCACCCTGCCCTGCCCCCCCCCCAGTCCAGGAAAGCACCCAAGGGGGAATGGGGAGCAGAGGCGGCCCCAGGGCCCAGCACTGCCTGCTCCCAGGTTTGCCTGTGGCCAGAAGGGTCTCATCAGACCCCCCCTGGCTCCTGTCCCCTCATGCTCACCCCTGGGCTCGGTGTCATGGACTCCTCGGTCGTCTTTGGTGAGGAGCTGGGCCTGGGCCCCCAGCGCCCCTGAGAGCGCCAGCAGCCCTGAGGCGCTGCCAATGCCTGCGAGGCTGGTGGGCTGCATGCCAGAGGGGTGGGGTGTCAACGGGATGGGGGGAGCATGGTGCGAGAGGTGCTGCGTCTGGAGCTGGTGCTGGAGAGGAGCAGGAGAGAGCAGAGCCGAAGGGTCACGTCAGGACAGCTGCCGGGTTTGGGGAGGGAAGAGGCTGCTCCTCTCCACTGGCAGCCCTGGGTCAGCCCGGGGATGGGGACAGGGAGCTGGTGAGGAGGGGCAGGACACACTCCCAGGGTGCCCCCACCCAAGCTGCGGGGGACACCACGTCCCTCCCACCTTGCGACAGGAGCTACTGGGACAGACGGTGGACCATACCCATACCTCCGTACCACTGTGGTCTTGAGTAAATAACTGCAGTGTGGGGACAGTGGTGACCCTCCCTCCACCCAGGCCACAGTGACACGCACCAGCCCCGCGCCCCACTTTGACACTGCTGCAGCAGCATCTCCTCCACCCTGAGTACTGCTAGCAGCCCCCTGCCAGCCTGGCTTGTCCCCCTCTGTCCCCCCCGACTCAGCCACGAGTAGGGAGGGACAATGGGGACAGGGGGCTGCAGCTGACCCTCGCGTGCTCGGGGCAGGACGGGTCTCCAGCCCAGGGGACAGCAGAAGCATGGGAGCCACCATCGCCTGCAGGAGCACAGCACCCAGGCAGAGGGTTGACGTACCCCGATTGCCGCGTTCAGGTCGGTCATAGTCACCTGCTTCGCACGCTCCACGGCCTGGACCACCTGCTGCTGGTGCTGGGGGAGAGAAGAGCCCGTCAGCGCTGCGCGATGCCCCTGCTGACTCCTGCGGCGAGCAGGGCTGTGTCAGGCTCATTCCTTCAAGGGATGGGGCAAAGCCCCCTTGGCTCTGCAGGCCTGGTCAGGCCCAGAGAGCTCACCCACCTCCTGAGACAGGAACGGGATGAGCTGGGCGCAGATCACGTTGAGCCGCTTCGCGATCTCCGTCTAGCAGCAGGAGAGAGGCAGCGCCATCAAGGCAAGGGGGAGAGCTGCCCCCACGCTGCACAGCCCCGATGCCACAGGAGACCCCTCCTACCATGGGTGCCCCCCAGGCAGGCAGAGACCCCCCCATTGCCACCCAAGCACCCATAGGCAGCTGGCCCCAGGGGCCCAGCATCCTCCACCCCCACCCTGAGAGCCCCAGGATGGCTCTCGCTTCCTCCCTCCTGGGGACGCGGTGCCCCATGGCCCATGCCACCCAGGGCCATCCCCAAGCAAGCCCCCAGCCCACAGGTCAGGGTCCCGCAGGCTCCAAGCAGCCTCCTGCCAGCACCGCAACGGCTAATTGCTGCTCTCGCGGCCGCAGGAAGCCCTGGAGAGGTGCTCTCCTTACAGCTGCTGTTTTCCTGCAACACTCGAGTGCCACAGGCAATCAGAAGCACCAAGCGCAGAAGCAGCTTGGGGAGGGTGAGCGGTGGCGTGCTGTGCTCCCAGCACACCCCACAGCCCGGGCAGGGCCCCGTCACCCCCACGCTGCACTGCCCGGGCCAGGGGGCAAGCACAGACGTCCCTGACCCCACAGACACATCCCTGGGGAGAATCCCCAGTGGCTGCAGCATCGGGTCCCCTCCCCGAGCGCCAGTGGGTGACAGCCGGGACAGCAGACACCGCTTGAGGCAGCAGCAGAGATGTCCACGCTGCTCCTCATCATGCAGAGCCAGGCACCCCACCCCACCTGAGCAGCGGAGAGGAGGCAGAGATCAGCAGCTCTCCCTAAACATGGGCGTCCTCCACTCCTGGACATGCAGGGGGATTCTCTGGGCATGGAGACTGTGGGTGAAGTGCTGCCCCAAGCGCTGAGGAGCTCCCTGCCCGCCCCGGTGGGGAGGACAAAGGCATTACAGAGCCAGCATGGGGCTGAGAGGAGGGGGTCCAACCCGGACCCTCTTGTCAGCCCGAGGAGGAGACCAGGGGCTGAAGGGCCCCAACAGCCAGGGATGGAGCTGACCCCCCGATCTCCCCCTGTCTCCTGTGCCTGGATGACACAGGTGCCGCAGTGCCAGGGTGAGGGACTGCCATGCTGCCCAGCTGGTGCAGGGACACATGCCTGGGGACATCCTGTGCCACCCTCTGGAGCGGCCACAAACCCATTTTTGCCAGACCCACAGAGAGCAGAAACAATCCAGCACCCGCCCTCGCTTCCCCTTCTGAAGGAGGAAAAAAGAGAAAGAGAAGAAAGAAAAGGAGGGGGCAAGGAGATTTGGCAGCCGGCAGTTCTGGGAAGGATTTAGCTGTCTCCCGGGGCCGGCAGTGATGGATTCTCTTCCCTAATGCACTGATGGGCAGCAGCTCCTTGGGGAGAGCTGCCTCCAATTCACTCGCACTCGTTAATGTGCAATTTACTGGCACTTTAACGCTCTCAGCATGAAAAATGATCATGCTGTTTGCAGCCCCCCCAGCCACCAGCACCGTCACCTCCCCTCTGGCGTGCGGTGAGCAAGTCCAAGGCCAGGCAGATTCGGGGAGGTGGTTTTATAAAAAGCTACAGGCCCCTTCCACGCCAAAAACAAAACAACAATAAAAAATTAACATCTCCTGCTTGTTCCTGTCTTGAGCCTCCCCTGCCGAGCCTGTGGCTGCCTGGAGAGACACAGCACCACAGCCGCCCCCCAGCCCCATTTCCCTCCAAACAAACCCAGGGCAAAACCACCCCAAGCCTCAGACCTTGGCAGCACTGGCACTGCCAACACCAGCACCGCGGGAGCCGGGCACCCAGGCAGACACTGGGGGATGCCGGGCTCAGCGCTGGGCACAGCAGGGATGGAGGCAGCACCGCACCACAGCACTGCCTGGCCTTCACCAGCAGCAGCGGGGCGAGTGCTTCCTCAGGGGTCCCGGGGCAGCTGAGAGCGCCCAGCACCCCTGCCCGAGCCCACGAGCAGCGCCACATTTGGGGGAAGGGGAGGAGAGATGGCAACCCGATCTCCCCGCAGCGGTGATAACCCGCAGCTCCCGCGCAGGCAGTTACCATTTTTCACACAATGGCCTCTGGCTGTCAGAGCAGACTTATGGGCCCTTGTTAAAAGTGCAGACAGCTCGCTGGCACACGGCCAGCAGCACCTGGGACTGGCCAAAAACATGAGCCCGCGAGGGCTGCGGGAGAACCGGCAGCCAGATGAGAGGAGCGCGCAGCCCTGCGGGGAGGAGGGTGCTGGGCCTGGCGGACCCTCGGCATTGCCCTGCACAAGGGCGGCTTCACGCCTCCTTCTCGGCCGGCTTTGCACAGCGGGAAATGCCGGGAGCGGCAGAAACACCCTCCTGGCAAGCACAGCGCTGGCGGGAGCAGCGGTCAGCCTGCCCTGTGCCGGGGGCTGCCACCCCCGCACCACACGCCCGAGCCGGCTCCCGCGCAACAGTTGGCAGCGGTGGCAGCGGGGCACGGGGCGGGAAGGAAGGAGGCCGCGGCTGCAGCACATCTCGCCCGGCTCCTCCGCAGCCTCTTTAAAAATAGATGAGAAGAAACCTTCTGTCTCAGAGCAGCTGGTGACCCGGAGCGCGGCGCAGCAGGAGGGAGGGAGGGAGGGAGGTAGGTATGGAGAGGCAGCGAGGGGGGATGTGAAGCCCTGAGTCCTCGAGGAGCCCACCGTGCACCCCAGCCCCCTCCTCCCCACCTCACGATGCTCCTCGGCCCCCGCCCCCTGGCGCACTGCCCCCAGGGCTGGCCAGCACTGGGCAGTTGCAAAGGCAGCGAGCCAGAGCTCATCACCTGCCCGGCACCCTGCAGCACCTCCTGCCCCATGGGAGCCAGTCTCCTCCATGACGGTCCCCAATCGGCCACTCACAGCTGGCATGAGCAGTCGTACAAGCACAAGCGCTCACTCCACCACTGCTCTCCCCACTGCAACAAGTGCATCGCGACCCAGCCGGGAACACGCTCCCTGAACCCATCAAGCAACCAGCGGCTCATGCCAGAGCACACACGCGTGTGCGGAGAGCTGAGGAGACAGGCCCAAGGCCGTGACACAGAGCGGGGCAGAGCTCCCGAAGCACAGAGGTGGCACAGCCCCACAAGCACAGTGTTCCCCGGGCTACGGCAGGGAGCGACTGCCCACATGCCCCATGGGAAGGGACAACCTCGAAGAGCCCGGACAGCGAAGCGGGGACAGGGGACCTAGGACAACGCTCCTGACCCGCCCAGACTCACCTGTTTGTGCATCTCAATGTTGAGGCCGTAGGACATCTCGTAGTACTGTCGGGGAGAGAAGGCAGCGTCAGCATGGCCGGGGAGCCTGGGGGCACTCACAAACAGAAAAGTTTGGTGCTGCCATGCAGGCTTAGCCCAGCCATAAAGGCCCACACTCTGGCCAGGCCAGGAGGAGAAAATAGTCTCCAGCTCCTCACCCAACAGCAGAGGTCTTTCCGGCACACGGCCGCAGCCCGCATAACGGACACGGTCCTGCCGGGGCTCCAGCTCGCTGCCCGTAGGAAAGGAGAAAAGCCGCACAGGAGCGGCTTTGCCACCGCGAGCTGCGGCAGCAAGCCCGGCTCAAACACCACAGCTCATTTTGGGGGAAAGACAGACAATAACAACCACAGGAACCAGATCTCAGGGCCTGGCCACACAACCCAAGCGCAAGGGGAAGCCAAAGCATCCCAGGGCTGCACGTCCTCTGATGGTTCAGAAGAGACACCCCCCAGCGCCCTCCTCCTTTCAGGTGGAGCTCACTTACCATGACATAATGACGCTGGATTTCTGTTTTTTCTGTTGCCAGCTTTTCACATTCTAACTTCAAGCTGTAAAAATAAAGAGAAGAAAGAGAGCGGGAGGGAGGAAGAGAGAGGGAGAGACCCCCTGCTCCCCCTCAGGCAAGATCTCCCAGGCTGGAGAGAGCATGAGCCCTCCCAGCGCACCACGTGCTTCAGTCTCCTGCTCTGAGTCAAACCCATCTCCCTGCACAAGCCAAGAAAACCACCTGAAAGAGGGTGGGAAGGGACTGATAAAGAGGAGATGGACAGCAAAGGGATCCAGGCATAAGGGAGCAATCGGCATGGAGTTTTAACCCCCTCTTCAGCATCTGCTTCCCAAATGGAGTGAGCCGCCAAGCTGAGCTGCATTTCAAACCTTGCTCCCGTGCGGGGAAGGGGCGATCCTGGCCAGCAGCAGGGGGATCAGAGGGACTCCGGGTCTGCTAAGTGATGGTTCCAGCTCAGACCAGAAGCCGAGCTCTGGAAGCCAGCACCCCAATCCCAGGGATTCTGGCAGGAGGAGGGTGTGTTTCCCCCTCAAACAGTGTCATTTTGAGCTACCAAGGTAGTGCCTGGCACAGCCGTCCTCCAGATGGACCAGTGCCCACAGCAGCATGGGATGACACTTCTTGCCAGCCTGCAGCAATGCCCAGCGCCGAGGGGCCACACGCCTCTCGCCAGCACCAGTTAAGTGCCCAGCGCCTTGCTGGCAGGCAAGTGCTGGCAGCTTCTCACCTGTGGTATTGGTTCTGCAGAAACTGGAATTCCTCCTTGATGCGGTCCAAGGTCTCTGGATAAGTCAGCTTGAGGGACTGGGGGGTGCTGGGGATGGCGCTGGTGGCGACAGTGGCTCCCGAGGCAGCGGAGGGTGCCTGCAGATGGGCCTAGGCAGAGGAGGGGATCCCCGGGGTCACGGCTGCTGGCTCAGCGAGGCTCACGAGTCCCCCGGGGGTTTCCTGCACCTGGGGAAGAGGCTACAGGAGAGCAGCACGTGGAGGAAGAGGCAGAAAGAGTCAGCGCAGCGGAAAATGCTTATGGCCAGGCACAAGGGCAATGGTTCTCCCCCTTTTCAGCATCCGTTCCACCACTGAGCCAGAAGACGAGGATGCACGGCCACGGCTGGCACAGCGCATGCAACCCCCAGCCCTCCCGCCCAGCCCCAGCCTGGGGTCTATCCTTGCCCCCGTGCCACACGGCAGAGCTTCCCACCCGCCCATCCCCCATCCCGCGGTCATGCCCTGACTGCGATATGGCTCCAGAGTGTCGTGAAACTCAAATCCCCGCAGCACCAGGGCTCAGCATCACTTTGGGAAGAGCCACAACACCACTCCTGAACACATTACACACTGTCGGCACAACTTTCCGGGCCAAGGCCAACACCTTGCACCCCCGAGGCTGGTGGGGAGCCCAGTCTGGGAGCTCAGCCCCTGCCAAGGGCCCGGCCAGCACCGTGCTGCAGCACCACGTGCTTGGCTGTGGCACGGAGGGGACGAGGCCAAGCCGTGGGCTCACCGGGGGCCGGTTCTGCGGGAACATCTTTGGCACTGGACAGGCGCAGGATCCCTCTTGCCGCTCCGGGCCCCGTCGCAGGCTCAGGACCGGGGCCTGGGGATGCTTCCCGGCTCCGGATCAAGCCCTGGGAGAGAGACTGGGAGTCACGGCTCGGCGCTGCCCACTCACGCAGCCGACGGCGGCGCGGGACCCTGCGGAAGCCACAGCGGAGCGGGGCAGAGCTCCGGGGCACCGGCGCCACGCACAGCTCCCCCGCGGCCGCCGGGACCCCCCGCGCCGCGCGACCCGACCGACCCGCTCTGTGTGCCCGCGGGGACCGGGAGACCGCGGGGCTCCTCCCGGGCGCCCGCCGCAGGACCCCCCTCGCCTGCCCGCCCCCAGCGCGGGCTCCGCCGCCGCGGGCACGGCCCCGGCCCGCTCCCCGCCGCGCCGCGCAGACAATGGCCCCGCCGCCGCCGCCCGCAGCAGGTACGGCCGCGGGAAGGGACCGGCCTCATCGCCGCCACCACGGCCCCGAGCGGAGCCGGACCGCGCCCGGCGGGAGTCCCGGAGCGGGCCCGGACCGGCGCGGCAGAGACCGAACCGGGACGGGACGGGGCGGGGCGGGGCGGGGCGGAACGGGACGGGGCGGGACGGGACGGGACTCACCGCGCTGCTGGCCCCGGCCCCGGGCGCGCGCCCCTGCGGCGGGGCGGGCCGGGCCGGGCCGGGCCGGGCCGAGCTGCACCGCACCGCGCCGCGCCGCGCCGCACCGCACCGCACCGCGCCGCGCCGCGCCGGGCCGGGCCGGGCCGGGCCGGGCCACCGCCCCCGCCCCTCCCTCCCTCCCTCCCGCCCGCCCCGCCCGCCGCGGCCGCGCTGCGGAGCGCGATCAATGAACGAGCGCCAGCGCCAGCTCCACGTGGGGCCTGGCCCGTGCGGGCAATCGCCCCGGCCGCCAGCCAATGGGAGCGCCGCATGAGCGGCCCGCCCCCACGTGGGGCGCGCAGAGCTGCCTTCCCATTGGCCAGGCGGGCCGGCCGCCGCGGAAGGTGTCAATCTGGGGAGGCCGAGCGGCGGCGGCGCGGGCGGGGAGCGGCCATTAACCCGTGCGGTGCCGGGCGGGACTGGGGGTCGCACGGGGGAGCGGCCACGGCGGGGGCTGTCCCCGGGCCCCCGCCGCGGGCCCGGCCCCGCTGCCGGTGCGGAGGACTCCCGGCCGGCGGACACGGACCTCCCAGCCCCGCGGCGGGGACCCCCCTCGCGCCCCGCACTGCCCCGCGGAGCCGTGAGGTTCGCACCGAAGGCCGCCGCGCGCCGCCCGCCCCGCCGTTCCGCGTTTGGGCTTTTTCTAATAAACACTAAACACGAGAAGTTGTTGCCCTCCGCTCCCCCCTCCCTCCCCCCCCCCCCTTTTTTTTTTAATCGAGAAAAGGAACCCGAAATCGCGCTCGGGGGCTGCAGGTCTCGGCTCACCGAGAACTCCCCGCGCCACGGCACGGCGGGGGGCGGCAGCATCCCTCTCCCCCGACCGCTCCGGGCGCCCGCCTGGGAAGGGCTCCTAGGTCCAGCCCCCTCCCACGGCCCCGAGACCCCCCTTCCCACTCCCCGTTAGGGACCCCCATCACCTCCCGCCCTCCAGCAAAGGGGCCTGGCACCCCCTGGTCCGGGTGCGGCTCCGCCAGCCCCCCCGGCCTCCAGCTCCCTGCCAGCTCCCGCCCCCCGCGGCCGCTTTCCGCGGCTCCGGCAGCCCCCCGGGACGCTGCCCCGGGAGGGCCGTGGCAGAGCTGCGTTCACGCATGGGCGGATACTTGAGCCGGGGAAAGGGACCCCCACGCTGCAGGCCGCTCGCACTACGCCAGCCCCGGTGCGCCCCACCCAGCTTCGCCCTCCCTCCTCCCCGGAGCCCCCCGTGCTTCCAGCCAGCGGGCTGGGGGCCCTGCAACCCGATGGGCTTTTCTCGGGGTTTTTCTGGTGTTGGTCTCCTTTCAGGGACATCGTTTGTTGTTCGGCGTTTTCTGCTGCCTGCAGGTCAATCCAGGCTTACGCAGAGCAGGAAATAAAACATTTGAAGAGCAGCAGTCGTGAGTGGTCAGCTTCTTCTCCTGGTTAACCTTAATTCACCAACAGTCCCGGCCCCTTTCCTCCTCACCACAGCTCGGTCCTGTCCTCTCGGGCCTGCCACCGTTCAGGATGGCAGCGACGCCATTGGCACGTGGGACAGGCCCATGCTCGCACCAGAGGACACAGGCACGGGCTTTCAGGATGGTCAAAGTGACTCCTCTGAGCAGAAAGCAAAGCAGACCCAGGCACCTCCCCAGCACCTTTTCCTTTGACCAGATGGTGTTTGTTCAGAGAGACATCAGCTCTGAACATCCTGCAGAGTTAAAATTTACTGTTAAATGCACCCCTTAAATTACCTGAGCGTGGTGTCCTGCATTTACATCAGGAGAGGAAATAGCCAACAGAAAAGGAATCATCCCAAAGCATATACACAGAGACACAGCCACACACACACACACACACGCATGCACAAGTCAGGAAACAAACAGGGTCATGGGGAGGAAAAGCAACACCCGAAGTGTCCAAGTTTGATCTAATTTTCATGTTTGGTTTATTTTGCAGCCATTTTGCATCTCCAGGACACCCCCGTGGTCCCAGACCCCCCTCTGCCTGAGATGGGGCTGGGGAGGTGGGTTTGAACTTGCCTCTGCTCCCCATCACCATCGCACCAGAGCGCACGGCTGCTCACGCCAGTTCCTAACACACCATGGGGAGCACTGATAGGGTATGCAGCAGGGGAACAAGAGCCTGTCCCCGGGGATGACAACTCGCCTCCAGGCCCTGGTAGAAAAGGACAATAATAATAACCTCAACAAAACCACAGAAATAGAGCATGACTCTGCAGAGGCCACCCTGCACGTGCCCAGAGGGCTCGGGAGTCCTGGAGTGATGGGCTGTGCTGTCTCCTTGGGCTGTGAGCAGGGTTTTCCAGCCGTGAACCAGGTCCTGCTGGCTTTACAGAGCCAGAGACCACCCCCAGTCGCCCCATGGGAAGCCTGTCCCGTTTCGTCCCGTCTGTCCCCGGCAGTCCCAGCATTTTCTGAGAGCAGCTGCGGTCTCAGATGAGAGATCTCCCATTATCCCAGCTCTGCCGAGGGGAGCTGGGGAGGGAGACCCCCTCTCTGGAGCTAGAAAGGGCTGGGGATGTCCCCACCCTCACTGCACCCGCTCATGGCCCCCAGAGACCTGTGGAGTTTGTGCTCTGTGGAGGGGGAATGGCTGGGGCTGGGAAGGGAGAGTGGCAGAAGAGCAGTCTCCCAGCCCTTATTATATTTTAAAATGCAGTAACAGCACGATGTCTATTTTCATAGATGGAACAGATCATTTCTGGAAGAGGGCCATAAATCTCAAAAGGAAGGGAAATAATTTGGCCAAGGTCATGTTGAGGCAGCAAGAGTGTAAAAGGGAAAAACATTAAAATAACAACAAAAATGAGAGCTGGACTGACACCATCTCCCCCCCAAGCCTCCTCCCCAGCCTGGGAACCCCATCCTCTCTGCCCAGCTGGTCCCTGCACTGCCGCTTCCCAGCATCACCCCATGGGGCTGAGGGGGGCAGCACGGGAGTGAGGGGCTGACTGGGTGAGAAAGGCCAAAGGAGCAAAGGAGAAGAGAGACCCTAACGAGTGGCTCCTGGCAGAACCCTAATGCCCTCGCTCTCTGGCAGCCCCTTCTTGCAGCACCTCTAGTCCCTCTCCCCTAGCTGCAGCAGACTCCACGTGCTGCGCTGTGCTCAGGAATCCCTCCGGCGTACCAGGGCATGGGACCAGGGACATGCTTGTCGGCCTGTGTGCTGGGGATGAGGATGTGCTCAAGGCAGTGTTGGGCTGTCACAGGGGGAACTGGGCTCCCCCCTGCCACACCGTTCCCCAGCACGATGGCAGCAGAGGTGGGCAAATGCCATTGCAGCGCTGCTGAGGAAGGCACAGAAAATGCTAGCAGATCCCCCTGCCCTGCTGCTGCAATCTCTCTTGTCCTCACTGGGCAGCAGCGGCCCCTCTGCCCGTCCCAGGCCAGTCTCGGGGCTCTGACAGCACCATCCATCACTGCCGGCTGCCCGTGCCATCCACCCCGGGTGGAGGCAGAGCAGGCAGGGAAGAGGTACAGCCTTGGCAGGACCAGACCTGCTCACACAGCATGCTGAGCACAGCTCAGCGGACGCAGAGTGGGGGCTGCAGAAGGGCCAGGGCCAGCAGGGACGGATGGGCTCTGAGGGGCAGCTGAATGCTTGCCAGGGACTGCTCGGCTACACCCAGTGCACATCCCTGAAGGGAAGAAGGGGAGAAACTTCTGCAGGCAACACGGTGCCCGGCACTGCACAGACCTGCAGCCATAGAGGGGTTCAGGTCTGCCAGGTCAGGGCAGGGACCACCCTCCTCCCACAGCCCGCAATGCACAGGGGTCCTGCTGCCTCAGAGCACAGGGGGACAGGGCAGAACATTGGAGGGGACAGATAGGGGTAAGAAGATGCTGAGGCAGGGGCAGAGCATTTGTCCAAGGCTTTGGGGTGGGTCATTTCTTGTCTGGCGGCCAGCCCTCACAGAGCAACTGCAAAAGGTAGAGACGAGCTGGCAGCGGGGTGACCCCTGCCATGGAGAGAGGGACCTGCAGCCCCTGGCACCTGCAGACACCCTGCTCCCGGTGACCTCGCAGAGCAGCTCTGGTTTGGTGGGAACGCCATGGCAGGAGCAGGAAAGGAAAAGACCCCAGGGAATACCCACCCCCTCCACTGCCGCACGGGTCAGGCCTTCCCCTAAGCAAGAGCCAGGGCCGGTGGGGAAAGGGCAGCTGTTCCGCAGCAGGACTGGTGCTCGGCAGCCCCGCGCTTCCAGAGAGCACATCCCTGGCAGCGCTGCATCTCTGTGTGGCTCCTGGCAAGCGGCCGAAAACAAACTGCTGCTCGTACCCTCTGGCTGCTTCTCCAGGCTTGGCTGCCAGCTCCTCCATGCCAGAGCGGCTCTAGCGGGGCCGGGGTTACGCGTTGCGGAGGGCTCCCGGTGGTGCCTGCTACCCCGGCCACTTGCCCTGCGGAGGGGCATCCCCAGCCAGCTCCAATCCCTGTGCCAGCGCCAGGATGACCCCGCACGCTCCAGCGGGACGGGGCACTGGCTTGGGACAGGCTCTGGCCTGGCTGCTCTAATGAGAAAGAGGCATCACTTACCAGCCTCCCATGGGAGGGCTTTCCCCTCCTCGTTTCCTCCTTCTTTTGCTATTTAATTTCTTCTCTCACCCCATCCTTCCCTTACTCAGTGAGATCAAAGGAGCCTTTGTGGCATCGGGCACATTTCATAGGAGTCGTCGTTTAAAGGGTGTGGGAGGAGGTGGCACTTATAGGATGAGAAGAGAGGAGAGGGGGAAAGGGGAAAGGGGGAAAGGGGAAAGGGGAAAGGGGAAAGGGGAAGGGGAAGGGGAAGGGGAAGGGGAAGGGGAAGGGGAAGGGGAAGGGGAAGGGGAAGGGGAAGGGAGGCCGGAGGGACCACCCGGGCTCTGCGCAGGGTCCCGGCGGGACGGGGAGGTCGAGGGGGACACCGGGGCGGGGGCGGCGGCCCTGCGGGGCTGGGGGCTCCTCCGGCCGCGCCCCCTCCCCCCCAGGGGCCCGACAGCCCCGGGCCTCCCCGGCCCCGCGCCGGGGGCTGCGCTAGCGGAGCGCCCGGGCGAGGAGCGGACTCCGTGGGCACCGGCGGGGGCTCAGCGGCGGCGGGGGCTGGAGCTGCAGGGGAGGCCTCGCGCGTCCCGGCCCCGCTCCGCGGCTCCGCCGAGCTCTTGCTGCCCTCTGCCGCCGGCCGCCGCCTCCCCGCCGAGCCCCGGCTGGCGGCGGACGCGGCGGACCCGGCGCCCGGGTGCGGAGCGGGACGGGGCAGCCGCTGCCCGGCGGAGCGTGGGACGGTGCCCGCTCCCCCGGGGGGCACAAGGGCTGATGCCGGGGGCACGGGCTGCTCGGGTAGCCCAGTCCGGGCCCCGGCCCCGCACTCGCAGCCGCTCTGTGCCCCCACAGCCCCCGAGGGCCATACTGGGCAGCACTGCCACCTCCAGGGGCCATGGCCCGGGGGGGCCTGGCCCGGACACCCTAGCTCTGCTCTCGCCACGCTGAGAAGAGGCCCATGCGACGTGGCAGCCTCTCTCGTGCCGTTTCCTCACAGACTGGGTTTGGGCGGGTGCTGCCAACATCCCTGTGGGAAGGTGTGACCTGCGCCCCATGCAGGCATCTGCCCCCCTCCCAGCGCATCCCCGAGCAGGGGCCACCTTGCAACCCCCCAGCCACAGGCTCATCTGGTGGCACCCTCCTCCTGTGGCTGCTGGCCAGGGACAGAGATGTTTAGGGGATGAGTAACATCCTTTCTGGCAAGGCCTCTGCCTGCTCCTGGAAGCGTGCTGCGGGCACCGGGAAGCTCAGCCCCTTTGCCTGCCTCTTGCCCCAACCAGCTGGGAAAAGAAGCCAAGAGCAGGAAGAAACCTGGGGATGGGGCCAGGGCAAACGGACCCAGATGAAGCCCGTTTGCACTGCTAATCAGCAGGAGTCATCCCAGGTGCCAGGGAGAGGTGGGGGGAGGATGCTGTGTGGCAAGGCAGGAGGCAGCCAGGAGGCACAGGTTGGGGGAGGCAGCCCAGGACGGCCCTCTCCAGAGCGGGGCTGGAAGCCAGAGCCTGGCTGAGTGCTGCCAGAAACGGCTTATTTTGGAAAGGAGGCTTTTTGGCTGAGCACTTGGTGCATGGAGCTGCTGACACTGGGGAACAGGACGGCTCTCAGAGAGCAGGTCCCAGCCATGCCTCACAGGCCAACGCTGCTTGGCTTCAGCCCGGGGCTGAATCTGCCTCAGCACAACCGGGACTGGATCCTTAACTCCTGAGTCACCCACTGCAAAGGGGTTTGGACACCCCGGTCACAAGCTAGAACAGTGCCCAGGGCCACAGCTCGCCCTGAATACATGAGGAGCTCCCTGGGATCCACCAAGCAGGACACACAGAGCTCTCGCCAGCCCTGACTCATGGGCCTTGGTATGACCTCAAGCCTTGAATGGGGAAAGCAAGGCACACAAGCTGGTGGGGGGCACTTTCTTCCCCTACTAGACGCTGCTCCCCCACCCTCAGCTCCCAAGAGCAGTACTGGCCCAGCTATGCCTGCAGTGCAGCGAGCCTGGCACAGAGCTGGCAGGTGCCCAGACCAGGGGACTCGAGCGAGGCAAGCCCCCTTGCAGGCAGCAGGGTCTGGGGCCGAGCTGGAGCGGCACTGGCAGCACGCCACAGCATTCAGCCATGACTGGGGCTAGTGAAGGCAGGAGGGACTGCAGACTTTGCAGCAGAAACCGGACCTGCTTTGTCTTTCCCAGTTCCCTGCTGGCATCCACAGGGCTGGGGCGCCAGCACATAGGCAGCTCCCTGCCAGCATCCCCCATCCTTCCAGCGAAGGGCCAGGGAGCACACAGGGGGTAGGGAGCGGATGCAGCTCACAGCCCCTCGCTGTGTCCAGACGCGGCTCGGGAGCTCCCTCCAACTGCAGGTGACTCATGGCTTGGCATGCCATGAATTTGGTCAGGTCTCAGCCCCGGTCCCGCACGGGGGCATGGCTGTGAACAGGCAGACAGCCGTGTCCGCCTGGTGATGGAGCAGCCGTGCTCCCTGCCACACACCAGGCTGCCCTGCCCTTCAGAGCCGCACACTGCAGCATTGTGGCCCAGCTGGTTTTTCCAGAGACGCATCCAAGGGGCGAAATCAGATCTCAAGGGAAGGGAGCAGCACGTTCCTGGCTGTGCAGAGGAGCTGTCGAGGCAATGCCAGGAAGCGGGGCAGCTGCTGGGCACCGCAGCTGGCCAGAGGAAACCCAAACAGACACCATCCCAACCCTGTGCTGTGCGTCGCTGCCCCCGACTCCAAGAGCTGGGCTGCTTTACAGACCTTTGTTTGCAGAGACACCCTGCCCTGGCACTTCCCACCAGCTTTGTTTTACACCATCAGATATTAAACAATGGGCCTGGAGCAATGGGACACAGGAAGGACCCTGCTGGGGGACCAGGGAAGGGCTCGCAGGAGGAAAGCTCTCAAAGGAAAACAGAAAAGCAGCGTGTGATGAGGGAGTTCCCTCCACACAGGGAAGGTATTTTTGGTCAGGGCTTGTCTAGACTGGAGTAACCCACACTGCATAAGCACATCAACACCGCACAGCACAGCTGAGGCGTGCAGGGCACTGACTGGTCCCAGCCCAGACAGACCAGGCTGCACTGGGCCAGGGCAGGCAAGAAGCTCCAGAGGCAGAGCTGACCCCAAGACCGGCCATCCTGGTCCCCAAGGGACTGGGGTGACCCCAGGCACTCCTGGCCCTGTACCCTGGCGTTGGTACCCTGCAGAGCCCGGGATGTGCCCAGGTGAAGGGAGCTTACAGCAGCTGAGGCCCTGGGAGTCCAGCCAGGGTTGTGGCTCCCCGTGCCACGTCGGCAGCTGTGCCCACCTCCAGCAAGCTGCAGGCAGGACCCCAGTGGCCCCGAGCACCATGGGCAGAGCTAGGATGCCCTCCACCTCCCCAGAACTAGGGGTACCGACACCATGGGTGATGCAGTAGAGCAGACACAGACCAGGCTGACCCTTGAGCCTGTCCAGCCTGGACACTGCCAGGGTGCTGCCTCCCCATGCCCCCATAGCTCCCCAGCGGGGCAGAGGGTCTCCCGTCTCCCCCCCCCCCCCCCCCCCCCCTCACTCCCCAGCCCGGGGCTGCTGCCTGGCCCCATAGCAGGAGGGACGCGGGCCAGCCGTGCCAAGCCTCCCTCACCACCCGGCCTTCCCTGAGCTCTGGCTGCCACCGCAGCCAAGGGAGCTGCAGGCACAAAACGTCACTTTTTCCGAGAGCTTCTCTCCGCCTTCCCCCTTCCCTTCCCCCTCACGGAGGCCGGCCACGGTGCCGGGGAGCACGGGAGGCTCCCAGGGTCAGGGCGAAGGCAGTGCCTGGATGGGACCCATGTGGAACAGGTCTCCTCGTCTCTTGAAGGGCCGGCCAGCCAAAGAGCAACCCTCTTGACAGCAGTATTTCACAGGCAGTGTGGGCGAGGGGCGCCTGGCCAGCCCCATTGCTGCTGGGACTCCCTCCCCCAGAGAAGATGCTGCTCCCATCGGCCCCAGCTAAGCCTAAGTTTCTCAACATAATCACGAGAGAGGACTCAGCAGCCCTGACAGCCCCCCCCACCACAGCAAAGGGCTTCAACCCCCTTTCCAGTGGAAGAGGAAACCCTAAACACTTAAGCCCATCTACTCCAAGGCTGGGAGCATCCATGGAGTAAGAGAACAGGCCCAATACAGACATTCTTTGAGGATGATCTAATTTAAAAAACACATTTTTATAAAAACACATCATAGTGAAAATGCATGTAGTTTAAGAAGAGGCCCACAGTGCTCCAGCGCCAGAGGCAGCTGCATGTCAGCGATGCGACTGCTCTGTGGCCCATTCCCCACCTTCCCAAGGAGTTTGGAGTCCTGTGTCCAGCTCCACATCCCCATTTATTTTCCTTTACCACAGAAAGCTTGTCCCCTTCCCCCTAACTCCCCCCCGCACCCCCTAATGCATCAGCTGAAGCTGCAGGAGAGACAAAGGCTCAAAGCATCCCCCTCACCCCAAGCCAGGCGCGAAGCAGGCGGGCACAAGCAGCCCTTCGCTTCCAGCACTGCCGCATCAGGCACTGCCGGAGAGAAGCCTGCCTGTGCACCCGCCACCCACATCAGCTGCTGGCAGCCAGGACTGCTTTTAAAGGTAATCAGGGAACAGAGAAGACCTCTGGATTGTTTTAATCCTTTCCAAAAAAGTATTGCTAGCCCAGCAGCTGTCCTCCTCCCCCTGCACTTGTGAGGATTTGTACTCATAAGGCTGGATAATTTGACAGGGATAACACACACTCTGCACAGGCAACCTCAGACTTCCCGACGAGTTTGCTCTTTGCTCGGCGTGGTTTGCCAGCCCAATAAATCCACCCCCACGTGCCACCCTCCCCTCCCTTCCTTCGTGCAGAGGGCTGGGACGGCAGCCGTGGAGCGTGACTCAGACGCACAGGGGACCGAGAACCTCCCCTTCCCACGGGCAGGGCGCTGGGATCGCTGGGCACCAGCGAGCGCAGTGGCACCACAGGTATGGGGAGCTGGGGGTGGGGATGCAGGGCCGCCCCACAGGTACCTACGGCAGTGAGAGGCATAGGAGCCGTGGAGCCAACGGTTAATAGACAGCCAGTGTCCCTGTCCCCCTGCACCAGGAGCAGTGTGCAGCGAGGGGCAGGTCTGCAGTCCGGCATGCGCGGCCCGTGCACGGCTCACGGGGCGCCCCGGTAGCTGTAGTGATTACGGTCAGGGTCGCTCATGGTGAGCGGCAGGCTGGGCTTGCGCTCCAGGTCCTTCTCGTCACACTGTCGAGGGGGACGGTGCTTGAAGAAGTCAGAGACGTAGCGGACCTGGAAAAGACCAAGGAGACAGAGGGTTTGGGGGCCTCTCCAGCAGCTGAGCTGCAGCCAGTGGCCACCTGGCAGAGCACCAGGCTGCGTAGGGGACACTCACGATGAGGACGGCAATGAGAGCCCCTTGGAGCAGCCCTGCCAGCACATCGCTCCAGTGGTGCTTGTAGTCCGACACTCTGGTGTAGCCCACATAGATGGCGAAGGCGATGAGCAAGAACTGGATGGTGGGGCGCAGCAGCCGGGCCCACTTCCCCACCAGTCGGGCTTGCACGTAGAGCTGGGCAAGGAAGGGGGAAGCAATCACCCAGCGCAGAGGGCACTAACTGCCTGGAAGATGGGGTGCTCAGGGCACTGGTCCACCTGGGGGGACGGGACCTGCAGAGGCTCATCACCTTCCCACAGCACAGTGCACCTGGAACATGGCACTTACCGCCAGGAACATCATGCAGTACATCCCAAAGGAGGAGTGTCCAGAATAGAAGGACAGTCTGCAGGGAAAAGGGACAGGTCAGGCCATGAGAGCGAGCCCCCTGCACCCAGCTGCCCCCTCGCAAGCCCCCCATCCGCTCCACAGGCTCTGCCCTGCAGCAGGAGAGCATCAATACCCATCTAGGGCTGCCATCAGACCACAGGAGCCTGGTGGGTGAGGTCCTGTGGCCTCACGGCTCACCTGGACTCAGTGACATTCCTGCTGTCGCCCTGGCAGACATTCTCCAGCTGCACGTAGATGGAGCAGTTCACCTTGGACCAGTCAGGATTACAGACAGCCAGGAAGTTTGGCCGGAGACGGCCAATCATGTATTTGGCCAGGTCAGTCAGCGACTGGCTGATGGCCCCCCCGAAGAGGAAGGTCCCCACCACCTTGTAGAGGGCGGCCAGGTAGTTGTTGAACTCTGACTTGGAGTAGAGGCGTTCCGTGTAGACCAGATATGCCTCCCCCAATGAGATCTGCAGAGACCAAGGGGCAAGAGGTGAGGGTCTGGGGGCCACTGAGCAGCTCCCCAGCACCCGGGGTATGGGATGCTCTGGGTCTGCAGCAAAGGAGCCCCTGGCACCCCCCTGCCACAGGAGCTCACGGGGCCTCTCCCCATCCCTGCAGGGAACCAGCCCCATGGGACATGGGTCCCACCACCCCAGAGGGAGCTCCTGACTCCAGCAGAGCAGGACTTGACATGAGGGTCCTATTGTCCTGCTGGGGGTCCAGCAGTGGGCTGTGCTGGCACCTAGCTCCTGGATGCAAGGTGCCAGGATGTCCCTGGCCCAGAGGGAAGGGGTTGGTGCTTCCTTACAATGATGACGGTGCAGGTAATGGTCACCCCAGCCATGAGGCCATGGGTGATGGTGTCTGCCTTGTAGGGGTAGCGGATGGAGTCATCGTTGCAGTAGAAGCCCCGCTTGTAGGGGGAGTTCACCAGCGTAAGGATGACAAAGGGCAGAGATGCTGCAAGGCAGAAAGAAGGTGAGGACTGGGGACACTGGTCTGCAGGCTCCACGCGGGCACCTGGCACCATGCGGGCTCCCTGGGTCTCTGCTCCTCTGCTGAGGACAGATCCCCTCTGAGAACACAGTCCCGCGCCGCCTGCACCCAGGGCAGGAGGACTCACAGCTACCAGCATGCTGGCCCTGCCGCTGATAGCGCCCTATCAGAGCTCGCAGCTGCCTGTGGCGCCCAGATACCACACAAGACGGCCATGACCAGGCACCTGCAGAGCCCCCATGGCTGCCCCACTCCTCCCCAGGCACAGCCACCGCAATGTAGGACACCGGGGCTGATCTCACGCCCTGTCCTCACACTGCCCAAGGTCTTTTGGCCTAGGAGGGCAGAGCTCATTAGACTTAACTATCGCAAACCTGTTTCACAGCAGGGAAGGGCCCCCGGGCCCCAGATGGTCCTAGCACCTCACACCAGCTCCAGGAGAGCCAGTGCCCAGAGATGCCGGTGGGTGATCCAGCCCAGGCAGTCAGACCCCAGTGCACTTGGCTTCCCACCCTTGCCCTCCCACAGCCCTTGCTTCTGCCCAGCTCTCCTCCACCTCTGCTCCCATCAGAGCTCTGCAGAGATGCTGCAACCAGCCGGATCGATCCAGGCGCAGAGGCTTTTCCACCCAGCGTGCCCCAACCCTGACCACGGGCATCTCAGGGCTCATCCCTGGATGGGATCGCCCCCGAGATCAAAAGGGGTTTTGAGGGGGTGTCTGCCCGTGCAGCCCACATACCAAATCCCCCGCTGGAAGGGGACCTCCTGCCCCCGCCCGGGGGATAACCCCTCCTGGCAGCGCCGGTCCGGGCGGCCCCGGGGGAGCCCCGGGCAGAGTCGCGGGAGACAGGGCGCAGCCGACGCCGGGATGCTCTGCCCGCGGAAACGCCTTCCCTCGGCCCGCGGTCCACCTTAAGCCCCGGCTCCTCTCCCGGTTCCGCCTCTCCCGGCGGTTTCCGCCTCCCGTTCTTCCACCGTCTCCCAGGAACCTGCACCTTTGTCCCCGCCCGCGCCCCCTTCCCCGCGCCGCCGCCGGGGGGTCCCCCCGCGCCCGGACCGCCGCCCCCCGCGCTCACCAGGCGAAGGGGGGAGGGGACGGGACGGACGGGACGGACGATCGCGGCAAACAACCCAGGCTCCTCTCGCCCCCCCCCCCCCCCCCCCCCCCCCTCCCCGCTCCCCCCGGGCGGAGGCAGCGGCCACCGAGAGGAGCCCCCGCCTGCAGCCGCCTCGGTGTGCGCCTCAAACGTTAATTTGCAGCTCAAATTAGACACCGATTTTCTTTCTGGATAATTTCATCCTCCGAAAAAGCTTTCCTAAAAATAAAAGGCACTGGCACGCGAGACGGAAAAGCGACCCAAACAAAAACAGGAACCTGCCTCTCCCCACCGGTGCTCAGCGCCCAAGAAAGCAACTCCCGGCCCGGGAGGTTCAGGCTGAAATTACGACCTGGGCCTTTATTTTTAGTCCGTCTTAATTAGGTGCTTCTCAGGGTCAGTTTTAGAAACGGGCGTTTGCCTGCACCGGGGGGAGAGAATGGGGGGGGGGGGGGGGGGTCGGGGCCCGGGGAAGGGGCTCCCCGACCCCACCCGCCTGGGGCTGCGGAGACCCCCAGCCCCGCTCCGTCTCGGCGGGGCGCAGGGCCCGGCCGGCGGCAGAAGGAAACGGCCTCTCCCGCCCCAACGACGCGGGGGTGGGCACCGCCGGCAGCCCCCCGATCCGAGCCCGGCTCCGGCCGCCGCCGCCCGCCCCGGCCCGGGGCCCCCCCTCGGCCGCGTCGCGGAGCCCCACGCCAGGCACGTCCCCAGGGCGCTGTGGACCCCTCCCGGCGCCCGGACACCCGCGCGGCCCCACGTCGGGGCAGGGTCTCCACGGCGGGGACCGGCAGCTCCGGTACCCGCCCGGCCCCACCGCCTCCGGCCGAGCCCCTCACCCCAGGGCGAAGCGGCGCCGGCGAGGTCGGTGAGCTCCTCGGGGGGGACAGAGCCCCGGGACCGGGCAGGTGCCTCCCGGGCTGCCTCGCAGCACCGGCAACGGGCCGGCCGGGGCAGAGGCGCGGGGAGACCCCGGACCCCGGTACCGCCCACGGACCCGGGCGCAGCCCCACCGAGAGGGGGTCGGGGGGGACGCTCCGGAGCCGCCCGGGGCGGGGGCGCCGCGGCCGCGCCGGTACGGAGCCCTCACCGACCGCCAGGCAGAGCACGTCGAGCACCACGAAGACCTTCCTACGCTCCATCCCGCTGCCGGTGGCGGCCCCGCGGCCCGGCCCCGCGGCTCACATGGCCTGGTACGGCGCGGGCCCGGCCGGGAGGTAAAGTCCGGGCGGACGGGACGGGGCGGGGCGGGGCGGGACGGGGCGGGGCGGCTCCGGCTGCCGGTACCCCGCCCGCGGGCTGTGGCGGGGGCCGGGGGGCAGCGGGTCCTCCTCCGGCCCGGGCCCGGATTCCCCCTCGCCCCTCAGCCGCTTCCCCGGGCCCCGCTCGGCCTCTCGGCTCCGTTCCCCCCAGTCCCCCCGCCCCAGGTCCGCTGCGGCGAGGGGAAGGGGCAGAGGGAAGGGAGCGCGGCCGCCCGTGTCCCGCCAGCCTCGGGGAAAAAAAGAAAATCCGAGAGTGGAAGAACGCGGCCACAGGAATGTGGTGGCTGCATCGGCGCGGGGCAGTGGCCGTTTGTTGGGGAGCAGATACGGGGCTGACCCCGTCTCAGTGCCGGTTGTTGGGGGGAAGGAGGGTTCCCCGGGAGCCTTCGGGTGCAGCAGAGAGGCCGCAGGGAGCAGAGGTGCCGGATTTAAACACAGGATAAGGCGCGTGTTTGTTTTAAGCTGTGATTTAACTGCTGAAATGCGGGGCGGTATTTTCCTGTGCCTCAGACGCTGTCGGAGCGGGACAGGTCCCCGGCGCGGCCGGTTGGGGCTGGGGACGTGCCGACCCGGTGGCACCCGGAGCGGGGGCGGGAGCGAAGCTTCGAGCATGGGTCCCTGCAGCGAGTCCCTGGTGGGAGCGGGGACGGCCACAGCCCCACTGTTTGCACCAGGCCCGACTCTCTGTCAGGGACGGAAGGAAACATAAATAATACAGAAACCACCCAAATGATAGCTACTGGGGTGGTTTGTTTAAGTGCAGCATAAGTGGCCTGTGGAGAATGTCAGGGCTGTTGTGGGACGGTAGCAGAGCTGGAAAGACTCTCAGGCTGCCCCAGGGTTTAAGGAGAGGGGCAGAACCACTTGCTGGCTTTTCCTCTGCTCCGATCCGACCCAATCCAACCTCATACAAACTCCTTTCTGCCCGTCAGTGCCATGGGGTCCTGGCACAGCTGCTGGCATAGGATTTGCTGCGCACATTCTGCCTGCAGGCCCCAAATCTTGGCAGCAGGCAGGAAAAAGCCCCAAGGCAGGAGAGCTGAGGGGATGCTGCAGGGGGGGAGGTTGGCCAATGCCTGTGTGATGCCCGGGCTGTGTCAGAGAGGGGATGTGGGGTTTGAGACAGGTTTTATCCCACTGCTGATAAATCTTCCCTTCTCATCACAGCCCCCAGCGGCCCTTGGCCATGCTGAGCCACCCTCACGGCTGGCGTGGAAGTGTTGGTGGGCCATCGTCGGGGCACAGACGTGGCAGCATAGGCCTCAGCGAGGACAGGATACGGCCCAGGGGGTTTGTGCTGGCTCGTGTTGCGGGCGCGCAGCTCCGTGCTGGAGCAGGACAGAGGGGAGCGAGATAAGGCAGCGGTTCCCCTGCCCGTGCCATGGAGCGGGCGCCGCAGGCAGGACTTTGCCCCACATGGTGCCGTGGCGGTCGGATGATGCCAAGGTGGCGGAGCCGCCCGGGAATGACCCAGCCCGGCCAGACCGGCTGCCCTCAGCTCGGCCCACACTCAGGGATGTCATGAGGACGGGGAGCAGCCCCTGCACTCAGCTCGGCCTGTGCAGCGCGGGGCAGAGGGGCTCAGCCTCCCCCCTGCTCGGCAGGAGCCCCTTGCCAGCAAAGGGCTGTGTGGGGCTGGCGACGCAGCCATGGCTGCTGGGGGGGCTCGTGGGGAGGCCTGGCGGCATTTGGGCCCTGTTTATTAGGTTTCCTCCAACTTCCCTTGGCCTTTCCGTGGAGTCCCTGGCGACATGGGTCCTGGCCACCCCCAGCCCCAGGTGAGCGCTGGGACCCTGTTCCAGGGGCAATGCTGATGCTCTGGTCTGGGGGGAGGCTGGGACCCTTCTCCCCCCTGTCAGAGCTTTGCCCACATCTCTGCTACTGGCCCCTTGCACAGAGGCTCACAGGAGGCTGACAGTTGCCTCCCACCAGCCTGAGCTGGAGGAGTGGGGGCTACCAGGGGTGGCTGAGCCCCCCCCGGGCCACTGCAGCTGCAGAGGCAGCAGCCATGTGGCTTGGCTCAGTGAAACAGGGGGCAAAGGTCTGGCACCCTCTGCACTGGGACCCCCGTGAGGGAGTGAGTCCCCAGTGCGGTGTGGCAGTCCCCTCTGCCGTCAAAGCACCGTGGCTGCAGTGGCCACGCACTCACCCAGGGCTGTGCATGGGGACCGTGGGGTGGGCAGAGCCCGTGTGGCTCCACTGTGTCGCTGCCCACCTTCCTGTACCCTGGAAGCAGAGAGGAAACTTCCCCCCCTCAAAGTCTGCGGGGACGAAGGAGCCGTCAGTGGGGTGCTGGTCCTGCTTATCTTACACCCGTGGAAACATCACTTGGGTCATGTGGGGCCAAAAAAGGCACTTCAGAGGCTGCGCCAAGATGAGGGACAGTGATCCCACCGGAGGGGCTTTGAGCACACCCTCCTCTTCCGAGGCACCGGTGGAGCTGAGCCCCAGCCCTGCTCCAGACGCAGCAGCCGCATGTGCCGCATTACAGCCGAGAGCTGCTCCTGCTCCCGTCTGTGCCGCATGGCCACCAGCCAGGACTCTCTGCCTGCTGCCACTCGGCAGCCCGGTGTTCTGCCGAGTGGGCGTTTGCCCTGCCTGGCCGAGCTGCCAGAAACGCAGAGCGGGGAGAGCTCCCAAACAGAGGGGTGGGTGGGTTGCCCCTTTCCTGCTGGTTTTCCAGGTGGGATTGTCCAGGTGTGAGCAAGGGAGACAGAAGCCCCTGTCCCGCCCCAAGGCCCTGACAAAACAGAGGGGCTTTGTGGCAAGGAATGAGCCTTCTTGCGGAAACGTACAATGCAGTTGCAGTAGGAACGTTTCTCTTGCCTCCAGGATGTTATTTCTGGCTGAAGCCAGTGAGACATGGATGGACCCCCACCTCCCACCGCCATGGGCCCTCCGAAGGCTGCCAGGATTTCAGAGGACTCGGGGCACCTGTAAGAGCGCTGAACATCTCTCTCCCCTCCACACACAGCCCTGGGAGGGTAAATACAGCCAAGGAAGTCAGCCCTCCTCCCAGGTTCTGATGGCATCACTGGTATAAGGCATGGGAAGGCGGGCAGGGCCAGGAACAGAGAAAGGAGGGACCCCAAGACAGGAGCTGCAGCCAGCAGGGCAGCTCACACACACTCCGGCCATGGTGAATGCCTGCGCCGCAGACCTGGCTCTGGCAGGGCAGGCTGGAGGCACAAGCTCTTCACTGATCCCAAGGTGAAGATGCTCCTCATCAAGCAGAAGCAGCTGCGCTCAGGAGCGGGTCGAGTTCAGCTTCTGCACCAGGACCTCGGGGCAATCGTAGCACCCAAGACAGGAGGACAGGACAGGGCTCCAGAGTCATTACCTGGCCCGCTACCCACCCCGAGGACAGACCCAAGATCAGCATTCAGCTACACACCCTGCTCCGGACATCCTCTCTCTCAGGCACTGTGAACATCTGCGGCCACCAGCTTCCCGAGCACAGTGCTGAGCATCCCGCCCATGCCCACGGAGAGATGAGTGCTCGCCCCGGGTGGGAGAGGATCAGACAGAAGAGGCAAGGACCACTTTTCTCACCATCATGGTACACAGGACTGCAGCATCTCAGCCTCCAAAAACACAACAGGCTTCCATCTCAGTTTCAAATTAGGGTTTTAATTAAATAAATAATGTCAAGGGGTCTTCAAGGCAGTATCGCTTCACAGTGTAGGGCTTGGGGGATGGGGGGGGAAGGAGGGAAAGAGTCCAGCATTGGGAGCGGCTCAAAGTGAATGTGCTTCATAAGAAGGAAAAAGAAAACCCCAAGAAAAAAACAAAACCAAACCTCCTCCCCAAGTGACTCCCCCTCCCTGTCCCAGCCCTTTCCACCCCTTTCCCTTAAAGTTATGTGGAAAAAGCACCGCACTCATGTTGAAAGACCCCATGCGAATCTGTAAACAACACTGAAGAACATAAATAAGAGACATTTCTGCCTCCCCCAGCCTCCCCTCTCCTTTCATTAGGGCTTGAAACAAACCAAAGAAAAAAATGGTTTCAGGAAAACTAAGAATGTTCTTGGCTGATGGAGAGGAGATGCCAAGGCCTGGCCCTCCCTGGGAGGGCTGCCCGTGCTCTCACCCTGCCTCCTCGTCTCCTTTCAGCCAAGGAGCTTCCTCTCTTCCCCAGAAAAGGGGAATCACAGCCTGGGCAGTTCCACTATGGAGCGGGCACTCATAGTTGCTTTCTGTTTCCAGCAGCTGGGAGCAGCTGGAGGGGAGACCTCCGGTTACGCCTGGGTGAAAAAGCGATGTCTGGTCAAGGCAGCTGTGCATGTCTGGAGCTCAGCACCTCTCAGCAGAGCTGGCTGGGGACCAAAGCAAACCCCCGCTAACGCACGCAAAATGGGTCTGGGGCTTGGAAGATGAGACAAGCTCTGATCCTGTCATCCCATCCCCAGACAGCATTCCCTGCATGGAAAATGCAAACATGTGGACTTAAGCCAGTGGCAAACCCCAGGCCTGGAACACACCCAGGAAGTGAAGCAGCTCCGGACTCCAGCACACCCACAAACATGCCACTGTGGCCCTCTGCTCAGTAGCCAGCCACCTCGCTGCCATGCGGGGCCACCATTGTCACCTCCTTGAAACATTGCTAATGGCAGTAAAGACATACTCTCCTCTCAGAAAACAGACAGCTTTTTTGTGATGCAGTACGGGGCAGGGATGCCCGGGGACTGGTGTGCTGTCCTGCCTCGGACTCTGCGCTGGCACCGGTGTCCTAGACTTGGTGCCCTGGGAGCTGAGCAACCTCCTCCTCCCACAGCTGACAATTTTTTGAACGAGCTGGGAAGCTACAGATGTTTTCATCTGCATTTTACCCTCCTGTACTGCAGCAGTCAGCACGGATCAAGTCATTCACCAGCAGTAACAGAAGCAGCAGCACTGCACCACTGAGGGCCAACATCGCTTTGTGGATCTAGAAACTCCCTTTACTCCCAGTACAACTTCTGCACGGCCCAGCACTGCAAGGGAAGGTGAGAAGGACTTAAGTGCACACAGCGCTACCGTACCACACGGTGTCCCTGACTAAGACCTGACACTTCTGCCAAAGGGCCGGACCAGGCACCTGCAGCCGGTGGCTGAGTGGGCACAAAGTCACGCACAGCTGCAAGGTCTGCGAACAGCAGTGTGCATGCCTGTTGCAACCCAGAGCTCTGCAGGCAGGATAACTGATGGGAGGGGAACAAGGAGAATGACTTCTACTGCAACACACTATCTGTGGGTGAAGGGCCAGGACTCCTCATCTTCCTTTGGCATCGCCATGCCCATTGCTGCAGGCAAACTGCCCCGCAGCCTGGGTGGACTGTGCTCCCTGCAGATTTCCTAAGCTCTTGGACCTCCAGACTGTCTCCTCTGTCCCAGTCTCCGTAGTGCCGGTGGTACGTCCCTGTTCTCAAAGCATCTCTGCACTCAGACCATCCCACTGGGGCCAAGGGACATGGCCCCTCTCCCGAGGGCAGGGACTCTCCCAACAGCCTGGCATTACCTGGGGTGACACATGGTCAACAAAACAGGGGGTGACGTACCTCCCCCCTCACTAAAGCCAGCCACCAGCTTTGCGTGATTGTGTCAGAACACACTGGAGCAGAAAGGTGTGTAGTTTCACTGTAGCCTTGGATCAAGGAGGATGGAAAGACGGATTCTGACCAACAGCTCCAAACTGTCTTTGTGGAACAGTGGAAGTTCCAGGATTTCACTCAGTCAGGTCAAAGTCCTTGCTGGGTCTGTGACAAGTTTGTGACTGGAGACTCTCACTGTGACAAAGGCTCTGACTGAGCCACAGGTGCTGGGCAAGCCTGATGAGCAGTCAGAAAAGTATTTACATCTCCGATGCCAATGAGGCCAAAATCTGTGACCGATAAGGACACTTGCGCGGGGGCCACCACTGCCTCTGGGTCTCTGTCCAAATCCACAGCGCCAGCAACTAAAGGCAAACCCTCATTAATGTCTGCAGGGAGAGTGAAGTCCATAGTTATCGTCTCACCAGAGCTCTGCAACATCTCCTGCTTCTCTGCTAGTCCTGGTCCTGCTGGCGGCAAAGCATAGAGCCCCGATTCTGAGGGGCTGACAGTATGTCGTGTGCAGGAAGCCGAGATGGCGCCTGAGGATGTCTCCTCCGTGGGGTCGAAGGAACAATTCGTCTCCGAAGGAGTACTGCACTCGTAGCCCTGCCCTGATTCACTCATGCTGCCTAGGCTGCAGGCTGTGCTCTCCACGCTCAGGGGCTCTGCACACCGCAAAGGAGGGAAACGTGGGAGATGGACAGACAGGGATGAAGAAAAGGTGGGGGACAGCAAGTAAAAGAAAGCCAGAGTGAGCCCATAACGTACAAAAAACCAGTTCAATCCCACCTAATCACAACAGTATTTGTTTGATGGCACAAATGTTTCTTTATTGTAGCAACCAAGATCCCTGCCAGCACGTACCAAAGAAAGGCAAGATGCAGACAGCAGATGGGAGGCCATCAGTGTTTCTATGGAAATTAAAGGAAATCTCACAGAGACACTCCAAGATAAGCCAAATCCAAAGTCGTATCCCCTCATGCCAACAGCCCCGGGAGGTGCCTACACAAAGCCCTCATCTACAGTAGGATGGTGAAGGAATGAACCCCTTTCAGGCTCCCTGTGAGTCTTCTCACAGCCAGCTCACTCTGAAAGCGGTTTGCAGGTACAGCCCGACTTCTGGTGCCTTAAATCAGTCCCCAGAGGAGCTGCCCACGTCTAGTGCGTCTGTGTGTTAGTGCATCGGAAGCACCTAACTCAGGTGCCCAAAGTTAGTGCAAATCCTTTAGGTTTGTGAATGACTTAAGCCACCCCTCCAAGCCCAAAGCAGGAACAACTCTTTTTAAGTCACTACTCATCAATGTAGAGCAGACAAGTCTCCTTTGCTCACACCAAAATCTGCCCAGGGCAAAGTAAGCACACAGGCAAGGTGCGGGGAGAAGAACAGCTGGATAATGGCAACAGGAGAAAGGCAAAGGAGGGTCTGTGCTGCAGAGCGAGGGAAACGAGTCATCCCCATGGCAGACAGAAGAAAGGAAGTTACCTGTGCTCTCTATTGCTAGCTGATCTTGACCAAAGTGAGAATCCAGGCAGCTAGTTGCAGAGGGAATTGGTGGGGAGCTCCGAGAACGACTGGTGTTTTCTACTTCACCCGCATCCAAGTCATTGTCAGTGTAATCCCTGTGGGGAAAGACAGATAGCACTGCCACCACCTGTTAAGCAGAGAGATGCAGGCAGGGAAAACGGTGACGGATTAAAACCCATTAACAAATAAAGCAACAGGACTGCAGAGACCTCACTAGAATGAATGTCTATTCCTTCTTGGTCTGCAGAGCCCAGTTTAGACTCTGCACTGAGGCAATCACAGTTAACTCAGCGTGGCTAAGACCAGCCCACGATGAACTGGAACAGGCTCTGTTCCAAAACAAAGAGCTCTGTCCCCAGCTCTCCCTGAGCCTCAGCCCCTTCCATAATGAAATAAACGGTCAAATGCTCTCCCCAGGGAACAGCCAGCTTCACATAGTGACTGAAGTGGGCTGTGACAACGTTAGTGTGCCAGCAACAAGCAAGCGATGAGAAAATATTTTCCCACTCTGGGGGATTTGAGATTTCAGGTATTTTCCTGTCTTGCATCACAATAATAAAAAATCTAATACTTCATCTAATGTTTTTAATTGATTCAACTTAAATAATTCATTTTGATCTTTTAAAATATTTCACTTTCAACCTTTTTGAGAAGTATTTTCTGTAATTAGCATACATTTCAAAGTGAAGAATTTGCCTTAAAGGGTGGCAGCAGGGAAAAAAAATAATTCAGGTTCCAAACCACCAGAAATAGTGTAGTTTTTAACTTAAAATGCTCCCTTCCCAAAACTTCACTGAATTATTTCCTGAGATCAGCATTGAATCCCTGACCCTAGCCTTTATTTTTGTGGCTGCATTTGTCTGAATCAAAACAGTATTTTCTGACACAAGAAAGTCCACATCCACGCAAATAAGTGCTTTATCTTCCCTCCCCCACACTAACAGCGTTTATGTTCTGAGAATATCCACTGCATCCCTCCATGCTCCCACCCAAGAAACCTAGAGCAGAAAGTGCAGTCTTTTAAGTGCAGGTGCTTCGCAGCAGGAACCTTCACTGGGACGTTAATATTACTAATTTTAGTGTGAGAATATTCCACGCACGTGGCTCCAGGGTGGAGGACGTACTTCTTCCTTCCTAAACGAGTCTGCTGAGTGAAGTAGTCATAGCGCTCTGATTTTTTCCACATGTAGTAATACTCCACACACTCGCCCACTGACCGGGTGCGGACCTGAGGAGAAATATCATAGTCAGAAAGACATGCATCAAGATCTATCTTACAGAGCAACTATTCTCCCATTTAATCAGCAAAGAAAATGAAGTGCATTACAGTAATTTATATTGCTATGGACACATCTATGCTGCAGAACAGAAGCACGTTTTGAGATTTCCAAGGTGGTTATTGGCCAGAGAAACAACTCCCCACAGTGCACAATTGTTCTTGCAGACCCCAGTGTGGGTTTACACACGGTACATTCGTGCAGGACTTTCCTGCACTTCCAGTAGCACACTTAACATCAAGAAAGCAAACCTGCATCCATTTTCACTGGCCAGCGTCAACATGCCCACAATTAATCAGCGATACAACTGGACTCTCTGGTTCTGCCAACTCCCAGCACAGCAGCATATGTCCTGGGGCCCAGCTCTCCCTACAACAGCATCTTTCATTCTAGAGGACCCTAGGGGACTTTACAAAACATCCACATGCTCAACTCACTCATTCACAGAAGTACTGCAAGGGCTGAGAGTTTGGAAAGAACTTTTGAGACTCCAGAAAGGGCTAATCAGTAATTAACTGACATCACTCATGCAGGTCAGTGGTGTTTGTGACTTCTCCCACCTGGAAAATAAGGCAGAGCAGGGCAGTGAACAGCCCATCACCTGCTAGCATGAGTCAACACAAAGCCTGGGATCGGAACTCGGCAGTCCTGAACTTCCTGCATTAGCCAAGGCTCAAAACGGACCCCTGGTGCAAAGGCACATGCCTCCTTCCCTTTGTCTTCGTAAGATGCAGGGGTGAGCGTCCTTACCTTGTTTGCTTGGATAAGATGGAAGTTTTTCCCATGGACCCTGAAGCCATGTTCAAAATTTCTACATTCTTCCTCACTCCAGGCACAAAGCTCATCTATAGCAGAAAGAAAGAGGAATTGGATATGTACAGAATCTAGAAAGAGTTACACGTGCCTTGATGTTTGGGGTAAAAGCCAAATATGGGGGGTTCTCACCTCTGATAACCTTCACATTGAACCGTAATCTCCGCAGTGCCTCTTCTGCATTGAAGTTGCATTTAACCAGTTCGTACAAAGCCTAGGAAACAGAAGAAAATTACTGACAACGCGTACCTGAGCAATACACCACAAACCAATTTGCTCATGACTCACGTTTGTCTTGTAAAACTTATTTTCCCCAGGAGCCACTTTGCCATTAACCTCAGCTTGACCATCAGCATAGATTATTCCACTTTTCAAGGCACTGGATAACAAGCCACGGGACTAAAAAGATGCAGTTCTACCAGCAGCTCTGCAGATTACAGACGTGCCTCTGTGTTCCTGCAAACTTACTGTGAGAATCTAACCCAGTTAGCTTAGAGGAAACACAATTGCTCTGAAACTTCTTGGCCAAACGTTTGATCTTCTGCTGGCTTCAAAGAAAAATTAGACAATGCTATAGAGGACAGACCCAAAAGGATGTTCCCGCTGCAAGCTCTGGCTCAGACAGTTTGGGATACTGGGAGAATGCAGTCAAAACCAGTACCCAATGTCTACTTGCCCAGTCTGTTATACGCTTTCCACAAACATCTGTTACTGCATTGGAAGAAAAGTACTAAGCTGGACAGGTCTGTGGTCCAATCCACTACAGCCTTTTTCAGTCCTCCAACAGGAGGGTGAGCACCCTCCTGAGACTGCAGCTGAGCAGAACACTCTTGCTTATCCAGGAAGCGAGAATCACAGGAGTTAGGTCTCATTCCCTTTTAAGCGGGTCTCTCAGTCAGAATCTTGTAGGAAACATTGCAATACTACGCCAGCACCATTAGAGTATCTGTGGGCTGCAAGAAGCCCCCACATTTACCTGTTCATTGTCCTTTACCATCTCTCCTTCTGGCAGGCTGCTGCTAGACAGCTCCTCCCAGTGACGCTTCACTGCGCGGTACAGGAACTCTTCAACCTCTCTCTCAGGGAGTATGTTTGGGTCCCAAAGCAGCTGATCTTCATTCTCATAAGCTAACAGAAAAAGCACTGAAATAAGCTAATCAAAGAATTCTGCTGCTTTTGAGAAATCGTCTGCATGGGAGACAGAAGGAGGGAGGAAATCTTTGCTTGGTAATCCAACCTCGTGCTACAGAAGAAACCATCTCTGTGAAGGTACTGCATTTTCCCTCCTGATTTTGGAGGCAGATAAGCTTAATACTCTTTATACCTCTTTTAGAGCCCTAAGCACAGGCTTGGCTTGCTTACACTTCTTCAGAAGGGTTGGTTGACAAGGTTTTTGTTACCATGTTTCTCAGAGATTTTTGCTTCAATTCATTAATCTTGGCAACTAAAACCCCCTAGGTTCTCGGGTGTCTTTTCCAGTACACAGTAAACAAAAGGAGTGGGAGGTGAAGGCAGCTTTGAGCTAAAACCCTGGCCTAGTCTCAAGACCCTCTCCCTGTCCCAGACACACACCTAAGCAGCTTCAAGGCTGTCCCTCCCCTGTGATAGCTTGTAATGCTCCTCCATGAGCTGCTCCACCCACACAGAATAGCAGGAGCACACTGCATCACCAAGTGATTCTTGCCCCTTTTGGCTTTCAAAGCTCTTAGTCCGTGGGAACATGGCACACAACAACACGGAGACGTTTAAGTAAAATAGCAGCACAGAGGAGAGCCAGAAGAAAGACTCTGCAATAAAAAATCAGAAATATTGAGATTTTTCTATTCATATTACTATTATTTCCTTTCATTAGCACCCTCTGCACTTAAGTCATTTCTACAGACAAAGGAACTGATTCTTCAGCCCTGTAGAATCACTAAAATCAGGTCAGAGGCACTACAGACAGGGCATAAAAGACCCCCATCGGGATCTACTATCAGTTTCATTTCACACTGATGCAAATATACAGGTTATGGAAAACACTCGCTAAATCTGTGGTCTTCAATACAGAAGGCTGAGAGCACTGATGAAGGGAGGAGACTTTGCCCCTCTGCTGTGCTCTGGGGAGACCCCCTGCAGTGCTGCCCCCTGCTCGGGGGGTCCCCACAGCAGCAGGACACGGACTTGGTGGAGCGGGGCCAGAGGAGGCCCCAGAGATGCTGGGAGGGCTGGAGCCCCTCTGCTGGGAGGACAGGCTGGGAGAGGTGGGGGGGTGTTCAGCCTGGAGAAAAGGAGGCTCCGGGGAGACCTCATTGCAGCCTTTAAGTACTTAAGGGGGGCCTACAGGAAAGATGGGGACAGACTTTTAGCAGGGCCTGTCACGATAGGACAAGGGGTGATGGCTTTAAACCACAAGAGGGGAGATAAACTAGATATAAGGAAGAAATTTTTTTTACACTGAGGGCGATGAGACACTGGCCCAGATTGCCCAGGGAAGGGGGAGATGGCCCATCCTTGGCCCATGCCAGGTTGGACGGGGCTCTGAGCAAGCTGATCCAGTTGAAGATGTGCCTGCTCATGGCAGGGGGTTGGACTAGATGGCCTTTAAAGGTCCCTTCCCACCCAAACTGTTCTATAGTTCTGTAAAGTAACAGCGAAAAGCTCTGAGAACTATATTGAGTAAATCTAAAAGAGTACCTGCAAAACTGATATATTTTATCTCCTTTTACTAATTTGCTCAGAGACTGCTAGGATAAAAGAACTAGGGAGGAAGCGAGTAACTTCTAAAGACTTGGCTTTCTGTTAGCTATCTTCTTCAGAAACTCAACGAGCTGGTGCTAGTATTGCATTAGTTATTAGACACAATCTGCAATCAAGGCACCTCCATCTACTCTGCAGACACCCTACTAAATTGGAAACTGATCAGCTCCAGGAAGTACCGAGTGAAAATAATCCTGGCTACTTAAGGAAAACAGAGAAAAATAGAGTATCTCCAGAAGGGTATTCCTTCTCTTTGACTACAGCTGAGACCCCCTCCTCCAAACCTGTCACACCAACCCAGTTTTCGCTGATTATGTTCTGTAGCTGTACTACTAGCCCTATGCAAACAGGCCAGTTTATAGCTAGCTCAGGTGTAGCTCTAAATTTTGGTGTCAACACTGAGAGGTGCCAAGCCCAGAGATACAGAGCAGAACAGGTGAACCAGGGCCCCATCAGATGCCCAGGCTAGTAGCCCTACATCCAAACAAGATACACAAAGCAGGTTGCCTTACCTTTTTCACCATGCCTGCTTAAGTGGAGGATGGGAACAGTGGCTTGGTACTGAGGTCCAACCATGATCTCCTGAAACATCACCACAGAGAAGTGGGTAAATTGAAATGGAAAATGCACCACGTAGGCACTAAGGTGTAATTCATGATTTAGGGATTACAACACCACGAGGCCGATTTATGTATCGGTAGTCCCCACTGTCACTATTACTTCTAGGGAACCCTGACTATTTTATAGGGTAACTAAAAAGAGTTACTACCAGCCAGATGATACTTTGGGGACCTTAGGCATTTACGTAGTTTTAATGTTAAAGATATACGGCAAACAGCAGAGGCCAGAGATAAAAAAAAAAAAAGAAGCAGCAGCTCTCCTGCAACCTTCACAAACAGGATGAATTTGGAAGTCTGCTCCTCTCTTTTGTGTGATGGTTTCTTCTCAGTAAATCCTGCTGGGAATATTGCACAGCATTTCACCTTTATAGGGCTACAAGCTGCAGTTTTAGTTTACCAAAAGCACCAACAGCATTTTCCATATCTGAAGCAGAAGATAATTTCAGATACAGATTTCAAGATCCTATTAAAAAAACCCTCTTGTAACCCATTTCTACCACCTTACCACAAAACACAAGGTGCTGAGCAAAAGAAAATAAAAGAAAGAAAATTTCTTTGGGAAATATCACAGCGCTTTGGTGTTATGCTTTCCTCAGACTCAGGCACATGGTATTAGCTCCTCTTCCCAATGCACTCAGATCGTTTACCTTCTTACATTCGTTGGATGGGATGGAATCCTCCTCTGAATCCTCAGCCATGGAGGAAGCACATGGAGATGAGCAGGGTTCTTTGTCTTCATCAGCAAGGAAGTTGTTTGCTTTGTAGGAAAGGAAAAGATCTGTAGTTACAAGGTTTTTTGTTCTACTGCTCTATGTTCCCTCTCCTTCCCTTCATTTTCTGTCCTAAAGTTACTTTCAGCATGGTCCTCAGTGACAGCTTACCCATATTTTATTTTTCTCCTTTCAAACAAAAGAATTTGTACACTTGCCACATGGGTGGTCCCAACCAACCCGGGGAGCTCACACTCCTTTGTTTTGCAGGCTAGCAGAAGGAATAAGATCACTTCATGCTGCCTCTCTCACGCGCTTTGGCTCCCTATGTATTCCAATATTTAGGAACTGCCACATTATCTCACACCACTAGTACTACTGAATTTATTCACTTCTAGAGATGTCAGATCAGGTACTGATCTTTCAGACTGCAGTTACAGCAGGTAGCAAAGCAATTCTCACTTTCTCAATATTATGAGTTACAGCTAGTGACAATTGTTTCCTCATCCCATTGCTCATCTACGCTCTATCATGTCCTAAACAATGGTTATGGTAACAATTGGTAACACCATTCCTAACACCACTGGCAACCATTGGCAATTTGCAGCCCCCAGAATGCAAGTGGAAAAACTGATGTCAGGAAACTAAGGGACAAAATCAAGAAAAACATTCTTGCCCTACCCTGCACAGTAAAAAACGATTACTTAGAAATTAGCAACACATACAACCAGGCTGGTTTGGGAATAGGTCTGATGCATCGTGGGATGTGACGGATGGAGTCAGATCATCAGCTGAAGACTGTGTCTCCTCCTCTTCTTCCCCTGAAAGCAAATCCTTCGCTATTTGTTCCTTTTAACAACAACAAGAAAGTGAAAAATATTTTAAATTAAAAAAAAAAAAAAAAAGTATATGAGGGGGGGTGAGGCCTACAGTAAAGCATTTCTGGCCAAAGGTGGCCACAGCCACATCCACAGATCTCCTCACCCTCCCATAGCTCCTCCAAAGACAGATTCCCTCTCACACTCCCCACCACCCCTAGATTATCTTCCCTAGAAGCACTTCCACAAGCGTCAAGAGTGGCTCCTATGGAAGCCATAGAGAAGATGAACAAGTGGCCCTTTCTGTAGAGCTCCCCATAGCAAATATCTCAAAGATCCTGGAAGGAAAAAAAAAGCTGTCTAAAGACTTTAGCTAGAACAGGAGAGGCCATAGCTTCACCTGGAAAGATACAAACCTTCCCTGACTCTCCACAGATCCACATCTATGTGCAGACTCGTAGCCCAAGTTCCGTACATAGTTTTTACAGTGTTCTTTTTAAAACAGTCATCCTTTCTCTGGTCTCCTTTAAGCTCTTTGCATTCACATTTCTGCACCTGGTGTTCCTCATTGGGACACCAGAATTAGGCAGACCCCTTCCCCCAGCATTAATCAAACCCCACCTGAAAAGAGCCACTAGACGTCTCAAGCTCCAAGACAGTACAGTAACATACAGCACCGGCTAACAGCATACACCCAAGCAGACAGATGCTCTTACCTTATCCAGAGTCATATCTGGGAGGGTTGGAGTAATATCATTGCTCTCACTGTCCTGCTCCGAGATGGGATCAGATGCCTCATAGCCATAAAGTGCAAGCAGCTCCTCAAATGGCATTTCACTGCTCTGAGCGAGAGGAGGACAAAGCTTCATCAGGAATGGAACAATCACCGAGTACAACACCAGCTGTAGTGAACACAGAGATATGCAGAGGCAGTCAAGGCAGCTCTGCTCTTCTGGGGGCTCTGAACTGCCTCAGGCAACGCTGTGTAGTGAAGGAGGCACAGTCTATCAGGACCCCCCTTAACCTGTTCTTCTCAAATGTATGAAGAATCCAGGAACTTTCAGCCCAAAGCAATACAGTCAAGGGCATTTTTTAAATATACTTATTTTTTATACTAGATTTCATGCTGGTGAACAGATGCCAGAAGGCAGAACTGTATTTACACCGAGGAAGGGAAGGAGCAAAGAGCCTGTATTAGTCTTGTGCCTGACCTGAAGAAACAGTCTCTGTCACCACGAACACACTCTGTGTTTCAACAAGGCCTCTGCGGGACCACCCACAAGAGGACCACATCATCTCATCTTTGTGGTTCCTCCACCATAAAACAGACATACACCCAACACCTGATGGCTCTTCAGCAAGGTGAGCAAAGACGACCTCATCAGAGTGGCTACTTGGCAGAGGAAGACTCCAAAATTTACTGCTGTTACCTACTGTCAGCCAATTCCTTCCTATCCAAATTCAAACATGAGAGTCGTTGATGGGTAAACACAGCGCATGGCCAGCTGAGCGAGCAAGTCAGAGTTTCTCACAAAGATTTTCGGTACCAGTACTGTCAAAGGAAACAAGAAAATCCAGCACTTAATTTCCCTTCCCCTCCCTTGCTGCCTTTACCTGAGAGGCACTGATGCTCTTCTCCAGCTCTTCTAAAGATTTCTGCTTCTCCTGAGTATCATCTTCTTCTTCTCTTTCTTCCCGTACACCATAGTTCTGTGAAAGTATCTCTGCCAGGTTCAGTCGATGATCAGCTGAGCCCATTGACACAACTGCAGGGATTAGAAGAAGTTGGCATACTAGCACCACCTTGGACCAAATCTTCAGATGAAAGAAAGCTTGGGACGACCCCCTCTTGTGTGTGCAGCCATGATAAGCCAAAGAGAGAGATTAGGTAGAGAGTAGCAAGAGGGCTGGGGACCACAACTGAAAGAAGCCACTCCGTGAGTGCTAAATTGCAAAGCCAGGTTCTCTGCACTTTCAAGTCCCACAACTGACTGAAAGCTGAATCTGAAGGTTTTCTGAGTATTTATGCGTCTCTCCTGACTGGATTCGCTAATGTCATAACATGTCAATGCACACTGCAGCCTTTCCTTCGCCCGAGGCATTTTTAGGATAATTACCTCTATTGCAAAAACAGGCAAATGGACACTTGCAGGAGCTTTGGCATCTTTAAGACGTTCCTCCTCTGTCAAATGGCATGGGAATCAACCAACAGGTTCAGAAGATGTTGGAAGGAGAAGGGAACGGACAGGCTGATCACAGGAGCCTTGTTTCCTCTGGAAACCAGACCAACAAACAGAAGCATACTTAAACTGCGGCTACCTGCTGCACTCTGAAGGCCAGGCTCTCCAGGACATAGACTGTGGGCTGGGTATGGCACCACCCTCGGACTCTGCCTGCCAACCGAGGCCTTCAAGAAAAGAGAAAAATATGGCTGAGACATCTCTGCTTAAAAACGTAACACGCCTCTAGCCACTTAACCCCACCATCAAATGCAATTAACTTAGTTTCAAAGCAAAAGTTAACAAACCCCACACAGGGTAGCATTAGAAACTGTGCTGTGCGAAGAGAGCTCTAGTCAAGTGTATTTAGCAGCTCTTCCAGGCCTCCTCTCCTCCGGATTCATCACTGTCCCCTCAGTCTCTAACTGCACGTGGCCACATTTCCATTTTATCTTTTTTATCTTCAGCACTCCACTAATTATTTATCCTCTCACCAGTTTAAGACCTCAGATCCTTATGGCTTACACTAAGCCTTTATTCTAAATACACACACCACGCTTGTTTGAACACAGCATTTTTATGAACTGACCCACTCTTTGGAGAGGCAATCGGAAGCAGCCAGGCACAATATGCTGGCTTCTCCCTAACACCTCACCACATCCAGAAGGCTCAGAGGGACGAGCAAAGAAACTTAGAGCTGAGCAGGCAGCAAAGGAGTCTGGAGCAAAGGACTCCAAGTGGCACAGGCGAGGCAGGAAAGGGTGAGACAGGTAGACACCGAGAACAGGCACCTGCTTTCTGGCATTCAGTGCTCGGTCAGGAGTTCAGGCAGCAATATGGGCTGGGGCCTGGAAAGAAACCCAGAACATCTGCTGCTCCTTGGGCTGCTGTACATGGAAATGCTGTTCATCAAGTTCAGCCTAGGTAGGGAGCAAGCAGGTAATTAAACAATGCCTTTGGGTGACTGAGAGCATCTGACTGCAGAAGAAAATCATAGTCTCAGTCCCTCAATCACCAATGACATCTTTTTATGATCCTCAGCCATTAATAATCTCAGCTGTGCACAGTCACTCCTCACTTACTTAGTGCGAGTCAGGACATCTACAATGCTTCAGTAGGAAGTTCTCAAGACTTATTTCAGGAAACATAGTACAGCTTCACATCGAAATTCATCCTCTAACAACAAAGCAAAGTATGCACCAAAAGCCACACCAGACTTTGGGTTCCAAGTTAGTGCCTTCAGGTTAACACATATATTGCAAATTCCATAATGACTAGAGAGACAGCTATTTTCCAGGTATAACTAACACTAAGATAATGGTTGGCCTGGAAGGCAGCAGAAGATATTGCCATACGAGAGAAGGACTGAGAGGGAGGAAGGGAAAGGATCTGTGAAGCACCTGTGGAATTATTGCTCCTTCCTCTACCAGGACTAGTGAAAAGAGGATGCCTCTAGTCAACTGGAGCGCACACTGTGCGCTGCAATTCACCATCCCCGAGTGTCTGATTATTAGCAGCAAGATAACCCCACTGGAGACCACTTTGTCTGGCTACAGGCAGGGCCCAGTGACCGTGTGCACTAAAAGAAAAGCGAGGAGTTTATGAGATAATGAAAAGAGAAGGGGACAGAAAGGATTCGGACAGCCTCCATTTTGAGGATGGTCATACTAGGAAACAGCTTCGTAACTCGCAAAAGTGTCAATGCCCCTTCATTGCACCTTGATGCAATGTGACCAAGTACAAAACCCTCTGGGATAAATCCTTCCAAGCAAACAAGCCTGGTTTCATGAAAAGGATAAGGGTGAGGTCTACACTTACTCCCTCTAGTCTTGAGGGATCTGCAGAACTCTCCTTCCTGAGACAATAATCTGTATATCAATTGCGCCTCCTTCGCATGGGGATCAATAAGGAGCTGCATGCAAAGGATTGTGAAAACAAAGACTGAAACTGTTAGCAGTGCATGGGCTGGCTTGAAAAGATGTCAAGAATACTTCAGGAATGATGAGATCTTATATTAATGATCAGGTGCCGAAATGAAGAGTAATAGTCAGTACGACAAGATGACAAGTCACTAACTAATCATGAGCTTATTTCCCCAAAGCAATAATGTCGCATTAGAGCAAGTGGGAACTGCTGTGAGCTGGAGTCACCATAAAATAACTAGCACTGCTGTGTTTGGGCTGAGAAAAAAAGAAACAAGCGACAGACAAAGCAAATGGCCCATTCCACACCCAAATTTAAACATGTGTGAAACTGAATGATCCCTCAGATCATTTACAAATCCAGAAGACCATGCAAGCAAGAGTCCAAGTCAAACAAGTAGGGGAGAAAGGCAGGTCTGGCTTAAATATGTAAATGATGACAGAGAGAATATTCCTGATTACACTGATTGACAATGCCACATGATGTGGAGTTATTTCATTTGAAGGTAAGGTAGCTGTAGTCTGACACTTCGAATCCAAATGTCACACATTTTCAAAGAATGCAACAGCATTACATCCATCAGAAAGACATCAGCAACACCAAGGCACTACCAGATATCTCCAGATCAAGAATGGTTCTTGGCCAAGTTGTAGATGCTCCTACTGCTGGTGACAGTTTTGGTCACCATGAAAGGTCACAGTGGTGAACTCCATTTATTTTGGCTGTGTAGCACGATGCTGGAAAATGGCTCCTCCGTCCACGGGCCATTTAATTGCAGGGAAAAACAAAGGGAGATTAAATTCCTTTAATCTCACTTTAAGTTTCCCAGCAGCTGCTTTATTCCACTAGTCTCTCCTTCTCAGGCACAAGAATAAAACTTTCCTCTCAAAAGTTACATAGAGGTTGACTAATTACTCACTCCCATGTTTGTATTTCTGGATGACTCCAGCATTCCCTCCTTAATTCTAGACTCAAGTTTTTGACCACACAGAACAAAGGAACAGCCATGTTTTAAAAAACACAGGCAGAGGAAGAGCTGGAGTGTTTTGCACTGAAAAAGCTGTTTTCCAGTGCAAGGCAGACTGTTTGTCCAGAGAAACTACCCAAGAAAACTCTTCAGGCTGAAACCACTCTTGCAACAAAGCGAGGAAAAAGTGTTACTACAATAACTAACGTGGTTTCCTGAGCTAGTTTAACATGTATTTCAGACTCAGTGAGAGAAGCATTCCTTGTTCCTTTGCCTTGTTTGTACTACTTGACATGGGTCCATTTTCTACAAACTCCAGCTGTAGTCAGAGGGAAGTGGTATGGATGGAAACGGATTCATCCTGGAAGCTATGGACCTGAAAGAGCAAAAAATGAGCAGAGGACAAGACGCACAGGCAATCTCCTGCATGGGTCTGGAAAATCAGTGCTGAAATCACATGCTGTTGCAATGTCACAGCAGAGATACTGCACAATTCATAGAATGGTTAGAGTTGGAAGTGGCATTAAAGATCATCTAGTTCCAACCCCCTGCCACAGGCAGGGACACCTCCCACCAGACCAGGTTGCTCCAAGCCCCATCCAGCCTGGCCTTGAACACCTCCAGGGATGGGGCTTCCACAGCTTCTCGGGGCAACCTGGGCCAGTGCCTCACCACACTCACAGGAAAGAATTTCTTCCTAATATCTCATCTAAATCTCCCCTCTTTCAGTGTAAAACTGTTCCCTCTCATCCTATCACTTCAATCCCTGATTAAGAGTCCCTCCCCAGCTTTTCTAGAGCCCCTTTAGGGACTGGAAGGGGCTATGAGGTCTCCCTGGAGCCTTCTCTTCTCCAGGCTGAACACCCCCAACTCTCTCAGCCTGTCCTCCCAGCAGAGGGGCTCCAGTTCTCAGATCATCTTCCTGGCCCTCCTCTGGACCTGCTCAGACAGGTCCATGTCTCTTCTGTGCTGAGGCCCCAGAGCTGGAAGCAGCACTGCAGAGGGGTTTTATCAGAGTGGAGTAGTGAGGCAGAATCACCTCCTTCAACCTGCTGGCCATGCCTCTTTTGCCGGTGGCTTTCTGGACTGCCAGCGCACATTGCTGGCTCATGTTGAGCTTCTCATCAACCAACACCCCCAAGTTTTTCTCCCCAGGGCTGGCTGCTCTCAATCCATTCTCCGCCCAGTCTGGATTCGTGCTTGGGATTGTCCAGACCAACATGCAGGACCTTGCACTTGGCCTTGCTGAACTTCATGAGGTTTGCACAGGTCCACCTCTCAAGACTGTCCAGGTCCCTCTGGATGGCAAACATCTTCTGCAAGACAGCAACTACTTCTGGATCTCCCCATGACAGAGACTTGCATGCACAATGGCCACATGGCGCAGCGTGCCAGGGCAGCACTTCAGCGCATCACATCAGCCCAACAATGTGCCGAAGTAATGCTTCAGCACAGAGGAATGCAGCACTCTTCGTGCTCTGCCAAAGGCAGCAGCCAAGACCAAACCATTCTGGATGGGACGTCAGGCAGGCCAGATGGCACCTTCCTCATGCAAAATACTGAAACACCCTAAAAGCGAAGCCCTGCTGTCGAACAGAAGTTGTCTCAGTTAGCAGTGTTCTGAGACCCTGTGACACAGCAGCCAGCTACCTCGATGTCTTCCCAGCGTCTTTTTCCCACGTCGTGGTCACTACAAAGATCTCGTGATGGAAATGAAGCGTGGATGTGCCACAACCACCATTACAATAGGACAGGGATATTTCAAGGATGTGTCAAGACCCGACACGGAATGGCATCACCAACTGTAAGTGTGGTGGAGTGATGGCACTAACATTTCGGCTCAATGCACCAAGACAAACACAGCATCGCAATGGGAGAGGCAGCAGGGGCATCCCCACCCAGCACCACAGCACAAGCTCCCCTCGCCCTCCCGCTCCCTCGGCAGAGCGGTTCTCCTGGTCCCAGCCACCCAGCCGAGCTGTTCCCACCACCTTCCCCAGACCTCTGCCATTCCCGCTCTCCCGACCTCCATGTTCTCCCACCGCTCAGGTCCTGTCGCTTACCTCCAGTTTTTGTGAGCCCCTTTCCAGCAGCTCTGCGCCCCTCTGACCCCAGCAACCCCGACACTGTCGGACCCTGTTGTGCCAAAGCCTCAGGGGTTCCCGCTTCACCCTCTGCCATCGCACCTTTCCGTCAGCCTTCCGGACCCTGCCTGCCCCGCGGTGGAACCATCCCTCGCCGGGCCGCGGGCCCAGGCACCGCGCCCGCACTCCAGCCCCGGCAGTCCGGCCCGCCATCCCCGCCCGCTCTGGCGGGTCCCCCGGCCCAAAGCCCCTTTCAGCGCTTCTCCCGGGCGCCCACCGGGGCCCCTCTCTCGGAAGCCCGGCCACGAGCAGACCCGCTGCTGCCTCCTCCAGCGCTGGCGGGAGGGCAGAGCCGGCGCCGCTCCCCAGGCTCGGGCTCTGCCCCGCCGCCCGGCCCGGTTCTCCCCCCGGGCCCTTCCCCTGCTCCTCGCCGCGCTCGCTCGGACCCGGCGCCCCCGTCCCGCCTCATCTACACCGGAGCTCGGGGGGATCTCGGTGCCCCCGCCCGGCCGGGGGAGGCGGAAGGCCCGAGGCCCGGCGCGACCCCGGCGGCGGCTCACTCACCTCCGCCATGGCCGAGAGCGAGTGGCGGGGGGGGGCGGGGGGTGTGCGAGCCCCGGATGCGGCGGTGGCCGCTCATTGGCTGCGGCGCCGCGAGGGCGGGGCCGGGGTCAGGGGGCCCCGCCGCTACCGGCGCCGATAGCGGCCGCTCCCGTGAGCCGAATCCGCAGGACACAAATCTGGAGTGACTCTGGCTGAGCAGCCTGTTGATAAAAAGTCGTCCACGTCTCGCGCAGCGGTCACAGCAGAGGGAGGAATCGGGGGTACGAGCCCGGGAGCGGCGACAAAACCGCGTCAGTCGGGCCCTTGCGAGGAGGGGGGTGGCGGCAAGGCGAGGGTCTGCTGAGGGCTCCGGGAGAGAGGCAGAGGGAGTCCGTGGGGGTTCAACCCCAGCCGGCAGTTAGCACCGTGCAGCCGTTCACTCGCTCCCCCCCTCCCCCCCAGTTAGAGAGGAAAAGGAGGAAAAAAACTCGTGGGTTGAGTTGAAGAGAGTTTAATAGAACATTAATGAAAGAGAGGGGAAAACAAATGGCAAAAGAATATACAAAATAAAGCAATGCAAATGCAATTGCTCACCACTCGGTGATGGGTTGCACAGCCCGTCCCAAGCAGCGATCGCAGGTCACTGCCCCCCCAGCCACCTCCCCTGTATATACTGAGCACAGCGTCTGCGGTACGGAACTTGCTCTGGCCAACTTGTCCTGTCTGTGCCTCTATGGGAAGCTGGAGAAGTCCTTAAGTTAATATAAACATCACTTAGCAACAACTAAAACAATATGTGTTTTCAACATTCTCATACTAAATCCAAAGCACAGCAGCTACTAGGAAAAAAAGTAACTCTGTCCCAACCAAAACCAGGACAATCACCCTGCCAGAGGAATCTTCTGTCCCTCGGGAATCTACAGCCACAGCCAGGCTTTCCTCAAGGTGTGCATTAACGAGCTGCCAACACAACTGGCAGGACATGCAGCTGCATTCAGCACCAGATCTCACCATTTGATCGATCACAGAACCATAGAACAGTTTGGGTGGGAAGGGACCTTTAAAGGCCATCTAGTCCAACCCCCTGCCATGAGCAGGCACATCTTCAACTGGATCAGCTTGCTCAGAGCCCCGTCCAACCTGGCATGGGCCAAGGATGGGCCATCTCCCCCTTCCCTGGGCAATCTGGGCCAGTGTCTCATCGCCCTCAGCATAGAAAAATTTCTTTCTTATATCTAGTTTAAATCTCCCCTCTTTTAATTTAAAGCCATCACCCCTTGTCCTATCGTGACAGGCCCTGCTAAAAAGTCTGTCCCCATCTTTCCTGTAGGCCCCCCATAAGTACTTAAAGGCCGCAATGAGGTCTCCCCGGAGCCTTCTCTTCTCCAGGCTGACCCCCCCCACCTCTCCCAGCCTGTCCTCCCAGCGGAGGGGCTCCAGCTCTCCCAGCATCTCTGGGGCCTCCTCTGGCCCCGCTCCACCAAGTCCGTGTCCTTCTGCTGTGGGGACCCCCCGAGCAGGGGGCAGCACTGCGGGGGGGGTCTCCCCAGAGCACAGCAGAGGGGCAGAATCCCCTCCCTCGCCCTGCTGGCCACGCTGCTGGGGATGCAGCCTGGGGGGTGGGGGGCTTTCTGGGCTGTGATAGCACATTGCTGGCTCATGTCCAGCTTTTCATCCCCCAGTACACTCAAGTCCTTCTCCTCAGGGCTGCTCTCCATCCCTTCATCTCCAGCCTGTATTGATACCGGGGGTTGCCCCGACCCAGGTGTCGGACCCTGCACTTGACCTTGTTGAACCTCCTGAGGTTCACAGGGACCCACTTATCCGGATTGTCCAGGTCCCTTTGGATGGCGTCCCGTCCCTCAGGCGTGTTGACCGCGCCACTCAGCTTAGTGTCATCAAGTGCAGTAAATCATCGTTCAGCCAATGCCTCTCAGGCTGCGACCAGATCTTCCTCTGACAGCAGCAATACAGCCGCAGAGGCTTTCTCAGTGCTCAGTCGTTAGCAGCAGCCTCCGCACCCGGCACCCTGGCAATTTGCTCTCTGTTGGGTTTCGCTCACACTTTTGAGCTCAGGAAGCAAAGTGTTATCAAGTGCTTCTGAAGTGGTGGTGGCCCTTGAGCTGAGAATCAGAGCACTTGAACAGGCCTTTATTCCCTCGTACAGAGCTGTCGAGCTCTTCTCAAAGGACTAACAAATTGCAAATGCTGTTTATTCTATTAAAAAAGTAACCTTGTCTCTAACTTTCTGAGAAATTTCAAAAGAAATGCTGTTTTCTGCCTTGCTCCCAACAGTGCATCCAGGTGTTTTGTCACCGCAAAAAGCAGAAAAGCCTGGGTTTGGGGTCAAGCCGTCTTGCTGGTCGGCTACCTACCCAGCATGATCTGGGAAGCGGTTCAGGCAGCCCATGGGACTGCTTTCCCCCAAATGGCTGTGCCCGTCCCACGAGCGCTCGGTACCCAAACCTGCAGAGGCCACAGTCCGGCTGTGCAGGGCAGGCTGCAGCGCGAACTCCTGTTCGCACGTTGATATGAGCTCTCCCTTGGCCTCGCAGAGCAAGCTTCTCTCTCCCAAACATTTGGAGGGAAGGACTCATTGCAGCAAGTTTAATTCTTCATGACAATTGCCCAGCTCTATTCATTATTTGAGTGCTGTGCCAGGAGCTCAGCTCTACTGACCCGGAGCAGCATTCGCACCAACTTCTGCTGCTCCGTTTAATGATTGCAGTGACAACTGCCAGGCTGAGTCTCTCCAAGCGGCTGCGCTTCCCTGAGGGAGTGGTGAAACACTTTTCAGTAGACACTTCCATTGCCGAGTACGTTAATTTCTGTCCTCAGAATTACCAGATGCAGTGATTCTCCATCCAGCAGCCACCGCCAGGCTCCAAAGACAGCACACAGCCTGTTTGTGGTGCCGGGCTGCAGGGCAGTTAGTGTGTGCGCAAAGGCAGCCCCACGTCAGCACAGTAACTCAGAGATTTTAGCACCTGACATTCAGTATTTTGAAATTTTCAAAGGCCTTTAAAAAACATGAAGGGCATTGGAATAGAGGGTGGCTTAGACTCTCCAGGTGTTTGCAAGTGATTAATCATGGCACTCCAAAAGCACTCTGGTTTAAAATCACTGCTCTGTGGACAAAGGTGACAAAACGTAGAAGGGTGAAGTGGCTTTGGCCAAATCCAGGGTCGATTTGGCTGCAACACCGGGGGGAACCTAGGTCTTGCCCTCCTTTCTCTCATCCGCCTGTGCTCTACCCGGTAAGCAGTGCTGCTTCTTGGAAAAGCTTTACAGCCCCGAGACAAACAGCAAATACTTTTTCACAGTTCAGCAATGGGGTGTTTAGCCACAAGGGGTTATAGATATAAAAAAGTTTACGTGGGCTCAAAAAGCAATTTTGATAGGAAAAAAATTTATATCATTATTGGGAAAGGACTGACCCCTGCCCAGGGAAAGCAGAGGTTTGTGTCCAGCTGTGTCCTGCCACAAGGCAAACATCTGCAGAGTGAAGGATGGTCTAAATGTGGAGGAGGCAATAGAGCTGCATGTACAAGATTTGACTATAAGAAGCACTCGGATTCCTGTTGGCTGAGGCTGTTAACAGACAAAAGAACAGTTTATAACACTTAACAAAATAGTTATGAATTAAGTTTTAGAGAAGCATCAGTTTTTATGAATGCTAGATGGAGCTATGCTACTCGCGAATAACATACTAGTTTAGGTTTTCAGACAAGTGTTTATAGTTCTAAAACACGCTGGTTTCTTGGTGCTGTCAGCTATTTATTGAACACATACAATTTACACCGTCCTTTTCCAGGTTAGCTAAGGCAGCCTGTCCACCCGAGTAAGGCCAGTGACCGGATGGGTGGTTAAGGTGAGGCATCATGGCTATAGGGGTCCCTTCTTGTACCTATCATCCTTCCTCCCTCCCTCCCTCCCTCCCAACAGACTTCAAGTCATCACAACCCACAAATATAGTTTATTTACAGTCAAAATACTTTATTATATAATGTCTCTGTGGGGCTTACAGAAATGTGTGCAATATCTACAGTCATAAGTAGATACTTTTGTACCTGGTGGTTATATCAACCACCAGTGCCTGAGAACCCTTCCCAAATGTTCAGCCAGGCTTTCGGCCCTCATCTCTGTAGTCCAGTGGGAGTGGCTCATGAAACACAGACCATTCTCCCTTTTGAGTTTCCTCAGCCCATGGATCACACACTTGGCGCCTTTTGCTCCTGGCACCTTGCCCCTCAGGGCAGCACCCGATAATGCGCGAGCAAGTCTCACTCTCAGCATGACAACACCGACAGGTCTTAACTTGGGTTTCCTGCTGACCCTGTGCTAACGATCCTCTTGCAGGGTTGACGTTTACTCTTAATTGCAATGCAGTGATGATCTTTCTGTGGGGAAAGTCCCTGTAATGTCCAATCCAGTTATTACTGACCTTATCCTTAGAGTTGACGATACCACAGCTCTGTCACAGCAGTCTGGTCAAAAATTCGTCTTTCTGACAGTTGTGAGGTCCTGGAAAGATAATGTCTGGAGCAGAGAGCTTCCATGTGAGGCTGGAGCCCCACCGCTCACAGCTTCTGGAATTATTGTGCCTGCATTCTCGTCTCAAATGGACAGTATTTTCTCTTCCCTCCCCCCTGCAACAGTCTATAACTTTCTACATTCACCTTCAATGCCCTCTTGACAAACTATTGATTTTATGACGTTGCCATGGGAGTGGGAAATTCAGTGCAGCTGCCAGACTTGTGCAGTAGGGTTTAATCTTGCAAGTCAGGTAATACCCAGGCTGCCATCCCATGTGCTGGAATACAGGATGGCATCGCAGGTGCGGGCAGGACAATGTAACTTGTCAGCGGAGTCGAGGGTTTGGAGTTATGCAGCCTTCGCATCAGCATGGTCTGCCAAATAAACCAGCCGTGGGATGCTAAATCCTTTCAAGATGTCGACTTTCTGAAAAGGCCAGCACCAAGAGAACAGACATGGCATGTTTTCTTTTTGCCAGCAGACTCTGCTGGTGTGATAACGGCCAGAATTAGAGCCAAGGGGAACGGCAAAGCTGCACAAAGCTTCTCCTGCAACGATAGAGGGACATGCCGTCAGCTCGCTGGCAGATCGTGTGATACTCTCTTGACCTTCCCAGACTGCAGCCTCCCCGACAGACCCTTTGCTTTGGTGCTAGTGGGATTGATCCCACATCCAGTTAAGTTCCTATATTTGAAATGTACTCTATGGGTGAGTTCCTGTCCCACGATTTCCCTACCTTACTGCCTGCATTGAAGTGCTGTGTAAATAACAACTGTAACTGCTGCTTGCAAAGAAAAACACAGAAGAAACATGCTAGTGTGAACACCAATGGAAGCAGAGGCTTCCACAGCCATCTAGACCCCTGCTTTGATTTCACTCCCACCAGCATCACTGCCCTACAGCCAAAGGCATGGCCCTGCCTGGGCTCTCGTGGGCAGTCTGACCCCGGACTGACCTGAAGAAAGGAGGTGTGGGACAAGCCTGATAAGAAATGCAAACCATGCCGACAAGGACAAGACAGTACGAAGTCCTCCTGGTTATCCCTCCTGCCCTGCAGCATTTCATCCTGCCGTTGCACAGAGCAGATGAAACCCCGTCCTGGGGAGACATGAGGACAGGGCTGCCTGCGCCCCTCTGACCCCACTGCCCTGCTCCAGCTGGTACGTAGCCACGGCACAGAAGTAGCCCCTTTCATAAGGGCCTTAAAAAAGCTCTCTAGGTGCCCCCATCACGGGCTGCCCAGCCTCACCCGCTCTCCGGAATAGCCCTCGGTGCTGGGGGCTAATCATGGAATTAAAAGGCTGTAATCAGCAGGGGATGCTCTCCCTTCCCTATTCCCTTGCTAGCACTGCCCACAAGTGTTCCTTGCTGGTGTTGTGTAATTAAAGGCAGGTTCTTCCTTCCAGCCTTGATGAGGGGTGCACAGAGTCCAGCCTTGCCTGGACTTGGGTCCCTGTGCCCCCCGTGCCATGGGGCAGTGCGGCCCCAGGAACCCCCCATCCACCCAGCTGGGGGGTTTGACCCCCTTCCAGCCCTGGGTCTGTCTCTGCCAGCCCTCGGCCCACGCACACACATGTGTACCTGTGCACGCGCACACATATGTTCCTGGGTACCCCCCACAAACATCCCCCCCTCGCCCCTCTGTCAAGGAGCCACCTCAGATGCTGCTTGGGGGGCTGCGTGCATGCCACCCCGAGCTGGTGACTCCAGGAGGGAGCTAAATGAAGCAGCGCTGATGAGGAACTCATGAATTCTGGCGCCTGTCAGCCCTGCAGGATGATAAAACCCTGCATCCTCCTGGAGCTGCGGGATGCAGTGGTGGCGGGACAAGAGGGGTGCAGGGCCACCGTCCTGCACCTCTTCCGCAGCCGCCCTGCACCACACGCCTCTCTGTCCTGATGTACATCTGGCATCCAGCCCCCGGCAGACCGGGGGAGCGTGAGGGCCCCCGGAGGGCTGGGGGGCTGCGGGGTGGACAAGGGCCTCAGCACACGTGGGTTATCTGCTGGGGTTTTGCAGGCTCTGCGTTCACCACGGCTGCGTGCTCCGCTGCGGTTTGGTGGGGCACGTGGGGCCAGCTGGCACGCGGAGCACGTATGACTGCCCACTGCTCGGGCCCCACACACCCACGTGTGCCTCAGCACGGCTGCCATGCGCCGCCATGCCCACGTGCAGGCGTGTGCTGGTGCACAGGGTGTCACGTCCGTGGGGTGTCAGTGCCTGTTGCTCCAACCGCCCGGGCACCGGCTGAGGCTCCCACGGCAGAGCACGCCTGGCAGCACTCCTAATGAATTCAGCGCTGCCCTTCACATCAAACAGCCACATGAGAAGGTGTTTTTCAGCCCCATCTTTATTCAATGCGCCAAACACGCTGCTCCTGTGCCTCACCCTTGCAAACATCTTGTTCGCAGCTGCAGCTTCAAAAGGACCGAGGGAGAAGGAGGGGGAAGCTCCGAGGGGCAACACAAAGCCATGGAGCGTGCTGGGGCTGCCTGCCATCACCATCCTCCGTCAGGGAGGAGCTGAGACCTCCCTGGACACAACCTCAGCTCCACTCCCCCGCGTGCCCATGGCCGGCCGTGCTGTGGGGACCTGCCTGTCCCCAGCCGCCCCCCAAAAGCTACGCAAGACGCCTCTGACAAGGTCTGGGGCCGGCGGCATCCCATGGCCAAGCAGAGGGGCAGGAGGTGGATGAAGGGCAAGGGGGGGTCTGTCCTGCTCAGAGCTGCCTCTGTGCCCTCCTCTTCCTCCCTGCACCGCTCTCAGCTCAGCCCCATCCATCTTGCAGGGCTGAAACCCAATTACCATCCCACCACCACCACAGGGAGGGGGATGGTGCAGGCGGCAGAGATGCTCATTAGTTCCCGGGAATGGAGATGGAGCGATAGGAGCTCTAATGGCTTCTCCAGAGCCCTGATGTCAGGCTGGCTGCCCTGGGCTGCGCGGGGGCCGCAGAGCTGGTGAGCATGGGGGGGCACTCCAGCCCCCCACGTGCCCCTGGCTGCCCCCAGCTCCCTGCCCCACTCGGTGGCACCTCTCCACCACGATGCTGTCTGTCTGTCTGTCTGTCTGCCTTTGCCTGCTGGGTGATGGACAGATAGCACGCTGCATGGTGGAGAGCCTCACCAGGCAGGCTGGGGACGGGTCCTGTGGGGGTGGGATGGGGAACGGCCCCTCCTGCACGGGGGTGACACCAGCAGCAGTTCAGTCATGATTTGCACCTCTCGGCGGGGATCTTGATGCAGATTTTGAGCCATGGGTGTGCACGCGTGTCTATGTGTGCTTGCGTGTGCTCGCACGACTCAGAGCCACTCCAACACCCACCTGAGCTGCCACAAAGGGCGGCCTGGCCATCCCCAGCGCCGTTCCCTCCCCACCCTCCACTGGTCCCACTGGCAAGAAGGACATTTGGCAGCAGAGCCTGCGGATCTCTGAAGTTTAATTAACCCTGTCTCCCTCCTGCGCAGCCTTCCCTTCCTCTGCTCAAATGCCACAAATGATCCTATGCAGATGCTAATCTGCAGAAGGAAAAAAAAAGATTCCACATTTAATTGCAGAACATAAAGATATTACAGGGTCATTAAAACACCATGAATATGGAAATTAAATCCACAGGCATCCATGCAGATAATGGCAGGGAAAAGGGAGCCGCAGGTGAAGCTGAAAGGTGGAAAGGTGGAAAGGTCGGCGGCTCAGTCTGGATGCATCATTAACCCCCTGCTCCAGGCAATCTCCAAGGGCCAGGGAGGGGGAATCTCAGGGGTCTTGGGCGTCCTGGCAGGGACAGCAGCGGGTGGAGGGTGGTGCTGCCTGGGCAGGAGCCCAGCGGTGAGCACTGGCCCTTGCTGCAGGCTCTGGGGTCCGGCCCCCACCTGTGGCTGCAGAAGCCCCCAAAGGATGCTTGAGCCCCTGCTGACCCTGGGCTGTGCCGGGCTGGCGTCGTGCCGGCTTCGCCCGAGCCCTCACACTGCTGTGCACACCAGGGCCCAGCATGGGGGCTGGAGACGGGGTCCCAAATCCACCCCAAACACCCGGGGTCAAATACTGCAGGAAAGGAGGGAGCTGGGTTGCGCCTGCGACCCAGAGCTGTGGGACCCCACGGCAAAGGGGGAGACACCGGGATGGTGGAGCCAGGTGGGAGCGTTCACTCTCCCGGGGCTCATTCCTGCTCTGGGGCGGCTGTGGGGCTGGGGCTCATCCCCGCAAGCACCCAGGGCTCGTTAACGGGCAGATGCTGGTGCCTCGTCTCCCCTCTGCCGCTCTGGCAGCTCGGGCTCCCTCCCGCACCGCACGCTGCCGGTTTGACACTGACGTGAGCTGCTGAGCGGAAAAAAATAATAGGAGCCTCACTAATTGGAACTGAGACACTGGGAAAGGGAGACAGGGCTGCACGGGGCATCTCCATCCGCAGGGCAGGGTGGCTCCGACAGCCCACGGCTGCAGCCGGGAAAGGGGATGCGGAGCTGTGGGGTGGTGGGGTTGGCACGCAGCGTGGCAGGCAGCCGCGGTGATCTGGGCTTGGGGGTTGTTGGCTGTGCCTGCGGCAATGCTGTGCCTCTGTCCTCGCAGCCCCTTCGGGACGTCCCGGAGGAGCTGCAGCCCCCCGGGCAGCACAGGGCCATGGCGCCCCCACAGTGCTGTGCTGTCAGTGGTATGGCTCGGAGGTGTCCCAGCCCCTTCGCTGGGGGACTGCTGCCCTCACTGCCACCAGCCCGCTCGTCCTGGGCACAGCCAGAGCCGGGAGAGTGGAGGGAGGAGGAAGGAGGGCCCCAGGGCACTCTGAGACCACCCTGAATTTCTGCTGCTGTGGGCATCCAGGCCCCACCAGCCATCTGCGGCCTGATGGGGGACATGGCGAGGAGGGCATGGTGCTGCCGGGACACTTCCAGAGCCTCAGCTGTGGCCGTTCTCCACGCCGGGCTGCTAGAGCCCCCCTGCTCTGCCTGCAGCAGCTTTTGCCTCCGGGGAGAGCACGAGGAGGAGAGAAAAGCAGATTAGAGCTATCGCTGCATCTCCACGCAGCGAGCTGCAGAGCTAAATGTCAGATCACATCTGACACAGCACGGGAGGGGGAGACGAGGACCCCCGGCACACCCCCCGCCGGGGTGGGCACCTCTCGGGGCACAAGCAGCGGGGCTGGCAGCCGGGCACCAGCCTTGCCGTGGAGCAGAGGGGGAAGACGGCGGTGCTGGGGTCCCGCTGCCCCCCCAGGCTGGCACAATCCCAGCGCAGCCCCAGAAACTTTCCTCCTCCGGTTCCCATGGAAACGAGGAATTTTCTTCTCCCCAAAGTTGAGCCGGCTGCGGGTCTGGCAGCGGGCAGGGACAGGCAGCAGGCGATGCCTGTGCTTGCCTGCCCAAGTCGAGCCCCCGATGCCGGAGCTCTGCTGGACGACCCGTTTGGTGGGAGCTGTGGATTCGTCTGGCACAATGCATTTGAGCACCCGGTGCTGCCAACGCAGGGGGTGCGTGTCTGCGGAGCAAGAGTCCCACAGCAGAGCTGGGGTCGGCGCAGACCCTGTTGCGCTGCAGGAGCACTGCACGCTGTGGTGGCTTTCTGCCCTCGGCAGATCAGGGTGTCTGAGGGGTGGAGAGGGGCTGAGGGGGAGGAATGTCTCCTGCTGAGTGTACCCTGTAGTCCTCCACAGCTTGGCTGTAGAAAACGAGCAGCTTGCTGGGAAAATCACCCGGCAGATGACGGGAGAGCCCTCACTCCTGCCCCAGCCGTCCCCGGCCCCTGTGGCTGACAGCCACGCGGGGGGAGCTGGCTCGGCTCTTGGCTCAGGCTGGGAAGGACACTTGGGGAACGATTTGAGACCCGTCCATCAGCAATCAGAGGGTTTCAGCGCTCTGCTCGCCTCCCGCAGGAGGGTGGCAGCCCAATGTCTGCTCTGATGAGAGGAAAAGCTTTCACCGCCCGCCAGCCCCAGGGAACGCCGCAGCAGCGGCGTCGGGGCTGCTCTCCCCACAGCCGGGGGTCTCTGCCAGCAGGAGCCAGGGGCTGTTTCAACCTTCCCACGGGCTGGCAGGTGCGGACACCAGGCACTGGCCTTGGGACCACTGAAATCCTGGGACTGAGCTCTGGGAGATTTTCTGTGGGATAAATGTGGAGGAGACAGGTTTAGACAACAATGACTAAAACTAAGCTTCAGCAAAAATTAACTCCGAGCAGGGGAATGTTCCAGGCGCTGCCGTTTGCTGTCGGTAAAAATAAACCTGCAGGTTAAACACAGCCTTTTCCCCCCCGGTGCTCACGTGCCAGATTGGAGAGCTTCCTCCCAGGGAAAAACATAAAATCAAGCACAAGCCCCATGCTGTGTGGCAGGGGATGGAGAGCAGCCCTGCCCTTGGGCATCCTGCACGGCATGGAGCACTGTCCTGCATGGTCCCTGGGCGCCATCCCTGCTGCTCCTGCCCAGGAGCTGTGCGTGGGGATGCCTGTGCCTGCCCCCGCCACCCTCTGGCCAGGCCAGGGCGAGGAGGGGGATGCAGGGGCTGCCCGGCCGGTGCTGGCATCGGCAGAGACCCATGCAGCTGCTGGGGTCATGCAGGCAGTGCCGCTTACAGCGCTGGCGCTGGTGCCGGCAGAGAGAGGCAGCTGGCAGTGCAGGCTGGCATCCTCCCGGCAGCCTTCGCCCTCCCCGTGGGAGGTGTGAGATCTCGCACTTCGCTTCACCCCCGCACCGCCCACTGCCCTCCCGCCCGCGGCCACGCAGGGACCAGGCGTGAAAGCACCTGCTGCTGCCGCTGGGGAGGTGACGTGGCTCCCAGGGCCATCCCGTGGGACAGGGATGGGAGCAGGCGCTGCTGGAGATGCTCCCTTCCCCCTGCCACTCCCGTGCCCAGCAGGATCCGGCACCGTGGTGCAGGAGCGTGACACCTCCTGGCATGTGGCAAAGACACCGACCTGCTGGCCCCGCAGCCCGGCTCTGCCCTGCCCCACCAGGCATCGTCCCCAAGGATGGGATGGGGTCCCCAGGGCCCCTCAGCGCCATAGGCTGCAGCGGGAACGGGGACAGTGTCACATCGTCAGTGCTGCAGCTGGTGGCTGGTGAGCGCCCGCTCGGCCCCTGGGAGCTGGAGGGAGATGGGAGTGTTGGATGGCGTCTGAGGGTTGCTGGAGACCTGGCAGGGCCCATCCCTGCGCCCGCTGGCGCTGGCGTGCCTCCGAACCATGCGCCCCCTCTCCTGGGGCAGGCTCCTTCCCTCCGCCTGCCACTCGTGCTGGGTTTTTAATTAGCACTCCTCTGTATATTCCAATAGCAGGAGCCCAGAATGGAAATGTACAGGTGTCCCCTTGATCCAGTTTCCATGGCTGCCGCATCGAGGTGGGGGCTACAGCTTTTTTTTTTTATTATTTAATAATTTTTATTACAGTGGCTTCAATCTGTTGGCAAAGGAGGGAAGGGGGAGAACATAGGGGAATAAAAAATGCTGGATGAGGAGGCCATGTTCCCACGGCTGGGCTTATTTGCTGTCATTCTTTTTGTCTTATTAGTGAGCGCAGGTTTCCAAGATGCTCAAAGTCAAAGAGCTCGGTAACGAGATCGCAGCCCTCACTGGCGCAGGGAGAACGGCCTGGGCAGCCGCGCCGGAGCCACACAGATGCCGGCGGGGCCACCCCGCCGGCAGAGGTGGCTCCTGCAGCAGTGGGAGAGGAGCAGGATGGTGCTGAGCGGGGAGGGGGTCGGGAACGGCACTGAGCTGTGTTGGCGTGTCCCCATCCCTGACCCTGTCCCCCCATCCCTGTCGCCACCCCCATCCTCACCCACTGCCCCATCCAGCCTGCCCGCAGGGTTGTCCCTGGCATACCTCGCTGGGACAGCAGAGCTTCCCTGGCACCAGCCTGTGGAGGGTCCCCGTCCACCCCCGAGCAGAGGGTGTTGGGGACACTGGGCTCAGTCCCACTGCCAGGACCTGTGGCACAGACTGGGGCTGAAGAGCCCAGGGCGTCCCAGGGTGGGGGGAAGGTCCTGCAGCCTCCCCAGGGAATGGGGCTCATGTTCGGGGGCCCCCGTGCCACACTCGTGCTGACCTGCCCCGTCCCCACCTGGCACGGTGGCACTTGGTCAGGGTGGCAGCTGTCCCAGGGCTCCAGGTGCCAGCACCAAAAATTGTCCTTTCCTCTGTACCGAATTAGTCTCAATTTCCTCTGGTGAGACCGGCGCAGGGTGTAAATGGGCCCATCTGTTACTGTTAGGTTATCTAGCCCCAACCCTGCCTGCGCAGGCACACAAAATTCAATGTTTACCGGGATGGGGGGGGGGGGGGGAGGGGCATTGCTTTGGTGCAACGGAGGTTAAAAATAATGTGAAAACGGCACGGGCCCAGGAAAAATCTGCTCTCTTAGCACCACACCGCGTGGCTCAGCTTGCCAAGTGCATGGAAGAAATCCCCTCTCCTCCTCACGCTGGCAACATCCCGCACAGTGGCAGGCAAACACACACGCGCCGAGCCACGGACCTATTAGTCACCAGTAAATGTTCTTTTCTCTCCCCATTTGTTTCCCTTAAGCTTGATGTTTTCCTCTCCTGCTGCCCTGGCCTCGTTAGGCTGCAATTAAAACCAGGAATCAAAGCCGCGTGGTGCAATTAAAATGATGCGCAGGATGTGGGGTGCCGTGGGGAAGCAGGCGGCCGTCGCGCGGCTTGGCTCACGCGCCCAGGCGCCCTTGTCCCCCACCGGCCCCACGGTGCTTCTCCGGCGCCCAGGCTGTGACGGGGGCGGCAGGACGGGCACAGGCCGAGCTCCGCCATAAAAGTCTGTTGCTCACAGCATCACCAGATCTGGCGCCCAGAGGATGCACTGAGATGCATCCACTCACAAAGCAAGATGAATTTTCCCAGCTGCAAGGATCATTAAACATCGGGAGCAGCTCTGAGGGGAGCAGAGAGACCAGCTCTTGCTCAGCGCCTTCACACTGAGATTAAACCTCCCTTATGCCGGGACAGGGCAGTGGCTGTCCCTGCACAGCACCCTGCAGCCCCCGTGGCCCGGGAACACACCGACAGCAGCTCGCTGCACCCTTCCCTGCGATCCTCCTTTGGGACAGCCCTGGGGACGGGGCTCCCGTCAGCAGAACCCGGAGCCGTCACACTGACTTGCTTCCCCACCCCAGCGAAGGACTCGGGGCACAGCCTGTGCCGTCAGAGCCCTGCTCCCGGCCGGACGAGCGTGGCTCCGGGTGCCACACACAGCTCCAGTGTGGGCTGACGCCGTCCAGGGCTGTGGGACAAAGGCTCGGCAGCACCGCCCAGGGAAGAAGCATTGTCGGTGCCCTGTGAGGTGTGACGGCAGGCAGTGAGCCCGCCGTGCAGCGCCCAGGGCAGAGCACAGAGGGGCCAGATCCTGCCGTGGAGGGGACGCATCACCGATGTGCCAAGCTCCTTCACAGGGCAGGACTGGCAGGCCCCACCAGCGCCTGAGCCACCAGCACAGCCAGCCGTGCCCCGGGCAAGCAGCGGAGCCAGCGCCACGTGGGAAGCGCTGGGGAGAAGGGGTTCCCCACAGAGGAGGACTGAGCCCAGTGAAGGGCAGGGACACACCGCGCTCCTCCGCCGCAGGGATGGCACAAACTCCAGCGTCCCTGAGGTGCCACCCCGCAGCCCATCTCCCCGCCGCCGGGGCATGGCCCGCCAGCCGCCCCGTGCAGAGGCAGCCACGGCTTTGGAAATATATAGTAACAAGTGAGCACAGGCAGCAGAAGTAGCAAAGCATATGGTAGGTGTTGGAGTTTATTCCTGTCGGCGAGTGTCAGCAGCGACAGACGGCTGGGGGTGGCAAAGCGAGAGATTTTGGTAGGTGCCCGTGCAACACCACCCTATGGACGCTACAGCTGCAGCGCGGGTGGGGACCCCGACGCCCCCCACCGTGTGCCATCGGGGGGGCACACGCATGCGCAGGGGACAGCGCGCAGCGATGCTCTGCCAGCACCGGCGAGGCGCTGCTCGGGGCTGTCTGAGCCACCTCCCTGCACACCAGGGACATTTGGCAGTGGTGGTGCACGGGGCTGAGGCACCCCCAGCATCAGCCTGCCGTGCAAAAGCCACAACTAATTTAGCCATTCCCAAACAAGCGGAGCCCCACAAGCCCCATCCATCGCAGCTGAAGGTCACCCACCTGATCCGGAGGAGGGTCAGAGGAGGGTGAACAGCTGCTCCCTGGTCCCAGTGTCACTCTGCAGGCTCAGCGGTGACCCTGCTGCCACTGGGGACAGGCAGGGAGCTGTGGGTGGCTCTGAAGCACCTGGGGGCTTTCGGCAAATCAGCCCAGGGTCCAGACCTGCTCCCACCACCCGATGCCGCTGCCAGGAGATGCTGCGGGCGGGCGGCCAGCGCCGGTGGGAGGGGAACAGATTGTCCACAAAAAAGGGTGTCAGTCCCTGAGTGGCAGTTACGAGCAGGATCTCCTGCGGGTTTATACCCCGTTTGCCTGAGCCGGCTAGGAGGGTTTGGTGGACAGGGCATCCCCTGCGCAGCTCCTCTGGGGTCCAGCAGCATGGGTGCTCATGCTGGGTGGCATGCACAGCTTGCCTCCCACCAGCGTGTCCCTCCTGCGCTGCCCGGGCCAGGACAGAGAGCGGGAGCTGCCTCCCCCATGGCCATGGGGAGCAAGAGCTGCCAAGAGGGGGACGATGCTTTGCTGGCAGTCAGGCTATGGGCAACTTCCCCCTGCCCCTAAAGCCCCTAAACCCCTCCTTCTGCTCAGCAATGGCCCCCCCGGCAGGGCTGGGACGGAGCCCGGCTGCAGCACCAGCAGCAAGAGGAGCCAGGAAACCCAGAATTAAGGCTGACGCTTCATCACCAGCTCCTGCTGCTGTGACAAGCCGAGGCGCAGGCAGCACTGCTTAAGAACACTTTACCAGCATCCTCTTCAGGTTTCTCGGCTCCCCTGGCAGCACTCTGGGGTTGGGGGGGGGGGCCAGGAGAGGCAATCCCCCTCCCCGGCAGAGGCATGACCACACTGCCTGCGGAGCTCCCAACGGCTGCTGGTGCTCGGCAGCTCTGGCACCACGACAGCCTCGGCCCCCCAAGCATCCCCCTCCGCCAGGGCAGACAAGGGGCAGCCCCAGTGAGCACTGGACCAGGCACGTGTCCTCCCCTGGCACAGGTGAAATAAGTACTCGCCGAATGGCAGCTCACCTGCTGCTCCTGTTCCCACTAATTGCAGTGTTCTCACTTCACACTGATGTGCTTGATAAGATTAGTGATTACAGAAATCTCATATGGCAATTGGATTGAATTGGGAGCTGTGTGAGGGAAATTGGACTGAGCTGCAAATAGGAATTAATTATAACCTGGCAGTGGTGAGATTTGAGGGTTTGAATATATATTTTATGTATTGCCCAGTGCAAACTCTGGCTTTGTTGCAGGTGTGAGGGGTGCCGAGGGCTTTCCTCTCAGCAAGGACACGCTTGCTGCCGTCCGGGCTGTCGTGGAGCTCAGGCAGGGGACATCGGCATGACAGACCCCGGGCTGGGACTCCCGACACTTTCCGAGCATGGATGAGCACGGCCGGTGGCATCTCCCCGGCGAGCTGAGCCTGCCGAAGCTTCCTGCCCTCCCGCTCCGCCTGGCAGCGGCCGTTGTCTCCATTGCCATGGCAATGCCAGACAAGCTCCCCATGGCATGTCCAGCCTGTCCCTGGGCGCTGCCTCTGCCAGCAGACTTGGCCGCTGCCATGGCAGATGTGGGCCCACACCTGGCTCGTGCTTCACCGACCCAAATGGCCCCGGCGCAGGCAGGGGCATTAGCACAGCCTCGACGGGCCGTGGGGCTGCCACCACCCCGCGAGAGCCGAAGGAGGGGCATGGAGATGTGTCCCCTTGCCCGGGGCCGTGGGGTCCGGGGCGGAAGCAGGGAGAGGAATGGAGTTCTGCCCTGGACGGCACCCGGAGCATCCCCCGGCCCTTCCTGCCCTGGCACTCGGGGTCCGGCCGGGTGCCCCCGCTGCAGCAGGACCCCCGTGCAGCACAGCCACCCCCAGGCTCAGGCAGACCCCCTGCGCGGGAGCCAGCCCACGGGCGCAGAGCGGAGACCGGCCCGCGGCCCCAAATGCCGTATCGATTGGCACCCGTCTGCACTGATATTAAAGTGTTTGCCAGCAGCTGCTGGTGTTTAACAAATCCTCCTGTCTGCTTTGTTTATGCCACTTTTTTCCCTCCCACCTGGGCCTTTTTGATGCTTTGGGCATTTTGCAAACATTTTAAAGGCAGCATTTAAAACTCCAGCAGGCAGCTAGCGAAGAGCAGGTTTCTGGAGGCAGAGAGGAGAGGCAGGGCAAGATCCCTCACCCCACAAAGCAGCCTCTGCCCTCGCCCTCCTCCATCCTCGCAGCCGCACACTGCCCCCGCGCAGTCCCGTGTGCTCCGTATTCCTGCCCTGGGGGGTTGCATTAATTTTTCCCCTGCTGTCTCCGGGGGCTTGCATTAATTTCTCCTGTGCCAGAGGTGATGGGGAGGGAGAGCCCGAGGCGGCGCTTCCTGTCTGCTCACTGCCTTTCCCTGGCAGGATCTGTCCCCCGGCCCCATGTCTTTGTCGGAATGCCAGCCTCAAAGCAGGAGAGCACAGATGAAATGGAAAAGCAAAATACACAGAGCGTGCACCCTGGGGCTGTCAGTGACAGGCAGCGCTACCTGCCTTGGGGACACCCCAGCAGCTGCTGCGGCTTCCGCGGCACTGGCTTTTAGTGAACCGCCAAGTGCTGCAGGGCGAGAAGGAGCTGCAGGTTGTCCCTGCTCCCAGCGGACACCTGTGCCCACCAGCCTGGAGGGTTCTGCTGTCCCCTGGAGGAGCATGGGCCGCTGGCTGGCATGGCACAACTGGTGCCCAGCTCAGGGTGCCGGGGTGCAGAAGCCCCAAAGGGGCGCAGGGGGGAATCGCTCTCCTCTGCCTTTCTCTCGCCTGATGTGACTACAAGGGATTGTGGGATTCAATTAAGTTCTGTTTTCCTCCCAGTAACAGTGGGAGTCTCTCCTCTCTGCTTTAAAACAGACACGCTGCCATGGAAGACAAATGCTTGCAATAAAGCAAAGGAGCGCGCATGCCGGGGGAGGCCGATGCTTGCGTGCAGCCGGCACTGCCCGGGGCATGCTCGCCCCCTCCCCGCCACACACCCGCACGCCCGGTCCTGCAGGCAGCGCATCCCAGTCCCCAGTGCCCAGAGCTGCTGCGGGCCCCGCAGCAGGACCCCCCCGCAGCCCCCGCTGACAGCTGGCGATGGGCACAGGGCCGTTTCACCTTCCGCTCCCACAGCCTCCGCATCTGCCCCAGGAGGTCGGGGGCTTATGAGGGCGGCTGCCCCCAACATGGGGCACGACTGCATTTTGCAGAGCTGTCACCCCTCAGCAGAGCAGCGATGGCTGCGGGGGTCTCGCCGTGGGTGGGAGCAGGGTTTTTCTTGCTCCAGAGGTTTTTCTGTGCTGTCTGATGGCTAGATGCGGTTGCCTGTTTGCTGGCCTGGTGAATCACATCCTTGGGGAACTGTCGCACTCGAAGGCGGCAGGTTGTGCTCGCAGCTGTGAGCCCATGGCAGGCGGCGGTCGCACACCCTGGACACAGCCCGGAGTGCACCAGGCGATTGCAGCCCCCCAAGTGCCACGGTGCAGACCCTGAGTATGGGAAATGCTGCGGCGGCTTCGCACACACCATGCCCGCCTCCGGCACCGAGCAGCCCCTGTGGCCCCTCGCCCCTGGCCCCAGCACGGCGGGGGCTGCGGGCAGGAGAGAGCCCCCCCCGCCCAGCGCCCGCCCCGCACCCACCGCTGGACCAGGCGGCCGGCGGTTGCCAAGCAACGGGAAGATGCTTTTTCTGACCCAAACGGTAAAGCGGCAGTCAGGTCGCGGGGGGGGGTGGGGGGTGGGGGGAAGAGACATGGCCGGGCTGGGGCTGCCCGGGGGGGGTCACTCGAGGCTCCCTCAGATTCAACAGCATCCAAAAATCTGGAGAGGAGGAGAAGCAGCGATTGCAGCCCCATTCAGCCAAAAGCTGCGCCGGCCCCAACCACTGCCGAGGACCCCTGAGCATCCCCGGGGACAGCACTCAGCCCAGGGACCCCCCTGCCCAGCTGGGGGATGGGGCAGGGACAGGGTACCCTGCTGTGGGGACAGCCCTGCTGGCCTCCTCCCTGGGAATCCCTCCCCGGGGAGCCCTGACCCCGCCGCACACCCCGTGTGAGATTGAGCCCCTAATTTGCCGTCTCCCTCCCTCACCAGCCATCGCGCACGCAGCTAAATGAGCTCCCGGCAATTTTCTCAGAAGTTGAGTCCTCTCATTGTGGGAACACAGGACTAAAAATAGCCGAGGTCTGTGAGCACATCTCGCCCAGGTGAATCTTGCTCTGGAGATAAGGGTAAAGGAGGCAGCGGCTGCCACCAGCTCCTCCGCATCCAGACATCTCCTCCCTCTGCCTCAGTTTCCTGCATGGATCCCACTGCCCAAACGCGTGCTGTGCTGTCCCCCAACATAACCCACGTGTGCTGCAGCGGCCTGTGGACCCCCAGCCAGAGAAACACCTGTGGGGGGGAAAGCTCCCGGGGCTCAAGCATCCCTCGGCTTGGGCATCGCCAGCAATGGGCAGAGCCGCCCTCGCTCACGGGCTCTCACGTCGCAGCCTCCAACGGCTGCACTTCATCTGAGCATCCTCCATCCTGAGGGTCTGCGTTGTGGAGAGGGGACATATATACCCCCCTGCTCCCCCCACGGCCACCACCAGCATCTCCCAGTTCAGAGGCTCATCTCAGCCCAACCCCAGTCCTCCTGCGTCCAGCCCAGGGTGCAGAGAAGCAGCTGCGTTTTCTTCCCACAATGACTAGATTACAAATTCAGAGTTAAATCTTCCCCCACAAGATGCCCCTTTAAACCCCTGTGACTGCTTCCAGTGCTTTGAATGTTGAATGCTTTCCAGGGATTTTTCGTGTGTTCAGGGTGACCCCATCCACTCTAGTTCAGACTAACTTAATCAGCCTCATTTTATTGCTAACTGCTGTAGCTTTACACCTCTAGAAAAAGCACTACTTAAATTATTGGCACCTGCCAAGCTTTCACCACACTGCTATCTCTGCCCCTGTGGGGGCAGGAGGAGAGAGGGTGGATCTGTTTAGTGCTCCCAGCCTTTATTTTTACCAAAAATGACAAATTATTAGAATGGTGGAAATTAGAAAAGTGACATTTAGGTAACCTCCCTCTTTTCTTCAACAACATCTGATTGAAGCAGATTTGGAAATGGAAGGTGGGGAAAAAACAGGGTAATCTGCCAAACACCGACAGCCAGACGGGGGGGGAGGGGGCGACGGTCCAGGGGACACCCCGAGAGCAGCTCATCCCATACCCACATCGCTCCTGCCACAGAGCACTGGGGAGATATGTCCTGCCACAGAGCAGCGTGGTAGGGGTACAGCTGGGCAGAAACCGTGGGGTTTGCTTTCATGCCAAAATGCTGCCAAAGCAGCTCACCGCTGCGCAGGAGCCAGCCTGGGGTGCCAGGGGTTTGAGGGGAAAAAGGGCTGAAGCTCAGAGCAGCAGGGAGGGCATCCACCCCTGTGCTGCCATGTGGTCAGAGCTCAGCTGTGCCCCAGAGAGCCCCTCGAGGGTCTCCTGGAGCTCAGAACCCCCCACGAGGGCAGTGCTGCAGCCCACACTGCTGACGGGGAGCACAAAACCATTGTCATATCCTAAAAACCAGCACTGCTGAGAAGGAGCATGGGGACCAGGCTGGGGGAGCTGGCAAGGAGGAGGAAGGACCCCACGGGAGTGCGGGAAGGGGCTCTCCCTCGCTGCAGCCCCTGCAAGGCTGTCGGGGACAGCGGCTGCTGCTCCATGGCTGAGCAGTGCCGGGGTCCCAGCTCTGCTCCCCCACCCCTCCACAGCACCGGGAGCTGGCGGGGAAGATAACCGGGCCAGGGGGATGCCGCAGCCACAGGGATGAAAAGCAAAGGGGATGCCTCGAGGAAACCAGGAGACAGGGCAGCACCTGCGACTGTTTTAGAAATGACTTTATTGCACTAAAAAGGGGAAGTCATCTGTAAACAAACATTCCATTCAGGTATTAACATATTATTTCACTCCAAAAATGCATCATTAAAACCAGCCACAGAAATATCAAAAGCAGGAACAGTAGAAAAGAGCTACAGGGGAGGAAAGACCCAGCCAGGCCACAGTCCCGGCTCCCGCGCCACCCTCCCGCCACCACGGGAGCAGAGCTCACAGCAGCACGTCCCAGGGCTTCACTCCAGCGAGGCAGCCCTGGGACGGGGAGGGGGGACAGCACAAGCGCCCAGGCCCTTGGGTCCCCTCCCAGGGCCAGCCCCAACCCAAGGTGCAGCCCAAGGCCCTGCTCTCCACATCCCCCTTGCCCAAATCCAAAGGCACACAGCTCTGCCATGGGGGATGCATCACCCCCCAACCTTCTCATAGAGCACCAAAAAAATCTTTGCCCAGCTCCCGCTCCCCGCTCCCCCCTCCCCGCCCCCCCCAAGCCTGCTGGGTTCCCCCCACCCCCAGCAACACCGGGGTCCCACCAGCCCCTTGCAGGTGCAGCACCCCGGGGACCGCAGGGTGCTGGCGAGGGGTACACGGGGCCGTCAGGCAGCAGCCGGCCAGGCAGGGTCCCCTCCCAGACCCAGGTCTGCGCAGGGGCAGGAGGTTCGCCCCCAGCCCAGGGACGTGGCACGTCTCCCCATCCCACCCTCCCCAGAGCCCCCATCTGCCCCCAGGGCGAGCCTGGGCACTCAGGGACCGGCAGCATCCTCTGTGTTGGCTCCCAGGGGAGCAGTGGGATGCCTCAGGTGGGAAATCCCCCACAAAGGAGGGACGTGTCTGCTCCTTACATCCTGCACGGTTTGTTTTCAGCCACAAGCTCCACAAACAGCCACGATCACCCTGAATCCCCCCGACATGCAAACACTGCGCTATCAGAACCATGCCTCGTGTACCTGAAACATATTTACAGACAGAAGTAAAACACGCTGGGAAAGATCAGCCTCAGATATAAATAGCCAACACTGAAATCTGCCATCTGCTGCAAAGGACAAGGAAGGAACATCAACTGCCACCGACAGAGGTTAACACAGAGGGACACATGTGTGCGTGTGTGTCCACGCGTGCTGCAACAGGCAGGGACGGGAGCACTGCGAATCCTACTCCGTTCCACAGAGACATGCAGAGCCCGATGCAATGGGTAACACCACACCAAACAACAACAAGGCGTCTGTTTTATCCACCCGCAGAAATGCCCCGTCCGGCATTTCCCCCGCTCCCCGTGCCTCCAGCCAGTCGACCGGGCAGGTAGGGAGGGGTGGGAAGGGGTGGGAGCGCCACACTTGCCCCAAAGGGAAACTGCAGGGCCAGGCCGGTCCCTCCGGGGAGCGGGGTCCCGCTGGGCACAGAGGCGTCATGGCCCCACGGGACACATGCCTCCCGCCCAGCGGGTGCAGCTGCTCACAAGCCCCCAAGCACCCGCAGAGGGTAGCGGAACCTCAGGCACAGCCCCCCCTGCCCAGTGACACCCGGGCATGTCCCCAGTGCCAGCCAGACCCCCAGCACCTGGAGGCGGCTCCTCCTGTCACCTCAGCTTTTGTCAGCAAGCACATCTGCAAGGACACTGCCTGGGACCACCCGTGTGCCCAGGGCGAGGGGAGCCAGGCCCCCCCACGGCAGCGCCAGCCCCGGCATCCCACTCCCGCAGGCAGGGGATGGGTACAGGCAGCCTCCCAGATTTGGGCAAACCCAAAGCCCCTGAAGCTCCAGGATAGTGTCCCGGGAGGTGCAGGGGTCGGACCAAGCCAACTCAGACATCTGTGCAGTCCTGCAGGGCTGGGAAGAGTCCAGAAAAGGCTCAAGACCCACAAACCTGACTCATCCCCCAGGGTCACCTCCCTTGGCCCACTCTTGGGTCACCTCTGCAGTATTTTCTCTGCAGTTTCCAAGACTAGAAACTTGTATTTTAAATTAAAGCTGAGATTGATGCTATCACCTGACTCCAGGAGCTGGGACTTTGAGAGAGGTGGCAGTAAGTATGCTACAGAGATGTACCCACCTCCAACTTTCGTGCTGGCCGGCTGGAGACCGCGGGCACCAGGGAGGGAAGAGCCCAGCAGGTGACATCCATCCTTCCCGGTGCAGACAGGGCCAGTAGATCCCCGCTTCCCGCTGTGCTGCAGGAGATGCAGCCCCAGGAGGGAGCAGAGGGGAGAGGCGGTGGCCGCTGGCCCTGCCTGCCCAGCCGCAGGAGGGCTGGTGCTGGCAGAGCCCCACGGTAGCACCGCCCCCGGGGACCCCCATGCTCTGCCACAGCCCCATCCCTCCTCCGAGGGGCCCTTCCAAACCCTCCTGTGCAAGGCCAGGGGACAGGGCCGCCCCCCCCCCCCCCCCCAGCCCTCCAGGGGGGCAGCTCCCTCTGGGGCTGGCAGCAAGCGCCTACAGGCAGGACAGGAGGGTGGTGAGCGGCAGCTCCTTCTCCCCCAGCAGCGTGTCCCGCTTAAGGCTGCTGCCCTTGTTGACCACCTTGAGCTTCAGGGACATCTTCCTGGCGTGGCCGGGACCCAGCCCGTCGAAGAAGAAGTCCTCATTGAAGACGGGGTTGCGGCTGTTCTTGATGATGGTGCTGCGCTGCTTCTGCAGCTTCCCGGGGTTGAGGCACAGCGAGACGCAGCAGTTGATGCTGCGCAGGTCGATGAGGGCGTCATAGAGGTCCTCAGCAGAGACGAGCCTCACACGCAGCCGGGCGTTGGAGGGGTCGTACTCAGCAGCCAGGCGCAGGCTCCCGCCCCGGCTGAGCCGCAGGCTGTGCTCCCGGTCGCGGCCCGCCGGCAGGTCCAGGGGCAGCAGGGCGGCGGGCGGCTGCCCCCCAGCTGGGGCGCTCCTGGAGCGGCGCTGGGCACTGGGGCTGGTGTCAGCTGAGCTGTCATCAGTGGAGAGGGAGCTGTTGCGGGCCACTGAGTGCTTCAGCTTGATGACCTTGGACTGGCTCTCCTGGCTGAAGATCTTCAGCAGGGACACAGAGCGGGAGAGCAGTGGGGAGCCAAAGGGTGAGGACTCAGCTGAGGAGCATGTGTCACTCTCGCCGCCGCTGAAGTAGCGGCCAGGGTGCATGAGGGCTGTGCCCAGGTCGGCAGGTGCCCGGGGTCTGCTCTCACCGTTGAGCTTGGCTCGGCGCTGGGCGCTGGGCGAGGTGGCTGGCGAGGGGCAGAGGCTGCTGTGCTCGCTGTGGAAGAGCGACTCTTTGCGCCGCGTGTGGGGGCTCTCCACCAGCGTGGCGAAGCCATAGGAGGTCTGCGCCTTGGGAACATAGGGCAGTGACATGGCTGTCTGCGCCTGCGGGTCTGCGTTGGTGCTGAAGCCTTCCTCAGCTGTCCAGTCCTCAGCGCTCTCGATCTGGATTATGTGCCGGCCGGCTGCACGCTGCCGGGGCCGGCTAGATGGCCGGGGGCTACGCGGGGGCTTGCGCCCAGCCAGGTCCTGCTCCGAGGCCGAGGGGCCCAGGGTGGGCGCTGCAGGGGGCTCAGCACCTTCGGCCTCAGCAGGTGCCGCACTCAGCTTGGGTGGGATGAAGAAGTCTGGGATCTTGTCCGGGGTGAGGACGTTGCTGTAGCGGGAGCTCCGCGGGGAATCCTCCGGCCCTGCGCCCCGGGACCCGCCGTTCTCTGCCACGCCACGCAGCCGCTCCAGGAGCCACATGTTGCCGTCGGGTACGGGGCTGGAAGAGACCCGAGGGGCGACGCTGTCACCGGCGGCCGGGCACCGGCAGGGGCAGACCGGAGCCGTCAGCCTGGGAAGGGCAACCGGCGGCACCGAGGGACGGGAGTCCCGCCAGCCCGGGGGAGACGGGAGGGAACCGGCCGCGCCGAAGGACGCGGCGGTGGCGGCCCCGAGCGATGGGTCGGGACGGGACGGGGCGGCCGCGGCACACGGGGAGCCGCTGCCGGCCGCGACGCGACGCCCGGACCGACGGACAGACAGAGACACAGATACAGACAGACCGACAGACCGGTACCAACGCCACCTCGATCGGGAAGCCGCCGCGATTCGCCGCACCTGTAGCGGAGCCGCTGCCGCCGCAGCCCGGGCGGGGCGGGCGCGGACGCGCTTTTATACGGCGGCGGCGGCCCCGCTCCTTCCCCGCGCCGCCGCCGTAATCCTCCGAGCGCGGCGCCCCCACATTTCCCCGCCCCGCGCCGCCCGCCGGATCGGCACCGGTGCCGAGCGGTCCCGGGGTGCTGATGCTCGGGGGTGCGGGTGCCCGGTCCCGGGACGCCCCGGCCGCCCGCCCACGGGAGCGCCGGGACTGGGACGGGTCCGGGAGCGGAGGGCGGGGGTGCCGAGCCGGGAGCGGGATGGCGGCAGCCCCGTGGGCCCCCCAGCGCCGTCCTGCCTTGAGCGCCACCGGGGACCGAGGCCGGCGGGACGGAGCCGGTTCCCCCCCGGCGCAGCCCGCTCTTCCCTCCGAGCTCTTGCGCTCATCAAAGCGCCGAACAAAGGCAACAGCACTCCAGGGCCGCGCGGGGCTCGAGGACCCGCTGAGTGCATTAAGTGGTTTAATATCGTGGCTGGAGGAGCGGGGAAGGCAGAGCCACATGTCACACATCTCACCGCACCCGGCGGGGACAGCGCTGGGGCAGGACACGGCCCGGGTGGCGCTGGGGGCACCGGAGCAGCGCGTCCGGAGGGTCCACGGAGCATCACTGCAGGCCCCGGTGCTGCGGGGGGGCAGGAGGCTCTCAGACCAGGGTGATCGGCCGCGGACCAGGTGCCACATGGATTTATAGCCCTGGGGACAGGGATGCACTGGGCAGGACAGTGGCACGGATCGGGACCAGTGGCTGTCCTGCTCTGGCTGCTGCCCCGTGGATGCCGTCAGGCTGCAGGGAGGGGTCTGTCACCCCGCAGCGGTGCAGGGCTGGGAATAATCACCAGGAAGGGGAGCCTGGCGTGGTGAGCTCTGTTGTCAGGGGCTGCTGCAGCCGGGCAGCAAGTGCGAGCGGTGGGAGGTCTCGTCTCTGCATCCTGACTCTGAGCCGATGAAAAGAGACAGGCAGCCGTATGGAGCCAGTCTGGGAGCCAGCAGCCAGCTCTGCCAGCACCCGGGAAAGGTGGCAGGGAAGAGGGTCCCCAGGGCATGACCATCCTCCCTCTCTGGAAGCTGGTCACCCTCCCATCTCCCTACACGCCCCGGTTTCATCATGTGCCCTCTGCCTGCTGTGCCCAGGCCTCTTCCAGCAGTGAGCGGGTGCTCCCTGGCAACGCGAGCGCTCTGATTTATGGAGTTTCTTGGCACATTGTTCTGCCCGATGGGGATTAGTGGCTCAGGCCAACTGCAGACCTTCCCTGGGAGCGGGCCCTTTGGCAGAGCTGCCCCTTGCTGGCACAGGAGTGGACCTGGGAAAAGCTGCTGGAATCCTCCAAACGGGGTGTGTGGAGCAGGAACCAGCCAGGAGCTGGAGGAATCTGGGCAGGGATGTCTCAGGGGCAGCGGTAGGGAAGGGGGACGGTGGTGTCCTGGCTGGACTCAGGGCTCTTCTCTGCAGGGTGCTGAGTCCTGGGTCCCGTGGGGGCAGAATAGGGCAGATGGAGCCCAGGAGAGGAGAATGAGGCTCACGGGAAGGGGAGGCTGGTGAACAAAAGTCTGGTGTTTGCCTTTCCTCCACCCTGCACAACAGTGGGTAAACAAGGTGCAGAAATGGTTGAATTCCCTTGAGATAACAAAGAGCGCTGGAGCTGAGCCAGCCCTGCCCGCTCGGCTCGGGGCCAGCCGTGTGTGGGGGACGGTGGGGAGCCGTGTGCTCAGAGCTGCCTGCTGCCTGCACTGAGCGTGCCTGCACCCGGCCCGGGACGGGGCTTCCAGGTTTGGGGCAGAAGAGGAGCTGCAGCGGTTGGGCAGACACTGAAGTCCCAAGTGCCCCAGTTCCCAGTAATGGGACGGCAGGAGAGACCCTGTGCTCGCAGCAGGAGCTGGCACAGGGACATGCATCTCTGGCACCTCGGGGACATGGCCTGTGCCAGGAGCATCCCTTCCCGGCAGGGCCGGCAGCCAGCCCTGCTGCTGGCACGAGGCTTCCAGAGACCAGCGCTCGCCTGTGGCACTGCGCTGCCACAGCAACTGCATGTGACAGGAGCTGCGGGACCCAACACAGAAACGGGCACAGAACAAACACTTGCAGGGCCAGCAGAAAACAAGGTTTTCAAGGCCTCCAAAACCAGCTCCGGACCCTTGCTTGGCACCCAGCAGTGTGGAGCCGGGAGGGTGTCCTTCCTCGCCTGCCTCCCCCTTGTCCAGGGCTCTGCATGGCAGCGCAGGATGCCAAGAGGGGACAGCTCTCGGGGGTCCAGGGCCACCTCTCCAGGCAGCGTGATGGGGAGCCAGGCACGGGCTGGGCAAGAGGGCCACGGGTCCCTCATGCCGGGCTGGAGGCTGCAGGAGGTGTGCGGCGCCTGGCAAGGCCTGGGCATGGCACCACGGGCAAGTGACGCCTGGCTGGGGACGCTGGCAGGGCTGGGGACGTGGCTGGCAGAGCCGGCAGCATGCTACCACCTGCTGGAAGCTGGGTAGGAGAGAGCCCTGCGAGGGGAAGGGGCTGGCGGCAGCTCCCCCGGGATCCCGGGGCATGGGCTGAGCCCCTGCCAGGGCAGGAGACATCTCTTCTCCAACTGGTCAGTTATTTCCATGAAACATGCTGACAGCCAGTGTCAGAGACTCTTACCCCTCTGTGCAGGAAACTGGACTGGGCAATGTTTGTTCTCAGCATGTTTGGAGACAGACAGAGGGACAGCTGGTCAGCGAGACCCCCCAAGGCCCTGGGAGAGCAAGGAGGCCATATCCCTCTGCAGTCATTCTTCTGTGGCTTCCAAACCTTCCCAAAACCCCTCGGCCTCCCCCCCATCACACGGGCTGAAGGAGCAGTACTAAGACACAAATTGCTCTCCCCTTCAGCCTGGCGTTAACCCTGGAGCCTACAGACTGCTACTCCAAACACACCAGTGGTTTCAGCACATGTGCCACTATCTGCTCCGCTCTGCCATCGTCCAGCCCCAGCCTCCCACAGCCCCTCACCCCCTGGACCAGTGAGGACCAGTCCAGAGTGGAGCCACACTGGGGGCGCAGAGCACACCAAAATAAATCCAATTTCAGATGGGAGCACTCCCCGGTGCTCTGACTGCATTGTTCATGTCTGTACTTAACTCAATAAAGGCCTCATAATTGTTTTTTGCTTCAAGAATGCTGCTGCGCAGCTCCCAGCCCACCTCCCCCACGGGGTCCTGCCCTTGTGTTGAGTGGCCGTGGGGCACTGCCCCACCACGGGACCCTCTCGAGGAGGGTCCCCGAGCCCCCCCCCCAGCAGCCCCGCACCTCGTGGCCATTGGCACCACACACCAGCCTCAACCAAAGCCCTAAAATCCCTAAAACAAATCCTCCACCAGCGCTTCAGGCACCTCTCAGCAGCAGCCCGGGGCCGCGGGGCCAGGGCAGTGCCAGCAGCAGTGTGGACAACACGTGGGCTTGTTCTCTGGGGGCGAAAGAAGAAAGTCCGAGCTCTTGCTGCCTCTTCCTGCCTCTGCCATTGAGGGAACAACGCAATTATCTTTGCAGATGCATTACTACATGACAAAAAATAGCAGCTGAGATGGAAGCGCCACATCCCTGTAGGTATTCAGCTATCAATGGAAAATTACACAGTCATTACTGGGCTTTATTTAGGGGCTTATTTTACTCATTGACTCAGCCAGCACCCAGCCAGCCCCGTCCCGGGAGGGGCTGTCCCCAGCGAGGAGCAGAGGGTGCCAGGGTGACCCCACTCCCCGCGGTGGGTGCCGGTGGCTCAGCAGCAGCATGCGGAGCAGAGCTGAGATGGGCCGGCGGCATCCACCTGGGGCCAGGCGAGCAGAGGGGACATGGCAGAACCCCGGAGCTGGCCAGTGCCAGGGCTGGTGCCAGACCCACTGGGAGGCCGCTGCCCACGCGGTGCACGCGCCTGGTCGTTTGCAGCCCGGCCACGCCGCTGGCTCCCGCAGTGCTGCAGCAGCCTTCTCCTGCCTCTGCCGACTCCAGCCAAGAACCTTTCCTATCTGCCGGCTGCACCGTGTCACTGGGAGCCGCGGCCATGCTCACCGCGGGGCTCTCGCTCCACCAGCCGCGTGCTCATTAATGGGTGACGAACGACAGCTCCGCTCCGAGTTGCTCGGTGCCAGCCTGGCTGTGGCAGGAGCTGGAGGGGGCCGGGCCAGGAGGCTCAGAGGAGAGCGGCCCCATGCTGCCTGTGGGCAGAGGTGGGAGGTGAGCCCGCAGGCAGTGGGAGGAGATGTGGTGCAGGACCAGTGCCCCGGGACCAAGCCCTGGGTGCTGCAGCCCCCTCCGGAGCTGTGGGGTGGGGGTGACCCACGTGCAGAAGGGGGACAAGATGACTCAGGGGGGCAGACTCAAGTGTGACCAGCCATCATGCAGTCAGATGCCACTGCCAACATGGGACCAGGCAGGAGCTGGTGGTGATGGAGACACCGTCCCAACACCCTCTGCGTCCCCAGCTCCATTGAGCCCCTGGGCGCAGGAGCCGGCAGCGGCAGCACCATGCCTGGGGGCAGCATGAACAACCCGGGCACCTTGCTCATTTCCAGGTTTAATTAGAAATGTATTCCAAACCACGAACCCACACCCAGAGCCAGACACACTAGAGACGGGGACGTGTATGCCGTAAAAACCTACCAAAGCCCCGAGCCGGCCGGGGGGGCTGCCTGGGGGCTGAGGGACCCCTCCCCCCCCCCGGCAGCCCTGGCATCATGGGCCGGTGCCAGGAGCTCAGCCCTGCCCTGCACCTTTCCTGCAGCAGCTTTGTCTTGGCCCCAGCCTGGGGAGGGCTGCGGGGGCTCGTGGCCACCGGGAGCCTCACGTGGCAGCAGCTCCTGGGGAGAATCCAGCTGGAAATATGGGAGCAACAGGGACATCCAGCAGCTCCGGCCTCCAAGAGACATTTGTGCCCCATCCCACAGCCAAAGCGAAGCTGTGGGCTACAGCCCCCACTGACGGGGGACCCACAGATGTGGGTACTCCCCAGATGTTGGGGGAGACAAGGTGGGGAGTTGGGTCCTGAGCAGCAGCATTGGGTGAGAGGCACAGCTCTGTGGGCAAGGAGCTGGTCCCCCGGCTATCCCTCGCATACCTACACACACACACAGGTACACATGCGCACACGCACACACCCCCCCCCCCGTGCTCAGCCCATCCCACCCTGGGAGCTCTGGGATGAGGCTCCCGGCACCCACCCCCACCCGGTTTGCTCCATCATCATCCAATTCCAAACGTGTCGGGATGGAGCTGGCGCTGGGGTCCGCGGTGCTGGGCAGTGGGGGACAGCAGTACTAGCGGCTGGGCGCACACAGCCCCACGCAGGCAGGGCCCCAGGCAGGAGGGGGACGGGGCAGCCCAGCAGCGGTGCCCACCCAGGCCCCCCATCACGGGGGCAGCGCTGCCCGAGACGGGTTTGGGCTCAGTCCCTCTCAGCGAGGTTGCCCACTGGCTCCCACCACAGCAGCGTTTTGTCTCCACACATGGAATAAACGTCTTTGTGTCCGGCTGGGCAAGGGGCCGCATGCGGACAATGGATGGGAGGTAGCAGTGAGGGGGGACCCTTCAGGACCAGGGACCACGAGGCACCGCTGGGGAGAGCCATGGGGAGCCCGACCCTGGGGTTTTGGGGGCTTTGCCTCCCCCTGAGGCCACACACAACCGGAGGAGGGGAGCGTCGATGGGCCCCAGCTTTGCCCTGGGGCTGGGGCCAGTCCAGCGCCAGGGGAGCAGGTCAGGGCTCACGTACCCCCTGGCATCACTGCTTCCTCCAGACAACCTGGCGGAGGTGCAGCTCGCTCTCTGCAGCCACGATGGGCTGCTCGTTCTGCCGGTGGTGGCTGATGAGGTGACTGATGCTCTCAAACAGCACGTCCTTGGTCCTCACCTGGGGACCAAGGGGGACACAGCGGTCCTGAACACAGGAGAGCTGCCTCCCGCACACAGTCCCTGTGCAGCCCCCAGCGCCTGCCCACCCCCATGTACGCCCCCTCCGGCACCCCCTCCCGCCAGCCCTTGCCCCGTTCCCCGTCACCCAGCCACACTCTGCCCTTACCACACCCTCGGGGTCCACCAGCAGCAGGTGCTTGGGCTGCCCGCTGTGCATCCCGGTCAGCACGTACTGCCCCGGGTTGGTGAGGCTGTCCCGCACCAGGAAGTCCCCGTCCGTCTGCAGCAGCCTCTCGGCATCCCGACGGCTCATCTTCCCATGGTACCACGGCTCCCGCCTGAGCTGCTCCTCTGTGGGGGCGATGGGGGCCTTCCGCGTGGGGGGACTCGGCCACTGGTCCTCGATGGGGGGGCTGGTGCTGCCCCCCACAATGCACTCGTGGAGCTTCAGGGCATCCTCGAATGGTCCTGTGGGCGCCAGGGCATGCACAGGCATCATGAAGCAGGGCTGGGGGGGCAGCGGGGACAGGGCCAGGCCGAGCGGTGGCAGCAGGACGCACAGTTATGGCCAAACCCACCTCTGTGCCGGACCCTGTTGTGCCATAGCCACTCCAGGCATGATACTGCACCCGTGCCCAGGCATGGAGGGGACTGTGCCCTCCTGCATGGGCATGGCTGCCCCCTCCATGGGGCCAGGCAGCCCTGCCCCGAGCCACCCCTGGAAAGCGTGGGTGAGGATGGGGCCCCAACTCATGGCCCCCGGCGCTCGGCACAGCTCTTGGCTCAGCCAGCACGGGCACCGCTGGGGCTGCATCACGCAGTTGGGCAGCCCCCGGCACGGCTCAGCCCCTCCACAGAAGGTCCTGTGCCAGACACCCCCCAGCCCGCTGGCTTACTCATATCAAAGAGATCCTTTTTGGGGCTCTCCTCCGGCACCCCGCGAGCCACTGCCTCTGGCTCCCAGGCATCCAGGCTCTGCGTGTTCACATACATGTGCTCCTCGTAGTCCCGTGGCCCCAGGGGATGGCTGTCCGCCTGCAGGTACCCGTCGCAGGGCTGGCCTGCGAGGACCGGGCATCACCGCTGGCCCGGGCAGGGCAGAGCCGCGGGGACCCCTGCGCACAGTCCCCGGGGTCCCCCCTGCAACAGTACCCACCCTGGCTCTCCATGTCCCAGGGCAGCCCCGGCTGGCTGCTCTGCTCTCGCCTGGCTGCGAACCCACCCTGGGGAGAGGAAACAGCGGGGGTGTCGGGGGGACACGCCTGGGAGCCCCATGGCAGCGACGGCAGCAGCCCTGGGGGCTCACCTGGCTGGGGGGGCCGGAGCCAGAGGGCTGAGTGTGGATGTGGCCCAGGGCTGCGCTGTGCCGGAGCCGGGAGTCGATCAGGCCCCCCAGGGGCGGCTCCTTCCCCGGGATGCTGTTGTAGTAATCGTGCTCGGCTGCCTCCTCGTCCTCCCCCCAGGCCGACTCCTCCACACCCAGCGCTCTGCAGCGGGGATAGGTGAGTTGGGGACACCCTGCCCAGCTTGCACCCCTCCCCGTGCCCGGCACAGGGGGTGTGGGGCTGCAGTGGGGTCCCCTGCCCCCCCTACCTGTCTGGGGGCACCACCACCTTGGGGGGGCTGTGCAAGTACTGCTTGAAACGCAGCTCGAAGGCCTGTCCCACTGTGCTGATGACACTCTGCGCCAGCCCCTCGCAGCACTCCAGGATGTGGCAGGCTGCAGACAGACGGACAGATGGCTTCAGCGCTTCCCCCATGCTCCCATCACCCCCCTGGGACCACCCAGAGCTGCCCCCCACAAGGGATCCCCTCCTCCAGCCTTCATCCCCCTCCTCTTCTGCCAAGCTCCCGGGCGCAGGGGCCAGCATCACCTCTCTGGTTGATGGGGTCCTTGGCGACATAGGCGACGTAGTCCGTGGTGTCCTGGGGGCACAGGGAGAACTCAGGGCCCACGTCCTGCTGCCGTGCAGCGAGCAGGGCTGCAGGCACCGGGGCGACGGGACGGGCTCAGCCCCAGCCCCACGTCCTGCTCTGGGACCGGGCTGCCCCACAGCTCAGCTCAGCCGTAGGACGGGCAGCCCCTGTCCCCAACACCCCTGAGGGACCGCAGCTGGGGGAAGGCTGAGGTGTGGCGTGCCTCACCGTGTCCCCGCCGGAGGCGAAGGAAATGGATTGCATGTGGTGGTTGGCGATGATCTGGGGGAGGGACATGGCACGGAGGGGGTTAGCATGGGGGCCACCAGCCCCTCGGTTTGCGACGGGAGGCAGAGGGCTGGGAGGTGGCGGATGGTGGGGTCATGTCCCCGGGGTTGGCTCTCACCTGGCGCGTGGTGGGGATCATGAGGTTCAGCCCGTCGACGGAGATGTTGACAGCGATGCTCATGCCTGCGAAGCGGAGGTTGCTCTTGCCCAGGATGGAGAACAGAGCTTTGTTGGGAGCCTGACAGGGGAGAGGAGCGTAGGGTCAATGCAGCCCCCCACAACCAGGTTTCCTGGGGTGAAGGAGGCAAAGAGGGGTGCCCCAAGAGACCCCAGGCTCTGCCCCATGAACCAGGAAGGCACCACGTCCTGCAGCCCTGTCCCACAGCCCTGTCCCACTCCAGGAAGGATGGGCTGGGTGGACACTCACCTTCTTCTTCCAGATGCCCTTCACACCCGGCACCGCCTCGTACAGTCTGTTGATGGCTTCCCTGCAAGCCACGGTCCCTGGCTACATTATTGCTGCAGACCCCTGGCTCCTTCCCCTGCCACATCCCTTGCCTGTGGCTCCGCGGGGTCTGGGGGCATCAGCCTCCGCAGCCCCAGGTGCCGCAGCCTCCACGCAGCGCTGCCCCACGTCATGGGCCTGCGGTACGTAATCCAGGCCAGGGCCACCTCCCTTCTCCTCTTTCCGCCCACTGATCCGCGGCAGTGCCCTTCATCTGTGTCCCCGTGCATGGGGTGGATCCCACGGGGCAGGGCTCCCCCAGACCCTGGCCCCGTGCCCCCCATCCTCTCCACAGGGCCCCAGGGAAGGGGAGCACCCAGGGCCGCCAGGGGCTCCGGGTGGCATCGGGGTGTGGGAGAGCAGGACTGTGGGGCCATACCTGGTGACCTGTGTCCGGGTGTTGAAGTCAAGGGACCTCATGGAGCGCAGCACCTCGATGCACCCCATGTACTGGGGGGGACACACAGACGGTCAGAGTAGCCTCCTCCGGCCACCGCCGCCAGCCCAGGGCAGGCAATGAAGAGGAGGGGAGGAGGCGGGTGTCAGTGAGAAGGGTCACTTTGATGCCAGCCCCAGGGCTCTCACCCCAACACATGGCACCCTTTCACCTTCCACCCCAAAATGCCCCATCACGTGCCCAGACCCTGCATTGAGACCCGACAAACTCATCTGTGTGTTATGGCTTGTGCCGCCCTTGTAAGGGCTGGCTGCCGCTGGGTCCCGGGGCTGGGTCCCTGGCCCAGAAAGCCCCCCGGCCCCTGGCACGTCCCAGGCCAGTTTGGGTGGCCGTGCTGTCCCTTCCCAGGATGTGCCAGACAACGTGGGCAGCGTAACGGGGCCGGACTGCCCATGATGGGGTGAAGGGGCCGCAGGCTGAGCGCGCAGGGGGTGGCTGCCCAGGACCCCCCCGGGGCCGGACCCCACCACGTCCCCTTGTCACGGCACCGCGGGCTAACGCGACGCCCGTCCCGGGGGAGACGGCCGCAGCCCCCGGCGGCAGAGCCCGCCCTGGGGCAACAGCGGGGAGGGGCGGACACCCGAGCCGGGGGCTCTGCCCGCAGCCGTCGGGAGGAGCGGGCAAACCCGCCGAGCCCCCGCCCGGCGGCGGCGATGGGGCTGAGCGGCCCCCCGCTGCCCCGGACACGCGTGGGGGCCGGGGGCTCCGCGCCCTCCCGCGGCCGGTCGGGGTCGGGGTCCGGCGGGACTTACCCGGACGATGTAGGAGACGCCGGGCCCCATCACCCGCTCGTCGGGGTGCAGCCAGCCCTGCGCCGGCTTGCGGATGAAGCTGCCCTTGCGGCTCCACTCCTCCCCGCCCGGCCGGGCCGCCTCCGCCCGCGCCCGCCCCGCCGCCGCCGCCGCCGCCCCCCGCCGCCCGCCGCCGCCCGGCCCCGAGCAGGGCGCGGCGCAGAGCGGCTCGCAGGCGCCCAGCACGGCGGCCAGCGCCGAGGGGGCCGCCGCCGCCGCCCCGCCGCCCCCCCGGGCCGGCGCGGAGAGCTCCCGGCCGGTACCAGCGGGGCCGCGGCCGAGGAAACCGGCTGGTCCGGGGAACTTCCACTGCGGCATCCGCGGCAGCAGCGCGCAGAAGGTGGTGCCGGGCTCGGGCTCCTCGCCCGCCGCGGGGCAGGGCCCGGGGGCCGGCGACGGCATGGGGGCGGTCAGCGGCTCGTCGCGGAAGCGGTCATACTTGGGCTCCGGGAGCATGCCCGGGGCCGCGCTCCGCTCCGCCGCTCCGCTGCCGCCGCTCCGCTGCCGCCGCCGCGCCGGCTCCCGCCCCCCGCCCGCTCCCCCGGGGCCGCGCCGCGCTGATGTCATGGTGCGAGCGCTCCGCCGCCCCCCCGGCCCCCCTCGGCCGCCGGCGCATCCCCCGCCCCCCCGGCCCCCCCGCCACTCCGGACCCGCGGACGCAGCAGCATCTCCCGCCCCCTCCCCCCCGCAGCATCCTCAGGCCGCCTCTCGCCCCACCCCCCACCCCCCAGCATCCCCTGTGCCCCCCGGGAGGTGCTGCCCCCCCCGAGTCACCAGGGCAGGCGCGGTCCTGGCTTTCGGCGGGGGCAAGCCCGACCCCCGGGCAGGGCTCCGCGGCCCCCACGCCTCGGGTGCCCCCACATAGGCGGCCCGTGGGGCCGGAGCCCTCCGCGCTCTGCCCCCGCCCTGCTCCAAACCCACTCGCGGCCGCCCACGGCGGAGCCGGAGCCCCCCCGGGCTCGCACCGGCCCCGCGGGTGCCCGGCGTCGCCGCGGGGTTAACGGGATGCGGGGGCGGTACGGGGGGGCTACTGCCTCCCCCTGGCAGCCATCGGGCTGGTGCACGGGCTGGTCACCGCTCAGGGTTGGCAGTGAGCTGGAGTGGCGAGCGGGCAGCTTCTGGAAGGGGCGGGCAGCTTCTGGAAGGGGCCAGCAGCCCCTGGCCACTGCCCTCACTCCCAGCGGGGACATTTTCTGCTCTTTCCACGTCTTCCTCACCGAGAAGCGCTCACAGGGAGCAGGGCGGGGGGAGGCTTTGCCAGGCTTTGCTGTGCAACGGGGCTGCCCTGTTTCTGTCCCTCCCAGCCCAGTGGTCCTCTTCACTCTGATTTCATCTGCCTCCAAAGCCCGGTCTGGCTCACGCTTGTTTATATCTGTCTGGAGGGCTCAGGCAGTAAAAAGCATAATCATTTTCTTGCTTCTCTGCCAGTATCTGCAGCAAGCAGTGGAAAAAAAAAACAATCTTTAAAGGGACTTTCTGACCTCAGTCAAGCAGCTCACCCTTCCTCCAGCCCTGGGGCTGCTGCTTTTTTCCAGCCGTTCAAAGGGCTCAGCCTGGCACCAACCCACGGCACCGCACTCAGCACAGGGCTCAGAGAGGGACCGGGTGTGTGCATCCCTCCAGTGTGAGATGGGCGCTGGGCTGGTGTGAACGGAGCTGGGGATCCCGTTGGGAGCGGGCAGTGGTAGGCTCAGGCCCCATCCCTGCAGGCAATGGGGCGATGCTCCAGCACGACCCACACCGGCTGCCCAGCATGGGGACCAAGCCCAGAGCTGCCTCCACGTTTGGGGTTCACCTTCTGCCTTGGTGTTTCCAGGGCTTTGCTGTGGATGCTTGGCAAAGGCTCCAGGCTGGAGGGGTGCAGAGGGGCGAGGGGGCCACAGCCAACCCCCAAAGCCCAGAGCAGCACCCACATCTGCTCCACTGTGCTGGTGCCCCAGGGACCCTTGACTTCCCCCATCCCACTCAGCCTGCATCCCTTCTGTTGCCAAAGTCATCGTAACGCCCGGGCTCCCTCCCCGCAGTGCCGGCACCACGGGCTCTTTGCAGAGCAGATGAGCTTGGCTCCGGCCCCCTGAGAAGCCTCCATGACCGGGTGGGAGCTGCTCTGCTTCCCAGCCCGTGGGGATGATGCTGCTGCTCTGCTCCCACACCAACTGGCACAAACAGAAGTGGAGCCTCCCTGGGGGCTGCCGTGCCCCAGGCAACACGGCCGCCTTTGTCTTGCCTTCTCCTCCCTGTCTCCTGCTCCCTGGCAGGTGATGGGGCAAAAGCCAGTAATTGCTCTAAGTGCGATCAATAAATCACAGTAATAGAATTACGTTTGCTGTTGCCATATTGGGAACCACTTCTTTGCTCTCTCCTCTCACCGCTCTCCTTTGGTTTGTTTTTAAACTGCTGCAGAGCATGGGAACGAGTCAGGATCCTCCAGGGTCCCAAGGTGGCTCTGGCAGGGGCCTGGCTCCGGGCGCACATCCCCAGGGGCTGGGGGTTGGCCCCAGGGAAGGAGCCGGCTCCCTGGGAAGGTCACAGGCTTTTTACCCCACACCACATGCAGGCACTCCCTGGCGTGGGGATGGGACCCACTGCCCTGGCGCAGAGCAGCAGCATGTTTGCCTGCAGCCCTGGGGAGATGGCACCGCTCTCCGCTCCCACACAAGTCCCTGGGGGCCAGGGAGTTATTTTAATCTCTTTTGCAGCTGGTCTCAGGCTCTGGAGAGTCAGCTTCACCTCAAGGGCTTCCTCCCCCCCCCCCCCCCCCCCCCCGGCTTTTAATCATTACTTAAAGGAAAGCCTCTGCAGATAAAGGCCAGATCACAGCCTCAGGCACTCCGTGGGCAGGGAGGAGCCCCGCGGAATCTCATCGCCCCACCGCCCTGTGGGGCAGCATCCTGCCCTGCCACCAGAACCCTCCTGTCATGGTTTCAGCCGGGACAGGATTGACTTTCTTGCTAGCAGCCAGTGTAGTGCTATGGTTTGGATTTTGGGATGAGAATGGTGTTGGTAAAACACAGATGGTTTTGGTTGTTGCTAAGCAGTCAATGCCTTTTCTGCTCCTCACACCACCCCACCAGCGAGCAGGCTGGGGGGGGGGGGGCACAAGAATGGTCACTGATGGCTTCTGTGTTCTTCTTGGTCCTTGCTTCTAGAAGCGCCATCCCAGAGGACGCAGAGCCTTGGCCAGCTCTCCTCTCAGCTGCTTGGCTCAGCCATCTGCGGCATTGCTCTGGCTGACCTGCCGTGCTGTGCTGGTTTGGGCTGAGGTAGAGTTAGTTTTCTTCACAGTAGCTGGTGCAGAGCTGTGTTTTGGATTTGTGCTGGGAACAGTGTTGATAACACAGAGATGTTTTAGTTACTGCTGAGCAGTGCTGACACAGCGTCAAGGCCTTTTCTGCTCCTCACCCCCCACCGCCAGTGATGGGCTGGGGGGGGCACAAGGAGCCGGGAGGGGACACAGCTGGGACAGCTGACCCCGACTGACCACAGGGACGTTCCAGACCGTATGGCGCCATGCTCAGTATATAAAGCTGGGCAAGAAGGAGGAAGGGGGGACGTTCAGAGTGATGGCGTTTGTCTTCCCAAGTCACCGTTATGCATGACGGAGCCTGGCTTTCCCTGGGATGGCTGGACACCCACCCACCCGTGGAGAGCAGGCAATAAACTGCTTGTTTTGCTTTGCTGGCTCATGTGGCTTTCGCTTTACCAATTAAATGAGTTTTCTCTCACTTTTACTCTTCTGATTCTCTCCCCCATCCTACCGCAGGGGGAAAGGAGTAAGCGAGCGAGCAGCTGCCTGGTGCTTAGTTGCCAGCTGGGATTAAACCACGACACCCGGTCCCCGCCGTGCGTGCACGCTGCTCAGCAACCCCACCGATTGTGGCAGGGAGGGGGTAGCCGGGCCTGGGGATCCCCGGGCCCGGCTGCCCCCTCCCTGCGGCACCAGGCTTGGAGAAAGGCCCGAGATCCCCTCCGGGCCATCGGCCCACCTCCGAGCCCAGAAAAAGCAGGGGAGGAGGACCGGCGCATCCCAACATGCCCTGCGCGCCGGCGGCGGCGGAAATAGCCGCCCGGCGCCTCTGGCCCGCCCCCTCCCCCACCTTCCAGCCAATCAGATGCCAGATAAGCGGGCCAGGAAAAGTCAGAGCAGCCAATGGGATGTGAGGAACTAGGTGCCGGAAGTGCTTGTCAGAACTGTTGTCTGGGCGACGGGGGCGGGGCGGGGCCTGCGGGCGGGCCGCCCGCCCTCCGCCGCCGCCGCCGCCGCCGCCGCCGCCCTCGCCCGGCAGCCCCGGGCCCGGCGCTCCCCCGCCCGGTGCGGGTCCGGGCCCGGGCTCGGCGCGGCGCGGCCCGCCGTAGGGAGGATGGGGCAGCCGCGGAGGCCGGCGAACGGCAGTGGCCCGGCGGCGCCATGACCGGCGAGAAGAAGAAGAAGAAGCGGCTCAACCGCAGCGTCCTGCTGGCCAAGAAGATCGTTATCCGGGACGGGGCCGGCGTGAGCGTGGGGGACGGGGGAGACCGCGGGAGCGTGCGGCGCGGCGTGACGGGATGGGGCGGGCGGCAATCAGGGCCGCGGCGTGGGGGCCCGGGGCGGGAGAGGGGTGAGCGTTTGCGGGGCGGGGGGGCCGGGTGGGAGCCGGGCCCGGGCGTGAGGTCTCTCCCCTCGGCGGGGCCGCTGTCCAGGCTGGCGGGCTGCCCTCCTCCCGTCCCGTCCCCTCCCGGGGCCGCCGTGCCGGGAGCCGCGGTGCCGGCCGACAGCCTCGCTGCGCTGGGGCTCCCCGGCGTGCGGAGGAGCGCGGCTCTCTCCTCGCCCTGGGCCTGAGGCCGTCGCCCTCCAGACGGGCTTCTGGAGCGTTTCGCCGGGTGCTGGTGTTCACTGGTCATGAAATGTCAACGCTGGCGTTTAATATTCGCTTTGAGGATGACAGACTGCCTTCGAATCTGTGTAAAATATTTACCTCTTTTGAGAGGAGTTCTGTACTGCGGGGGAAGAGCAGCGCTGCAGAGGCTCCAGACAGTGCGGGCGACAGCGTCATGCCTGAACCGAGACAGCTTTGAAGTGGGCGCACCTGAGCTTAAGATGGTTGCGAGCTCTTCCCTCAGGGCCTGCTCTCCTCAGAGACGGCAGTTCTGGTCATGAGGCGCTGCCTGTCCTACGGGCCCCTAGAGGAGTGGTTCAGTGGGGTGACACCGTACTCCAAAGGATGTTAGGTATCCTGAATTGTTTAGGGAGTCTAATGCAATAAGATGGTTGGTATGTGGAAGGAGTGCCATTAAGCTGTGAACAGGTTAGATCTGGACCTACTCTGTAAAGAGAAATTGGCTGTCAGTTTTGTTGCAGTCATGGTAGAAACGTTTAACTGCTTGAGAGGGTAGAAAGGGGGATGATGAGAAGAGGAGAGGGCTGCTCTGTGGAGCAAGGTGGTTAATGGTATCTGTGCTCTTAATTACTGGCTTGGGGCTTCTCTCTCTGCTGCAAAACATTATTACATTTGTATGCAATAAAACTGACTTCTAATGACCGTGTCCCCCTCGGGTAGGGTGCCTCTCATGTTGATGCTGTTGATTTATTTTTTAAACAGACTTAGCCTGTCTGAAGGAGACAGTTTTAGTAAAGTCTGTGAATGTAAACAATATTTCGGCAGAATAACATCTCTTGCTCCCTTGTCTTATATTTCAAATAATTTACAGCTGTATTAGTTATGTGAAATGCAGTATTATTCTGTCTAAACCTGGGAGGACCTGACTGGGTAAAAGATTGCTCTTCACGTGCCACGTTTTTTGAATTCCTTTTCCTGAGAATGTTGTCAGTAGTGAATGCTGGAGGCAGGGTACTGACACAGATGCATCTTTGGTCTGGTCCATTAAATGATTTGTATCTCAAGAGCACAGTGTAGAAATGTTAGTCAGCTGTGAGGAAATTACTCTCTTAGCCTAGAAGAAATGCCTGTGAATTTGAGGTTTCCCATACCAAATCCAATATCCTTTTGGATTTGAGATTTGTGCAGCTGATGGAAGGGGTTTTTTTAACTTCTGGATACTCTTCAAGCCATTGGAAGCTGTCTAAATGGCTGGGATTGCAGACATTTCAGGTGGTTTTATTAATAATGTATCAGGGCTGGACTATGCTGCTTGGTGAGTTCAGATCTCATGGTTTGCTAATATAAGAAATGCGTTTTTGTGGAAAAGCACATTGTGCTACTAAATGTTTGGCCTGTGCGGTTCCCTGATGTAATTCAGCTGAAACTTGTGCACTTCCTTTCTGTTCCTTGTGATTTGTTTTCCTCGTGAGCGCGTGACTTTGCAGGTGTGTCCTGCACGGCAGGAGAAAACCTTCTGGGCTAGCACATGAGATTTGGCACTTGGAAAAGTGCTGTCCTGAAAGCGCCATCAGAAATCTTGATGGAAAAAAAGATAAGCAAGACCTCGAGGAGTTTTTTAACAGCTGATTTAAGGACTGTGGCTTCCCCGCCATGCTGGGTAGATGGAGTTGGCACTGAGGAGTAAAATTGCCTTCCCAAACTCCCAGAGTCTTTTCTGGGATCTTGCACATACTGCTGTGAAAATATTTAGAGAACTGAGGCATTTCAATTCAAAGTCCTTAAGGTGAGGATTGAAAGGATAATCTGGTCGTCCACATTTAGAAAAAGCATAATGGTATCAAAGATATTAGTTCTTGGATAAAAAAAAATGAAAACAGTTAGCTTTGTAGGAGAGGCACATGTTGGTGGGCCCTGGATGGAGAGACGCTGCAGCATGAGCTCACCTGCACCAGGCAGCAATGAATCACCTCAGGAATGGCTTAGGCCAGAGTTGATGTTTCAGCGCCCAACAACACATCTCAAATCCATCACAGATATGTGTATTTTGTTACTTACGGAGCTCTGTTTTGCAGCGACAGGGGATTGGAGAGCCCAGTGTGTACCACGCTGTGGTGGTTATTTTCCTGGAGTTCTTTGCCTGGGGTCTGCTGACCACGCCAATGCTGACGGTGAGTAAGTCTCCCTGGGAATAATACTGTCTCTCATAGACTGGAGTTCACTTTGGGTTGACGAGGGTAAAGATCTTAACATAGGCCTTGGGAGTATAGGAAGTAGAAACCAGGATGTGGTTTGTACCTGATTTTTTTTCTGTGTGAATAAACTGGACCTATAGTAATTTTTTATGGAGTTGGGCAATTATTTTCTTAATTATCGTACTTTAACTTGGAGCAAAGCATGAGTTTTATTTTTGAAAGCTTTTGGAGGATTTCAAGAAAGCAGAACTGAAAGACCTGACCTGAAATTACTAGAATTTACTGGTATTTTACTGTTGCTTATTGCTGGTTTTTTAGGTGTTTTAAAAAAAAAAGGGCACTTGGGAGCTTAATGAAAAAAAGATGAGCAAAGCTTTGACTTTTTATCCAAAGACTGGACTTTTTGCCCTACACTAACTTATTTAGGGATAAAAGAGATTTTTGTTGGACTGCCGCTGTTGTCTGGGGTGTCAAAGCATAGAGACAATTTCCTGGCAATTATTGGCTACACCAAGTCATGCTTGTTCTAGGAGACCCCATCAGCAGCTCATTCAGGACTTGACTGAGTTACGGTTAACACAGGCAGCAAAGGCAGCTTCGCAATCAAGTTAAGTGCAGAGGGATAGCTTTACCAAAGAAACTTAAAATCTCATCTCAGATACTTGCACTTAGTTAAGGAGCTGTAAACTTCTGATTTGGCACTTTCAGGAAGAATTCTCAGCTTTTAAATTCATTTTCTGGTGGTGGTATGCCAGCTCACATTGAAGTCTAATGTGCCATGCGTATTTTTGACCTGTTCTCTGATATCTAGGTAACTACACAAAGGGATTTTTGTCTTTTTAATGCAAAGGCATTTAGAAATGTAGTCGTAGCTCGGTAGTATGGAATGCAAATCAAACACATAGACAGTGTGGAAGGGCGAGAGAACAGAAAAGTTATGTGGTAACATGAAGCAAAACCAGAGGGAAATTAGATGGTGCAGGGATGGAGAAAGGCATGTTTCAGATTATCTTAGTCTTTCCAAGCGTGCTGGGATAATTCATAGACCCAGGAAGTATTAAAGAAAGTGGCTGCCCATGTTGGAGAGGGGAGGTGGAGCTCCTCGCGTAGGTACAGCAGTGGCATTGTCGGTAGTGTAGTTCCCATTTTCCCTGTTGTGCTCTTCCAAGCATCTATCTGTCAGGTGCTGGTGGAAATTAATGGAAATTTTGCAAAAGCTGCTAGCTCTGTTTTTTGGTTTTGTTTTTGTTTTTTTTCCTAGGTGTTACACCAGACTTTTCCTCAGCATACATTCTTGATGAATGGCCTGATTCATGGAGTCAAGGTAAGGAATATTCCTTCCAGGCTTTTGTTTGAATCTGAGATCAGCACAAGAAGTGGCAAGCCATTATAATACTGATGTCAACGAGTATTTGACAGATAAATGTTCATATTTCAGTTTGGGGTGCTCATTGGCACACCTAGAGCAAAATGAAGAATTGACAGAGCATAGAAATCGGGTAGCTTGTGTTGTTGATCTTACTGAGCAGTATTAACAACATGCTGCTCGTCAACATGGGTTTGGGGCTATAACAGCTGCGTGTTTCAGCTAAAAATATTCTAATAATCGTGAGATCAGCCCTGTAACCATATTCTGGAGTGTAACAAAAATCAATGACATCTGAACTTATCAGTAATAGAGGTTGAAACTAAGCAGGCATTAGTGGGCTCTCCCCAGGCAGAAGTGGGGGAATGTGCTGTGGCACAGTAAGAGGGCACAATGGGTTTGATTGAGACCAGCATTCCCAGAGCAGAATTGGAGGCAACTGTAGTGAACAACCAGTAGCCATGTGTTCTGACTTGGGAAAACAGATTGTTAGGCCCTGGCTCTGGCAAGAGGATCTCAAAAAATGGCCCCAGAGAGGTTTACTTGGATGTGAGTTGGGCACTCCCATATACACTTAAGGGCTCTTCCCCACCCGTCTTGGGTTTGAAAGATGTTGAAAGACATTGAACAATTTTATTTGTGCTTAATGGCCTTGGCATCTCATCGGGTCTGTCTTATCTCCATCTAAAAGAGAAAGCTTTCTGTAGAACTGCAGCAGATGTTAATGTGATGGGGCTGTGCCAGCATCTTTTTAGGTACTGGCAGGGCAACTCTCTGCTGCCCAGGCGTGCCTGGGAAGACCACAGCTGCCGACTGAGTGGTTGCAGAGAACGGGAAGTAATTGGAGTGTTTAGCAGCGCCTAGCTGGTTGAGAATTGGGGTGGGTTTTTTTTCTCCCTAAAAGGATGTGAGCAGTTTAACAAACGGTTGTGTTTTGGCAATATTGCCTGCTTGTAGAAAATAGGAATGGATTATCTCCTTGTATTTTTATCTTTAGATGATGTTGTCAAAAGCTCTTGCTATTGACAATCAGAATTTCACTGAGGGATTTCTCTCTGTCCTCTTGTCTGTCTGCCTTAGGGTCTGCTTTCTTTTCTAAGCGCCCCACTGATTGGTGCTCTCTCTGATGTCTGGGGCAGGAAATCCTTCCTCCTCCTCACTGTCTTCTTCACCTGTGCGCCAATTCCCCTTATGAAGATCAGTCCGTGGTGAGTTTCCTCTTGTTACAACTGAGGGGTTCTGAGGAGAGGAATGAGTGTAAGCCTGAGCAATGAGGGATTTGTGGGTGTTGCATTTGAGGATGAGATCGAAGAGTCCATCCAGTGGAGGAGGATGCTCAGCCTAGAGACTAATTTACTTGTCTGCCTCTACTGGATCATTCAGTGTCAGGAAGAAAGAGTCTGTCTTTCCTCTCCTGGTGCCTGTTCTCCTGGTAGGTGCATTATCACTATTAGGGCGCATTGATGTTTCCTTCCTGTGTGGGGAAAAAAAGTGATAAAACTCCATGGGCCACCAGACTGAAGCTCGGTGTTCCTGAGCACTCTCTGGTGCAGTGAAGTAGGATGGACTAGAAGGAAGAATAAGGGAGAAGTTCAAATTCAGCAGCTGTGGACTACAGTGTGGTTGCTCTCTAACTCTGCCTTTGGCAATGCCTGTTTCAGGTGGTATTTTGCTGTCATTTCCATGTCTGGAGTCTTTGCTGTCACCTTTTCTGTGATTTTTGCCTACGTTGCCGATATCACACAGGAGCATGAACGCAGCACAGCGTATGGCTTGGTAAGGAGCTGAATAACTGGCTTGTCTCTTGAAAGAAATATTTGGAGCTCTGCAGGTAGAAGAGGTATAAAATTAGGGTGGGAGATTTATTGACAAGCCTGAGATAGTATCAGTGAAAGGATGATATGCACTTCACTAGTAATACAGTCTCCCTGTTCTTCCATTTGTGATTCAGCACCAAGGGAGAGGGCTAATTTCTGTGCGATCTGAATACTGGCTGTATTACTGCTTAGCCTTTAAACCAGTGTGGTTTGTGAGCTTCCTTGCACCAGGAGAGGGGCAGGCTGCCATGCTGGCGTGCATACAAGTAGTCTGTGATCAGGCCCTTTCTATAGGGTTACTGAAAGTATCCTATGTGAATTGTTAGGTTGGCTTTAATTTGCGCTTGCTAGAACTTAGCCTAGATTGCACCAAGAGAATGTGCTGTCTTTCTGTCTGCAGGAGTCCCTGTCCACCTGAATTATCTCCATCAAAGATGGCAAAACTAATACCATTGGGTTAGTCTGGGGGAGAAAATAGACTCTAGGAAGAAGAGGTTGTATTAATGTTTTGTGCTTCCAGGTGTCAGCCACGTTTGCTGCTAGCCTGGTCACAAGCCCAGCAATCGGTGCATACCTTTCCCAAGCCTACGGCGATACGTTGGTGGTTGTGCTAGCGTCAGGCGTTGCTTTGCTGGATATTGGTTTCATCCTGCTGGCTGTGCCAGAGTCTCTGCCAGAAGAGATGCGCCCAGTGTCTTGGGGAGCTCCAATCTCTTGGGAACAAGCAGACCCATTCGCTGTAAGTAAACCTTGCTGCTGTTTTTCTGCATGCTAGTAATGTTTATGTTTGTTTTAGTTCTGCTAAATTCTCGCAAAAGGAGGACGCATTCCACCTTTTGGTGAAGGATGTGAGGCTTAGATTAAGGTACAGTGCTCAGTTGACAGCAGACTGCACATATCTGAAGCTGTCTAGCAGCTTCTAACCGCTTTCATATAGCTACAAACCATCTAAAAGCAGCTCCAGGTGTCCTGAAGCAAGAGCATCTGTTGGTGGAAATGTGCGAGTTGTTTGAATATAAATTCCATTACTTAGCAATAGTTCTGTGTCAGGAGGTGTCTATTGTGTTCCTGGCTTCTCAGGACTTTTGCTAATGATGATAAACTTTGTACAGTTTACCCTCACCTGCACTTGCTAGGAAAATTATTTTGGCTGTCTGAGGAAAAAACAGTTCTGATCAAAAGCACTTGACTATAAATCTGAGAAACTGAAAGGTAAAAATTCCTCATTTTAGGATGTAAGTTGATGCAACTGTATACCTGGTCTGGTGTGTTGTGGCAGTGTCCACATCTTCCTCTGAAATGCTGGTCTGGTTTCATTCAAGCATTCACGTCTTAGATACAAGATGGTGACTTAAGCACTTGGTTTTGCTGTCTCTGTACCTGGAGAGTAATTAATGATATTAACTTTTTTTAAATTTTTTTCATTCCCCACCTCCTTTCCTACAGTCCTTGCGGAAAGTGGGTCAGGATTCTACAGTGCTGCTCATCTGTATCACCGTCTTTCTCTCCTACCTTCCTGAAGCCGGCCAGTACTCCAGCTTCTTCCTGTACCTGCGACAGGTTAGTCTCTTGCGATGAGGGAAGGCTCTGAATGCAGGAAATCCCAGCTTACAAATGTTATCTTAGTTGCATGTCCTGAAGAAGGTAGTCTTGGCCAATAGCTCAGTAAAGTTGAAACTAGAAAAAATAGTGCTTTGCTCTGGCTTTCCTAAAAAATGCAGGAGCCTGGCAACTGTTCTGTAGCCATTGCCAGGACCTTTGCTTGCCTTCTTGCTGGTGGTCTGCCTGTCCATGCCACTTTCAGGCATTCAAGGTGAGCCCAGTGGCTTAAAGCTGTTTTTTCAACCAGAGGAAAATCGTCCATTTTATTCCTGTTGCAGCACGGGGCAGTGGAAGGTACAGTTGATTAATGTTTAAGTACCTGATAAGCAATGTCAGTAAAGATTAGTGACACTGATGGAGTGGCTTTTCTTATATGGTACAAATGTCTTGCCTGAAAAGTCCCTCTTTGGTGTTTTCACAGGTCATTGGTTTTTCCTCGGAGACTGTGGCAGCCTTTATTGGGGTAGTTGGAATTCTCTCAATACTGGCTCAGGTGAGAAGCAATTTCTCTCTTGGCTCTAGCAGTCTGGTTAAAAGAACACCCAAAATTTCTGATAGTTGGGGCTGGTTAGTTGTTGGAATCCCTGTGGCCACACAGACATCAGACCCATGCACGGCTACCTGCGGTCCGTCTTTCTTATCTTTTGAATGCAGCTGTTATTTGTTGCATGAAAAACTGTGGTAAACTGTGGGGTGGCCCCGTGTCACTCTGTAAAACTCCATAGATTTTGCTCTGATTGCCATGCCACAGGGATGTGCTGGTTTCTAACAGAACGTTACAAGAGTGGAGGACTGCACGTGCAGATAGCGAGTCTCACAGCAGCACAAGTTCCCTCGTATTTCTGTCCTCTTGTCTTCCAGTGCTGTCATTTTGCTTCGCACTTACTTTGAAAGCACCTGTTTTTCTTTCCAGACAGTAGTGTTGGGAATTCTCATGCGTTCGATAGGAAATAAAAACACCATCCTGTTGGGACTGGGCTTCCAGATCCTGCAGCTTGCCTGGTATGGCTTTGGATCACAGCCGTGGTAAGAGTTTGTCTGTGTCTGTCTCCTGGCGTCAGCAGGTTTCCCCTCTGTGGTGGCTCAGTGGCTGCAGCAGGGGGAGATGCTGCCCTGCCACAGTGCTAGTCTGCGGCTGGCCCTCGGCAGCCAGTCTCCTAACGGCTGCTTCTTTCTCTCCAAGGATGATGTGGGCAGCAGGAGCTGTGGCTGCCATGTCTAGCATCACCTTCCCAGCCATCAGTGCCATGGTGTCTAGGAACGCGGACCCCGACCAACAGGGTGAGTTGCTTGGGGATTTGTTTGACGGGTGAGTTCAGCCCAGCAGACACTTGAGCTGACGCACGTTCGAATTCTCAGCATTGGTGGTGGAGGGGTGGGCAGGAACATCTGTGCCAACTGCGAAGTGTTGCTTTATTCATGGTGGTATTGACACCCTTGTCTTTGACCCTAGCTGGTGCTTTGGGAGGGAATTCTTAGATTGTGCACATGGGTGTTCAGTGTTGCCTGTCTGAGGTAGAGAGGAGACTCTGCTTAATTGTTTGCCTGCTTCATGGTTTGACCCTGAGTCCTCAGACTTGGCTGCCTTAAATTCCAGTTCAGTTGGAAATGGTTGCTTGATGTGCCCGTGCTCATTTTATTCTCCAAAGTAGCAAGCTCAGCATTACTGATTTGTAGATCCTGATACTGAGCGAGGCTAATCACCAGCTTGCCACTTCATCTGTAGAGCGCGTGTCAATTCAGAGCCGAATGTTTGATCCTGTCTTTAAATATGTAAGTGTCCTTGAATAAAATAAGTTTCTTCCGAAAGCTGGAGGCATATCTTCCTTTCCTAACTCTGTCCCCAGGTGTGGTGCAGGGGATGATCACTGGAATTCGGGGTCTGTGTAATGGCCTGGGGCCAGCGCTCTATGGCTTTGTCTTCTATCTCTTCCACGTGGAGCTGAATGAAATGGCTGAGGTGGAAACTTTGGGTAAGGCCTCCAAACCCAACATGGCCAACCCTACGGATGAGGTAACCCATTCAGCTTTATCGTTCCGTTTGCTGTGCTGCTGCTGTCCTCGCACCTGGGCATTAATCGTTCCTCTCTTTCTCCCTACAGAGCAGCATTATCCCAGGGCCTCCATTCCTGTTTGGGGCTTGTTCTGTCCTGCTGTCGCTCCTGGTGGCCTTGTTCATTCCAGAACATAACCTCGCACTGAGATCGGGCAGCCACAAGAAGCACAGTAACGGAGCCCAGACCCACACCCACAGCCCGCAGGCCGGAGGATCGGATGGCAAGGAGCCCCTGCTGGAGGACAGCAGCGTGTGAGGTTGGGAGAGAAGGACCTGGCTGTGTCTCAACTCTGGATCAAGGATCAACTGAGCCAGTGGGAGTTCAGGGAGAGGGGGTGGGGGGAAGAAGAAACAAGGTAACAGACTGTACCACTATCAGCTAATGAGAAGGGACAGGGTTTCCCTTCCAGCCAAATATACCCAGCTGGTGCAAAAATGGAATTGTATCATCTGGTGCTGAGGGGAAGGGGAGATACTGAACTGCTCCACGTGAAGGGATAGTTCTTTAAAGCAAACCTGCCCTTGTACGCAAATACTGAACTTCATGGTGTGACCTGCCAAATACTCAACTCGCCAGTGAAAAATTAAGGAGCTAGCGTTGTCTTTGTTCTAACATGAACTAACTGAGTTGCCAGCCAGAGTAAAACAAGGCGTCTGTTACGTGCCACATCCCCTCATATAATCGGTACTTGCTGCTGATCCCATCCCAGACCGGTTGGCTGACAGCGACGCGGGGACAGGCCTGACGGCTCTGTGCAGTGTGTGCTGCCTGCGCTGTGACACACCAAGGAAAACGCGTGGGCGTGTTTGAACAGAGAGTGTAGTCAACTGGGAGCAGGTCCTGGCTGCTGGAGGATCTGATGAATTTGCCCATTCTGGCCCAAGTGAAACTTAGACCAAAAAAACCCCATAATCCACTGACTTAATGTTCTGATGAAGATAAGAAAAACTAAGAAGTTGCAACTGACACAAGGGAGAATGGGCAGATGAGAGAAGGGCAACTATGTGAGTTACAAATGCTTAGATGGTCAACAGCGTTTGTGTTTCTGCTTGGTTTTCCTTTTTTTGTTACACTGATGTAATATTTGTCTGTTGCTACCTCCACAGGTAGTTGGTAGAAGGACTTTTGAGACATCTTTTTCTGGAACTGTAGTGGTTGTTTAGAAAATACAGTTCTCTGAGAGGTTGGAGAAACAACTAAACTCTGCTAAGCACTTTGATAAAGCATGGTTTCCTGAGAGAAAGGTCAAAGAAATAGCTGTTTATCTTGAGCACTTTTATAAAGCATGTTGATTTTTCCCCAGGCTCTTGCCATCTGATATTAAAACCAGATAATGACTGTAGCTTATTTTTTCTCGGTCTAATAGATCCTGATGGTGATGATTGCAATTGATTTGAACTTACCGGTTTAGATTCCGTGTAGCATTTCTGAGCCTGCTATGAAGGCTTCTGTTTTGCTGAAAAATGGAATTGCAGCCTCTGCTGCAGGGTTCAACTCTGTTTAGAAAGAGCAGCAGATACTTGAACTTGAGTGTTGTGAAAGGAGCTAAGACAAACGTATAGGGTATGGTTGGTTGTTTATAGATACATAGAGATGTGGCAGAGGGCAGGAAACAATTGTTCTGATTTGAGTTACATCAAAAGTAATGGCATTAAGAAGTCACTGGGGAAGTAAAGACCAAACTGGGAACACTTAAGAAGTTAGTTGTTAAGGGAATTGAGGATACAATGGCCAAAAATAGTCCTGTCTCAGAGTGGGGTTTGTGCAACAGCTGCTCTTCTCTGGCTAGGATCCCTTCTCTGTAGGTTTGGGACAGGTAACTTAATGAGGGAGCACTGTCGCTTGATGTCTTGGGTCTTTCTTGGCAAATGGGTAATTGTGGCTGATGCTGTGCCTGCGCAGCAGTGACTGCAAATGCCGTTTGCCTCCGGGTTTAATGGAAAACACCAACTGGACAACCCAGGAGAGCTCAGTCCCTGAGCCACGACCAGCACAAGCAGGGGAGAGCGCTGTGGGTGCCCTGCTCTGCGCTGGTAGCGCAGCTTGCACCGCTGCGGGAGCACGAGGGGACATGAGCTCCGGGGTGTGTTCAGCATCTGACCTCTTAGGTGCGCTTGTCAGCGTGAGGGCTGGTTAATGTTGACTTTGGACAGATCGAGAGCTGCAATTTCCTGTCAGTCTCTTTAATGCCTGTCGGGTATTAACAGCTTGGAACCACTGCCTGCCTGGATGGGGCTGAACTAATAATACAATGTCTGTTTACCAATTTTCTGGACCAGTTAGTTATTGGAGGTGGACATTTAGGTGAAATAATTCATAGTTTGTTTTGCATTCATCCAGCCTGGTACCCAGATCCTGTAATCAGAACTGTAAGAGTAGATTATTGTCCATGCAGAGCCGCTTCGGACGCTGAGGGTTTGCTGATGTGGACCTAATTGCAGGAGTGGAGAACAGAGATAGCAGAAAGTCTCGGTGACCTGCGGTGACTCCAGTTTTCCCAAGCTCATTGTGGTGATGCTCCAAATTCCCAAATGTTATTGGGGTGGTCTGCACCGTGCGTGCACATCAAGCGTCTTTCCTGAAGGAAATCCCGTCACTTAAACTTCCAGGCAGCAGCCTCGACTCTGTATTGCTCACAAAAATGCCTTTTTTAGACTGGAGCTTTGCCAAGTATGTCTGGTGATTCATTTATATACACTGTATTAAAATGAAATGAAGTAGGTTTGTCCCTCAAACACAAATGAAGTGAAATGAAACACCGAATCGTTACCTCGTTCACACTGAGGCACTTGGAGCTTCACGGGTAGAATATAGTGGAACGTTACGAAAAAGACAAGCGTAATTTATATGATATAAAGTATATAGAGATATATTTTTAAAAGTCCTTTCCTTTATTGAATAGTTTATTGAAACCGATGTGTTTCTAGTCCCGTTCTGTTTCGCCACTGCTGCTGCCTGCAGCGTCTCAGCCTCTCCTGCCCTTCAGACAGCAGAATTACCCAGGTGAGCTTCCCTCCTCGATCCCCCTCCGTCACGATGCGATACCTGAGGTTCCAGCGATGCCGACATGTCCCGTGAGTAGTGGACCTGGAGTGTTTTGGTCACTTTGTGAGCCCCTGAGCTCAGGGCCAGGCGATGCCGCAGGTGACTGCCGTGTCAGTGGGCTGCAGCCCCAGCTGTGTGAAAGGCTCCACCGCAGTGGAGGTTTCTTTGGCTGCTGGGGGCGTGCAATGTTGAGCAGCCCCATGGGCAGCGGGTACACTGGGCACTGTTATCAACATAAAGCTGACTTGTATCTTGGTTGTTGCTGTGCCGGTGCCGGGCCTGGCCCTGTGACATGGTGTAGCCCCAAGTCTGGGCGCCTGCAGCCCATGGACCTGCTCTGGGAATGGAGCTCCCCATGGGGCAGGGCTGCTCGCCCGCCCTAGAGGTGTCACTTGTTCCTGGCGCTGGGAGCAAGCAGGGATTCCTTTCCACGGTTTTGGAGTTCCTCTCACTGGGTTCGGTGGGGGCCTCAGCCCCAGGAAACCCCCCTCCCCATCAGCGTAGGGATGTGACCCACCCACCGTTCTGCCTTTAAGTGACAGGGGAGGACTTGGGCCAAGCGGTGATGGAGCTGAAATTACTGGACCTGAATGAAGAATGTCTCATTCTGAAGGACTGGTAATTCTGCAGCATCCCACATGGAGACTGGAAAATCTGTATGGAGCATTCAGCTAGTTTTGCCAATTTTTGTTACTTTATATGAAAATGCAACTTTTTTAAAAGAGCCTTTTCTTAAAATCCCCTTGATCTGCTGTGTAGTGCCTGAGCCTGGCTGTTTAACTTCATTATTCCCAGAATTTGCCTGCAGTGACATAATTCAGGTCAGTAACAGCAATGCCCCAAACACAAGGCAAAAAATGGCTTAACTGTCCCTTCTGCAGTTCCAATAGCAGCAGTTCCAGTGAGTTTAAAGTGATCTCATTGCATTAAAAAAACCCCTGCATTAAACCATTGCTTTCTCTTTTGCCATTACTTTTGCAAAATAGGAACTTTTTACTTCACTGGTTTCTATTCTTTTCTCTGCACTTGAATGGCTGGTAACATTTTTTATCTTTAAAACATGGGCGCGTGGGAAGCCCACATTCACTGCAGAACGGCGGTACCTCTGCTCTCTCGAAGTTTACTATTGAGTGCATTTCTGTATCTTTTTTTTAAGCTAACAATGAAATGTATTTATTTCAGTTCCAGTTGTGTTTAGAACTGGCTAATCTCTCCCTCTGTTGAATTATTTATTAAACTGCTGCTTTCCTGTTGTGTTGAAGTTCTCTGTCCTAGTCCTTCTCCCCCGCCTGCGTTACAAGACAGCTTCCCAAGCCCGCCCCGTGCTTCTGCCAGCACTGTTACCAACCCTTGTGAGTTGTGCTGAAGAGACTGTAACATGAGACTACACATCACGCCTTGTAAATCCACCTCCTGGATCAAATGCACGCAAGTTGTCCAGTTATTTCTACCAATTCCTTAAAACTAATGTATTCTAGAGCAAAAAGTGTTAGGAACCAATTCACATTCACCCTTGATCCTAAAGCGGCAATCCGGGTTTCCACTGGGGTATTAAAATAGTAGAACCTCAACAGCTCCAACTTCTCCGGTGCTTTGGCATGAGCTGTTTTGAGCCCTGACCCTGCTGCTCGTCGTAGTGCATGGGGGCTGAGTGCTTGTGCAAGAGGAAGCGGGTTTTCGGCAGTTTGTGCAGGGCAACAATTACAATATCAGGTCAAGTAGGGAGCAGTGAAAGGCTCTGGAGGAGTGAGGGGTCTTCTGCGTGTAGCGGGGCAGTGCTGGCAGGGTCTTGTCTGCCCCCATCCCCACCCCACGGCAGTGCAGCACATCCCCGGCTCTCATGAGCCCCACTGGAGCCTTCTCCTGGTGTTGGTCTCAGCATCCCAGAGTCTATTGTCTTAATTTCCAGCCAGGCTTGATTTAGATCTTATCTTACTCACTTAAGCACTTCTTTTGGTATTTGAAGACGGTACTAAATGAACAATATAATCACAAGAAGTATAAACACATCCAAGTCAGCTCTTGGATGGGATCTGGTGTTTGATGGCCGATATCCTGTAATGAGCTGGAAACACAAGCAGTCTATTATATAATGTATTGCCTTTTGTAATTATTTCCTCTGGACTTCAGCTTAGTTTTATTTTTTTCGTCTTTGGCTGAGAAAGAACCCTCAGCTTGTCTCAGTTTGCATCACTGGAGGAAAAAGGGAAGGTATTTCAATACAGTATGTTGTTGGCCATCCTCTCTTCCATGCAGTTGGTCATTCGGGCGATGTGCACAGCCTGGCATTGCTGTGATGGGGACGCTGCAGCCATGCTGCCCCACCAGGGGCAGAGCTGGTCTGCGGGACGAGCTGCCCCAGAGTGGGATTCCTGTATTTTGCACCATGCAGAAAGCCTTCATCTTGTTCCAGCTGCCCTCATTAACACCTACTGCTGCCCTGTCATTTCTGATACCGGTGTTTGCTAGTGCCGGTGATGACAGCCTGGGGCTACACCCTGGCCCGAGGGGCTCCGGCATTGCCACCCGCAGCATGGGGGTATCCGTGCTGGGGGCCAGCGCTCTCCCGCTGCTGTTTGTCTCTTCCTGCTGAACTCTTTTGTTTCCTGCCTGTGGGCTGAGCGTTGCCCCGCGAGAGCCCCTGCTTCTGCCCCTCAGGAGGAAGCACGCTTGGCTTCCAGGAAAGATGTTCGGGCTTGTTTCTTGAAAACGATTGTTCCCCTCGCTCTGACCTGAAAGCTTTCCTGTTGAGTGGAAAACTGTCCCAGTGCCTAAGCTTGCTCTTTCCGCCTTGTGTCTGCAACCTATTGATCTTTCTTTGCTGTGTTGGGGGCAGAGGGAGCTGCCTGTGTGCACCTCCGGGATGGGGGAAAGATCCTCTGAGGCCATTAAAGAGACCCCGAGCAGGCACTGGAGCAGGAACTGTGGTGGGTCTCTGCATGGGGGGTGAGGGGCAGCTCAGGGCCAAACCTGCGAGAGCTGCCGTGGAGGCCCGCCGCCACGCTGCACTGAGCTTGGACGGGTCCCCTGATCTCTACCTGGCTTGATAACCTCACTGTTAGAGCTGACCCTCATGGAGTGGGAGGTTTATCAGGTTTCCAAAACTCTGATTTCCAGTGCAATTTGTGTTGCCTGTCCGCCTGCATGGCGAAGGCCAGGGCAGCTCCCGGGCGCTCGTGGTGTCAAGTGCTCTGCAAGCTCCGAACCAGAGGAAGTGCATCATGAGGCACTGGACTTTCTGGTAGCTATTAATCTCCTGATGAAGGGTCCGGGAAAGCTTCGTTTTAAAAGAAAGGACTGTTCCGTAAGTACTCAACTCTGGTTCAGATGATGATTTATGCGGTTTTTCTTTTCTCACCTGAAGCATCATTTTGAGGGGCATCCAGGGACTTGGGGTGCAATGCTGAGAGCTGGTGGAGAGCCACCTCTCAGGGGAATGCCAGAGTCCGGTCCCTGGTGGCCACAGCTGCTTTGTCCCCGGCTCATGGGCAGAGGCTGCGCAGCTCCACAGACCCCGGCACGAGGCATGCACCTGGCAGCTGGGGCAGCGCGCGGGCACTGAAGGGCTGATTCCCCCAGAACCTGTTGGTGTTGGTCTGTCGTTGCAGGAGCCCCAGCTGCAAGCTGCACCAGACCCTGGCCAAGGGTGGCTTCCAGGGCTTGGATAACTTATTTTTTTAACTGTGTTTTGCCACTCCTGCCCCAAAATCCTGTAGCAGTGAGAGTGGTCTGTGAGGACAGTGTTTCCCTTCTTTAAACTCCCACTTGGTGACATTACAAAGCAGTCCTTCCCCTATTGAAGTGACTCATTGCCTGGTGCTTACCATGTCTGCAAACCACTGTGGGTGTGCAGCCTATCAGCCCTGAGCATTCCCTCCCGGGGCTCACCCGAGGTCTTCGCTCGCCCATCACCCACGAAGGGACTGGTGAGGCCTCGTGCACCGAGTGGGCACCGTGGACCTGGGCTGTGGGAGCAGGAGGGGGAGGTAAAGCCCCAGCACCTCGTGCGTGTCCTCGGGCGTCCTGGGCTTGCTGCTGGGAAGAGCCCAGCCGGTGTGAAGAGAGCCCAGACCACAGCTTGTCCCACGCCAGGGCTGGGCTGGGGGCTCCGGTGGCTGCTGGAAACTCCGGGAAGTGGCTCTGTTAACACAGGATGGAAGGAACAAAGACCCCAGAGCCATTAATCACCCGGCTTCGGGTGAATGTGCATATTTGATGGCGGCTGTTTACAGAGCACTTCCCTTGCTCAGAGGCCTCTTGGACTACCAGAGGATTAATTACCCGGCCTCCCGAAAGGATGCACGACGCTGCCTCTCCGGAGTGTTCCTGGATGGGAAATGGCTGGGTCCTGCGCCGACTTCCCACCTTCTGCAACAGGAGGTGCAGGGCTGGGCACGTCCCCTCCCTCGGCCCTTCGGCACCTTCCCTGGCCTTGGCCACAGCCCGGCGGGACGGGATGGGGCCAGAACCTGTCCCGTCTCTTCCCGGGGACCCAGGTAGGAGTGAGGAAGTGATGCCAGACCAGCCAAGAGGCAGAGGACAGGCGCTGAGGCTGTGCCAGGGCCTTGGGGCTAGAAAACGTGGAGTAATCAGCATCTTTCACATGGTAACACTTTCTCCATCTATACCATAAAACTGACCCTCCCAGGAATGCCTACTTTTATCCCCAAAAGCACCCTGTCCTGGGAATAAATGCTCTTTGCAGCCATGCTGATCAGCACCCAAGCCTGTGGCTGGACACCTCCTCCCTCTGCCCTGGGGATGCACTGTTCCGAACCCCATGTTTCAGGAGTCAGGGCTCAGGGACGGGTTCTTCCCGTGTGCCTTCGTGCCACTGCCCAGGCTGCAACAGGGGCTGCCCGCTCCTGAGGCTGTGTTCCTGCAGAGGTCCCGGTGGGACGAGCCCTGGGCAACAGCCGCAGCCATGGGCTCCCCTCCCTCTGCCCCGCAAGCTGGCCGCAGGCAGCCGTGCCTAATGGTGATATTAAACACGGGCCCTGGCCCTGCTTTTGGGGCAGGGGGTCCGAGTCAGCCCCTCCCAAAGAGAGATATCCCCAGACAGTCCAATGAGGGTTCGTTTCAGCTGTGGGTGCTTGAGGTATCAAAAGGGCTGGTTTGCTGGGGGCTCCAGGGGGAACAGCAGACCCCAGTGAGAACCAGGGAAGGGACGGGATCTCGCTGCATCTTGCGGTGCAGATGCCCGCGCAAGGCTGCCCGGGGCAGCTGATGGGGGACCCTGCAGCCACACCACGACCCTTTGGGCCAACGGCTCTCCCGGGTTTGGGGCTGCCAGCATGGCCCTCGGCTACAGAGCTGGGTGTTGTGCAAGAGCTGAGCTTGGAAGAAAATCAGAAACCTCCCTCTGGAAATACCCCTTGGGATGGAAAGTCACAGAGGCCCCGGGGCTGATGCTCACGGGGGCGGTTCCTGCAGAGCTTAAGAAGGGCTGAGGACGGGGCTGGCAGCCAGAAGGAGACAGCCCCCGCCGGCGGCGTTCACTCCCTGGAAGGAGGGAAGGAAGGAAAACCAGCCCTTGCTGCTGCCCTGCCCCGCTGCTGGCTCTACAGGCAATGGAGCCGGCTCCTCTCCTCCTCCTCCTCGGCTTGCTGTGGGGCTGCAGTGGTGAGTGCTATGGTGACCGCGACCCTTCCCGGTCCCTTAACCCGCCGTGCTGTCCATTGCTCTCTTTGCTTTGCCGCATGGCACCATGGGCCAACATTGCCCCAGGGTCTCACTGCTGTTGAGCACTGGTGGATGCCATGTCCCGCATGCATCGCTGGTACAGCACTCCTCATCCCGGCACTCAGAGCCATGGAGCATGCCGACATGCAAGCAACAGCATGCACCTGGCTGGGGTCTGCTGTCCCACAGACAGAAGAGCAGCAGTGCTGGTGAAGGATGGGGACTGGGGGGAAGGGGCATTTGGGGTCATTTCTCAAAAAAATGGCTGGAAAATCTCAGTGATAAACAGAGACGGATCCAGCAGCAATGCCTGCAATGGGCAGACCCGGGCCAGCAATTGTCGCAGGCATGTTGGCTCCACGGCGCTCCAGATGCCTGGTGTCGGCAAGCGGCTGTCCTGGGACAGCATCACTGCAGGGGAAGCCTTTGCCATCCCTAACGAGCGGTCGCTAATGAGCAGTGCCGCCCCCCATGGTGATAGGGATAGAGCTGCTGCGGTGCCTGACCATGACTGTCTGTGTCCCAGCAAAGGGGGGAACCGGCACCCCATTTGCCTTGTAAACATCTAGGTTCTGGTGACTGTCCCCTTCCCTAAACCCCATGTTTTCCTCCTTCCTCTGCCCAGGGCAACCTGCTGACAAGCTGGTGGTGATGCCGCAGCAGCCGGTTGTGCGGTATGGGGCCTCAGTGCAGCTGAACTGCTCCCTGGCCTGTGCCGGGGGCACGGTGCAGTGGAAGGGGCTGGACACCAACCTGGGGACCATCACCTCCTTCCCCACCCACAGCATCCTGCACGTCAGCAGCGCTGTGGTCGCCACAGGAGGCACCAAGATCTGCCAGGGCACCTGCCACAGGCAGCGCTATCAGCATGCTGTCGACCTGAAGGTCTATGGTAAACATCCCCCAGCCCGTTCCTCGCCACCTCCCTGGCAAAGTCCTGCATCCCCCAAGGCAGCCGCTCCCTCCTGGGCAGCAGTGCCAAAAATCACTGCTTGACTCTGCAATTCTCTTCTCAGCCCTCCCAGACACGCTACAGCTGGAGGCAGAGCCCCATGCTCTGAAGCCGGGGCAGCCCACCAGCCTGCGCTGCTCAGCCCGGCGGGTTTACCCGCCTGTGGGGCTGGTGTTCACCTGGTACCAGGGGGACCAGGCACTGGAGAAGACAGACTTTGATGTCACGGAGACTGATGAGGAGCTGTTCGACATCGTGTCCACGCTGCCAGTGCCTGGGAAGGACGTGGGAGAAGGGGTGGTGTTCAGGTGCGAGGTGACGCTGAGCATTGGGCAGGAGACATTCACCCGGGTGGCATCTGTGGCAGCGAGCGCTGGGGGTGAGTGCCCGGTGGGAGCTGGGGACCTGAGTACACATGCTGCCCTGTCTGCTGGAGCTGATCCCCATTGCCCTCCACTGCTTGAAATAGCTTTGCTGGAATGGGAGGAACCCCCATTTCTGCACTGCTCTGCCAGTCTCCTGTCCCCGTCCCTGCTGCTGCGCTGGCAGTGCTGGTTTGTTCCTGCTTTGCTGCCTCCCCCTGTCCAGGGCTGGCGTGTTCGTGGGGTGGCAGAGGATGGGGCTGTTGGGTGGCATGAGCAGAGAGGGCTGTCACTCATGGGGATAACATGTGCCAGAGAGGCCCTATCCTGGATCCGAGCTGCAGCAAGGCCACCTGTGACCTGCTGTGTTTGCAGCTGTGACGGAGCAGCCAGTGACCACAGCCACCTCCACAGGGAGCCCCTGGACATTGGTGGCTACAACGGGGAGCCCCAGCACTGCCAGGCCCGTGACCACCACAGCGCTGCCCCCAGAGCCAAGTGTCCCCACACATGATCCCACCACAGCCCTGACCACCACACCGCAGTGGCCCGATGCTGAGACCACGCTGGAGCTGGCTGCTGCCACCAAACCCCCCTCCACAGAGCACCCTACTCCTCGGGACCTCATCACAGGCAGTCCCACGGCACATCTAGTTACCACCATGCTCCCTGGCTCCAGCACCATGAGACCCCCAGCTGAGGCACAGGGGACGGCTGTGGACAGCATCAGCAGGGGCTCTCCCCCAGCAGAGAATGGGACAGGGCTGTCCGTGGGGACAGTGCCTGCCTGCAGCCTGCAGATTTGGTCACTGCCTCCCAACGGAACACGGGGCAAGGCCCTACGCATCGAGTGCCATGCACGGTGCACCAGGAATGCCACTGTCCGCTGGGTGCGGACCCCCGTGGCCCTCTCGCAGTACCAGGAGGAGGCGGCGGGCAGCAGCTCCACGCTGCGGCTGGACCATGCTGGGCCCCAGCACCAGGGCCACTACCAGTGCACCCTGCTCGGCCACAGCTCCCAGGTGGTCAGTCTGCAGCTGACGGTCTCAAATGGTGAGTGGTGGTCTGCAGCCCGCTCTCTCTTGGGCTTGGGCTGCAGCAAGTTGTGTCAGTGCCACATTTGGTGTTGGGGGATGTTATGGTCACCCCTCGGTATTTGCTGGCATGGGCAGAGTCTGCTTGCAATCATACATCCTTCTTGTGTCTTTGCAGATACGGTCAGTACAGGCCCTGCCATTGCTGTGGGAACAACGTTCTCGCTGTTGGGACTGATCGTGACCGGCGTCGTGTCTCATCGCCTGTGGAAACGATTCAGATCTCAGTATGAGCTGCCCTAGGAGCGAGAGCTGCCTACAGATGCACACAGCCCTCTGGACCTCCCTGCTGTCGCCCTTTCCACTGCTGGCCTCGCTCGGCCCTGGGGACAACGAGCAGCCAATGGATCCCGGCTGCCCCACCGCAGCAGGGACCAGTGGAGCTGGTGGAGCGTGGGATGCTGCTGTGAGACTCAGGACAAGAGCAGCCCTTGTCCCAGGACAAGTGCTCTGGGACCCAGAGGCCTCCGAGCTGCCGCTGCTTTTGAAAGCTTCATCTATGCCTGAGGCTGCTGCTGCCCGGGATGCTGAGGGGCTTGTGAGGGGCAAAGCTGCACTGTCCTGGGAACTGCTGCGCTCCCAGACCCCAGGCCTGCTCAGAGGAGCTCTGGCACGAGTCCTGCGGGAGAGGAGAGCCTCGGGGCTGCCTGCGGGACGCCATGGGAGGGGAAGGCTGGAAGGGAGACGAGCAGAGACGTCCGCAGTGACAGGGGGATGGGGACAGTCCTGGGGCTGCATCACGTTGGGCTGGTGCTGGGGGGGGTCCGGCAGTGGGGGCTCCTGGCACACACACAGTTGGGTGGGACAGTGGCGGCCGATCGTCTGTCACGACAGAGGGGTCAAAATCAGCCCGTGTGTACATACCCTGGGCACAGGCGGAGGAGAGCGGGGCCTCAGCCTGCGGCCCAGGGTGCTCCAATAAAGGGGTGTTTCTGTTGGAACCCTGCAAAAGTGTCATTTTGGCGGGGCTGGGGTGGCCCTGCGGCCCCTCACGGGCCCTGCACCCCCTCACCGGCGCTCCGGGAGGCCCCGGGCCCGGCGTAGGTCACCGGGCAGCGTCCGCAGCGACGGCCGCGCGCGCGGTTGCTAAGGGCGGGGCACCTGCCCGGAGTAGCCATGGCGGCCGGGGCGCCCCACCGCCTTCCAGCGGCCAGGGCGGCTCCTTTGCCCACACTCAAGATGTCGGCCCGCGGCCTCGCCCAATGGTGGCGCCTCAGGGAGCGGTGCTCGCCCGCCTTCCCGCTTGGCTGCCAGTCTGCAAGATGGCGACGCGGACACTTCCTGCGCCGGCGGAACGGCGGTCCAAGATGGCCGGAACCCGCCTTCGCCGCCCGCAGCCAAGATGGCGGCGTACGAGAAGCGGCGGGCCGCCGCTGCTCCGGCTCCTTCCTCGGCGGCGGGCAGCGGGCTGGCGGAGCAGGCCCGGGCGGCGACCGGCGAGCTGGGGAGCGAGGCGGAGTTCCTGCTGCGGGCCGGCGTCACCGCCATGGTGCGGGAGGCGCTGCTGAAGGTGCTGGAGGCGCGGCCCGAGGAGCCCGTCTCCTTCCTGGCCGACTACTTCGAGCGGCTGGTGCTGGGCAGCCCCGCCGCGGCGGGCGAGGCCGCCGCCGAGCTCCCGGGGCCGCCGCAGCGCCTGGCCCGGGCGCTGTGGTACGTGCGCCTGGCTCACCACTCCCACAGGTGCGGGCGGCGGCGGCGAGGGGCGGCGGACTACAGCTCTCGGCGTGCCCTGCGGCGGCGGCCGCTTCCCTGCGGCGGACGGCGGCGCCCGGAGCACGCCGGGAGCTGTAGTGCGGGGCGGGGCGGGCGGAGGGAGGTGAGGCCGCCTGTCTGTCTCTGTGCCGTGTCGCGACAGGACGGCCTTCGACAGCAACGCCGGCGCGGCCTACGAGGTGCTGGGCGCCGGCAGCCGGCGGCGGAAGGCGGGCGTGGACGGGCGGCTGTACAGCGAGCTGCTGCGGCGCATCTGCCAGCACGGGGGAGCGCCGGCGGAGGCGGCGGCGGCGCTGCTGGGGCGGGTCCGGTGCCGCGACCATGAGGCCGTGCCGTTCGACGTATTCCGCTACGGCGTGCTCACCTGCTTCGTGCTGCTGGAGTTCGCCGCCAAGGCGGATGCACTCTTTGGCGTCCTGGACAGTGGCTCTGGCGCTGCCGACGGGCGGGTGTGCCAGGCTGTGCTGCGTGCGCTGGAGGACGCGCTGGGCATCGGCCACGTCACTCTGCCCGGCCGCTACCTGGAGGCGGGCTCCAGGCTGGGGCCAGATGGCCTGGCCCTGGCCATGGACCGGGCGCTGCAGGAGAGAAAGCTTGGCACCGCCATGAGCCGGGAGGAGTTTCTGAAGAAAGCCACTGCCTTGTTTGTTGCAAAAGTGAAGCCCGTTGAGTAGCGCCCAGGTGAGAGCAATGCGGACTGTGCCCGCTCTGGCCTCGGCAGCTGCTCCACGTGGGGCCAGTTACACGAATGGGCTCCGGTTCCTGTCGCTGAGCTGGACGCAGGCACAGGGGCTGCCAGGCGCTGCCTGACAAGATTCCCTGTTTCCACGCTCCCTCCCTGGTTCGAGCCGACAGGTGCCCAGCCCCCTCTGGTGCTGGATCTGTCCCTCTCTGCTGTGCTGCTCCCAGCCACAGCTCCTCTGATCTGTCTGCCATTCGTAAATCTTTTTTAGGTGTTAACTGGGGACTTGCAAGGTGGCCTGTAAGCTGTAGGGCAGTGTTAGTCATTAAAAATGAGGTAGAATGGAGTAAATGTGGGGCTGGACCTCCAGATACCCTGCAGTTTTGTCCTAGCCCTGGCAATGTTGTGTCTTGCAGCTTCAGCAGGGAACTTTGTTTCTGCTTTTGCGTTTGTTTCACACCTACATGTGAAGCGGGGAGTAATGTTTACCTACCCCCGGCTGTGAGGATTCACAGGTAAATATGGGGTTGATCTGAAGTGTGAGATAAAGTGTTAATTCTATTCAGCAAAATGTTTTAAACACACAGCAGATGAGAAGCAGCCAACTGGGAAGCAAACCTTGCCGGGAAGGGCTGCGAGCCAGAGGGGGTTCTGCCTCTGCTGGTGGCTGAGCTGTGAGGCGATGAGCTGTCCCTGTTGCCCCTCGCTCGGTGTTTACCCAACCGCCTCTGGCTGCTGTGGTCTGGACTCTGAAGATCAAAGCTCATACCTGAGCAATGACTTCTCAAGCAAAGCTGCAGTGTGCTACAGATTCGATAATGATTTGGGACATGGAGCACCAGGTCAAGATGAGACAAACCCCCTTCCCTGAGGTCATAGTTTGCTTTTGAATGGAGATGCGTGTTGAACCATGTGTTATTTATTTGAACTTGTCTGTTAATTATTTATACTGTGCAATTACTGGTTTTCTGTAAGACATTAAAGCTTTTTATTATTTTTTTGTGGCCACTTTCTTTACTGCCTGGCAGCACTTAATGCCAGGATGAACCGCGGCAGCTCTCAGATCCTTGAGCCAGTTTCTCTCTTCAGGGGTTGGTGTCGGCAGCCTGCCCGGCTGAAGGTATGGGAGTGCAAAGCACTTGTAGTTACTATGAAAAAAAAAAAAAAAAAAAAAAAAAAAAAAGCAGCTGGGAGATGCCTTTCATGCTCTGGGATGTTTGTTTTGTTTTGCTGAGTGGATGTTTTAATCCCTGCAGGCAGGAGGGGCGCTACTGGAGCTGGTCCAGGCGAAGCTGGAGGCCGCGGCTCGTAAACAAAGTGCAGGTGACGGGATGTGACACGACAGGAGGTGGGAACCTGTGACGCTGGAGAGCTCTCCCCTGCTGGGGCCGTGCCAGGAGCAGCCTCATTCGCTGCCTTAAAAAATTCCGTAAGGTGTTACGTGAGTGTAGTAATTGGGCTGAGTGCTTCCTCCTGCCTGATGGTACAACCACCTGGGGAGGTGTAAACTACTAAACGCTGACCTGAAGCAGCACGTCTGCCTCGCGAGCAACAGGGCCATCATCGGGGTGGGAATGCGGTGTCGGTCAGGGCGGCCTGGGGCGCCTCCCGGGGCAGCGAGGCCTGAGCTGCGGCCTGCGCTCGGCCCGAAGGGCAGCGGCCGATCGCTGAGGCGACCCCTGCGCCTACGATGGGTGTGCTCGGCGGGAAAGCGGGCTGCGCTGGGGCGGGAGGCCAGGAGCAGCGAGACACGCCGTTAAACCGGGCCCGGAACAGTACCGCCACCATCGCGGCTCGAAGCACCGGACAACAGCCGCGCCGCGGAGGCTGCCGGGAAGGAGCCCCGCCCCCGCAGGCCGGCGGTGCGCTCTGATAGGTCGACAGCGCAGGGGGAAGGAGGCCGCTCTCTGCCCCGCCCCTCCGCGGCCAGCAGTGCGCTCTGATAGGACAGCGGAGCTCATATAGGAGGAGCCTGCGCCGGCCCCGCCCCGCGCGGGCGGACTACAGCTCCCGCCGTGCCCCGCGCGGCTGCGTTCGCAGCGGCCGCAGAGCAGCAGGACCCGTCCCCGCCGTCCCTCTCCCCGCAGCGGCCGGCGCGCCTACGCCAGTCCCCGGCTTCGCTCACGGCCTACCCCAGCTGCTCGGATGGCGCGGCCTCTCGTGCCCAGCTCGCAGAAGGCGCTGCTGCTGGAGCTGAAAGGGCTGCAGGAGGAGCCCGTGGAAGGGTTCCGGGTCAACCTGGTGGACGAGGGGGACCTCTACAACTGGGAGGTGGCCATCTTCGGCCCCCCGAACACCTACTATGAGGGCGGGTACTTCAAGGTGAGGGGCTGGGGGCAGCAGGGGGGCGTGTGGTGTCGGGAGGACCGAGGTCTCGGGAGACGAAGCTTTGGTGGCGCGGGGGGGGGTTGGTGTGTGGGTAGGGCGACCTGGGGGGCGGAGGTATGGGGTGGGAGATGGGCCTTAGAAGGAGCAAAGGCTGAGTGGGTGGTGTTGGGGGACGTGCAGGGGGGAGGATGCCTTGGGAAGGGATTTTTGAAGGGGGACAGACCGTGGGAGAGCTGGGAGGCTCTGGGAAGTGTCTGTGGCGTGAGAGGGAGAGGGTCTTAAGCATCCAGTTGAGGTAGGTACTGGGGCAGCATGACAGCGGTGCTCCTGGACTTGAGGGGGTGCTGAGGGCCAGGGAGACCCGTGTCTGTGGCTTGACACTGGGGGGGTATTGGGGTTTGGGAGCTGGGGGGGCCCTGGAGTGCCTGACAAGGGGAGCCGGGGTGGGGAAGGGAGCCTGCGTGCAGGTGGCAGGCAAGGATTCCCTTCCCTGGAAGGGGGATTTGGCTCTGTCTCCGAGGGCTTTTCCTCCTTCCGGCCCCCTCCATCCCCTGTTCTGTGGGTGCGGAAGAACGAGCTCAGGGTTGCTGGTGTTCCCTCTCCTGGAGGGGATCGGTGGCATCGCCACCAAACCAGATGAAGGAGACAAAGGACTCTCCGTGCAGGCACAGACAGCTTAGGCTGAGCGAGCAGCAGCTTGAGCTGGGTGGGGAGTGGGTGTAGTGGGTTTGTTTGGGGTTTGAGCAGGGGAGAAGGTGTGTGTGGCCTGACTGCGCAGTCCCTATCGGGAGGACGTGTATGTGCCTCTTCCCAGGTGTTGTGCAACCTGTGTAGCTGTTTTCTTCCTCTTTCTCTTCCTCCCTCCTCCACTACGGGCTCTTCTGTGTTCATCCTGTTGCTGACAGGGTGGGGATGTGCCTGGAGTGAGTCAGCCCTAGGGTCAGCTGTGAAGCTGGGAGGTTTGTTTTTCCTGTAGAGCGGTGGCAGGCGAGTCTGACACTTCAGAGTCGGGTTTTATCTCTTCACTGAAATCAAGTCTTTTTCTGTAGCCTCTTTTGGCCCTCAGCATGAGGCTCTTTGAGCTCACCCTTTCAGCAGCTCATACCTCTGTTTTATGCTTGAGAGCTTCCAGAGTCAGCGCTGTTCGGTGGCAGTAGATGAGACTTTCTGCATAAGAGGAGAGTGAAGGGGCCGAGTCCTCTCCCAGATCATGGTAGCATCAGCCTGTTTCTGTACGGCAAAGCAGGGTTGCTTTCTGAGCCCCCTTTGGGATTGCTTTGCCTCTGGCCGGTTTTGTTCTGATACCCTCTGGTACAACAAAGGGGATTATTCTGCCAAGTTCAGCTGTTTGGCCAGAGCCCAGCACAGGGCTGAGTGTTGCTCTGTGTGTGTGTGCTGCTCTGGGCTGCCCGAAGCTCCACGTACACACAAAACATGTCCAGCCCCAGCCATCACCTTGCTTTTTCTTCTTTCCTCGCCTTGTCCTGTGCCACAGAGCACAGAGTGGTCAGACAAAGGGCCAGCCTGGAAGGCAAGATGGCAACGTGTGTAGGGACGGCCCCGCTGTGGTCGGGGGCTCCTTGAACTCGCCATCAGATCAACTTGTGTGGGGATGGATCCTGGCAGGGTGGGAAGGGTTCGGAGAGTAGAGGCCTTGGAACCCAGGATGGAGTCGGGGTTGGGTGGCGGGGAGGAGGACAGATGTCTCTCTGCTTTCTATGCTAATCTTTTAACGGCCATGAGCTGACAACTGGGTTTGGCAGCATTGCCTATTGTCAAGGCTGTAATTCCAGAAGCATCTGAGGCCTTGTTTGCAGTTACCCTCCTGAATGAGGCCTGTGCTGGGTTCATGGGGCTCGTTCCGCGGGCGCAGAGTGATGCTGGGTCACTGCCAGGCAGAATTGGGGTGGTTGGCACTGTTGCTTCACAGATCCGACATCTAAATTCTTGTGTGCACAAACCAAGGGGGCAAAAATGTTCAGGGTTTTGTTGTGTGTTTTAAATCTTCACCATTTTGTTTGTTTGTTTGCTTTTGGGGGAGCAGCGGCTGAATCTCGATCTGGATGTTTGCTTCCAGAGCCCGGAAACGCCCAAAAGCTGAAACAGTCACCTCAGGTCGTGCAGCGATGCAGGGAGAAGTGGCCCCCATCCTCATGGGATGCCCGGTGCCGGTGGGCTGGGGCAGCCACTGTCTGGGAGGATGAGGATGTTGCTGTATGTCTCTATACCAACTCAGGCTTCACCTTCTCACTCAGAGGCCGGCACAAGGCCTGTCTTTTTGGCTTGCCTTAACCCCTTGTTTTTTGTGGGCGTTCCCTGCAGGAGAAGCCAGCGGTGGGCCGGTTGTCTCTGCTGGCGCTGGAGCCTGCGGTGTGATCTTCATGTGCTTTTATTTTTAGCACCTGAGCTACGCGCTGCGGCCGGTTTTGACTTGGTCTCTTTTTTCAGTAGTGACGGGCTATTTTTAGAGATTCAGTGTGTTAATCGGAGCACTCAGCACCTGATGCTTCCTCCCCTGTAAACAACCTTTCCTCCAGCGGTGCGGCCATTGCCTGTCCCTGACAGCAGGACAGGGGATGATCCCAGACTCGCAGTCTGGCTCCAAGTGCCGCTCGGTTTATTCAGGTGTGTGGCTCGAGCTGGGGCCCCCAGCCCCATCTGCCACCTTGCAGCCACCAGGCCCTTGCTCTGGCACTGTTTGCCGTCCAGGAGCAGGCTGCCCTCGGTGTCATCACCCTGTGCCGTGGGTCCTGGTGTGGGAGGGAGTGGTGAGCGTGCAAGGTGTGTGCCGGGCTGGCACTGCCAGCTCCCGCTGCCTCCCTCCGTGCTGGAGAGCACTGTGTTAGTGTGGGTGGGCCCTGGTGGAGAAGAGGTTATGGGGCAGGATGGAGGTGAAGGCACTGCTGCTGCTCGCAGGTCCATCCGCTCACCTTCCTCTGTGCAGTGGCAGGGCAGCCACACTGCCGGTGTCCTGCCTGCAGAGCTGGCAGGCGCAGAGGCTCTGTCTCTGTGGGGAGCATAGCTGGACTTGGCAGAGGTTCCGTTCTCCTGGTGGTGTCAGGAGATCTGTGGTTTCCTTCCCTTCCTTCTCACAAGCTGATGCTCACTTCTCCTCATTGTTTCTTTGCAGGCTCGTCTCCGGTTTCCCATCGACTACCCCTATTCTCCTCCTGCCTTTAGGTTCTTAACAAAAATGTGGCACCCCAACATCTACGAGGTAGGTCGCCTGGGACAGCATGGGGTGTCTTGGACAGGCAGGGGAGCACGTGTCTGTCTACTGCAACTGTACTGGATGAAAATGCCAGCCTTTGTCACAAGCACGGCATTGGAAACTCAGTGTCTTTGGTGTGTGGTGCCTGGCACTGGAAATGCAACCAACGAGCTTATGACAGCCTGTGTCCAGTCCTGGAGTGTGTTCCAGGTCAGCCAGGCTTTCCAGGCTTGAAGGCTCCCATGCTTGGCTAGCAGGGACATGGTGTTTAAGGCAAGGGTGGATGCGGAGCGGGTGATGTGCATGGCCCCAGGGTTGCGTGCTTGCGGTGGATTGCTGCCTGGGGGTGCGCAGGGTTGGGCTGTGTCAGGTGGGCACCGGGAGTGCTGTGCTGGTGACACGGCAGCCTCGTCTGTTCTGTGCTGGCAAGCGCAGGGTGCTTATTCCAGGCCTAAGGCTGCAGAGAGCGTAGCAGGGACCTTCCTAGGGACTGAAAGAACAGGCTTGGGTTGCCTCACCTGGCTTAAGCCAAAGTGAAGAGCGAACAGTACTGGAACAGAGAACTGAGCTGCTTCTACAGGGTGCTTGGGGCAGCAGCTCCTAAGGATCCTGTCTCACTTGTGCTTTCAGACCGGCGATGTCTGCATCTCCATCCTCCACCCGCCGGTGGATGACCCGCAGAGCGGGGAGCTGCCGTCTGAGCGGTGGAACCCCACCCAGAACGTGCGGTAAGGGCTGTGCGGGGAGTGAGCTGCGGGCATGGAGCTCATCCGAGGGCAGGGGTGGGAAAGCAGGGAGATGGGGATTGCGTTCTGCTCCCAAAGCCTGTGGCAGATCCCCAGAGGTTGTTGAAAGGCACTTGGGCTGTGTGCTTTGCTGAAGAAGAGCTAGAACTTGCGTGGGAACGTGCGTGAGCCTGACAGCCCGTGCACTGCTGTCTCCTGCCTGACCTGCTCAGCTTTGCTGAGATACACCCTTGCTGGTGACCAACACCAGGCTCCTCTCCTGACCCACGGGACACAGCAGCGCTGTGACACTGGGGCATGGGCAGCTGCTAACCTGTCTCGGCTCTTACCTGCTTGTGTTTGTTGATTGCCAGGACTATTCTCCTGAGCGTGATCTCACTGCTGAATGAACCCAACACATTTTCTCCAGCCAACGTGGATGCCTCTGTGATGTACCGCAAGTGGAAGGAGAGCAAAGGGAAGGACCGGGAGTACACAGACATTATCAGGTGTGTGCTGAGCTGAGCCCGGGCCCAGCAGTGCTGTGGCACTCGGGAAGACTTGATAAGCTGTGACACAGAGGATGGCAGGATGTCGAGGGCAGATCCTGCCCTGTCAAGTCCCATCTGCAAGCTGGTAGGAGGGATGGATTCTGGCTCTGAGTGTGGCTTTTGGGCGAAGCTTGGCTGGGCTATGTGCCCAGCTTTCCTCTCAGCCTAAGCCCTTGCCCTTTTTGGCTTCCAAGCTGAGGATCTGGGTTCGTAGCGGACGTGGTGCCAGCATGGCCTTGCTGCCAGGGCTATCCCATGGGACTGGCGTGGGAAGCTCCTGAGCTGCAGACTGGCCAGCCCTGGTGTGGCATGAGGGGCCCTTGGAGCAGGGGCGCATCACAGCGCAGCCGTGTTTACTCCCTCCCCTGCCCTTTCCCCACTCTTGTGAGGGTCAGCGTCCCGTGAGCTGCGGTGTGAGCAGGGAAGGGCTGTGTCACTGGGTGTCCCCATGGGGTGAGCCACACGCAGCAATGTGGGTGTGCTGTGCAAAGCTCCGTCCTCACCTCCCACTTCTCACCCTCCAGGAAGCAAGTCTTGGGCACAAAGGTGGATGCTGAGCGGGATGGCGTGAAGGTCCCCACCACGCTGGCAGAGTACTGTGTGAAGACCAAGACTCCAGCCCCGGATGAGGGCTCAGACCTCTTCTATGATGACTATTATGAGGATGATGAAATGGAGGAGGAAGCAGACAGCTGTTACGGTGATGAGGATGACTCGGGCAATGAGGAATCTTGATGGCCCTCTGGCATCGCAAAACTTACCATAAACTACTGAATTTTACCTCAACTAGGACAAACTGGTTTGAATTTAGGATCTGTCAGCCCTGAAATTAACTCTCTACCTCGCAGGGAGACTGTTCTGCTGTGGCAAAGGAAATCCCACCACTGTCTTTGTAGAAAAAGCAAAAAAAATCAAACCCTATTTTATAAACTTGCTGGGTGGAGGGTGGGTGGGGAGGGGGAAAGTCGTGTTGGGGCGTTCACGAATCCACAGAAACTGGGGAGCTGGTGGCTCTGGCTGGATGAGGAGTGATGGTAAAACCTGGTGGTGGCTGCCCATCGTTTGGGCATGTTCAACTTCTCTTTGGCCTGGCGTGGGAGGAACAGTTTGGGCAGGCTGTGGAGCCGGTGAGTGGTGGCTTTGGGTGGGAAGCGTGTGAGCGTTGTGCAGCTTTCTACAGCCTTTGAGGTGTCTGAGCAGGGAGGGCTGCAGGGTGAGCCCTGCTGTCCCCGGTGGGACCCTCCTGCCGCCCCTTCCCGTGACACCGGAGCTGTGCCTTCGGGGTGAGAAGGGCTGGGATGTCGGGCAGGACGTGCCTGGGGATGGGGCTGTTTGTAGTTTTTAACTAGCTGGGAGGGATGGGGTAGTTCTGAGTCTTTCTGCTTCTGTTTTTTTTGGAAACTATTTAATAAAGTACTTCAAGGGAATGGCTGTGTGGTGTGTGGGTGAGGCTCTGCCCTGGTCTGTGCCAAGGCCATGGGGGTTTCTGTGTTGGCCGTGGCCCTGCAGCCCCAGCAGGGAGGGGTGGGTGGGTGGGCTAGCTGCTCTCCCAGGGCTGCACTGGGGGCTGCAGGGTGCCCTTGGGTCTCACAGCAACCCTCTTCCCTTCCTCCCTCCCTCCCCAAACTCGCAGAGCAGGCAGGAGTGTCTGGGCAGGGTTCCCTCTGCCCTGGAGAGCATCTCTGCCTTCCCAGGGAGCGTGCAGCATTTGCTGCCTCTGGCCTGGAGCCGTGGCCAAGGCGGTCTCTGCCTGGGCAGGAGCACTCGAGACCCTCCAGTGCTGCACCAGAAAGGTGTTTTTCCCTCCTGCTCCTCCCAAGGTGCTGAGCTCTGCCAAGACCTGCTGTGTGGTGCAGACCTGCCTGGGCAGGGCCCGGCTCTGCTGAGCAGTGGCCGACGGGTGCCCGGGGCCCTCACAGCTGCTCTGATCCAAGCGCAGTTGGGTGTGCCCCCGAGCCCGCTGGCCAGGACTGGCCAGGACATGTGAGCCACCAGCTGTCCCACTCCAAGCAAGGGGCATTGCCAGTGCCTCATCTTCATGGGCTGGGGAGCTCAGCTCCACCGCCAGCTCCTCAGGGGCATATCCCTGCCCCATCCCTGGCAAACCCTCTGTCCCGGGCTCTCTGACACCCTGGAGGGGCTCCTGCCCCAGCTCCCACCCCCCTGGGCAAAGCTCGTCAGAGAGGTAATGAGCAAAACTTCCCCCGCCTGGGGTTGTGCAAAGGGAATTGTGGTTTGAGTGACACTTGTGACTGCACGTGGCAAATGCACGTGTTTTGTTGCCTTAGGAAATGAGGCTAAAAGGTGAATAGGATTATTGTCACTTTACTCAGGCCTGGCAAACCGCTTCCAAGGTCACCCAGTTGGGTCAGAGCAGTGGCAGTCCTGGCTACTAGTTCAAAGCCAGCCTCCCAACAGCTTCCCCCACCCTGGCTGGTCCCTAGCCACCAGGGCACAACTCTCCGTGCCCATGTACCCCTTGCCTTTGCTGGCTCCTTGCAGCCAGTCACCTCCCCACTGTGCTTGGGATGCTGCTGTGGGTGACGGGGTCACAGTCCTGGCAGCACTGCGTGCTGCCCCCCAGCCCTGGGGTCCTCAGGAGCCCCCGGCTTTGGCTCCACAGCTTGGGGAGGGGTGGTTCCTTGCACTCTGTCCCCCTGGCAGGAAGGCACTGGGGTCCCGTGCAGCCCCTCTCCCCCAGCCTGAGAGAGCTCCTGGCAGTGCCACCCACAAGATGGGATGTGCTGGAGACTGCCCAGAGTGGGACTGGCTCCTTGGGTGGAGGATGCCATGGGCTCCTGTGCTCTGCCCCATTTCTGCCCACAGGAGCAGCAAAACCATACCCCTCCAGTGCAGAGCGGGAGTGCAGTGGCCAGCAGATGGGAGGGGGTGGCCAGGCAGGACGTGCCGGGGGCAGACATGGCGCTTGGGGGAAGAAACACTCCGGGGGGATCCAGGAGCTCACAAGAGCCGGGGGATTCCCGTGGCGAGCACGGTGGGGACTGGCGCCGTCGGCCCCATTGTTTTGGCTCTTCCTGCCCAGTGCCCTGGGCTGCGAGAGCTTCAGCTCGCTCCCAGCGCTGCGTTAGCGGGGGTCGGCCCCCGGGACCGGGAGGAGTGGGGGACGGAGCCGCTGCCTCACGGAGGCCCCTTCGCCCCAGCAACCGGGGCCTCGGTTGCCACCTGCCGCAGCCCTCGGGCTTATCAGGGTCCCCAGCCGGGCTGGCCGGGGGAGCGGAGGCCCCGTGTCCCCCCGGCCTCACGGAGAGCCCCTCCTCTGCCGAGCGTACCCCCCGCGCTCCGGGGTACCTGACCAGGCCCGGGGCCCCCCGCCGAGGGCGGCTGCGGACCGGGCCCCGTGCAGCCGGCCGTGTCCCCGGTGCGCAGCGCTGTCGGTTTGTCTTGGCAGCGGCCCCGCTGTTGTCTGCGGGGACCATTGTCTCCGCCGCGCTCCCCGGGCCGAGGAAGCGCCGCCCGGTTCCCTTCCCACGTGTCCCGCTGCGGGGACGCGGCCCCGGCTCACCCCGACTGCCACCGCCTCCGGCACAGCCACGGGGGCGGCGAGGCGGCTCCCGGCCCTGCCTGGGGACCCCCGGTATGCCGGAGACCCCCCCGCAGGCTCCCCCGGGTCCCGGCCCTCGGTCCGCCCCGAAGGGCCGCGGGGGAAGCGCGGGAGGGGGGCGCAGCCCCCCAGCAGCCCCGTGACGGCCACGCCGCCCCTCGCCCTGGCGGGGCTGGGAGCTCTCGCCCGTGTATTTTTACCCTCCGCACCGCGGTGCACCCCGCCGCCCCCAGGCCGGCCCCACTCCCGAACTACCGGCCGCCTCCCCACCGACCCGGAGCCGGGCGGCGGCAGCGGGGCAGCCGCCCCCCCCTCCCCGGTACCGCCACCTCCCGCCCGGTCTCCCCCCCCCCCCGCCCCGCTTCCCTCGCGCGTGCAGAAACGGCACCGCCCCGGCCGTTGGTCCCCGCTGCGCCTCCCCATTGGCTGTCCTCTCGCCTGGTGGGCGTGGCCGCGGCGGGACCGGCCCGAACCGGCTCTCCCCGCAGGGGACCAGGAGGGAGGAGGAGGGTTCTCTGTCATCCCTTCCCTCTGATTGGTCATGCCGGGCTGGGTGGGCGGGCCATCCTGGCGAAGCCCTTCGCGATTGGTCGAGAGGCAGCGTCCCTCCCCGACCTCGGCCCCCCGCCTCCGTGACCCTGCGCGGCGCTCTTATAGCGGGCGGCGCGGCGCGCGGCGCGGCGCGCGGGCGGAGATGGCGGCAGGCGCGGTGGGGCCGCGCGGCCTCGTGGTGCTGCTCCTCCTCCTCGGTGGGATGGTCGCCGGTGTGGCGGGGACAAGTACGGGATCGTGCGGGGTTGCGCGGGGAGTTGGCGGGGGTGGGGGTGTGGGGTGGTCTCGGGGTGGTTTGAGGCCGGGGGGAGGCCTGAGGAGAGGCGGCCCGGCGGGGCCCTGAGGTAGGCCCGGTGCGAGGGAGGGGCGGGCGGGCGGCGGAGCGGGAGACCTGCGGCGAGGCACGTCGCTTGGCGGGTGGGGCCGACCTGGGGCTACCCCAAACTGGCGGGGCTCTGAGCCGGGGTGGGGGGTGGGCGGCTGTGCTGGGCTCCGTGTCCGCGCCGCGGGGCCGGCGGACCACCCGCCGGAGCCCGGGGGCCGCCCCTCGGGCGGTCCCCGGGCTCCGGCGGGTGGTCCGCCGGCCCCGCGGCGCGGCGAGCTGGCGTTACGAGGAGTAACGGATCTCCGGGCTTTAAAACCTTAAAGATATTCACATGATGCTTAAGTTGTTAATCCCCTAATGAGGAAGCGGTGCCCGCTCTTGGGCTGCGGCCACTTGTGGTGTGGGAGTTGGATGCGGCGCCTGCGAATGGCGGCAGCCCCTACTTTTTAAAAAATCTCACGACCGCAAACCCGCCGGGATTTGCCCTGTGCTGTTGCTTCGGCGTTTCATTTTCTGGCTTCTTGCGCTAGAGGAGCCCGTCCCGTCGGTGTGTTCTGAGCCACAGGTGAGCAGGCTGCCCTGCTGAACACAGCGGTTTGTTTTTTTTTTTTCCCCGGAGGACTCTGGAATCTCTGATTCAGAGCCTGCTGCAGGAGGTGCTGATGGTAAAGGCTTCGTTTCATTGCGAGTGATAGGCTGCTGCTTCTGGCTGTTCAGCATATCGGGTACTAAAAAATTCATAGTCTGTTTGCAGAGCCAGGCTTACTTCAGTGTAGTCGAGCCAAACCCAAAGACTGAAGGAAAAGAGTGGAAGGACTTTGAAAAATCCAGAGGTAGTAACAGAATTGTCTGGTCCAGTATTTTCTTGCAGCAGAATTGGATTTTTATACTGCAGAGCAGGAGGGCAGGAGAGAGCCTTCTCCTAAACTTCACAACTAGGGTGGAACGTGCGTTTCATAAACTAACCTGGAGCTGCCCATGTCGTCTGCTGCCCCCTCCCTCTGCTGCTCTGAGCAATCTCCTCCCTAAGGGATCGACGGGATTGAGGTGTGGAGAAGGCTGTTTCTGTCCTTGGTCTGAAAAGCCTCGGGAGGAAGAGCTGCTCCGCAGGCCCCCGGATGTGTAACCACGTCTCCTGCCTGGCTGCGGGGCGCTTGGGCTCTGTGTGTAATGGTGCAGATTCTTCCAGTAAGCAGAGTGGGGGGCTGGAGGGTAAGGGGTTTTACCTCTTAACAGTGTTTATATTTGGGTTTATGGAGCAGACTCCCTGAGAGACAGTCCTTTTTATCTGCAGCATCCCCACTTTTGATGGCTCACCACGCAGACCAAGTGGCTGAAGTGTAGGTAGGGGTGCACTTGGGCTCTGTGCCCTCGAGGGGGATGTCCTGACTGAAAGCCTTTGGCCTGGTTGTGTAGGGACTGCCTGGTTATGCGAAACTTAAGTGGAGAGTAGATTTTATAGCTATCGGTGGAAATGGCAGAAAGTGTCAGAGCCTCATATATCCCCTTCTGAGGCCAAGAAGCAAAGGTCACGGCAGGGAGGAGAGTGTAACCTGCAGGACGGAGCAGGCTTCTGCCAGGCTCAGCCGCCCTGAGTGCAGGCACTGTTTATACCACGAGGACTCCTCCTCCCTCTGCTCAGGGAGAGGTTGTTTTTAGTTTGAAGGTGACTCGGGAGAACGTTATCTGGTCTTGCCTGCCTTCACCACTGTCCAGCTTGATCGGATAGCGTGCTGCGCCCAAGCGATGTGTCCAGCTCAGTTCTGTGAAGAATGTCTTGTTTTTGTGAGCTGGTTTCGACCTGCAGCCCGTCACCATTTGGCAAACGTTTGAGCAGCTCTGATCAATTCCAGTAGGTTGATGGTGGCTGTGCTCATGTCTCCCTGGACTCGGCAGGTGCTTTCCCCAGCCTTGAGTGCCCGGGATTTTGATTGCCTGAGTCTGCTTTGTGTTGGGAGGAGAGGAGATATTAATCCCATGTGAGTGCAAATGGTAGTTGCTGTTGTTACGGCTTGCTGAAGCTTTTTAGCCTGTCTGAACTGCATGAAGTGCGCTCTAACTCATAGCAAATAACCTTGCAACAGCTTATTTTGTCAGCATACAATAATCACCTTGTATCTGTGAAAAAACCCTTGATCTTTACTAGCTCCCATTTTACATAAGGCTGTAGTTAAGATGGGACAGGCTTCTACAAGTGCTGTAGTCAGTTCCATGACTTCACAATTAGGTGGTTGGGAGTGTTTAATCACAGGCCTGTGGTGTAAAAAAAAAAAACCAGCCAAACAAAAAAAAACCAACAACAACAAAACAAACAAAAAAACAATTTGGCACACAGGTCAGTTCTAGAAGTGAAACTCAGTGTATGAGAAAGTTCCTTACAGCTGATTCCCCCATACATCTTTTGGGACCACATCACCTCCCACTGTTTTAAAATCAGTTCAAGATCATCATTTTGGTGTTTCTGGTACAATTCTGTCATCCAGAGTCACTTGGAAACCTTGAAACCTTTGTAAAAGTGCTGTTGAACAATTCATTTCTGAATGTAACCAGCAGTACTGTGGTTGGTGTATGAAATAGCACAGAGGTGTTTTAGCCCCAAGTTACTTTCAGACCTCTGCTTTAAGGTGCCTCGGTTTTCAGTATCAGCCTTTTCCAAAAAGTGTCTTATCTCTGATGAGGGTCGGATCTCTCCTTCCTTGTCCAGACATGTTTATTCTTCCAGGCTTTTAAAGCTTTAGTTTGTAAAACTATTTTTTCCTTAGAGAAATGTGGAATTGATTTATTTAGAACTCTGAAAACTTACCTTTCAGACTTGTCTTTCTTGTGTTTGGGCAAACTTGGTTTTCTAAAACTGATTAGTTTCTGGGCTCAGAAAAAATGGTCATAGGATTTAATGTTAAAACATCTTCAGGAATTCAAAAAACAAAACAAAAAAAGCCAAAACAAACAACAAAAAAAAAACCCAAACTGCGCTCCCAAACCCACCTCCTTTATGCCTGTATGTCATGGTACATATATGGAGGGTTGTATATAATCATGAATTTAAAGTGCTTAATAACCGAGTGAATGGATTTCCTGGAAGCAGCCGTGGTGTGCCCCGTCAGCACGCTGTTGGCACGTCTGAAGTACAGTCAGTATGCAGGAAGGACGTGTCGCAAGTTTAACTAGTTCTCCTTAAATCTGACTGAGGTTGAGTCACGTAAGTAACCTTGATCCATGGATGATGTCTTTTCCTGAAGCGCTGTTGCTCAGCCTCCCTTCCTGCCCCTCCAGGAGCGGCTCCCCTGGGGCTCTGCCCTTCTCCCTTCTCATGGCTGGGGCGGTTTGTGCTGGGGGACTGCTGGTGGCAGCGGCTGTGCTGTGCCTGGCTGGTTGCCTAAAGGTGTTTGGTAGCGCAGCTTTCTGCAGTCCAGCAGCTCATGGACCTACCTTTGGACTCTGTTTTTGAAAGCGGAACCCCCTGGCCTCTTGCTGCAAGACCAGTTTGAAAAATATGGTAGTTCTAGCCTGCAGCTGCTTCTCATGCTTTTAATCTGTTTATTAGTAATTTAGCTCTGCGTGGTTACCTTGCCCGAGATGAAAAGTCTGATTTCACTGTTTGTATGACAACAAATGTTACACATTTCCTCACCTGGCTTGTGACATCTTGCAGACTACAAGGCATTCATCCCTCAAAAAAGCTGTTATCTTAATATTGTGTTTAAAAGTACCTGCCGGGCATCGTAGTGAGCAGAGTGATGAAACAAGGGTGTGAGAGCAGCCCTTGCAGCGCAGCGAGGGCTGGTAGATGAGACCAGCAGAGGGTACGGTACGTGGAGCAGCACACCACAGCCTCCGGTCCCTGCACAGCAACCGGGACTGGCCAGAACCCAGCCAGCTCCAAATTACAGCCAGCTGACCATGGGCATGTGCAGCAGGGAGGAACAGACACATTCCTCTTTGGGGTGAGAGGGGATTAATGAAGCGCTTTTCCCATTACTGTTGTCTTACCAATGCTGACTAAGCAGGGGCTCGGTCTGTGCCTTGGGGCTGCTGTCCGCAGCCACTGGCAAAGGTGCTGCTGTCCCGGCAGCGGGACACGCGAATGGGGTTGTGCTGCCCTGCTGCTGCCAGCCTTCCGTCACAACCTGCCGTGGGGGCTTTGGCAGACCTGTGGAGCACCTTGCCAGAGCACAGGGGATGCTAAAACTGGGGGGGGCTGTGGAGGCTGGATGAGCCCTTGCAATAGAAATCTGTTGCTGTCTTCATCCTGAACTGAAGGTGCTTGGAGAGCAGATGAGTGATGGGGAAGTGTTGCAGGCTCTTGGTCTGCCCCGATGAGCATTGTGCTGTAACGCTGTCCCTTGCAGAAGGTGGGCCATGCCATGACTGCTGTGGGTTTCTTGTTTGCATAGTGGCAAATACTATATGCTGCTTTGTATGTTCTGGTTATGCAGCAGAATCGGAGGAAGTGTTGCATCTCCAGCCAACAACAATTCAGAATAACAGCCCTGTCCCAGCTGGACAGGGTTCAGAGATCGTGGAGGGGAGGGAGGGAAGAGTACACTGATCTGACGATTGTGTGTGGCCTCTTCTCAGTGGCTGATTTTTTTTTTTTGCTTGTAGAGGGTGAATTCTTGCTTTGCACTAACACTTTGCACTAATACCTCTTCAACTCATAGCTGGTTTTATAAAGTCACCGCTGTCTCAAAAGAGACTGACTCAGGACAGCGTCGAATTGTACTGCGAGGCGATTGGCAATCCTATCCCTGAGATCCAGTGGTGGTTTGAGGGAAACGAGCCAAATGAGACCTATGCTCAGCTCTGGGATGGTGCACGGCAGGACCGTGTCAAAATCAACGCCACCTACAACCTGCACTCAACCAGTACCATCTACATCGCAAACCTCACAAGCGACGACTCGGGCATGTATGAGTGCCGGGCTAGCAACGACCCTGACCGCAACCACTTGTCGAAGAGCCCCAAAGTCAAGTGGATCCGTTCCCAGGCGAACGTTTTTGTCATCGAACGTGAGTGGCCACACTGAGGCCTTGGCACTTGCTCGGACACCGGTGTCTTGAGTCTCCTGCCATGCTCACCCCTGCACCCATGTCCTGTGGCTCCCGAAAGCTCCCCTCACCCTCCCACCCCAGCTGTAGAACTGAGAGACTCCCACCCTCTGTCATCTCCCCCACCACCCGTGACTTGACCCGAAATGGCCCTGCTCAAAAAGGGTTGTGGCTTCCCAACCAAAACGCCCTTCAGCAATCCCGTGCCTTTTCTGGAGCGAAAGACCTGCAACGTACTGCTTATTCCTGAGTGCCTCCGAATCCCGGTGCTGGCTTGCAGAATTGAGCCTTGATTCTGCGGTAGACTCTGCCCTAACCACCACTGACAAACCAGCCCTTCCCTACAGCTCGTACAGCTTCTGCTCCTGTGAACAGTCGTGCTTTAAGCTCGCTTTCTTGCTAGTGATACAAGCTGTGGGGAACAAAACCTGCTTTGAGTTTCCTGAGATGCAACCATTTTTGAAATGGCCGTGTCTGTGTGCGACACTGAATGTGATGTAGTTGCTTGTCCTGTGGAAGTGACCAGATTCCCTCTCCTTGCAGAGCTGGCAGTCGACCTCTGGAGCTAACAGGCGGCTGCTTTGAGCAATAGAAACCGGGGCCAGTGTGAGGGAATTTAACATCCTGCTAAGGTCTTGCCATGAATCCTGAAGTTAGCAGAGCAGCATAGCAGTCTTTTCAGCACAAATGTGCTAGGGAATACAGAAGTCCAGCAGAACCTTCTTCCAGTGGAATTTGGGTAGGAGGAGAAAAGCAAAATGCCTGTCAGCCCTGTCCAAAAATCGTTCCTTCCAAGAGGATGAGATGGGGAGGAAGGGTAGGAACTGAAGTGCCACCAGGGCTGTGTAATGGTGCTGCTTATGGCAGCTGCTTTCTCAGACTGCCTCCTCCAAGTAGAAATGGCTGAGTCATCTAATGTTGCATAATTTACTGCTGCTTGGCACATGGAGGCCAGGACCATTTGGAGTTGTGGTTCTGTGTGTTCACCCTGGAGTAAATCTAACTATGATCTTTTGGGCTGCATCAGATGATGCACGTATTGCTTGCATAAGGTCTTGTTTGCCACCCCTCACAGCAGAGGGTCTTGACTGCCATCAGTTATGTTACCTGGAGGTGTCTAAATCTGTTCAGTTGCTGGAAGGTGTTGACACAGTGAGTGCTCCAGTGGCTCATAAAAGCAGAGAGCTGTGCTCTGCCCTTCACAGTATGACCTTTTCCATTGCTTATTGAGCACTTAGCTCTGCTGGAGCTGCACCCGTTGTAGGGACAGCAGGGGCTCAAAACTACCCAGAGCAGATGGCAGCGATGCTGCTGGTGGTGGGAACAGCTGCAGGGTCAGCATCAGTTATCGCTAGGTGCAGCCAGACCCTAGTCGCCTGGTTTTTGGGTGTCTCCTATGCTTGTATCGTCAGTTCTGGTAGGAAACTGTTTGCAAAGGTAAGTGAAAGCTGTGATAGAGACAAGGAGTTGTGGTTTTTTCACTGAAGGCTCTTGGGCAGGCAGGTGACCTCTGCAATACCACATGGTAACTTCAATCAAGTTATTTACAAATGCAGGTCCAGATGTCAAAGGTCACGTAACTGCTGTTTCTGGCAAGCTGATCCTTACCTGTAATGTGACGACGCCTTACCCTGACATCAAGGGTCACAAATGGATGCATGGGGACAAGACACTTCAAGCGGACGTGGAGTCAAGCGCTTTTACCAGTTACACGTGAGTGTCGTGGGCAAGGTCAGATAAGAATCTGAACACAGGGGACAGGTTTTTTACCAGAGGCTGTTATTGTTTCCTGTCGGCTGAACCCAAAGCCAAGTGCTTGCAGTCTCGCTGAGAATGTAGGCTTTTAAACTTTTGAACATAAGATGAGCTAAACAAAGTTTTGGTAAGGCCCAATGCTTTCTCCTGTATGGGAATGAAGGGGCAAAAAGGAGGAAGGGAAAGTTATATGCTGCAAATACTGTCTCAGTAAGAGTAGTTGTGCTGCTTTATGTTTCCATGCAGGCATTCAGCTGGGCTCTGTTGGTTTGTCAGGTGCAACGTGGCAGGGGCTGCTGCCTGCCCTGTGCCTGCACTGACAGCAGCATGCTAGAGCTGTTTTCCCAGAGCTTTGAGGGACCCCTGCCTCACGCAGGACACCGGCTGCCTGCTCCCCAGAGGCTGTGTGTGGAACGAGAGACTCCAGTGTCTGTTGCCTTTAGGTTTTATGTACCTGTCCAAAGTCCAACCGTTCTTACAGAACAAGCTGGAATCTGCCTGCAAGTTATGGTCAATGATCAGAAACCGTTTGCAGGGGGCAGCTGAGCAGAAGCGGGAATACCAGCCTTATTGTGACAGTGCAGTGAGCTTTCCTTTTTGATTACGGTCAGGCCTGGCTGGCAGTGACCCAGCAGCTGTAGAGGCATCATGTCCTTTTGTATGGCAGTGCCGACGTGCCTGTCTCCCCATAGCAACAGGGAGCTGAACAAGGATTAAAGTATTTATAACCCAGCCTCCCTCGCGTGACCTCAATTCCTTAGCTGAGTGGTTTTTGGAAGTGGGAAGCGCCATGCACAGCAGAACTAACAAACAGCCCGTTGTCCCAGTGCAGCCACAGGACTGAAACTTTGCCTGCCCCTTCCCTTGAGTGGGTATTACCAAGCTGCAGAATGAGATGTTTGTTGCAGTGCAGCATAATCCACTAAATCTCATTGCAGCAGCTTTACAAAAAGGAAAATGGGAGAGTTCTCCCTACGCTTGGATCAATCCAGAGTAGCCCAGCTTGGGTGCTTCTTTGCCACTGCTTTGCCATGTGTTTCATTGGGCTCTCCTGCATGGAAAGAATAGCCTTCCTCTGAATCTGTTGTCCAAAGCTCCTTGCCCATGTCCTTTAGAGGTGAACTGCAGGGCTGATGCCTTACGTGATGTGTGTGGCCATGTCCTGGGTTGTGCTAACTAGAGGACTCTCTTGCTGCACTTCAGATTCTGTTGGCTTTGCTCAGTGGGGTGTGATTATTCTTTATTAATAAGCTTGAGGTCTGTATGGAAGAGGGAAGAGCACGGAGTTGGCTGCTTCTGAAGTGTACGTATGGCACTGCACCTGGTGATGGTGTAATGTTGTCCTGGTGTGCTGGTTTTCTTCTTGACTGTTAGCAGTATAGATGGTCTTACATTTTTTCCCTTTGTAGAGGCCCTGATGGAAAGAGTGCTTTGGGTTAGGGGGTGAAAGCTGCTGGTGTTCAGGATTCAAGGCACAAGATCAAGGGTGTCAGTGATCACTGACATGACAGACCTGTGTCAGACTTGGTGTACGTGAAATCCTCTTCTGCCATCCTCTATGTGTGGGGAGAGGAGTGGAGAGATGAGTTACTGTAGGTACATGGTGCAGTGTAAATACTGGCACTGCAATGGGAGAAGTGGCCTATGGAGGAGATTGCTGATGATTAGAGATGTCTGTTTCCGTGGGTTTGGAGTTTGGTATCTGTTTGTGGAGAAGTCAGTTGTGCTGAATGCTTATCTGACATCCTGATTTTTGGTAGAATCGAGGGGAAGATGGAAGACCACTCTGGTGTCTATGAATGTGTCTACCAAACAAGCCCAGTGATAAAAGGACAAGTGAATATTTCAGGTAACTTCATATGTTTGCTTCTGGGTTTGAGGAGGGGAGTGGGGAAGCTGTGATCTTGTGAATGCTTTGCTTTGGTATCTTTTCAACTTCTTGCAAAGCTGTTTCTATCCCTTATTAATAAGGCTGCAGGATGCTACGCACGTGCTACCAGACTTGCTCTGTGAGGCAGTTCCATTTTATCAGGCAGCTAAAGTGTCTGTAGGGTCAGCTCTTGGACCTTGCATTAAATAAGCCTTCTGCTGTGGATGTGTTCCCACAAGAGTAATGATAGAGGGTTAATACCTGGTGGACAAATCTGAGCGTTTCTTGAAGCAGCTTGACATGCTTTCCTCTCTGAAAATGCCAAACAGTGGGCAAGTGAAGAGAATAAACCCACTAGCGCATTTCTTAAATGCGTTATTTCTTTCCCATAAAAGTCAAGCTTTATGGGTAGCTTTGTCTGGTTCTGGCTAGGTGGACTGCAGGGAGTACAAATCTACCTGTTTTCTATAATGAGGTGTCTGGTTTTCTTTTTCTCTTGCTGCAGTTCCACCCCAAGTGATGCCATACAAGAAGTCTGAGCATGGGAATGAGGGGGACACAGGCGTGCTGACCTGCAAGAATCCCTCTTTCCCCCCTGTCAGTTCTTGGGTCTGGTACAAAAATGGTCAAGAGGTAAGTGCTGTGGTTTGGTGCTCGCTCTTCCCTCCTGCCTACCCTACTTCCCAGCAAAGAGGTGGAGGACCTCATCCCAGCAGAATTAGCTATTTCAGAGTAGCCTCCTCAGTGCGATGGCAAGGAGGATTTCTGTAGTGGTAGGACCATGCATGGTAAGTGAGCAGCTCCCCTCATGTCAGCACTGTCCTGAGAGCTGTCTCTCTTTCTCCCTCCCTCCAGCCCATCATCAATGGTTCTGGTCGATACATTATCAAGTCCAGTGGCAACAAGACAGAGTTACGCATTCTTAAACTAAGTATTGAGGAGGATGCAGGTGACTACCACTGCAATGCCACCAACTCTTACGGCTTTGGTGGTGCTACAGTAAACCTGCGTGTACGCAGCCGCCTGGCAGCACTCTGGCCCTTCCTGGGTATTGTGGCAGAAGTCCTGGTTCTTGTTACCATCATCTTCATCTATGAGAAGAGGAGGAAGCCAGATGAGGTTCTTGATGGTAAGAGGCGCCGGGGGTTAAATCTTTCTGGGGAGAACAAGTAACTTGTAAGGTGTAGGCAAAATGTTCTCTTTGTCAGATGGGCATTCATTTGAGGGCTGCTTCTCAGAGCACTTCTTGTAAAACCGTGGTAGTGTTTACCAGACTACTTTAGCTGTGAAGTTGCAAGTAATTGCAGTGTTTCTGACAGTCCTTCAGCAAACTGCTTTGGATCTGGAGCGAGATAAGATTCAGTGCAGGTCAGCCTGACCCTTTGCCTCACCAGTTCCTCTGTACTTAGCTTGAGTCCTTCAAGTAAGTGTCTGCAAGACTGGGTTCTTCTGCTTCTGGAGAAGCTGATTTCTGACTAAGTGGTAGAGCTTTTCTGATGCTGCAAAATCCGGGAACTCTCAGCAGCTCTGTGAGACCAGGATTAGCTTAGTTCAGCTTCAGTTCATGGGTCTGTTTTGGGTCCTCATATCCACACATCCTGACTCTCAGAGACTTCCTCAAAGCCTAGTGCTATCTTTAATCTGTTCTGGAAATATCAGCTCCTCCCTTTCCTTATCAGTAAGAATCTGCATTGTGTTAGCCCCACCGCCCCTCCCTTATCTGATCCAGTTAACAATGAAGTGTAAATGCTTGGTATCCTTCCTGCTTGCTGGGCTAGGGAACAGCATATCAGGTAGGCTGAGTGGTGTGAGGTACAGCAGAGGGACTAAAAGTAAATATCCCTCCCCTGACTACAGGGCTTGGGGGAATTCTGCTCAAGGCAGTTTTACAAGCAGATGCTTTGCCCTCTGACACTCTTGGCTGGAAGGCAGATGTTGTCTTAAGGATATTGTAGCTGCAGCTTCCAGGAAATAAACTATAGCCTGTGTGTGTTGAGTGATCTGGCTTCTGATGACATTAGTCTGGTCCAGATCATGTTGAGTGCTGACCTGCCAGAGCTGTAGCAGATGCTTTGACAGATGAAGACAGGACGTGTATGCTAAAGCGTCCTGATGCTCCTTGGCCAGAGCGCTAAGCTCAGGTTCCCAAGTGCTTGTGGATGAGGATACAGCATCATACCTGTTTGACAAACATACACAGCTTTACGCTTTCCTGGTGTAAAGTGGTTATCTCTCCCCAAAAGTCTTTGTAGCTTTGCCCCTCTTGAGAGGAGGTAACAGAAAAGCATTGCTGAGCCAGCTCAGACAAATGCTGCTCCTCACGGTATGTGATTGTGAACTGGCTGCTCCCTGTTACCTGGGATGGGGAGAGTCTGGCTTGTGTACGGTGTGATGTCTTTGCTGGTGTTATCTTTCCGCTCTTCCCTTCTCTGCTGCTGGGCGCCACCTCAAATGGTAAGTAGAAGATAGTTCCAGCCGTGTTTCTGCATCTGTCCTCTCACCAGCTGTGTGCAGATGTTGGTGCCCAAGGCAGTCCCAGTGCTTAGCGCGAGGGCCTCTCGCTTGATGATGGGGAGCCTTCTCTTGGATGGGGGCAGGTTGCAAGGAGCTGGTGAAAGGCCCTGGGGCTTGGCACGTGTTGGCAGAGATGTTTTCTTAGTTGTGCCTCTCAGTGTAGCAAGAATGTGGTGTGCAGTGTGCTTATTTTGATTTCACAAAATGTGTGGGGAGGAAGAAGGGCGTACTGCTGCCAATGCTTAAAGCCTCATTCCTGAAACATCCTGTTTGGATTCCCCTTTACTTGCTGGGATCTGGGAGCCATCTGAACTGGTGGTCCTGTAGGGGTGAGAGCAGCCTGGAGATCAGTGGCAGCTCTGCTGTCTCGCCAGGTGGATCTGTGGCTCTCTTTTCCAGGTTTAAATGCTGGTGGTGGCTGGTATGCGGAGGATACACAGGGCGCAAATGCTAAACAGACATTACCAGTCAGCAGTGCTGCTTCAGAGACTGCCCAGAGGCTTCCCTGTGTAATTGTCCTTCTTTGGCCTCCCCGGGTAGTCTCAGGTGTGCATGAGGGTTAATGGGGTGCCAGCCCTGATGGCTGCTGATTAGCGAGGGGGTGGTGGCACTTGATGATCCTGTGAGCCGAGCCTACCCTGTGCCAACAGAAGTGACTGCGTAACAGGAGCTTATGTCTAAGTTTGTGCCTTGTCTAAGCTCAGACAAGAAGCAGCTTAAAACTCATGCAGGGGGTGGCAGTGTTCTGGTTAGAAGTAGTCTCCTGCTCTGCCAGGGCCTGGTGAAACAGGATCCCTGTGGTTGAGGTGACTGTTTGGGTCCTGTGCAGGCAGTAGTATCCAGTATATCCAGTAACCTGTATGGAATGCACTCCCCAGAGTTTTAAGAGGTGGCAGAGATTACTTCTTATACCCTGACACTATTCTTTCTTTTCTTTCTGTGCTGTCCTGAATGAAGATGATGATGGAGGTTCTGCACCACTGTAAGTACTTTTGCTTTTTCCTATTTAGCCAGACTTGTACTGGTGGGTCACATCCATCCAGAGAATCTGCTCTGAATATAAAAGCTAGCTGGTGGGGGAATAACAGACTGGCTTGCTGGACGGGAGACTTTCCCCCCACCACGGTTCATTTAATGTGGCCTTTGTGTAAACCATATATAACCGAGCACGGCAGCAGTGTCTCAAACTGACACTGTTCTGGTAACTAATCTCATCTTGCCTTGTCTTGACCATCTATTCAGACCTGAATTACATTCATGGGTAAGGCCTCACTCATAGGGTGAGGCTTTGTGCTTTTTCTTTCCTCACTGCCCCTTTTCTCTTTCCAGGAAAAGCAATGCCACGAACCACAAGGACAAGAATGTCCGCCAGAGAAATGCGAACTAAGAGCAGGGGCCAGGTGAGTGGCATTCCTGAGAAAAGCTGCTGTGCTGGGCTCTTCACCTCCTCATTGCAAAGGGCTCCTACAGCTGCCCGAGGTGTCTGTCTCTAGCTGTAACCTACCTGGAGCTCCTTATCAGCTGCTTGGGGGTCTGGCCCAGCTGCAGTAACTGCATCAGGTCTCTGGGAGAAGCAGAAGCATCCATGCAGGCAGAGGGTCTTCTGGCTTGACATTGTACTGTGGGATCTGGGGAGGTGGGGGGAATGTGGTGCTGTGAAGTTCAGGTGCAGACCGTTAGTCTGGTAGGAACCTGCTGAAGCTGCTGGGACTGTGTGTGGAGATCAGTGGTGTGTCGGCCTCTGCCCAGAGGGACAAGGGGAGAGGGAGGAGAAGGTGTTGGACTCTGGTGTGGAGCTCTAAAGCATGGGAAAGGCAGGACTGCCTGATAACTTCTGCACTGGCTTCAAGCAGGAGATGAGTCCTCACCCACAGCTTTACTGAAGGGCAGCCTTTTTCCTGTGCTGCTCCATCAACCCCCTCTAGCACAGCGCAGCCTTACTGGTACAACTGAGTTATTTAACTGGCTTTTCTTTCTCTCCTGCCAGGTGATGTGTAGATGAAGAACTCGTCTGGACAACTTTGTTTTCTTTTAATTTCTTGGTAAAATAGCACCATGAAATATTCTAGTGTGTCCTTGCAATTCAGTTACTTCACTTTCTAAAGAAACTTAAGTTGTAGAATCTAAAATACACTTTTTTTTTTTTTAAAGAGAGTTGTGGGAGGGTTTTTCTACCTGTAAATGTAAATTCCTTTTTTTCTGGTAGTCTAGGTCACTGGCTGTCTCTGTCCTAGGTTTCTTCATGTTGATGCAGAGGGGGTGGGTGGGAGTACAGTTTAGTTCTTCCTCACCTCTGGGAAGAGCAGGGTGTTTTGGGGAGGGCCGTTCTGAAACGCCCATGGTGTTTGAGACCACTGACGGAGCTGTGGATAACAGACCTGAACACGCAGTGAGATGTTCCTTGTGTGCTGCTCTGCTGGACATGGCTGGCGTGGCCCGTGCTCCCAGCAGGGGTCTGCCTGGGTCAGGGACACACTGCGCCTGGAGATGACCCGATGTGACCTAGAGGGTTTAGGAAGGCAGTTCTCTGTCTTTCCCAGTGCATCACCTGGAGCAAGGCTGCACCTTTCCCTGGCGTGGAAGCAGAATGTGTCCTGTGAGCCACTCGGCCAGGGCCACCAGGCACATCTGCTGGAGCAGCTCCTGGGGAGGAGCAAGGGAAGGGCTTGTCCCTTGGCGTGTGCCACACCACCCGGACCTGCACCCAGTGCCGTTCCCCATCTGGCAGATTCCCACCAGCTCCTCCAGAGCTGTGCTTAGTTACTCTTAGACAGCTGGGAGCCAGCATCAGAGCTGGACACTGGATAAACGATTGCTGTTAACTTATTTCATGGGTGGTTAGTGTCTCTCTTCTCAAGTTGCTGCAGTGCGGGATCGGGCCAGAGCCGGGGGGGGCTGTGGTGCTGGGGGGGGGGGGGTGCAGTTTAACAGCATGTGTTCTTGTGCTTGAGCCGTTGTGATGTTTGCGTGACATAGGAGCCTGAGAGCAGACAAATGCTCAGTGGAGTCTAATAACTTTATTGCTGGGTAGCATTGAACTCTGTTAACACACTTCACAAATAAAGATGATTCCTCTCTCTTTTTTTTTTTTTCCACCTTTGTTTGGACTCTGGTCTCTTCCCCAGTGGCTGGACACCTGGGTTGTCTGACCTGCTTACTCATTTCTGGCTGTAGAACACGACAGTGTGTCTCACAGTTTGGTGCCAGCTCTGACTGTGCTCTAATCGCCAAGTATTTGCAGCTCAAGAGGTGTTCAAGCCTCTGCAAAGGGAAATGAGTGGTGCTCCCTGCTCTGCAGAGCCTGGAGGAGCACTGGTCACTGGGGCACACTTGTCTGTCGGGGGACAGGCATCACCTCTCCCTGCTGCATGGTTCCTCAGTGTCTTGTGGCCGTGGGGGTAAGGATCAGCACCAGCCTACAGGAGTCCTCGCAGGATTTGCTGCTTTGCATCTCGTGCTTCTCTAAGCAGTTATTTTTCTTTCTCCCTGCTCTTCCTAGTGGGGGAGAGGGAAGGTGGGAGACCTTTGTGTGCAGCGTGGGGCCTGGGGAGAGAACAGAGGATGTGGCAGGGGGGTCTCTTTCCGCTGCCAGTGCTTCTGTCCTTGGAGCAAGGCAGAGGTGGCTGTGGGCTGGTGAGGAGCTGCCTGAGCCCTGCCTGCCCTGCTCCCGGTGAGTGGATGAGCTGTGGCCCTGCAGCCTCACCCTGTAGCCAAACACTTCTCCCTGCCTGGGAAGGACTAATTAGGGAGTGTGGCTCTGATTGCAGGGCTGTGCCCAGAGAGCCGCTGGCTGCGGTGTGGTGGCAGGCAGGTCTGGCAGTGGTGCCAGCAGCCTGAAGCTGCGGTGGCCCAGTGCCTCTTCATAGTGTTTCTGCTGCCTCTGTGTGTCATCAGCCGGGCCGGCCCTGGGGCTGACCAGGCAGCGTGGCTCTGCAGCACGTAAGTGGGTTATGCAAGGCTTTCACAGCCGGCTTCGTGCTCGCTGGTGCTGTCCTGGTGAAAAATCAATGCATGGCTTAATTTCCTTGATGAGGATTATGGGTCCTGCCTGACCCGGCTCTCAGGCTGCAGCACAAAGCACTGCTTGTGCCTTTTGTTTGGCAGGGCGGACACAGGGGGAAAAACAGCCCGGGGAGGGGATGGAGTGGCATCGTGCTGCTCTCTGCTGGGCCCGCTCCCACAGGGAGCCGAGGCAGAGCCATGCCATGCGGGCCGAGGTGCTGCTGCATCGAGCACTGCGCAGGGGTAGTGCCAACGGTCCTCTGCCGTGGTGCCCCGCTGCGTCCCAGAGAGAGATCGGGTGCTCTGGGCACCGCCGTCTGTGGGGATCCCACTCGGCCTCTGCCTCCCCGCGCCTTGGGGTGAGCCCTGAGCTGCTGCCTCGCTTCTTCACTCCAGCCTCCTGCTCAGGTTAAGTGGTGGTGTTGGTTCACGGGGGGCTCCTCCGTGGGCTGGAGGCCGGCTGATGGGGGGCTGCGCTGTGCTCGGGGAGTGGTTGGAGAGACAGGCTGTTGCTTGTGGGCAGCAATGTGAAGCTGGGGGGGTGATTTGTTGCGGAGTGAGCCTGCTGTGCCCTGGAGCGTGGTTTTTGGGGCGTCCCCTCCCGTGGGGCTCGGCGGAGGGGCTGCAGCTGCCCACTCCCACCCCGGCGTGGAGTGGGGCTGGCTCGGGCCGTGGGAGCTGGATGCACGCTGTCCGGCTGTGTCTCTGCTCCGTGGGCAGCAGATGGTGCCACCCGCTGCGGCCACACCTCCCGTGCGGCACCGGGACCCGGGACGGCTCTTGCCCTGCCCCGGGCCCGGTGGAGCCCGGGCTGCACACCCGTGTTCCCGCCGCGGCTCTGCCCCCGGTCCGCCCGTTCGAGGGCGCTCGGGGATCACCCGCCTCCTCGCTCCGGTGCCCCCCGCCGCCCCGCAGCCCGCGGGAGCCACAGCGGGAGGAGCCCGTCCCTGGGGCGGCGGAGGAGGTGCTGGTCCAGCGGGCCCGTTCCCGGCACCCCGAGCATCGGCCCCGGCTGCGTCTGGCGGAGGCGCGGGCGTCCCTCTCGGTGGTGCCCGGCTGCTGGCCCGAGGTATTCCGGGGACGGGCAGGAGCCCCCTGCCGGGGGTGTCAGCCCTGCGTCTCCGTCCCTGCCACCCCCCGCGCGCCCACCCGGCTCGGTGCCGGGGGGATTCAGCCGTGGGGGCGAGGGGACGCGCTGGGTCTGGGCTCGGGCTGGCGAAGGGGGCGACGGGTCCCGGGGGCTGCGGGAGGGCGAAGCCACCTCCTCCCCGTCCGCACGAAGCCCCTCTGGCACCCGGCGGGGCTGCGGGGTCGGTCCCCGGCCCGGGGGTAGGCTCGGGCCGCCCCGACGGCGGGGCCCGGGGCAGGGACGCGAAGGGGCTTTTCACGGGGCAGCGCCCGAAGCGCTCCCTCCCCGGCGGGGCGGGTGGGCCGGAGGGCTCCGGAGCCCCGCGGAGGGAGCGACCGGCCCGGCCCGGCCCCGGGGGCTGCGCTGCCGCGGGGCCACCCCTCGGAGAGACTGGAGCCGTCGGGCGGAGCGGGGTGGCCCCGGTCGCCGGTCCCGCCGGCAAGGGCTGTGCCAGCGGGGGGAGCTGCGGAGCCGCCCGGTCCCCGGCCCGGCCCCGCCGCCCGCCCCACGCCCGCCTCCGGCCCGCCCCTGCCCGCCCCCGCCGCGGCGGCGGGCGCCACTCGGCCGCCGGTGGCCTCGGCGGCGGCAGCGGCAGCGGCAGGATGCGGGCGGGCCGCGGCGCGGCGGGCGGGGAGGCGGCGGCCGAGGAGGAGGCGGCGGCCGAGGCGGCCAAGCGCGGCGGGGCGGCGGCGGCGGCGGCGGGGGGGCGGTCGCGGGGCCGCGGCGGGAAGGGGTCCCCTAACGGCGAGTGCCGGCGCGGGGAGCCGCCGCGGAGCCCCGGCCCGGAGCCGCCCCGGGAGCCCAAAGTGTCCTTCTCCTGCGGCGGCGGCGGCGCGTCCCCCGGCGGGGCGAAGGCGGCCGAGGAGGGCGCGGGCGAGGATGCGGGCGAGGAGGCCCGCGGGAGCCAGGCCAGCTTCATGCAGCGGCAGTTCGGGGCGATGCTCCAGCCCGGCGTCAACAAGTTCTCGCTGCGGATGTTCGGCTCGCAGAAGGCGGTGGAGCGGGAGCAGGAGCGCGTCAAGTCGGCGGGGGCCTGGATCATCCACCCCTACAGCGACTTCAGGTGCGCGGGCGGGGGGCGACCGCTGCGGCCGGGAGCCCCGTGGCTCCGCGGCTCCGCGCCCGGCGGCATCCCGCGGGCCGGAGCGTCGGGCCGGGCCGGGCCGGAGCACCCGGCCCCGGCGACGGCGGGGAGGACGGGAGGCGAGCGGCGGGCGGGGGAAGGAGAGGCCGAGCCGAGCCGTGCCCGGGGAGAGGGCACCTTGAGCTGTGCCGGAGGTGGCAGCGCGGATGCCGCTCGCCGTGCGCAGGGAGGGGCTGGCGGACGGGCATCCCCTCCCCAGCGGAGCAGCGGTCGATCCGGGGATGCCGAGAGCCTCTCTGCTTTGGCGGGGGCGGACGGGCAAGGGCATCCCCTCGTCCTTCCCGGGGCCTCAGGCGGCTCGGCCCAGCGCAGACCCTCTGGAGCCTCACCGGGCTTTAACTCCGTCCCCAAACCGCCCCGAGGAAGGTGTCACCCTCCCCTGGCGGGGCCGGGGGTCTGGGCGGGGGGACGTGCTGCTCTCTGTGGTGCCAAGCAGAGCTTTGTGACGGCTCCCCTCCCCCAGGGAGGCCTGATCCTGTCCCCAGGATTCAGGGAGTTTCAGGAGGGATTAATCTCTCTCCCAAGAGGACCGGAGTCCCCAAACCCAGCCTGTGCGGGTGGCAGACCTGGGGAGGGAGACTCTGTGGTTCCATCTCCTTTCCACCCCCTGAGCCCCTGGGGAGTGCAGGAGTGGTGAATGCTTCCCAGGTCACGTGCAGGCTACCGGGAGGGACGTATGGCTCATCCGGCTGGGGCAGGCGGCATGACACCTTGCAGGGATGGGTGGCCGGGTCTCCACTGGCATCGCTGGTGAGCCAGCCATCAGGGGCCCCAAAGGGGCTGGGGGGAGCAAAGGGCTCGGCTCCAAGTTGTTCTGCTGCTGTTCTGGTGTGTGGCTCTGGGATGCTCTAGGGATGGTTCGCTGGGTGCAGGCGAGTGGGTGCACGGTGTGGGGGACGCGGCTGAGCCAGACCCCGGGATCTGTTCACCACTGGTGTTGATGGTTCCCCACTGGTGGGGGGTCCCCGGGGCAGATGGAGGTGGCCACGGGCTGTGGGGTTTGCCCTGGTCAGGCAGGCTCGGAGCAGGGACCAGTGCCTGCACCTCCTGCTCCTGCCCTCGTGTGCTGCTCCTGTGCTGATCTGGCATCTTCCAGAGGTGCAGCTGGAGGCCCTCAGCCTCCTCTGGGGGCTGACCTCCCACGCAGGGGTCTTGTGCCCTTGTGGCAGACATTCCCCTTGGGAACCCGCTGCGGGTATCCATCGGAGCCCCCTCCTTGGCTCGCTGGCTGGGGAACGGGTCTGTGGCAGAGCCAGGCTGAGGGGCAGCTGCACCACGTGGTCATCACCGGCCTGGCGGCGGAGAGAGCTGTGCCATCCCTGCCATGACTGGGCAGGTGTGGTGGTGGCAGGAGGATCTCCAGCACCGGGGGGTTCCCAGGAGGATGGGGGACTCTGGTCCTCCGTGCTGCCTGCACTCCACTTCGCCCTCAGTGGCTGCAGGCTGGTGGGGGAAGCTGGGAGGGGGTGATGGCCTGTCCCTTCTGTCCCCCACCATGATTGCACCAGGGCCAGAGCCTGTCCCGCTTCTCCGAGCTGCCAGAGCCGCGGTCCCGGTAGCAGAGCCCGAGGTGCTGCCGAGAGCAGCGTTCCCCTGCGGTGAGCCTGTGGTGGGAGCGAGGCCTCGGAGGCTTCCTGGGGCGCAGCAGCGTCGCTCCCTGGGCTGGCGCTCGCAGCGGGCGCTGGTCCGCGCCGGGGTGACCTTGGAGAGTCACCCTGGCTGTCCTGCCCCGTGCTGGCTCCATCCCTCCTGGAGTCGCTATCAAGACTTGAAACCCATTGGGAAAGAGCCGCTGCCTGTGTTTTGATGCTGCAAGTGGCGTAGGAGAGTTCCCTGCCCAGCGGGGAGGAGCTGCAGGCAGAGCCACAGCATCGTCTGGGTCTACAAACGTGCACATAAACAGGATCGGCTCAAGGCAGGGCTGAAAGCCCGGTTGCGAGGAGCCCGCTCTGCTTGTGCGTGTGGACAACATGTGTCCATCTATTCCTCGTTGCCCTTCCTTAAAAAAAATATTATGTTTATCTAGTAATGATAATGGAGCATGAACCCAGCCATGTTTGCCCTGCAAAACCCATTTTCCCATCTTAAGATAAAATCATTACCCATCTGCATATGTGACATCATTTCATAATCGGAGTCGCTTGGAGATCCTGTCTCCTCACGGACACGGCACTGCGATTATTCATGCAAAATTCAGGGGCAGACTTGCTCCAGGAATGAAAGTTGCTATTTACATAAATATTGAATTATTAGGAAGCAGCCTGGGTGGCTGGTTGAGATCCCGAGCTGCAAATCTGATAAAAGAGACCTTGTAAATTTTGTGCTGAAGTAGACAGCGTTGAGCTGCGCCGCCTCCTTTTGGCTGCTGTGCTCACTTCTCTCCTCTGTCTTTGCTGCTTCTGGTCTTTATCGATGGGAAAACCCAGATAGCATCGACTTTTTTGTTATTTTTGTTGGTGTTTCTGCAATGGGGGTATTGCTCTTGGAGCAGGGTTGGGAGCCGGGGGCCACATCCAGCCCTCGTTTCGCAGTGACTTGGGGCACGCTGCTGGTCTGGCCTCATCCTTACCGGAGAGCCCGGCAGGGGTGGGCGTGGGGCCGGGTGGCATTCCCAGGGGAGTGGGTGCTTCGGCTCCGCGGTTGATCCTTTCATCTTCTCACACGGTGAGAAGCGTGCATAAGCCCGGGAGGGCTCAGCCCCGGCGCCGTGCTGGGTGCAGCCGTAATGCCACGAGCTGCGCGGAGCTGGTGGTCCGGTGGCAGTGTCTCTCCCCCCGTGACCACGGCAGGGCCGCCTGGTACGGCTACGCTGGCATCCCCTGCTGCCAGCCCGGCACCCGCAGCCTTCCACGGCGTGCGGGGCTGAGGGCGAGCCACGGGTTTTCACTGCTGGTGAATTCCTCTCGCAAGAGCTGATCCCACACCTGAATTGGGGGTGAAGCCGCATCCAGAGCACGTGTCCCCGGTGCTCCTTGGCCCCGGTGCTTCCTCATCCAGGGTGGTTTCTGGAGCTTTGCTGCTGCCTGGATGGTGCCACCACCTTGTTTGTGCCACCGTTGGGGCTCCTGAGCAGAGAGACCTGGGCTCACTGGCTGCTGTTGCTCCCAATGTGTGTGCCGGCGCTGTGAGCTGCTGCTGGTCTCAGCGTTACCGTTCCCTCTGGTGAGGGTGTCGGGGAGCTGCTCTCCCCCTCTGCGGCATCAGTGTGGGGCAGTCGGACCTCAGGGGTGGGCTGGAAGCCACCGCTTGGTCATCAGGGGGGAAAGGCTGCGACTGTCTGCCTGGGGGGACTGGGAAGGTTTGGGGTCCTTGAGAATTTTGCAAAGCCTTTATCCACCCTCCCCTCCCCAAGGACCCCCAGGGTAAAAGGCTTTTCCAGGGGAGAGCGGCACCAGTCATTCATCACCACTGTCTGTACTGGGACGCGGGGCGATGCAGGGCTACGGACGGCATGGCGGGCGCTGTACCTCACCGCTCACTTGGCTCAGTAGAACTTCTGCCGTTGGCTTCTTAACCCACTTCTAAGAGTGACCTCATTTTTAGAATAGGAGTATTTAGTGTGAGTTTGCAAAGTGCCGATCCCGCACCGCTCCCGCCCGCCGGGCAGCCCAGCCGCTTGCAGCGGGGCTCTGGTCTGGGCCGAGGGGCTCAGCCCTCGGGGGCACCTCCTGCAGAGGGGATCTCGGGGAGCATCGTCTGCCCGGGCAGGCTGGAGAGCAGGTGGGTCAGGGCTCGTCACTGCAGAGGGGAGCGATGTGTTGCACCGAGCGCACGGAGGCAGTTGGATCGTTCCTGGCAGCCCCCGGTGCTCTGTGTGCCAGTGATGGAGCTGAGCGGGGATGTCCCTGGTGTCCTGCGGCTGTGCCCCCCTGGAGGGCACAGGGGGCTTCTCCTCCCAGGCGGTAACAGCTGGCGGACAGGGGGGCTTTGCTGGTGCAGCCGTTGGGATTGCCCGTGCCTCTCCAGCCTCGGGGTCTCCATTGGGGTTTTGGAGGTGCCGGGGAGGTGGCAGCTCTGCGGAGGGGTGTGCCCTGGGGTTCTGGGGACAGGAGTGCGGTGGGGTCCCTGGGACTTGGTGGGGGTGCTCAGCTCCGCCTCTGCTCCTCCTCAGGACCTGCGGGGTCTGTGCCAGGCTTTGGGCAGACGATGGAGTAGGAACGCAGCAGCTGCTGCTCGCAGAGGCTTTCGGCATCTTCTGTCACCATCGCTGTCATTCAATTGGGTCAGAAGAAGGGAGCGGGTGCTAAGGATCCTAATTAATTTGTTTTCAGATATTTATAGTAGCCTGGATTGGATCTTCTTTCTATGCGCACACTGCCCTCCAAGGAAGAAAGCGTTGGTATCGCACCCCGGTCCCCGAGAGATCGCACATAGTCATTTGTGTGTTGTGGGGGTTCAGGAGCAGTTTATCTTTCTCAGCAGGCCAAATTCCGCCCTGGCTCAGCCAGATTGCAAAGGGATTTGAGCCAGAGGAGAGTTTTGCCCAGCTGGCGTGGTTATTTAATCTTTGTTCTTCACAGCTTTGCATGGCTAATGCCCCCATGGGACTGCCTTTGTGCAGGGGGGTCAGTCTGCCGCGGCAGCACGGTGTTGCCAGGGGGGTTGCGGGACAGATCCAGCGCGGTGCTGCTGCCGTGGGCTGCCCCAGCCACAGCAGTGGCTCTGCCGATGCCGGTGCCTCGGGGGGTCGTGCCGTGTGGCTGGAACCCGGGAGCCCCGTGGGGTCCACCACAGCCGCAGCCTTGATGCCTGTGGGGGGGTTGTGGGGCACTGGAGCCGTTGGGTGCCGGGGGCTGGAGCTCACCCGTGGGGCCGAGGGCTTGTGGGGGGAGCACGGCCCACTCCCACCGGCTGACGGCCCTGGGTGTGAAGTCATCGTTGTGCAGCGGTGACATCACTCACGGTTGCCACGGCAACATCTCACATGGGGAAGGTGTCATTGGAGAAAGGTCAGGAGCTGGGATGCTCAGCTCCTTCTGGTCCTGCGCTAATCTGCATGGGGGGGGCTGGATCCGGCCCATCTCCCCTTCCTGTGTGCGGGGGGTCTGAGGAACGTCCCCCGCTCCTTCCCCCCCCCTCCCCCCCCGGGCCAGTGCTGGAGCAGGCGGGGAGCGAGGGGCCAGGGTCCCCTCCGCACGGGGCTGCGGGGACGGGGCTGCTGTGACCTTGCAGGCGCTCGGAAAGGTCATCGGTGGCCCAGAAGATGGGGACGAGGAGAAAGGAGAGAAGGACGAGGGTGATGCAGGAGAGGGCGGAGGAGCGGTGCAGCCCAGGCAGAGGCGGCCGTCCGCCTCCACCGCCGCCTGACCGGGGCTGGGGCGATGCTGGCTCCAGCTGCAGCCGTACGTGACTGGGAGCTGCCGCGGCTCCTTCCACCGCGGCCATGCTGCATGGGTCTGGCATGCAGCCCCTGCCCTGCGCACCCCAAAACCGGACCACAGCCCGGTGTGGGGATGTGCCGGGGTGGGGTGGCCTCGTCTGTCCCGGGGGACGGTGTCCCTCATCCTTGGGTCCCCCCTCTGGGAGCAGGGAGGGGTGGGGGATGCTGGGATCTCCCGTCCTGCCACCACCCGTGACCTCGAGCACTGCCCACGGAGAGCGAGATGGCCCCACCACAGCCGGCAGTTTGGGGAGGAGAGCGGTCCCCAGCCCACAGGCTGCCCCAGGGTGGCTCGGCATGAGGGTCTCCCCCACCGGCGCCTCATCGTCCTCCCCTGGCCCGGGACCTGCCTGGGATGGGGTGCTCAGGGCAGAGCTCCGGCCAAACGGCGCAGCGGGAAGAGCCGCTGCAGTGGGCAGCCCCCGGCCGCATCCTGCACGCCCCCTGCATGCACAGCCTTGCCTCAGCCAGGGACGGTGCCGGCATGCAGGATCAGCCCCGGGGGCAGTTTGGAAAGGGGGGAGCAGGATGTGGTCCCCAGGGAGACCTCACTACTGTGGTCCCCAGTAGTTTGTGTGCCTTAGGGAAAGGTATGATGGTCGGGTCCCCTCGATGCAGGGGTGACTCGGGACGCTGGTGACACCCTCCTGCATCCTCTCACTCCCTAGGTTTTACTGGGACTTCACAATGCTGCTCTTCATGGTGGGCAACCTGATCATCATTCCTGTGGGCATCACCTTCTTCAAGGAGGAGACCACGGCGCCCTGGATTGTGTTCAATGTGGTTTCTGACACTTTCTTCCTGATGGACCTGGTGCTGAACTTCCGGACGGGGATTGTCATTGAGGACAACACGGAAATCATCCTGGACCCCGAGAGGATCAAGAAGAAGTACCTCAAGACCTGGTTTGTGGTGGACTTTGTCTCTTCCATCCCTGTGGACTACGTCTTCCTCATTGTGGAGAAGGGCATAGACTCAGAGGTGTACAAGACAGCCCGTGCCCTCCGCATCGTCCGCTTCACCAAGATCCTCAGCCTCCTGCGGCTCCTCCGCCTCTCCCGGCTCATCCGCTACATCCACCAGTGGGAGGAGGTAAGGGTCCTGTGGGATGCAGCCCGGCAGTGGGTCCCTCCTCCGGCAGCGGTGGAACCGTCTGGGGACAGTGGGCAAGCCGGCGGGTTGGATGGGGTCTGTGGGGCTCTGGGAGGGACGGCTGTGACCCTCCCTGGAGTGGGGAGGCTCTGGGTGTCCCTGGGTATCCCCCACCTTCCCCTCAGCTCCGTCCCCAGTGGGACAGTTGGGACACGAGAGCGCTCCCGGTCTGTTTCAGCGCAAAGGCAGACCCCCGGCTCCTCGGGGCCTGCTGGGTGCCACAGCTGAGCTGTGCCCTCTGTGCGTGTGTGCGTGTGTGTATGCACACGTGTGTGCGCACATGTGCCCGGGTGCCGGGGTTTGCCCAGCTGGTGCCGTGGCACAGCACTGCCCACAGGTGACAGCATGGCCAGCACAAGCAGCCGTGCCATCCCGTGCTCTGCCGACAGCTCGTCCATGTCCCCCCGCTCAGCTCCCCACGTGCCGGGGCAGGCGACACTCCTCCCCTCCCGTCCCTTCCGCTCTCTGCTGTGCCGGGACTCAGGGGGGGCTGCAGGATCCACAGCCCCCGGGGACAGCGGGACCCCTGTGTCCCCAGGGCGGGAGGCAGGGTGCTGCTCGGGCGTGCTGCACCCGGAGCCGTGTGGGCTGCGCGGTGACGTGCCTTTGTGTCGGGACGTGGCGTGCTCGGCTTTGCCGTGTGGCTCAGGCGCGTGGGCTGGCGGCTGCGCTGGCTGGGGCTGTGCAGGTGCCCGCTGCAGCGCGGGTCCAGCTGCGTGCCCGTGGGCTGGAGGGGCACAAGCGCCTTTGCTCCCTCCTCTTCATCCTCCGCCGTGTGTCCCCAGGCCCAGCGGGGCATGTGTGACTCTTAGCCGGGGGTCCCCCAGTGCAGGCTCCGTGGGCGAGAGGCGCCTGGCAGTGCTGCAGGGACCCGCAGTGCAGCCTGGGCACGGTGACACCGGCTGTGGCAGCTGCAGGGGCGGCCGCAGACCCTCTCCTTCCCGCGCCTCCGCCGTGCAAAGACAGGCAGCTGCTCTGCGAGCCGGGGTGGGCGCTGGGGGTTTGTGCCCGGCAGCCCCCGCCGTGGCACTGCCCCATTCTGTCGCGGCTCTGACTGTCCTGGCCTGACCCTGCAGTGGGGAATCGCCCGATGACGCGCAGCTCCGCAGGGGCTCAGCCTCCCCATGTGCACAGGGCTCAGCTGGGCTGTCCCAGCAGAGCCCCCCGCGCCTTGCGGCGCTGCTGGGGGCTGCCCCCGCGTCCTGGGGCAGAGGGGTGGGGCGGGGGCTGTGGTTCCAGTAAGTCTGCCCGCATCCCCCTGCCCTGTGCCCTTCTCCTGCTCCTCCGCTGGGGCTGTGTTCTGCTGCAGGAGCATCCTGCGCCTCCTGTCCTGTGAACCCCCATCCCAAAGTGTGTCCATCCCCCCCGTTCCTCCCCTGCCAGCGCTCTCGCTCTGCGTCCTTTTCACTTTCAGATGGGACTTAGCGGGGAGAGCCCCAGGGACAAGTTAAACCTGTGCGTGGCTGTGCAGATTATCCTGGTAATCGCATCTGCTTACAGGGTTCGGGAGGGGAGCGCGGCCCCGATCCCTGCCAGGACCTCGCCTGCTCTCGGGGGCACCGCGTCCGGGGCTGGCGGATGCGGTGGGACCATCTCCGGGGGGGCCACGTGTGCCTGATTTTGCCCCCAGAGCCTCAGTGGTGGCTGGGAGAGAGGCAGCAAGGGGCACCATGGCTGGACCATGGAAGGGACGTGCCTGAGGCCAGCAGCGGTGGGACCGGGGCTGCTCCTGCCCGTCCTCGCCCCGGGCTGCCCCTTCCTCAGCACCTCACTCTCCACCTTGTTCCCTCCCCGTCACGTTGCACCGGCTCTGCCTCATCCTGCCCGTGCCGCGTGCCCTGCCTGCGCAGGCACCGCAGACCCCGGGCTGGGTGCAGGGGGAGAGGGGACACCATGCCCTTGCCCTTGACCTGCCTTCGCCGTGCGGCTGCTCCGTGCCATGCTGTTGGGCTCCATCGAGCCTTGGCTCTGCAGCGGGGGGGAGACTGAGAGTTTCACTACCAGGGGGTTAATTCCTTATTTTCTTTCTTTTTTTCACCTCCTTGAATTCACCTTTTCTGGACCCTACAAATATTAAAGGAGAAGGAACGAGTCCTCAGCCCATGGCTGTTTGCACCCGGCAGGACACGTCTCTACCCCCCGGGTTTGCCTGCGTGGGTGCCCCGGGGTGAGAGGGGCTGAGACCAGGCTGGGACTGGGGATGTGGCCGGGGGGACGCCCCGCTCTTGTGGGAGCTGCGGGCTGGTGGGGGGAGCCAGGGGAGCACTTGCAGCACCAAGCAGCTGCTCCTGGAGGCACGCACCTGCTGCACGCTCTGGTCCCAGGACTGCCATGGTGGGTCCCTGTGGCCATGGCCTCCTCCTGTGGCCGCCCGAGGGCTGGGGGGGCTCCTGGGGGCTCCCCTGAGGTGTTGTTGATGTGTCTCAGCGTTGGATGCTCTTGTAGCCACCGGTGTGGGGGGTTGCAGCCCAGGCCCATTGGGTTGGGCTCTCCGGGCAGACTGCATGGAGCTGCCCTGGCTGCTGTCCCCAGATGGGGGTCTCCCTTCAGCCCCACCCTGACCCGGGCACCTTGGACCCTCTTTACTGCAAACCTCCCCATGGCTGAGCTGGAGGGGTCCCCCTCCCGCACTTCTGTGCCGGGGGCTGCCCGCTCCCTCCTGGTGCCCTGAGCATTTGGCTCTCCCTGAGCATCCGCCAGCGCCGGCTTATCCTCGTCAAAGCTCGCAGCCATTAGCACTTTCCGGGGCGGCAGCATGGCGGCATCCCACCGGCTATAAATAGGCAGGTGGAGTACAGCCGCCGCGGGGAGGGCTGGGGCCAGGCCAGCCGTGAGTGCCTTCTTCGGCCGAGGCCATGTGGGTCGGTGCCCCGAGCGGGGACGGGTGGGGGGGGACGGTCCCTGTGCTCACCCTCTGCCATCCCGCCCCGACCCCTCCACCTGCAGATTTTCCACATGACCTACGACCTGGCCAGTGCGGTGATGAGGATCATCAACCTCATCGGCATGATGCTGCTGCTGTGCCACTGGGACGGCTGCCTCCAGTTCCTCGTGCCCATGCTGCAAGATTTCCCCCAGAACTGCTGGGTCTCCATCAATGGGATGGTGGTGAGTACCAGCCCTCACCCCGCTGTGCTCCCCCAGAGCCCCCAGCCATCCCCGTGCCCTCCGGCCTCTCTCCACCGACCCCAGGAGATGCCACCCCGGTGCTGGCCGGTGCTGCAGTGCCCCAATGGCACGCAGGGCAGCCGTGCATGCTGCGGACGGTGTCCCTGGTGAGGTCTCGCAGGACCTGGGGCAGCGGATCGATCTGGGTGGGAGGAAGATGCTGACACAGCTCTCTGCCCTGTCCCCTGACACCTTCTCCCTGCTCATTAGCAACAAAGCTGCTATTAATAAATAATGGACCACATTTCTAATTGCTCCCTCTCAGCCCTGCAGTCTGCTACAAATGGCTTTTCTCCTTCCGTCTGTCTCGTCCAGTTCTGCCGGTGTTTCCATCTCTGCTCCGTTCCCCCCGTGTGGCTTCTTCCCCTTCCTCCCCTCCCTATGCTTCTTCCTCCCCTCCCTATGCTTCTTCTTCCCCTCCCTGTGCTGCTTCTTCCCTGGCTGCTTCACTCCCGGGGCGACATGGGGGCTGCGTGTGATGCTGTGCTGGGGGATTCCTGCCGTCCCTGCCTGCTGCTGCCTGCTGTCCCGCCACAGCCGCAGGCTCCCGCGCGCGAGTGCTGCCGTAACTCAGTGGCTTCCACACACTCAGAGCTTGTTCCCATCACCGCGTTTCACAGGGGCTCCCTGCGCTTCAGTAGATCAACTCTAAAAAAAAGTAAAATAAAATGACTGACTACCTAAAGGAAAGCTAGGCGGGTGGCGAGGCGCAGAGTCCCGCCAGGAGGGAGCGGAGCGCTGCAGAGTTTGTTTGGATCTCACCTGCACAGTGAGACTGGCAAAACCAAACAAATCCTATTGCTCACACACACGCGTGTGCATGCACACACACACACACACATGCTCACGCGCGTGCGAGCAGCTGTGCACCGGCCAGGGCTGAGCGCGGCCACCGTCCCTGTCGCTGCAGAACGACTCCTGGAGCGAGCTGTACTCCTTTGCCCTCTTCAAGTCGATGAGCCACATGCTCTGCATCGGCTATGGGAAGCAGGCGCCCGAGAGCATGACGGACATCTGGCTGACCATGCTGAGCATGATCGTGGGGGCCACCTGCTATGCCATGTTCATCGGCCACGCCACTGCCCTCATCCAGTCGCTGGACTCCTCCCGGCGCCAGTACCAGGAGAAGGTAGGACTGGGCCGGACAGGGACCATGGCTCCTGTCCTGTGCCCGGCCGGCACGTCCCCTCCTGGAGCTGCAGTGTATCCCATCTGTGGGGCAGGGACGGGGCGATGGAGCGGGACCTGCCAGCAGGAGGGGACCAGGACCGGCCCCATGGCGTGGGGACATGTGGGGTCGGCACAGCCTGGTTGGGTGCTGAGGCCATCTCTCCCCACAGTACAAGCAGGTGGAGCAGTACATGTCCTTCCACAAGCTGCCCGCTGACTTCCGCCAGAAGATCCATGACTACTATGAGCATCGCTACCAGGGCAAGATGTTTGACGAGGACAGCATCCTGGGGGAGCTCAACGAGCCCCTGCGCGAGGTCAGGGCCCCTGGGGCTGGAGAGTCAGGCGTGGGATGACACAGTGAGGATGGGGACTGCTCCCCCACCCAGTGAGGGACGCCCTGCTCCCTGCCGCGGGGGGGGGCTGTGGGTCCCACCGGCTCCTGCAGTGCATGCCCTTGGGGTTGAGCGTCTCTCGCTCCGGCTTTGCAGCTCCAGGTGTGAGTGTGTCCATGCAGGATCGTGTCTGCGTGTGCTGACACCTCTATGTTCACAAGCATGCCCTGGGGGGGAGCCACGTCGCGGCCTCCTGGTCCCTCACCGCCTTCCCCTGCAGGAAATCGTGAACTTCAACTGCCGCAAGCTGGTGGCCTCGATGCCACTGTTTGCCAACGCGGACCCCAACTTCGTCACGGCAATGCTCACCAAGCTGAAGTTTGAGGTGTTTCAGCCGGGCGACTACATCATCCGCGAGGGCACCATCGGCAAGAAGATGTACTTCATCCAGCATGGGGTGGTCAGCATCCTCACCAAGGGCAACAAGGAGATGAAACTCTCCGATGGCTCCTACTTCGGAGGTGAGTGCTGGCTGAACCCAGGTCCTCTCCCAGGGTCTGCAAGAGCCACCTGTGCTGTCCCAGGGCACCCACCACGCAGTGGTTCTCGCCCCCTCCTCCTGGCCTGTCCCCCTTTCCAGTCCTTGCTGGCCATGTCTTGACCTTGGCACTGTTGTTTCCCCCCCAGAAATCTGCCTGCTGACCCGTGGCCGGCGCACGGCCAGCGTCCGGGCAGACACCTACTGCCGCCTCTACTCGCTCTCAGTGGACAACTTCAACGAGGTGCTGGAGGAGTACCCCATGATGAGACGGGCCTTCGAGACCGTGGCCATTGACCGCCTTGACCGCATTGGTAGGGCACAGGGGGCTCTGGGGGAGGCTGAGGGGGCTGTCCCAGCAGTGAGGGACAGCCATGCGCGGCGTGGGGGAGGCGCAGTGCCGTCCCACCGCAGGGTCTCACGGTGCTCCCCATGCTGGCCCTCTCCTTGCAGGGAAGAAGAACTCGATCCTGCTCCACAAAGTGCAGCACGACCTCAACTCGGGCGTCTTCAACAACCAGGAGAACGAAATCATCCAGGAGATCGTCAAGTACGACCGGGAGATGGTGCAGCAGGCGGAGCTGCAGCAGCACACGGCCATGTACAGCCCCGTACAGCCCCAGGTCACCTCTGCCATCGCCACCCTCCAGCAAGCCGTCGCCATGAGCTTCTGCCCGCAGATGGCCAGCCCGCTGGTGGGCTCCATGGCCCTGGGCTCGCCCCGCATGATGCGCCGCTTGCAGTACGCCCAGGCCGTGCCCAGCCCCTTCGCCGTCTCCCCCGTCTTGCTGCAACAGAGCCCCCCGCAGCAGCCGCAGCCCCCTGTGCCCCATGCCAACCCCTCACCCTCGCAGGACCCAGCGCAGCCCGTGGCCCTGCCTGCCTCCACCAGCGCCTTTGCCGCAGCCACCGCCAGCCCGCCGTCCCAAAGCCCCCTGGCCAGCCGGACGTTCGCCTACGGAGGGGCCCCGGGGCAGCTGGGCTCCCAGCTCTCCCTCAGCCAGCAGCAGGCGCCCGGCTCGCCCCAGCGCCTGGCCGCCCACAAAAGCACACAGGCACTGCCCACCAGCAGCCTCAGCCAGGATTCACGGCCCCTGTCAGCCTCGCAGCCCTCCCTGCCCCACGGGCTGGCGGCCGGCAGCACCCAGAGCCCCCCGGCCTCGGCGCGCGAGTCCTGCTCCTCCATCGGCGGGGCTCCGGCTGCCGCCTCGCCGGGCCCTGGCCCCCCAGCCGGCCTGCGGGGTCAGGCGCCCTCGCGGGGAGCCCCAGCCCACCCGGCATCGGCAGGCTCGCTGCACGCGGGGCCACCCGCCCTGCCGCAGGACTCGGCGGCCACCCGCAAGGATTCAGCGGCCACCCGCAAGGATTCGGCGGCCAGCACGCCCGACACGGACCCGGCCAAGTCCAGGCTGTCTTCCAACTTGTGACCTCCGTGCCGCAGCGGCTGTGGGGATGCGAGTGCCAGAGGGGGCTGCAGCGGTCAGTCCCATCTCCCTCCGCACCCATCCTGCTGAGGAGCGCCGGGTGAGGGCCGCGGCTGCCCACCGGTTGCCTCCCCCGGCCGCAATGCCAGCCCCACTTCCCGGCTTCATCCCACCACATGCCGTGGAGCGGCGCGGCTGCCAGGGGTGGGCATGGGTCTTCTGCGCCCCCCACCCACTGCGGGGGCACGGTGGGGTCTGGGCTGAGCCCCCGCCTGCATCGTCTCCAACCAAAGTCTGGCCCCATCTCCCGCGGCGCAGCCCTGCTGCCCTCAGCCTCCCCGGCTGCCCCATAGAAGCCACAACTGCATCATGCCCCGTGATCAACGCTGTATATGATATTTATGACCTGAATACATACCTGTATGTGTGCATCCGCAGGACACCTCCCTGGGGCTTTCGGCGCGCTGGCCGGCCCCGGCACCTGCGCATGTCCCTGCCTCCCCTCCCACAGACCCAAGGCGAGGGGTGACGGTCCAGGACTGGAGGTAAGTGGGGGGGGTCTGAGGGACGGTCGCCCTGCGCACATGCTGTCCCCCAGCCCGACCCCGGGGCTGGTGGGGTAAATGCAGCCCGAGTCCCCCGTAGTCAGGGTTAGGACAGAGGCAGATGCTGGAGCCTGGGGGTGCTCCTGGCTGTAAGGCTGGGGAAGGCACACAGCGTGTCCCAGTGCGCCTCTGCATGTGTGCGTGTGCACCCATGGGTGCATGTGTGCAGGGGATGGGTGTGTGTGGGTGTGTGTGCACGTATGCCTCCGCCTAGCACTCTGGAGCCTTCCACATTGAATGTATGCAGCGAGTGAGGGGCCACGGGCCAGCCTGGTGCCCCATAGCCACGCAGCCGGCGGGACAGGGCCCCGCTCCACGCGTCCACCGTTCCATCCAGCCCATCCTGTGCAATAAACGTCAGCAGCTGACAGAGCTACGCACGACTTCGTCTCTGCTTCTTTGCCACCGTCCCTCCCTGCCGCGGCTCCGGCTGCTCGCGCTCCCCTCGCCCAGCCCTGGGAGCCCTGCCAACGGGCACAGCCCCAGGTCAGCTGCAGGAGGCAGTTTTGTCCTTTGAAGAGCTGTTTCCCTGCCAGAAACATGACAAGGTGAAAAGAAAAGCCTCCTCCCAGAACCTTTCCCCTCGCTGGCAGCGCTGTCTCTGCTCCAGCACCAGCGCAGAAGGAGCTGGGAGCAGGCTGCAAACGAGCTGTCCAAGAGCTGGGCCGAACACCCAAGACCTCCAAACAGCAGTTGCTGCAGGAGCAACGCACACACACGCTGCCTGGTGGAGAGGAGGGCTGAAAGGCCACAGGAGGCTCCTGGCTAGAAATGCAAGGGCCAGGCAGCCTGAGGCAGCCCCTGCGAGAGCCTTATTCCCACTGCAGCTGTGGGAAAGTTTTGTCTCTGTTTCTGCAACAAAAGCATTTCCAGAATATTACACCCCTGTGAATAACTGAAGCCAAACCACTCAGCAAAACAGCGGCAGTCTGGGGAAACATCAGTCCCATCTCCCCAGGACCTTGGGCAAAGATGCAGAGAAGGACATAGTTCCCATTAGTATTTCAAAAAACACTTTATTTACAGTATCATACACCTCCACCCCCATGTTAGTGGTTTTCTCTACCTGAGACCCAGTGAGCAGAATTGAAACCATTCCCTGGAAATAAGCGTCAGGAGCCGCAGAGGCTGTGCTACAGGAGAGCAGTGACAGGGGCCAGCGGCTGGAGCGGGGCATGGAGAGCAGCGCCTGCCCGGCAGCAGAGCGGTGGCCGCGGCGGTTGCGTGCCCCTCCAGGCAGGCCCTCACGCTGCAGGAGGTCTGAGCCCCGCTGGTGGAGAAGGACGGAGAGGGATGGTACCCCATGATGGGCGCTGCCCAGGCAAGCTCTGCAGCTTGCAGCAGTGGCAGATATGTCCCTTGTGCCAGGGCGAGGACCGAGGGGAGGCAGCCCCGTCTACTGCCACCCCTTCCACCCCACACCAGAGAGGTGCAGCCCTCCCCAGAGCTAGATGCCCTCTCCCCTTGCCCGGCCGCAGGCAGTAACAGCAAACAGTGCAGAGACCCTGTCCCCCACTGGCCCCCCATGGCTGCCCCTGCGCTCCTCGAGGTGTCCCAGTTGGGCTCAGCACCTTGCTGTTGGGCAGGTGGCTGTTGCTGTACCCGCTTTCCCTGTGAGATGCAGGACAGAGGAGCCTCACGGGCCAGTGCCTACCACAGCCTCAGAGGCAAGCGGCAGTCCAGAGGTAGTCCAGGGCCCCGCTAGCTGCCGGGGCTCAGCTGAAGAAATAGGTGGAATCCATCACCTTCTTCAGGTTGAACTCGCCTGGGGGAAGGGAGGGAGAGGTCAGAGGAGAGCAGGGGCAGGGCAGGGTGGAGATGGGGCACCTGGGAGAGAAGCTGCCCCGAGCCCCGCTCCAGCATCCTGCAGAAAACTACTTCAGCTCAGCCCCCGCTGCAGGGTGGGCAGAGGCAGCACAGATGTCAGAGGTCTCCCAGGAACTACTGCTCCTCCTACCGCCATCCCAGGTAAGCTTGGAGGGATAAGACAGAAGAGCATAACAGCAGGAAGGTGGGGAAGGAAGAGAGGAGCGCATGGCCTCAGGGTACAAACCATCCCTGCCACTGGCTTGTGCTGCCTCTGGGGATGACCACAGCAGCTGCTCGACCGCAGCAGAGCACTGCCCTGTGCCGCTTCGCAAAGGCAGAACGAAGGTTAGCCAGATGGTCTGGCAGAGGCAGGGCCGAGAGATTAGAAGGAGTTAAACTAATTGCCTTAATCCCATTGCATGTATATCATCTAGATCCCGGCAATTACCATGCTGAGTGCCTCACTCCCATCTCCAGGCAAGTACCTCGTGGTTGGAAACAGATGGGAGAGGAAGAACAAGACGGGGGACGGGATGAGCTGGGTCAACCTGGGGAAGATCCTGGGGCTCAGCTCCGGGGAAGGAAGGGACTGCTCACGGGGAGGCTACAGGGGAACACCTTAAGGCACTGCCCTGCGGCTCTGCAGTCCAACACAGGCAGGAAAACCCCATCTTAGGGGAGAGCTTTAGCAGGGCTGGCCAGGCCCTCACTGTCCAACTTCAGACAGCACATGAGCTCATTCATTTGGGGGCCTTTCTCCATCTCACCTCCCCTGTCTCCAAACTGCTCCCGAGCTTTGCAGTTCCTGTCCTGTGCTCCTACCTGTCTTGGGGACATTCGACAGCTGCTCCATCAGCTTCTTCTGCCAGAGGGCTCTAGTCTCTCTGCCGGGGCTGGATGAACCAGAAGGAAAGCAAATCAGCATGGGAGCTCTGGGAGAAGGTGCAGCCTCCTCTGCTCCCCGGTGCAGGCCCCCAGTGACAGCCTTCAGCTCTTCTCAAACACATCACACACCCCGCAGCGGGAACACAGCCCCTGCCACAGCGGCCCTCGGCAGGTGCCAAGGCACTTACAGACCCCGCAGATGTCTGTGGTCTGTCTCTGCAGCGGTAACTCTGGGCCACGCACTGGGCTGACCCAACGTGTGTCTTCACCGCTCCTTACTGCCTCATTCACAGCGGGGAACCCAAGGCACAGGCATTATGGCCCGCCCCAGGCCCACCAAGGGATTCAAGCACCAAACCCTACTTCAGTTCTGCAGCAAAAGGATGCAGACACCTTGTTTTTCACACTGAGGTCTGAGGCAATTTGGGCACCAGTCACAAAGGAAGCACAACGTCCCTCCAGAGCAACCCCAGGGCAGATGACCAGGAGCATTGGGGCACAACCAGCCCCGGGAGAGGGAGTCGGAGCGGGTAGGAAGGAACGTGGTGAGGAATACCTGCAGTACTTCTCCAGCATGAACTTGGACAGATCCTGCAGGATCTTCTCGCTGTGCAGAGCCACAAATTGCTGCCGACAGATCTGATCCAGAGAGCAACGGTGAGTCGTAGGTTAACAGGCGTTTTCCCCTCCTTCCCCTCAGTGCTTCTCAGCCAAGACAGGTCAGAAGTGAGGGGCAGGGAAAGCAGCGGGCAAGAGTGGGAAAGGGGGGCTGCCAGACAAGGGTGAAGGCAATCAGCCTGGGGAGGTGGGAAGCAGAGGCTGACCCCCATTTATGGGTCTACTGTACAACAGCTCTCGCAGCACTGCAAGGGAAAGGGCCCAGGGCTGGACGGAGGCACCGACCCTGCTAGGCGCTGTGTTTAGCACTGATTTACGGGCACAGATTTCCCCTCACACCCTCCTATGGGTGGGAGGAGATGGGACTATGGCACCAGGAAATCAGCTGCATCTACCAGCAAGGACCCCAGGTTCACCTCGCCCGGGTAAATAAATCAGCCTATGGAGCAAAGCCCAGGGGAGGCAAGGGCTGGCAGGCGCCCAGAGGACAGATCAGCAAGATCCCTGCTCGCAAAAGACCCAGGAGGACATTTTTACCTGGTTCATGACGTCCACAGTGAGCGCGTGAGTCCAGTAGCAATCGTGGACTGAGACGAAGGTCAGACCCTGCCTGAGAGGTAGGGGAAGGTGCCATGAAGTAGTGCTGGGAGTCCCATCTCTGCAGCATTCCCTGTCCCATGTGGGGACATCTCCTTGCTGGGAGACAGGCAGGGACCACGCGAGGAGGGGGACTCCTGGCACAGCACCTGCAGATCTTCAGAGAGAGACAGCTAACCCCGTGATCCCCCGGTCCCTGCTGTGCTGTGTCCTCTCAACCCTTCTCTGCCAAAAACCCCAAACACCATCCACCAGGGAAACCTCTTTCCCACATTGCACGCCTCGCCCTGGTGATGCTCTCCCAGCACAGGGTGAGTTCCGGAGCCAGGGAAGAGCCCTGGCCGCCCACTGCCTACCTGAGGCAGTGCAGAGCCGTGAGCATCATGTGCGTGGAGTCCAGGGAGTGGATGAAGTTGGGTGGGAAGGCGTTCTTCTGCTTCACTGTATCAGGCTTCCTGCAGCACAGAATGGGAAACGGGAGGAGCTGAGGACCTTCCAGCACCAAAAATGAGAGCGTCAGTACAGAGCCAGTGCCAGCCGAGACCTGGGGCTGATGGGGGCAGCCCTGGAGGGCCCCAAGGCCCTGCTGAAGACCAGGGCCCCGTTCCTCCCGCTGGCTTTCTGTAGCTCAGGGGGACACCAGGAGCTTTGGCACACATTGGCAGGTTCCACTGATGGGAAGGCTTTGTCCCCAGAGCACAGGCTGGGGACAGCAGGGGCTCGGTAAAGACCATAGTGTCATACTTACTGGCTGCTGTTGGAGTTTTTCACACTCAAGTTCTGCATGCTGCAATTCAGCTGCAGGGAAAGAGAGAGGGGATCAGCTGCCACACCGCACTGCCCCACCAGCACACGGCGCTCAGCACTGCCCCGTACTTCTGGAGAGGTGATCATGCAGAGCATGAGATACTCTGCTCTGGAGGAAACATCTCTGGCTGCAACACGGGGCCTGGGCAGGGACCTTTCCAGGGCATCCCAGCCACTATGGTCACCCCTCAGCGACACCTTGCCTGCTTCCCCTCCTGAGGATGCCAGCAGACATCCTTCACCCCTTCCCAGTGATACGGTGATTCACCCCCATGAGCGCTAAGAGAAGGGCTCCTGGAGGTGAGCGGCTGTGAGGACGAGACAGGCTGGGGAGATGTGAGTCAGTGCAGCAGCGCGTGGGAGGCGAGAGCAGCGAGACTGAATCACGCGAGCCCTGAGGAAGGCGCCTCGGTGCGGGGAACGAGCCCATGCCCCAGCTGCCTGAGTGGGACGGGAGCAGCAGAGCTTCCTCACCAGCCCACCCACACACTCCAGTCTCTGCAGGGAGCGACAAGGCTGGAGGATGTGCCTGCACACACAAATCCTACCTGCTCTGCAGGCTCACCCGCAGGTGATGCCAACCTGCCGGGCTTTAGCTTGCTGCCTCGAAGCCCAGCTGCCCTCCCCCTCCTCCCCACCGTGGCAGAGGGAGGGGTAGTTGAGTCCCGCACACCAGATACTCACCACGGTGGACCTGGACCGATAGTAGGGCTGCACAATGGGGAGACCCAGAGGCGTGACCCACTCCACTGTCTGTCCCGACTGGGCAATGAGCTTGGCACTCTCTGTCAGCCAGTTCTTTAGCAGAGGAAAGTGGGGAAGAGAGTATCTGGAGTTAGTGTGGGCAGCAGTGGAGGGGACACCACATCCACTCCCAGCACAGGCGAGCCCAACTCCCGCCACCGACTGTGACAGGCCAGTGCTTATGGAGGAGTTTGGCCCTGCAGCAGGCATAATCCCACACCTCTGGGCTGGGATAGGAGAATCCTCTCTGGGCCAGGACCCAGAATAACTATCTCTCCCCATGGAGCACCTCAGTTCCCTGGTCTATGTCCAGGTGGGCCAGGGAAAAAGAAAAGGAAGAGAGAGATAAGAGGCAACAGAAACCTTACCTGGATATCTCGAGTCGCTGAGAACATCTCCTTGATGCCATTGAACACCTGCTTTACGAGGTAGTGAGATGCTTCCCACAAGTATTCCTGCACAGACCAAAGGCAGAGCGAGGGGTCAGGCAAAGGGGCAGCAGAAGATGTGAAGCAAAGTGAAAGGACCTACGGTAAGCTAAAAGAGCATGTCCCTGCTCCCTGGAGTCTCAAAATTGTCTCCACCACAGACTGTGCTGAGTCTTCAGCTGTTGCAGATGGCTGTGGGTTGTGATGGAGGGAGGCTGAGATCAGCATTTCAGACAGCTCCTTGTCTGGGGACAGGCTGATCTCTGTGTAACGTCCCTGGACAAACGGGAGGCTCTTGCAGCCTCATCTGCCCCAGGAATATAACACACAGCAGAAACACTCGCATCACCAACCTGCCAGAGCAAATCACCCACTCAGCAAGGCCTGTCTCATGGTGGGTCACAGAAGAAGAAAAAGGCATGAGCAAGCCCTCAAGAGCTCTGCCAGAGACAAGGGTCACTTCCAGAGGGAAGAGCACAGCCACAAACCTTGTTTTGCATCTGAAACACCAGCTGAGGCTGTCATGCCACCAGCTGGGCCCAGGAAGGATGAGGAGCAGCCCCACCTGAAGAACTGCTCCCCACCCACAAGTGGCAGCAGACAGTTCTCCTGTGAGCTGGACAAGCTTGGCACAGGCATGGGGGGCTCAGTCCTGCACGTCCCTCTGCTCGCTGAGGTTTGGTGGGGTAAGGAGAGAGCAAGGCAGGAAGGAAACCCACAGGAAAGGCAGTGCAGATTCCTCTCCCAGTAGCAACTGAGAGCTGAGCAAAACACTACTGGTGAGGCCAGAGCATGCATGCTACCTCAGGGAACTCGTCAATCTCCTTGAGACGCTTCTCCATCTGCAGCCGTCCGCCATAGCGTGTGACACCGTACACCACCGTCATCACTGTTTGCTTCACCACCTTGCGGCTGATGAAGCCTTGCAGCACCTGGGCGATCTTCACCCCCTGTTCAGCATCCTTCTTCCGAAACTCCTCCACCTGAGGAGGAGAGCACCCCAGGAGGTCAGCCCCACTGCGAGCTATGCTGGCCCAAGCCACTTCCATGGCTGGGGGAGAGTCAGGGGGGCCATGTGAGACCCTCCCAGCCATGCGCTGCCTGGCCTGAACTCCCATCAGAAACCCTGCAGTCCCTCTTCACCAGCCTTGGTTAACAGAGATCATCTGCTGAAGGAATCAAGAGGCATCTGCATCTCACAGATAAGCGTGCCCGCAGAGCTTTCCACTGCTGCCTCAGCAGAGAAGTGTCACTTGGTAGCTGGATGGTGCCGGACATCACAAGGACGCGGCGCTAGGACTGTGGCTCAGGACTCAGGTTCTCCCACCTCTGCCGCCCTCAATGATAACTCTGAGTGAACTGTGCACCCTCTGTGTGCTCCTCCCACTCTGGTGCGGTGCTGCCTGGATAAAACACGCTGAGACATAGAAGGGGGAGCCAGGGGTTCAACGGCAGTTGAGTGAGTTTGGTAGATCTCAGCACGCTTCCCAGCAGGCTCATTTCACATCATGTCTTGCCAAGAAAACTGAAGACTTACTTAGCAGCAGTGCCAAGGGCTGAATCCCTCCCCCTTCCTCCTACCCAGCTCAAAAGAAGAAAATCCTATAACCTGCGGGCCAGCCAGCTGTGACCACGAGATGAGGAACACTCTCTGCTCTCTACACTACTTCTTCCAGACTTCATCCAGAAGTGAGGACAGCAGATATCCCAGTGGATTTCTCATAGCTACCTCTGTCAGGACAGACCTCCAGCCAGATACCCACTGCAGCTGCTGCAGTGGTTCCCATTCAGGGAGGGAGAGACTCTCTGCCTGTGACCAGCTCGTGCTTTCCCAGCCCTGTCTACACTGGTCTGATCTCAACCTTTTTCCTTGGGCGCTAGAGTGACCCTGTACAACACAGTGGCAAGAGGTGGAGGCAGGTCCGAGAGGACACTTCCCTGTATCCCCACTGTGCCTCACCTGCTGAGCCACCACACTGTAGACATCCTGAGGGACATTGCAGGGCATCAGATTGACGGAGACGGCACCAATAAGGTCCCGGCCAAGAGCTGCGTAGTGCTGCAGACCATTGCAAGAGCCATCCTGCGTGTAGGAAGAGAGCAGGGTGGAAACAACCTGTTAGCATGAGGATAGAGCCATGCTTAACAGCACAGATACACTTGGCTCAGAAGATTAGTGCCATTTTCCCCCGCCTCTCTTCAGACAGGTTTGCAGTCGATCTCCCAGCAGCGGCCAGGGCCATAACACTTTCCATTTTCCTTCTAGCCAGTTTTCCTGTCTGGGTCTCATCACTAATTACTGTTGTCTATGAGGTTTAAAAAAAGAAAACCTCACATCACACTGCCCCCTCCATGAATTTTCAAAGACCTCAGAGCTCTGTGGAAACACTGAAAAACAGAAAATTTGGAAAACCACAGATCTGTCCGGCATGCTAAAAGAAACCCCAAGAGCCGGAACTCAAAACCACCTCAGAAAACTCAGGAGCAGGATCAGAGGCAGGCGAAGCCAAAGATCACTCAGCAAGCCACAGCTGACTCCAAGGCTCTGGCAAACTGTGCTGCCTCTGCTCTGTGGCTGATGAAAACATCCTTCTGACAGAAACCAGCTCCAACCCAGCCCTTCCCAAAGCTGCAGTTACAGAGGCACGCTGACCGATCTGTCACAGCAGCTGCCCTGACAGCCCTCCTGGGACCGAGACCAGCTTGCATGAGATGGGCAGGACCTGAACGATGGCATGGGAAGGTCCTGATGTTCTCCAAAGAGCACCAGCAGAACTGCTTCTCACAGAAGATGTGCTGCTGCTTTGGACCATCCCTGTTCCTCCTGTGCTTGGGCTTTGCCTGGGCAAAGGGAGCCTGCGGCTGCCGGCAGGATCAACTCTCCTCTCCTCTCCCCCTCCTCCCACAGCCTGCAGTGCAGCAAGTTGCAGAGCCGAGAATTGACAAGGCTCCGGCAGCCCTGCCGCGGCAGAAGAGCTGCCTCTATTAACCAAGCGCTGATGACTCAGGTGGAAAGAGACTCGGGTGCCCTCCAGAAGTCGACCTTGCTTGAATTTCATTAACGGCACCCTCCACACACCCCCAACTGCTCTCTTGATCTTTTGTTGTCATAACAATATCAGTTTAGATGGTCTCATACATATTCCAGACCACTGCTACTGGCAGAATACACCCCCGTTCTCCCCTCCCCACTTCATTAGGGCCATCTGATCTTCTAATGAGATAAATGAGCAAAACCCTCTCACCAGGAAAGCAATTAATCATTGTCTCCTATGCAGCAATGGGATTTATCAGTGCAGACAGATAGCTGGCTAGGCAGCGGCTGCAGATCTGCTGGGATGCAGCAGGGAGAAAGGGCTGAGTGCTGGCTAATGGGAGCAGCTGCCCAGTTCCTCTCTCCGGACGGGAAGGACAGATGCCTTCAGAGAGCTGAGCAGCACCTGAGCGACTGCACTTGCCCCACTCAGAGCATGGGCACATCTGGGACTGAGCAGGGACAGGGTACATGGTGAATGACCAAGGACACATCAGCTCTGTCCCCCTGCCCTTCTTCAGAGGTCCGGACCTCCCATCTTCTGCTCCTGCAGGGCTGCTTGGCTCCAGCCTCAGAAGAGGAGCAGAGCAGAGGCCCCTGAAGCCTCAGCACAGCCCCAGGCACTTCAGACAGGCAGGTGCTGCCATGCACTCACGCTACGTCCCACCCAGCTGGAGTCGGGGTCATTTCCAGTCCTGATCCCCTGGCTGGAGAAGGTAAGACTGGCCCGGCTCTCACCCTGCGGGCAGCTGACAGCCATGTCCCAGACAGGCTTTGCTCCAGCCAAAGGAAGCAAAGCAGCACTTAACTGTACTGTCTCATTAATGGCTGCATGCAGCAGCAAATTACTGGAGTTCTCAAGCCAAGATGCCTGTAGACTGCACTCCCATTGTTAAGAAAGCCTGGGCGCATGTCGTAGTAAATGCAGGGTTGCAGACCTGGATGCTTCTGCCCTGAGCTTTCTGCCCTGCCCGCTCTCCTCCCCCTGCTCAGCCGTACGGACCACGCAGACCTGTTGGGCTCCTACCTGGTGAACTGGAAAGTGAGAGATGTAGGCTGCTGGATCTGGGGACCGCGAGGCTTTGGCGATTTCCATACAGCATGCCAAGACTTGCCAGGGTTCATCGGTGTTCATCCACCACTTCCTGCCCTGGGAACAAGAAAGCACAGACTGGTAGGAGCAGGCAGTGCTCTTGTGGCACCCCAAAGCAAAGGCAGGAGCCCCTGCATGCCTGGGATATACTGGGCAAGGCACCTCATCCCACTGTGCCTCCATTTCCCTAATATTTCATCATGTTTTCAGAGAGAAATATGTTCTTTAGGAAACTCGGCAACGCTTTGTTTCCTTTTTTCCTTGCAAAGTGTTCTTTCAAAATGTTTTTGTTTCAAAGTCAACCTCGTTCCCATTTTATTTTACTTTATAGAAGCTATGACAAATAAGAGGAATGGTTAAGTCTCCTCTGAAATTAATGATGAGACTGATCCCTTTTTTCCTTATCATTTGGACAATTCCTATTTGGACTCACTGAGGAACTTCCCTGCTTTTGAGTTTGGTCATTGAAGGGGAACCTCCCCTAGCTGCAGGCCCCCTGAGCCCATGCTATTCCCCCCTGGTTTGGGGTCCCACCACTCCACCCCAAGAGTGCACAGAGCCCTGCCAGCCACTCCCCACCTACCGTGAGTGGGTGGTCGGCTGAGTCCAGGATCTCCTCCATGATTTCATTGGCGTACGCCAGCCGGTCCTGCAAGGCATCCTTCTTCTTCAGCCCCGTGAGGTTAATGAGGTGGATCTTCAGCCAGTCAAGGCCCTTGGGCCCCAGTGGCCTTCCCTCTGCGAAGAGCAGGATGGCCCGGGTGACATCGTTACCAAGGTGGTTGAAATAAGGTGGGCAAGGGTAAGTCCTGCCTCGGAAGTCCATGTTGTGAGGAAACCAGAACACCTTGTCCCTGACATAGTTGGCAATGGAGAGCTTATAGAGTGCGTCCATGCGCAAGCTGTGCATTTCAGCTGCCTTCTTCTTGCACAGCAACAACTCATGCTTCTGGGACTTGTTCCAGGTAGAAGAATTGCCGGAAATGGCAGGAGGTCTGGGGGCCTCAGAGATGGGCGGTGGGATGTCCAGCTTCTCATTGCCTTTGTCATTGAAGATGGATATGATGATATCCAGCACTGGCTGGTTAATCTTCCAGGCACAGTTGCCCAGCTGGTTCAGGGCATCCAGCACAGGGTGGAGGTTCACTGGAGGACACTGCTCCAGGAGCAGCTGGTGCTGGATGGCCCCGTCCACAAAGCGCATCAACTTGGTGTCATTCAGGACGAAGGCACCAAAGTGGGGGGAGGTCCAGGGCACTGGGGGGCACAGCATAGGTATGGCGGAGGAGTTAAAGGTCAGCAAGGTCTCTGCAGCATCTGACACAATCTGGGAGAAAATGGGATGGGGCTTTATCAGCCCAACCTGGAGAAGAGAATCAGAGAGGTGAAGGTAGAGGATTAGGGCTGGAGTCTGGAGGAGCATGTGGTCAATCAGCCATTAACATAACGATCATGCTAGGTACTGACACTGTCCCCACAGAACCAGAGGCTCCTCCAAGTGTCCCTGAGCACGGAAGGCAGCACGGAGGGAAAAGGTCCTCGCAAAGGCCCAGTTCCAATGAAGAGGTGACCTGCACGGTCCAGAGTGCCCAGGACAAGGCTCACCTGCCAGCTGCTACGGAAGGAGTAGATGTGGTAGAGGACAGGGATGAGCTTGGGCTCCAGGCGGGGATTGAGGATGTTTCTGGGCACCTTGACAGCCTGCACCAGGAGCTCCAGCATGTGCATGCCCAGGCGCATGAGGAGCATGTACGGCCAGCTGCAGTCCTTCAAGTTCAGTGAAGGCCCAAAGCCTGCTTCTGCTACCAGCTTCTCCCAATATTCCCGTGGCAAGTACTTGTCAGGCTGGGAGGTGGAAGGAGAAAAATCAGGTCAGCTGCAGGGGCCAGCTGTGCTGCTCCCAGGTTTGCTGGATGGGATCTATGGACCTGGAACACGGCTCTGAGAAGGACCCTCCTGTCTCTGCGTCCCCATGAGGTCGTCCCTCACAGGGGTATTTGGGGAAGGACTGCTGACTTGGCTGGGGCAAGCCCAGCAGCGATAACCTGCTTCTGCTGCAGGGCAGGACAGTGGTGCTGCAAAGCCCTTCCTCTCGCCACATCCCTTTGCTGACACCTTGTCCCAACACCACCCTGACCCTCCTCCCAAACTGCAGATCCGCCTCCCCCGCCACACCACACACACACACCTCTGCAAACAACCTGCTCATCTGGCCCTCGAGCTGCCCAGATCTCTGGCCCTGGCCCCCATCTCCCCTCCCCTCCCCTCCCCTCCCAGCCTGCAAAGCGCACCCTCCCCAAGCCCCAGAGCTCTCCTGCATGGGATGCCTGGCCCCAAGGGGTCAACTCTGCCAATTTAAAACCTTCAGGCTCAGAAACACCCACTGCTATGCCAGAACCGACCTGTCTGTCACCATGGGGCACATCGCCCAGTGCTAGATGAGGCCTTACTGGTGGTTCTGGTGGCCTCTGCAGCAGCAGATTCACAGAACCTGGACCTTGTGCATGCAAGGAGGTGGACGAACTGCCTCGCCCTGTCTCTGCTCTGCTGCTCTGTAACCTGCGGGCCCCAGAACCCCCCTCTCCCAGGCACACCTACCTGGCTGTCCTTTGCCAGCAGGTGGATGTAGTCCTTGTAGACCTCCTGCACCTTCTCCAGCTGACGACTGCGCAGCTTCCTCTGGGTGACGTATCTGTTGTAGACTTTGGAGCCCAGCTCCCTGGCCAAGACAGCCAGGGATTCTCCTTGTGGAGAGATGGTGTTGAGGATCTGAGAAAGAGGAAGGCAAAGAGGGTCATAAGGAGGGAAGAACAGAAAGACGGAGCAGAGAGACAAAGTGGGAGTTAAAGCCCTTGTGTACAGAGCATAGAAAGATGCTGATTCCCATGATGCTGAGCAGATGGCGAGGAAGGAAACATGGCCGGGACACAGCAGGGGCTTCTCAGCACAGGGAGCAGACAGAGCCTGCATCTAATAACTTGGGCAAACTTTGAGGGTCATGTCTGATTCCACTGGGCCGAGTGGGACATCAGCGCTTTGTGGCAGCCCTATGGCCATGTGGGCAGCCCTGTTCCTGGGGCTCTGGGAGGACAGGGCAGGGTCCTACCTGCAGCATGATGCCCACGTACTCCTCATCTGGCAGCAGGCACAGGTAGGGATAGAGAATGTTGTACCCCGACACCATCTTGTGCTTGGACATGCTGTGCTTCGACTTCTGCAGGGCCTGGAGGATGGAGTCGTGCCACTGGGAACGAAGGGTAGCCAGCAGTTTGCGCTACGCAGAAATGGAAGCAAGACAGTAACGCTGTGGTGAGTGTTTCACCAAGGAGCTGCCCCCTCTTCAGGCCACTGACCCCTGCATCTCTCTCACAGGTCCTGAGGGCTGAACTTCCCCCTCCTCTCGACACATGCAGCCCCCAGACCCCCTGAGCTTTACCGCTTTAATGGCTTGTGGGGTCAGAGGTTTGGTCGACTCCACTGACTCGATGGTTACAGTGTTGTCCAGTTCCATCTCCAGTTGCTGCTGAAAGCGCTCCTGCAACTCCTGTGCAGAGAAATCCAGCTTGGGATATGACACCATCTTCTCCTGCAACAAAAGTGAGGCAATAAGTGCCAAAAGCCAGAGGAAGAGAAGACATGCTTATTCTCCCAGCTTCCCTGCAAGAGGCATATGATATGAGTCCCTGCTGAAGACACCTTTCTGGGACCTCTGAGTCCAGAGGCCTGATGTCTCCAGCCAGCAAACCCCAGGGAGTCTGGAGTAACAAGCCTCTCCAGAGGCTGCCCTGTTCCTGTGTCATGGTCAAGCATCCCCTCCAGTGTATGAAGATCATCTCCAGCCCCCTCTGCCAGCCCTTGGCTTCTCTGTTCCTCTGTAAGGCTGTTGCTAAGGCTATTTATTTGATGATTCGTGTGGACTACTGAGCAAAGATCGCGCTAAAAAATTCTTCCCATATTACAGTCCCGGGCTGGACCTGAGGACACCTGTGAACACCATTTGGCCAGCTCCGACACCCCCCCGGGCTGTAGAGACATCCCTGAGCTCTGTGGCTTACTTTGGAGTAAAAGCCCCGGAGCAGAGAAGACTTGCAGGTCTGGGGGTTGGGTGGAGGGGGCAGCTGGTAGTTGGGCTGGACAGTTCTAATGGCCCTCAGCACCTTCTCCTTCTCATCTTCCTCAAATAGGCACTTTTGGAAAAGCTCATCCACATGGAAGCCATCATTCTTCAGCTGCTGCACACATCTGAGGAGGGGCAGATAAGATATGCTTAATCTTTCACCGGGGACTGTGACTGTTGTACAGAAATCTGCACATAACGGGGCAGCAAACAAAGTTTCTAAACAGAAGACTAAGCATGGAGAAGAGGAGACAGATTGGGGGTGACCCTTTTGAGGATCCAAGAACCTTGACTGTATCAGGCTTTTCCTTCGTCACTTGTGCACTCAGCAGCATCACCCAGACCCACGTGAGACACAGCACAGGACAAAGAACCACCCCTGCCAAATCCCTGGCAGCCACAAAAGCAAAACCCTGTCTCAAAGCAGGGCTTGGGGGCTGGCACCCACCAAGGATTACCTCTGGGCACAGAGCAGGAGACCTGTACATGGCTCCAGGCTGTTCCAGGGGTGCACCCACCATGCCAGTGGCTCCCAGCCTCTGTGCCACCTTTCACGCCAGGACAGCTGCATGAGGGTGCAACCTCTCATGCTTGTTGGAAGGCTCCGATAGCCCCAGGGAGCAGGATGTGCCCCATGCACTTGCCCTGGGATGCCTCTTCCCTTCTCCTGCACACTCCTCAGAGCAAGCTTCATGCAGCAACCAGTGAATGTCTTTTGGCAACTTGTGCCTGACCGAGCCGATGTCTGCCCAGCTCCAGACAGGGGAAGAACGGTGCAGAAATGGGCATAACTGGGAAACCCACAGAAGGCAGACGCCTCAGTCTTTCGAGAGCATGACTGTGGGGCAGCCTGGCAGCAGGACGCTGTCCTGCCGGAGCACATGGGCTCTCCCTGCCCTCCACACGCAGCCAGGAGCCAGCTCTCAGGGCTACAGGAGCTGCTGCGGTGGGGAGCTGCCTCCAGAGCACAGCCTGTCCCGACAAGGTCACCCGTCTTGGGTTACAGCGATCCATTATCCACCCCTCCAACCCGCACCTCTGCTGAGCAGGCGGCTTTCACCTTCACTTGGCTGGGGAGGCCGAGCTCCACTGCCGCTGTTGTGAGACTGAGCAAAAAGACGCAGGTTCCTTCACTCTCAAATAAACCCTGCTTTCCCTTCCAGCCCGAGCCAGCAGATGGGAACCCATGGGGCCGGCCACAGCTTGGGCAAAGGGGCAGGGGACTGCGGTTCATGTACCGAGCCCGAGAGCCAGGGCACGGGAGCACAGCGCACATGGCTGCTGCAGGAACAGCCTGAGCACCAGGAGCAGCCGCAGCACCTGCAGAGGAGCTCTCTTCCCTGCAGCCTCCATTGCTGCCAGGGACCAGAATCCCCTGCATGCATCAACATCTCCCGCTCCCCAGCCCCACAGAGGATGCTGCGGGATCACATCCTCCTGGCTCTGCCGGGCTGGAGCCGGGATCCAGAGCACAGCAGAGCCCAGAGCCCCACCTGCCGACTGGCCTGGCCCCTGCCGGGTGACACTGGAAGGAGGACAGGCAGGCCCGGGCGACAGCGGCACCAGCCAGGCCCCAGCCCAGGCCCCCATCAGCCACAGAAAGCTAAACAGACAGGAGGGAGCCCCCGGCAGCTTTGGGAAAGCACGAACAGCCCAAGAGGTGACAGACAGTGCCCTGAGCCAGAACTGCAACACTCCGTGAATTCTGCTGCTGCGTGCGCCCCAGCTGCATTTTGGCATGTTTTGGAGCAGGCAGGAGCTTTGGCGAGGAACAGCTCTACATCTCTGCAGATCCACTCTTCCCAAGAACCACCCCACAGCAGCCCAGTCAAAACAAGCAGCTCCCACCTTACGCCCTCAAAGGGACTCTGCAGAGCAAAAAACAACCCCCGTTTCACGTGTTCCCAACACAGGCTCAGCGCTCCAGGCCATGCCGCTGCCATGTCCGAACAGAGAGAGCACATTAGGAGAGGAAGGGAAACGAGAGCTCATGCCCCACAGGCAGTGCCAGCAAAGAGACACAGTTGTGGGGAAACATGCACACGCCCTGGCGAGGTTTGGGGTTGGCAAATCCATGCAGGTGTGCTACAAACATCTGCCTACAGACAGCCCTACAGGTGCACTGCTATACTGACGCAACACCCACACACCCGGGCAGGAAAGCCAATGCCAGTCACTTCTAAATCAGCTGACTGGCAGACATTCACTCAGAGGCATCTAGAACTTGTTAGCCAGCCAAGGGACACACAGGCCAGAGATAAATCCCTGAACCACCCAAGGGTGTTTGTGCAGCATTTGCAGATCACCAAAAAGCTTTCTCCATCCTCTGGCAAGGCAGCTGGCTGCGCTACCAGACCCAAGCACTGCCCCGAGACCCAGCCTCCTGGGATCTCATGGAGCTCCTTCAGCTCCCCGCTTTGGGTCTGACACTTATTTTGTCCATTACATTCCACAAAATCCATCTGAATCTCCTGATCACATTCTTCCAGTGAGCTGGCATCCTGCAAACACCAGCTGTTTGGCTGAGCCTACCAGGAAGGGCAAACTCCATGGAGATGCTGTAAAAACGACTGGAGGAGCCATTCCTACTGGGGAGTGATGGAGAGGCCAGTGGGAGAGAGATGCCCAGGACAGGCCCAGAACCAAGGAGTATCTGACTGAAGAGAGGCTGACCCCAGCCCAGGGAGCTGCTCTGTGAGCTCTGCGGGGAGCAGGCACAGCTCTGGCCAGAAGCAAGGTTGTTCTCACCTCCTACATCTCCTTTCCCTGCAAGATCTCAGACAAACTCCCTAGCAGCTGGGGGTGGAAAGGAGGGCCTACTGTGGGAGTTCTGCCTGCCCCTAAACCTGGCCACGAGAAGTGGGTCAGAGCATCTAGATGTGCATACAGCGTGGGCAGGTCTTCCCGACCCTGGGCCCGTGCATCTCCTTCCCAGAGTGAGCTCCCAGTTCTCCCAGCGCAGTGAAGCGGCAGGCTGTGGAGATGCTGTCCCAGGGCCCCTGCGGTGGGTGAAGTGCGTTACCTCTGGATGGCTTTAGCAGATGACTGGTTCTGGCCCATGCACTCCAGCACTGCCGCGTAGGAGTCCAGGCTTGGCCGGAGGCCGACGGACTCCAGCATGGAAAACAGCCGGTTGATGCGCTGCAAGTGACCCTGCGGATGAGAAGGGAAGGGGGCTGTGGACACAGACACCAGCTGCCCCAAATCACAGCTTCATGCCCCTCTGCTCCTTTTCAACTTTAGCCACGTCTATCCTGCCCCATCCCCTTCTTCCCCTCCAAGCCACCTCACAGGGATCAGTGGCCTGATTCAGTGGCCATCTATCGGCTTCATCCCTCTCGGCAGGAGCCAAGCCCTCCCTGAACACTTGCTGAAGGCAGATGTGACAAACAGATAAAACCGTGACCACTGCTTCTACAAGCATGAGGATCTTCCTCCTGACCCAGCCCCCCTCTTCCCCTCGGCCACCCAGAAAACCTGACAGGCAGAGCAGGGCAGCAGCCCGCAGCTCAGTACCTTTCTTGCCCAGCTACGCATCACGATGTTGTAGGCATTGACATTCAAAAGTCTTCTCTTCACAGGGGAGCTGTGGTACAAGAGAAGGAACCTCTCAGCCTCCTCTGGCTGCTGCAAGAAGAGGAAGCATTCGAGATTGGACTGGATGGTCTGCTGCAGGATCTTGTACTGGCTGCTGTCCTTGTCCTCCAGCCGCCTCCGAGGCTTCTGCACATTTGCACCCTCCTTCACTGCTACCACCCTGGGCTTGCTGTAGGCATAGACACGGTGGGAGCCAGTGTGACTCTGGTTCCAGGCAGCAGCCACTTTAGCCTTTGGGGTCTTCAGGGTCTTCTTGGCTTTAGCTTTGGCCTTAGCTTTGGCCTTAGCCTTGCCCTTTGGTTTGGCCTTAGCCTTGCCCTTTGGTTTGGCCTTAGCCTTGCCCTCCAGAGCCAGCTGGGAGGCAGCGATGGATAATTTCCGCTCCACCTTCAGCTGCCGGATGTACATCTCCTTCTTCAACTTCTCAACCCAGCTGCTGGGCCGGGCCGGGCCTTCACCCCTTCCCCTGGGAGCAGGCTGTTCCTCCACGGGGTGGGGAGCCACCACTTTCTGCAGTGGGTCCTGGTACTTGTCATTCCTTAGTGGGGCCAGCTCCGCTTTGTTGAGCATCACCTCCGGGATGTTACTGGCTTGGAGCTGCTTCACTCGAGCTTTCAGCACTGCCGGGAAAGACACAGCCAGGGAGAGGTGAAGGGATGCAAAGTGCAGCAGAAGGTTGTGTCCTACCCCAGAGCCTCTCCTCTGGGAGCACCCAGTAACATACTCAGGAAAAGAGGGTGCACACAAGGACTTCTTCCCCCTTTGGTGAGCCCTCCTCCCAGCAATCAGCTGCTTTGACCACTGCCTTTCTGGGATCCACCCCTACGCTGTGGCCCACCCCTGCCTGCCGGGGAACCCAACAATGTCACTGCAAGGGAAAAACCACCAGCTCATGCTTATCTAACCTGCTGGCTGGTCACTTCACGGGGCCTCTCTCCAAGGACCTCGTGCCCTCAGCTCACCCGGGCAGACAGCCCAAAGCCAGAGCATGTTCCAGGTCAGCCTATAGGTTCCTCACACGCCCTGGAGGGACTCTTCTACCCTCCCTTAGGACCACTCTGTTTTAGAACAACTCAAAGCTCTCTGTGGGTAGGGCGGGCCTCCAGGTCCTTAGGACAGAACAGAACTTGCTCAGGGATGCCAGCAAGTCCATGGGAAGCCCCATGTCCTTGCCCAGGCTACAAGTATTTACAGTCCCAAATATCTTCTTCATGGCTACACAGAATGGGAAGACTCTGAGAAAATGTCCCAGGACACTGATCAAGGGAAACCCTGCAGCTCTCCCAGCCCTCCCCAATTCACCTTCCAGCAGCTCCGTCCTCTCACAGACGCCATTTCTCCTTGCCTTCTCCTTGGCACTGGCAGAGGAGTAGTTCCTGAGAACACTCCATGAGATTCCTGCAGCAGAAAGACACAAAGAGAGATCAGAGGTGCTTTCACCCCTTACACTGCTTACTGCCCCACAACCCTGCCCCACGCCACGGCTGAGCCCCAGCTGGGCAGTAGGGAGGGCGCAGAGGGCGCGCAGCGTTTCCCAGCTCAGCTCGCAGGTCGGAGCACCCTCAGCAGTGCCACAGACCAAGCGGGGGGGGGGCACTTCTGTGCCAGCAAGTGACAGGGACAGTGACACCCCCTTTCCCTTCTGGCTCTTATCTCTTGGAGAGAACACAACCGTAGGGATGCCACAAAGCCCGGCGCTGTTGCAAGGGGTGACAGAACCCCAGCAACCCCAAGAGCAGGCAGGGACAGGACCCCAGAGACGCCCAACGCCACCCTTAAGAGAAAGACAATGCCCCAGGACACCCACAGCCCCACCTCTATACGGGGGGGCGGACGGACGGACACCCTCATAACCCCCAGCTCTGCCCCAGGGGAGGGTTCGGGACGCCGGAGACCCCCAGCCCTGTCCTGGGGGGATGCTCTGGGCCCCCAGGGACCCCGCAGCCCCGTCCCTGGCCCCACGGTCGGGGTGAGGCCTTCGGGACCCCGCAGCCCCGTCCCCGTCCAGGGGGGTGAGGGGCAGGACCCCAGGGACCCCCCACCCCCGCTCCGCGCTCCCCTCTCCCCGGCCCCTCACCGGCGCCCCGCAGCCGGGCCGGGCCCAGCAGCGCCGCCCGCAGCCGCAGCACCGACATTCCCCCGCGCTACGCCGCCATGCCGCGCCGCGCGCCCCCACTGCGCAGGCGCCGCGCGGTGCACGCCGGGAGCGGAAGTTCCGCCGCGATGGACTACAACTCCCGTGATGCAGCGCGACAGCGCCCCCTGCGCCCTCTGGCTGCCACGCCGGCCCCGACGGGACGGGACCGGGACCGGGACTGGAGGGACACTGGGGCGGGGAGGGGGACACGAACGACGCGACGAGGGAGGGAGGGGGCGAACGAGGCTGCCCCGAGCCCGGCGCGCCACGGACCGGAGGCAGACGGAGCTCACCCCCGGCCCCACGGCAGCCCCACGCCCCCCCCGCCTCTCCCCGCGCCCCGCCTGAAGGCCCGTCCCTCGTCCCACCTCCGTGGGAGCCAGTGCGGACCGGAACGTGCGTTTCCCGCCACTGGGCGCGCTGCGAGCGCAGGCGAGTGACCGGAGACAGGGAACCGGAGCAGCCGTCGAGGCGCCGATTTATGAATGGGAGGCCCCGCCCCTCCGCCCCGCCCATTGGCCACTGCGGCCCCCGCCCCGCCCCGCCTCTCCCGCCGGTTCCCCCCGCGCTCGGGCCGCCCGCGCCGTCGGGGCCGGTCGCCGCCGCCGCCGCGGCCATGGCCCGTCGCCCGCCGCCCCGCCGCGCCCCGCCGCCATGAGGCGCGGGGGCCCCGCCGCCCTCGCCGCCTGCCTCGCCGGGGCGCTCGCCGTGCTGGCGGGGCCGGGCCCGGGCCCCGGGCCGGGGGCGGGTAGTGCCGCCTGGGTTGCCCGGCGGCCCCCCCGCAGCTACGGCCACCTGGAAGGTGACGTGCGCTGGCGGCGGCTCTTCTCCGCCACCCGCTTCTTCCTGCGCATCGACGGCGGCGGCGGCGTGGAGGGAACGCGCTGGAGGGAGCGGCCGGGCAGTGAGTGGGGCCGGGACCGCGACGGGGCCGGGGAGAGACGGGGCCGACCCCCGCGACCACCCGCGGGGGGGAGAGCCCGCGCCCGGCGGGGCTGCGGCGGTGGCCGGGGGCGGGCGGAGGCGCCCCGGGACGGCGGCGGGGACCCCGCAGTGCCCGGTCCCGGGGAGCGCCCGCAGCGCCTCCCGCCCAGCGAACATCCCCGGCCGGGCGGGAGCCGCAGGTCCCCGCTGGCCCCGCTGCCCCGCGGGCGGCTGGCCGGGGCACGCAGCTCGCCCGTGCACGGACGGCTCCGGCTGCCCGCGCCCCGGGGAGCCCCTGCGGGAGCGAGGAGGGGTGTGCGGGCAGCGGCGTGCGCTGGCCGGGGACCCGGTGTCACTTTGCCAGCGCCTGGGATCACCCGGGGGGGTCCCTCGCCCCCTCTCCTCCTGCCAGTGCAAACGCGGGGTCCCTCCCCTGCCCTGCGTTTAGGGTTATCTTCAGCCGGCGCTGACTGGGGGGATCTGATCGTTCCCCGTAAACACCCTGGGGAGGGTAAAGGCTGAGGAAGAGGAGGGACGGAGGAGGCTTCGGGGCGATGCCGGTCTCCACACCGAGCACCCATGAGGCTGCTACAGGAGAGCGGAGCAGCCCCGTTGGAGGGGACGGCAGAGCGGTTGGGGCTCAGCACAGTATGAGGGCGCGCGTGGACCACAGGGACCCCCATTGTGCGGGGACCCGGGTGGTCACAGTCAGCGGCCCCCGCCACAGCACACAGAGGGAGGCACTCACTGCAGCCTCCCCACGGGCTGTTCACGGGGGTCACAGTGCCAGGCAGTTTGTCCCCCGGGGAAACAGAGAGGGCGAACGCTGCGGGATGTTGGTGGTGCCCAGGCTGTGCTGCGATCTGGAGCTTGGGAACGAGCAGGCAGGATTAGGCCTTCCCCTGGGGCTGGGGCTGCGTCTGCTCCACCCTGCAGCCCTTGGGAGCGGCCGCGTGCGGTGGTGGGAAGAGGTGGCTGCGGAGGCTGGCACTGGGGTCCCCACACCAGCAGAGAGGCTGCTCCTGGCACCAGGGTCGTGCCTCAGCTCCACAGCTGCCTGCTCCTACCCAGGCCACTCTGGGTGACAGCACCGTAGGTCCCGAGGGGACGGGGCACCCACGGTACAGCTGCAGCAAGGGCCAGGGCTGCAAGCCCAGTTTCAGCACCTGTGGTGCTTTGGGTGCTGGGTCCTGGCCCCCGTGACAGGGAGGGGGGTAACAGTATGGGGTGCTGGGGACCTGGGGGAGGAGGGATGCCCAAGCATCCCTGGGGGGGCCTGGCATGGTGTTGGGGCTTGGAGCGGGAAGGATGCTGCAGACGGGAGCAGCATCCCCCAGCCCATGTCCTGGTGGCAGCGGGTGCTGCCCTGTCACCCGGCCAGCCGCATGACGAGGAAGGCAGCCCAGCCCAGGGAACCCTCTTGCGGTGTCAGAGGCTGTCAGGAGTCCCGACCGGGCGCGCTGCCACCTCAAAGTGCCCCAACACGTTCCCTCGGCCATGCGGCAATGGGCCCCGGCAGGTGGAGCGGCTCCAGGCTGTCGCATGGGGCTCGCGCTGGTTTATCGGCAGATATAACCTGCACTCGGGCTCTGCTCCTCAGCCCTCACGGCAGCTGCAGCGTGGCTGGGGCTGTCCCAGGGCGTCCCCCGCATCGAGACCCATATCTGCCCCAGCATCCCTGGGACCCTGTTGGGGCAGAGGGTGTGAGACTGGGAGCACTGGGAGCTGCCCATGGGCTACTGCCCTGCGTCTGCAGGGACCCGACACCTCGTGTGGAGCCAGGTGCTGGCTGGGCACCGGCAAGCAAAGCACAGCAGAGCCGGCCAGGGTGCCGGTAACTGCAATGGGGGGTTATTTTTAGAAAAGCAGAAGTCCTTTGTTATAAATAGCAGCAACTCCAGACGGTGATCAAGTGGGATGGATTCGCAGGCATTTGCTCAGCCCTTCCCCACGGCTGCTCCTTGTCAACAGCTTCGCTGGGACCGGCCCTGCGGGTCCCGGTGGGTGCCGGGGCAGGGTGCTGGCGGCAGCACCGAGGCGGCTGGGCTGAAAATCCCCTCTTACCCATTGCCCCGAGGGAGCCAAACACTCCGGAGCCCTCACTCTGCCCTGGTGCTGTATCCACCCCCTCCGCTCCCGGCGAGGGCACGAGTGGCCCTGGGGAGGCGATACCCAGGTGATGGGGGGGGCGATGCTGGCGAAGGCACCTGCCCTGGGGCTGCAGCCCCCTGCGCTGTGTGTGCTGCCAGCCAAAGCCTCCGCTCCTCCTCCCACCCTGGCCGACCGGGGCAGCGGAGCCCATGGGCAGCTCCTGCTGCAGCTCACATGCTGCCCACTGCCCTGCCTGCAGCTCTGCCCACTGGAGACTCGTTCTCCTCTTCCCTCTCACCCCAGGCCCGGTGGGCGGCAGGGCTGGCAGCGGCGCTTGGGGTCAGTCGGGTGTGAGGCGGTGCAGGAATCCTGAGGCTCTGACGATGCTCTGGGTGTTTCCCCTCTCGGAGCCGCTGGTCCGACCGCATGCCTTTCCCATTAGCGGCTGTGCCGGGAGCTCGGCAGCCGGGCACACGCATGCCAGCCCAGCTGGGCCCCACTGTGGCTTCACAGCTCGGCTGCAGCCACCTCCTGGGCTCATCCCCACGTCCTGCAGCACTGCCGCATCCCTCCTGCCCACAGTGCCCAGCACAGGGCTGTGTGTCTGTGCTCGTGCCAGCCGGACAATCGGCAGTGGCATCCATGGGCAGCACTGTCCCGGTCCCATTCCTGCCCCCGCAGCCCTCTGCCTGGCCGCCTCCATCCACCGTAACGCAGCCATGTGCCATCCCTGCCGCCCCCGGGCACACTTTGCCCCTCAAGGGACGCGCTAGCGCGGGGTGCCATGCACCGCGAGAGGTGGGTCGGGTCCCCAGGGCACCGCAGGCGCATTGGGGACAAATGCGTGGGCAGAGCTGCCAATGAGGGGAGGATCAGCGCGAGGTCAGCACCGGGCAGAGGCTGAGAGTTTGTTCCAGGCAAGCGGAGGTTGTGCTTGGCACGGCTCCGGCACAGCCCGGCTCCTGGGAAGCGGCTGGGCCCTGGGGAGGAGAGGAGTAAAGATCAATTCCCCCCTGGATCGGAGGTTCCCCCTCCCGCTCCCGGCTCAGGCTGCAGCCCTTGTTCCTGCCGCCCCTCTGGCTGCTCCGGCACTGGGCGAGGGTCAGTGGCCCCGTCCCTCCTGGGGGGGACGTGTGGCCACAGACCCAGCGTCGGGGCAGGGCCCCTCGGGGAGGTCGCCTGTCCCTCCCCACCTCACCGCCACGCTTCGCTGTCCCACAGGCATCGTCGAGATCCGGTCGGTGCGTGTTGGCGTCGTGGCCATCCGGGCGGTGCACACCGGCTTCTACCTGGCCATGAACAAGCAGGGGAGGCTCTACGGGTCGGTAGGTCGGACGCTGCCTCCCGGGAGGGACCGGACCGGGGTCAGAGGCGCAGGGCAAAGCTGGAATGGGGGGTCCCAACCCCGCCGGGACCGGTGCCCAGGAGCGGGCTCCTGGTTTCCCATGCCCTGACCTCTTCCCCAGCAGGGGACTGCACCCACAGAGCCCCTCTGCCCTCCGGGGACCGGGGAGGAGCCGGGGTCCTGCCCTGCCCCGCTCTCGGGGTCCGACCCCACCGGAGCAGGGCGATGACGGGCCCCGGCCGCCCCTCACCCCCTTCCCTCTCCTGCCAGAAGGAGTTCAGCCCCAACTGCAAGTTCACGGAGCGCATCGAGGAGAACGGCTACAACACCTACGCGTCGCTGCGCTGGCGGCACCGGGGCCGCCCCATGTTCCTCTCGCTCAATAGCAAGGGCAGGCCGCGGCGAGGGGGCAAGACACGCCGGCAGCACCTCTCCACACACTTCCTCCCCATGCTCATCAGCTGAGCCTGCAGGTGGCTCCGGACCATCCTGTGGGAAAAAAATGGAAAAAAGGGTTATTTTATTTATGTACATATCTTTTTTTTTGTTATTTATTGTTTCATTTTCAAACGCACGGCAGAGGATGGATGTGGAAGGCAGACGCTCCAGACGCAGCCTGTGGCCGTGCAGGGACATGGCTCTCCCCACCGTCCCGTGGAGGCAGAGCTGGTGTGGCACAGCCCCCGGAGTGCGGCCACCGTGTGCCAGGGCTGCCGACGTCGTGCTCCCGCCCGCACAGCCCGAACTAGGCGGCTGACACTCTGCTACCGGCACCTCCGCAGGGGCTGAGGCTGGAACGGGGGCTGCGGCATGACGGCGGGTTGTATTTATCTCGTGTCCAGGCACCTGTGGCAATTAAAGCTGTGTTCACGGTATGAAGGGGGAGTGAGCATTGGAGCTTTAATGGTGGGCTTGGCACGGGCTGGGTGGGTTTGGCTCCCCGGGGGTCCCTGCTGCTGCCATCGGGGACCCCAGCCAGACCCCACCATGTACAGCTCCTCATCGACCCACACCCTCACCCGCGTGCGCAGGCAGACACTTGCCCAACCCAAACCTGTGTGAAAACAGTGATGGTTGCTCAGCGGCACAAAGGAGGGAGCAGATGAAAGCAGCTGCCGGCAGGGCAGAGCCCGGACCCTGCGCCGGCGCCGCAGGAAAGCGCTCGCATGCGTGACCTGCAGCAGAGCTGCTCCAAGGGGAGCATCCCCCGGGAGGTACCAGGGGATGCAGCCCTGGAGACCCAAAGGGATAAGGCAGAGGGGAGGAGGGGTCGGGAGGGTCCCTGGTGCCGAGCAGGAGCCTGGTTGCAGCCGAGCATCCTGCTGCAGCGTTGCGGTGGGCTGTGTGGGACCAGGCGCTGGGCAGCACCGCAGGAGCCGGCTCAGTCCCTCGGGCAGGCACAGCCCTGGGATGCTGCTCCCCACCCACATGCAGATTCCGAGTCAGGGCATTGTGAGCAGAAAGGAACAGACCTGCTCTGGGGACCTGTCCCCAGTGGGATCACCAGGGCCACAGCCCCCCACTCAGGCGGCTCGTGCCCCATCCCCACTCTGGATTGAGACGCAGAGCGGAGCGGGGTATCCAGCCCCCACCAGCCCCAACCCCCCCGCCTGGTCCTGCCCCCCAGCCCAGCTCCGCTCCGTCCTCCCCAGCAGAGATGAAGCTGGGAAGGCGGCCGGTGGTGAGGACCATCCCCTCGCCCTGAGGGGAGCACAGCCAGAAATAGCACTGGCGCCGTGGCCTCCCGGCCAGGGCACGTTCCTGTGCCGCTCTCCGCGCCCGCCGTGGCGAGGCATGGCAGCCTGGTCACTTTGTCACGTCAGACCTGAGCGATGGCCCCAGCGAAAACCACCAAACTCGTTCCATTTCTTACCCAACCAGCTCCCAATGAGCCCGAGAGAAGGAACAGCCACCGCGTTAACTGTGCGGTGACCATGGCGGGCACCGGCCAGGAGGGTGGCAGTAGCCATGCACCCGCCACGGGCTTTGCTTTGCCGACTTGAAACCCACCCTGAGCACTGCTGACATGTCAGAAATCACCCTCTGAGCTCCGGGGGAGCCGGGAACCCCACGCCGCAGCCAGCGGCTGAAATGTATTGGGGAAAGGAAGGTTTTTCCAGGTCTCCTAGGCTGCATTTCAGTGACTAAACAGCAAAGCCTTCCCTCGGTGCCAGCCCAGCCGACGGGCACACGCAGGCTCAGCCAGGGACCTTCCTGCTGCCACCCACCTCCCGAGCCCAGGATCCCAGTGGCAGAAGCTTCTGGTTCAACCTCTGTCGGAGGATGAGCTATTAACCCTGATATACCAGTCCTGAGATAAACCCCGGTCCCGCAGGCATCCGCCCGCCGAGATGAAAGGTGCCGCTGGGCTGCCCTGGCGAAGCCGAGGAGGAAAAACATTCCAGGAGAGTTGCTCAGCACCAGCCGCGTGGCCCCGGCAGGCTTGGCAAAGGCTGTTGCCATCCACACTGGTGACGTTTTCTCCAACAAACCTTCTCTCCTTGTATTCTGAAATGGCTCAAGAAACACCAAACAAGCCGCCTGCTTTCCCCCCTCCTACAGGAGGAACGTCCCTTCCCAGAGAGCTCTTGGGAGGAAGGATCAGGCCCTTCCTGGCTGGTAAGGCTGCTTTGGAGGAGACACCAGAGCTCTGCTGGTGGCAGGATCCCGAGTGCCCATGGGAGGAGTCCAGCAACTTCTCTAGCCACCCCCAGCCCACTCGTAGGGCCCCAAAAAGCCAGAGGAGGCACAGGGAGCCTCCCACACCATTGAATCCTCTGTCCATCCCACCCGGCAGGTTCCCCATCCACTGCTCTGGTGTCTGCCACAGCAAGGTCCTGACATGCCGCCTGGCATCATGAACACTGGGTTAGGGGGTCAGGGAGACCCACCGACCGCCCGAAGTCCCTGCAACAGAGACATCAGCTGACCAACATCCCACGCCAACACTTTGAAGCCACATGCCACCACCTTGCTCCTCCCGCCAGCTCTGCTATGGGCTGTGCTGCAAAAGCCGAAGTGGAGCAGAAACTGCAGGCATGCTCCCCCAAGGACATCGCCCACCCCAGCACGCAGCTCCAGACCCTGGCAGGGCTGCAGAGACCCAGCGTGACCAGAACAAAACCAAGGGCCCTCGGGGAGAGCCCCACGTTAACCCCAGTTTTTGTCCCTCTCGTGCCTCCTGGCCCAGGTGAGCACGGACACGGGCAGCAGGTAGGTCACTGCCCACTCCGGTCACATTCTTTTCATTCCCCAGCCTCCAGCTCTGTGACACAAACTGAGTCACCAACACACCTGGATATTTGTCTCTCTCTCCTTTTTTAATCAGCTGTATTTTAAGTAGCTTTGAAATACATTTTCCTCCAAAATGTTGTTTTTCCTGTATATTATTCAATCACAATGAAATTTGGCTGGTCCTTGCTCTGATGCACGCCCAGTCCCAGTGTCGACACAGTGGAAAGAGTCCGCTCAGGCTGAGAGAAGGGCAGGACTGCAACAGGGAGGAGGTGTAAAAAATACAAAAGACCAGGCAAGGATGCTTTCAGTCGCAATCCTGCAGCCAACCGCCCAATGACACGCAGGCTGGCAATGCACGTACGGGTGCTGGTTGTGTCAGAGTCCGGTGCCCGGAGCTCACAGCATGCCTACGCTTGGCACGCAGGAGGGCTCGGGCAAGCCAAGCCTGCCTGGGGTGAAACGGGACGGCTCAGCACAGCAGTCTCCAGAGAGCTTACCCTGTAGTTTTCCTCAAATCATGCATAACGTCTCATTGAGCTGAAACGTCCATTTATTTAACAGCAGTAATAATTTAAAATTATAAAAACCCTTTCGGTGTTGAGTATCAGAAGGGCGAGGTTACAAAGAAAAATAAATGGGACTTGAGATGGGGAAGATAAGGGTAATGGGGTCTATTTCAAGAGTTCATGTTTTCAGTGACAACTATCGGCCCTCCCCAGCTGGAGATCCCGGGAGGGAGGCAGTATCATTACGCTTGCGTTTTAAAGACTTCCATCTCCAAAGCAGAAGAGATAGTATCCAAGGGGAGGAGGAGGAGCAAAAGAAAGAAAGAAAGGAATCTCAAATTCAAAACCATACAAACAACCTTTCCATTCAGAATTGCAACCGCTAGCTCAGCACCCCGGGGTTTCCATCTGTGGAGCGCAGCAGCCTTTCACTGCAACGGTTCAAAGTCCACGCGGCAAATGGATGATTTTATTAATAGACAGAGCTCTTTTCCCCCCCCATCACAGAACTTGAGGCTTCTTGTCTCTGAAGGACCCAGAGTCTCCATGTCTTCAGAACTCAAAAGGGAATTCTGGGGGCGCTGCTTCCCCCCCACTACCCTCCCCTCGCTCTGCTCTGGAAGCCCCTTTCGCTGCTTACGTGGCTGGGGAGGGAGGAAGGACAATGGAGAGGGCCCCAGGGACAGAGGGTTAGATTAAGATTCATGAGTTGTTCGATGAGTTTTCGTTACTTGGTGAGCTGGAGGAAGAGGAGGAGGAGGATGATGAGAAGTTCATCCCCGTGAGTCCTGGGGGGTTTGTGGCAGTGTTTTGTCCACTTAAGCTTTTCCGGCACACGGGACACGTGTCATGCTTTGGAGAGCAGACAAAAACAAAACAAGAAATAAGGGAAAGAATTAGAAACATGATGCAGGAATGGCACTCAAGGAAAACGCTGGGATGACACTCCTTCCTCTGATCAAAGGCTGCTCATGCTTAGGCCTCATCATGGAGGTATGAAAATATTTACAGAGGAGAACAGTACCACCAGAAAAAACACCCAAGTGCTACAAAACCCAGGTCACCCACTCAGGTGGCACTAACCTGTTCCAGCCAAGGGACTATACAGCTGTTGTGGAATAGGTGATTGCAAGGTAACTGCCGGACATTTTCACCGACTGTATAGTCTTCTTTACACACAGGACACTCTAACCCAGAATCTGTATGGTAAAGGGAAAGCAAAACACAGCTAAGCAACAAAGGAGAGAATGATGCTCAAAGCACCCGGTGTAGTATCCCATCACCTTTTCCCCTTCCCCCCCCCCCCCCGCTTTCTCTTGTGGCTGCTGCCCCCACCACTGCTTCATCCTCGCAGAGAGGGAAGCGTGTTGCTTTGCAGCTCCTACCTCCATCACTCCACCTCTCTCTGCCCTGGGTTTGCCACTTTGTTCCCTTCCCTTCTGCTGTCATCTCTGTCCACACTGAACTCTGCAGGACAGTTTGCCTCCCCAGGGCAAATCCACCCTGTCCACTCTGCTCTTTTTTTGTGTGAGAGTATAATAGAGCTTCACCTCTCTCCCTCTTTGAAATGTTTGAGGCCTTGAAGGTACTAGCAGACAAAATTAAAATCCCGAGAAAACATTAAACAGAACTTTCACAGAGCTCTTTGTGAAGGATTCCCTGGAGGAGACACGTACCTACGTGTTCCTGTGTGATCTGTATGGTGGGGAGGGCCTGGATCTTTTCTTTGTCTGCTGGTGGCGGTCCAGTGTTTTCAAACTGATTTAGTAGCTGAAAGAACAATAGGCCACAGAAGGCAGAAAGAAGATGTGAGCTCAGCAGCACACAAAATCTGCCCTTTTATTGCGGGGTTCAAGTGCTCTGGTTCATCGCCTGCGCTGCAGACATGGTCTACTGTTTCTCCACCTTCAGTGGTTTGCGCCCGCCCCATCACACCAGGTGCTGACAGTTTTGCAGCACTGCACAAAAGGACAGGATATGCCATTATAATCCAATTTTACCTGTGTGATAATTGCATCCAAGCCGTTGGCACCCCACGCGTAGTCCATTGGATTTGAATGCAAGACTCCCCTTTAAGAGTAAGGACAACAATTAAATTGGGCTGGGAGCACGAACAAGAACACTGTCAGAAAGAGCAGTACATCTTCCAACTCACCAAGGACCTAGTCCTAGGTTTGGTATTGTCGTAGGTGCAATAATTCCATTGACCAGCTGCTGGATAATTCTGAAAGACAAGAAAACCGGGATTCTGTAAGAATTAGTGTCTGCGAGCTCCCAGCCCGGAACCCTGACATGGCAGGAGTGACTAAATACACTAAATACTGTTGCATCACCAGGGGCAAAAAGAAACATATCCTGTAGCAATTGCAAATGCATCTTAGGAAGTGACTACTCATTGATAAAGAGAAGTTTCAATATTTTCTTTGTAAGGGGATAATTTCTGACAAAGACGTCAAGTGGCTCTCCAGGATGCAGTTAAAGAAACATCAGTTGTCTTGTCCAGTGTTTTCTCTCGTTTCCTGTCACACTGAGTACAGCACTTTGGTAATACCTGGTAACGACCAGGGAAAGCTTTCTCATTGTAAGCCTAACGGGCAAAACTCCCTGCCACAAGGCAGTCCATGCCACTGCGCTCAGGTGAAATGGCCACTATAAACTCAAGGCAGGAGCTCGCCAGCAGCCGTGGACCCAGCTGAAGCCTTACTGTCCAGCAGCGGGAGTTCACAGGGGCAAAGTCAGGCACCTACGGAAGGGCTGCAGTGGACAGCCATCCTCAAACTGGTGAGAAAAAGGTACAGGCTGATTTTCAGCTAAGTCTCATCAGTGAAAAATGACGGGGCTTCCTCCACAAGAACCTGGCAGTTGTTCTCACCCTTCTAGCGTGGGAACGCCCTCGTGCCTGCCAGCGGCACGGCGTGTGGCGAGGCGGGCTCGGGGCTGCCTTGCACCGTATCGATGCCGAGACTGATGCTCTCGCTCCCTCCGGTTCTCAGAATCCCTGTTGTCTTCCGACTGCACATTGGACCCGAACGGAAACTCAAAGCTGTCATCAAAGATCCCGAAGGCAAACTGGCCATAGCCCTGCGGCAAGGTGAACAAGTGCTGATCCACATTCTGGGAGGGAGAGAATTCAGGGAACAGATTGTAACAAGGAGAGAAACAGCTTTCACGCCTGGTATTTCAGCAGCCTTCCAAAAAAGACTAGTGTCTTCAGATCTGCAGCAACTCACAAACCTCAGGTGACACAGGATCAGTGCACTCTCAGAAGCAGCTTAGTGAGCAACAGACACAGACCAAAACTACAGATGAAGGTAAGAAATAACTACAACTTCCCTGGTTTCTCTTTAGCAGCTGCATGTAACTGCTGCCTTTTAAGCTGAGGCTACTGCATAGCAACACACCCAGACAGCTCACTAAATCCCAGCTTAGCCCCCTCACAACAAGAATAAGCTACAAGTGATGGTCCTATTAAAAACACGCAGTAAAAATATGACATGCAGAGATTTCAGGAGCAGCAAGCATGTGGATGATATTAATACCTCCTTTCCTAAATTCTGTCATAATCCGAGGAACATTTAAACAAAGCAGAAAGTGTCAGAAAAGATGGAGAGGACTTACCTCAAAAGGATGCCTGCTCTGATCGCTGGTTGACGTAGAGGAGCTGGTCTCATTGTCAGCGTTCCTGTGACAAACGAAGAGCGTTGGTAAGCCTCGGGAGGGTGCTACGAAAAGATTTTCCCAGCAGAGGGGAGTGAGGGACATGAGTTTGACAGGAAAAGCAGACACCACAGCCACTTGGAAACAGCACGCAGAAAGTGACAGACTCATTCTTGTGCCAAGCCAGAGCTCGAAGGGACCTCAGAGGTCTGCTCACCTTCCTTCTGCCCCAAGGCAGGGCCAGCTCCATCCCGAAACGAGTCCACCCTCAGCTGCTGATTTCCTAATTGTCCATATCAATTGTCATTTTTCCCTCCCCACAACCCTCATTTTCCCACATCTTCATCCATCTCTCCCTTTTACATTCCGATTTCATGAAGCTACAGAGAAGTGATCAAACCACGATGTCAAGCAAGGATTCCCTGCACAATCCACCTCAAACAAATCAGCTAATCCTCTGGAGCACCAGGAAGAGAAGACTTAAGGTACAAACTCTGATCACTATGACCCAAACATGCTTAAGTCTAATCTTGAATCAAAGGAACTTCTCTATTGCAGAGGCATGTGACCAGACGGGACAGATTATTAGGAAAACTCTTAATGCTGTTAGGCTCCTGCTTTTGGAAAGCTGCAGGAACATTTACTGCTCAGTACCCAGGCCTATGCTTTGCCACTCACAGTAACAAAGACCTAAGGTTCAGTGATTACACGACTCTCCCAAGGTCACAGCAAGTCACCAATACAGTTAGGATTAGACAGGATTGATTTTCAGCCTCTAAGATTGGCGTAGTCAGACCAAACATCACCTCGTCTGTTCAGAAACATCAGTCTGTAAAGCCCACCTCTCTCAGCAGGCAGCAACATCCTCCGCGCAGCTCAGTGCGCCCCCACACTGCACGCCTGCCGGCACGCTGCCTGTCCCAAAGCCAGTCACAGCCAAGGTCCAGCAAATGTGTCTGAAACATTTTAGGACTTTTCTTCCACTCCTGCCTGTTCTGACACTGCCGGAGAGCAGTCCCACTACTGAGTCAGCAGGAAAGCACGTGAATGCAGATCTCTGCTGCTCCAGTGCAGAGTCCAAAGTCTCAGTCAAAATGTTTTGCCGTTTGTACTCTAAACTAAGTTATTAAATTATACACTGAAGCATACGTATGCTCTCCATCCCACAGATTCCTCTCTCAGAGGGTTATCTCTACCCTGATGACTCAAACCAGTTCAGAGCTACCACATGCCATGGGGAAAGCCTCTCTAGCGCTTTTTTGTTTGTTTGTTTTAAATGAACCCATTCCTCCCCCGCCCTTTACCAGCAACATATGACACTCAGCATTCCCATGGCTGATTTACCTGTAGATGCAAACTACGCAAATGAAGCACTATATACCCATAGTGAGGAAAGATGAACCAAATATTGTGCAGAAGTAATAAAAAATGGTGTATTTAGCATCTAATGTTGCCTTTTAACTAGAAAAAGGAAAAGAGCAAAGCAGACTAAATTCATTCCAGCAACAGCCTTTGGGGCAGCACTTTACCTCGGCTCTTCAGGAAGTTCTTCAATAAAACCAGATTCACACCGCGGGCAAATATAGTCCTACGGGAGAAGAAATACTGAATGAGACACAAAAGTGGTATGTAAAAGCTGCAACGAGTGCCTTCAGTGTGATGGGGTGGAAGAGACCTGCAGCCCATTGTCCCAAACACATGCTAAAATTACAGAGCCAAAAAGACCCCAAACCACCAATATTTGCCACTATCAGACCAGTGAGGCAAATTGTTAGGCCTGAGCCTGTTTGGAACTTGGCTGTAGAAAAGATTTGGCTAACACTAGTTAATCCCCAGTAGAGACAAAGCATTAGATAACATCTGATGTAGTTCTGGGTGAAGTGAAAGCAAAACCACTGGCCTTCCCAGAAGAGCAGCACTCAAACACAAGTTTTTAAATAGCTGCGTGTTCTGGGAGCCTTCCCCCGCCCCCTTAAGGGGCCAAACTGTCCTCATGAAAGAAACAAGGGGGGAATTGCAGCACGGGCTAATCACAGTGTCACTGTTGCTTGGGAAGGGCTGAATGGAAAGCTGTTACTACTGTAGCCTGGGGTTCACACCACACAGGGGTCAAGGCGACACAAGAGGGTCATTCTGCAACACACAATACCAGAATTTTACACTCCCACGCTCAACGCTCATTACAGAAAGCTACTGCCACCCTTGTAGCCTTTAGCACTGAAGAACGAATATCTTGGAATAAACAGCCTGTGTGTGCAGAAGCAGGACTCCTTGGGAGTTTGCAACAGTCACTCTTCTTCACAATCCTCGGCGTTAGTGAAGTATTTATACTCCACAAACACACTGTCGTAGAGAACAGCAGCCCAGAACACTTAAGATCCTGAAAGGAAATTACTGCACTTTTCAGAGCTGGAGAAGAAGTAGCACCATGCAGCACTGCCGCATCAGAAGAGGAAGCGACAGACCCTGTACCTAGCCCAACCACAGACAAGGAGGAACGGCCACACGCAACCACCCAAAACCCCGCGCTGGCAAAGCCAGGCTCACCATAAAAGAAATTTAAGAGCTTCTAAAAATAATGCTACTTCCCATTACTACCACTACGTTTGAATTGGCACAGGCCCTTAAACAAAGTCAAAGGATTCCCCAAAAGACGAGAGGACGCCAGCCATGCTCTGATAAGACATCTGGGATCCCTCCTCCAGCCACCGCAGAAAATACTGATAAGGCCCCAGCACAAGGCAGCAACGCCAGCGACCCACTCACCGCTGCCCTGCCTGCCCCGCAAGATAAGGAAGCGGCAAACAGCAAGACCTAGAAACAGACTCAGAGAAGTTGCTGCTCCCTCTTCTGCGCAGGACTCTTTAGATTTGCGATTGTGAAATAACGTTGGTCTATGCAATTTACACAACATTTGATTTCAATAACACTTCCACACCATCCAAATTCTTCTCAAAGTTGGTTACCAGCACCCGGGAATTCCCGTGTCGAGCACAGCACATCAGATCAATTGCCTCTGCCTTTGAAATGCCCCTTTATTGTTTTACTTTCCACCAGTATGCCACCGGGGTGAATTATGATGGTAGCCACACTTGAGCAGCGAGCAACTTACACACAAAAAAGCCTCCCTAAAATAGGACAGTTGAGAGGAGTATGCACTCACAGACAACTCTGAACACAGGGATCAGCAAATTCCTCTGCAGCTGGAACAGCACAAATGCCAAAGTTTGTTGTTTCTCAGGCTGTTTGAGCCACTCCTTTTGCAGCGCATGCTACAGTATCTCCAGTAGCTTGGTCGGCAAACAGTAAGTGAAACCAAATGAACTAGGACCCCCCCCCAAGTTCATTAATTAGCAATTAACTAGACCTGAATCAACAAAAGCAGTTGTCCGCTCCCTACCACCATTCAGTACATTCACTCCCAGATGTGCTCTGCTGCCACAAGGCCAACATGGCGTGTTTAAACAAAAATAAATGGCCCATATTTCTAGGTTACAACCTTCAGGTCCTGAGCAGCTTTCTCCAGCCCGTCTATGTATTTAGCAGGAGCATTATCAAGAGTTTTGCCCTTACACCTGAGCACAAGCTGTGAGATTTACCAGCAAGGCCTGCCCTCGCCTAACCAGTGAGGCTGATGGAGAAGGCGAAAGGACAAACAGCGCGTCACAAAACCAAACTGACAGCCACGTCCAATCAACCACAGCAGAGAACAGACCTATGCTCACCATAAGGTGACTTTTAAAATTCAATCAGCTTTAACAAAATGCAATGCCTTGTTTTGACAAGACACCGTGAAAAGTTTCAGGAAAAAAAAGAGTCGGGCAGAATCCTCCAAATTGAATTTAACATCTTGCAATGTTGGGCGGGTGATGAACAGAAAGCCGAGCTGTGGCCCACCACGGTGCTGTAGCCAGTTCCTTTCCAAAAGCCAATGCTCCGTTTCTAACCCACCAGGAAAACACAACTCCTGACAAGCCGGGGTTTCACTGGGCGGTTAATGCACCCCTGCTCGCCCGGAGCCTACACCGCACTTGGAGGGGAAATGGGGCACACGCAGCGCTTCTGCCCCCGCCTACGCCTCAGATGTTACCACCCGCGAAGCTCTTCTCGTGCCCGTTTAAGTCTACTGAAAGGGACAAAAAAAGCCCTCCCCGGTCACCCCCCGGAGCGGCAGTTCGCCCCGGGCCGTGCGGCGGGTGGCAGTGCCTGAGCCGGGGGGTGTCACACCGGGAGGGACGGGGGCACGGAACTCCCGGGGCCCCCGCCCCCAGTCCCGCCCCGCGGCAGTGCTCCTCACCCCACCGCCGCCCCGCAGACACCCACACCGGGCTGAGCAGGGCGGGGGGGCCCCGCCGGCTGCTTCCCCTCGCCCAGGGGCGCCCCGTTCAGCTCCCCCCCCCCCCCGCAGCCCCCAGCGCCGCCATTTCCTCGCTTCGGCTCTCCCAACCCCTCCTAACGTGTCCCCCCCTCGCACCCCAACTGCCACACGCCCCCCCCAGGCCCTCACCCCCACCCCTCCTAATGCCCCCCTCGGGCCTCCCCGCCGGAGGGCCCGGCCGCCCCTCAGGCCCCACGGACCCCTTAGGCCTCTCCCCACGTGCCGGACCCGCCGGGGCCCTCCCCACCCGCTCCCCCGCCCCCCCCACCGCACACCGGACCGCCGCCGGGCCCCCACCCCCGCTCACGGGCAGGCGCGGGGCGATCTCCGCCGAGCAGCAGTGGCAGAAGAACCGTCCCGGCTGCGGGGAAGCCTCCGCCATCTTAAACAGCCCCCCCCCCCCCCCCGCGCCGGCACTGCCTCACCCCGCCCCGCCCAGCGACGCGCGGCGGAGGACGACGGCGGCCGAGCGGGGACAAGGAAGGGGGGGGGGGGGGGGGGGGGAGAGTGGAAACGCGGAAGGGAAGGGGCGGGGCGAAACGAGGCGGGAAGGCGGGGAAGAGGGCGGGGTTTGTGGAAGGGCGGAGCTTAGGGGTTTATAAGGGGGACGGGCGCAGCAGCCATTAGTGTCTGGGGCTGGGGGGAGGTCGTAGGTCCGGGGTCCCACCCCCGGTCCTCTAGTCCTTCAGGGTTATAGGCCCACTGATACCCCAGCTTTAAAATTTCAGCTCAAAACTTGATTATTTTTTTTTTTTTGGGGGGGGAAGAAGAAATTGTGGCTACCACCCCCAAAATGAAGAAAAAGGGGTTTTCTAGTGAAAATCCCAGGTTTTGTGTAAAGTTGCAGTAGCCACAAAGGCATGTGGATGTGGAATTTCACCAAAAACTGCACAAGTAGGGTGTTTCCCCTCAGATCTTCCCATGTTGTTTTTTTTTTTTTTTGGGGGGGGGGCAGATGAAATCTTAATTTTTTGGGATTCCTTCCCTAGCTGAGTTCCTTGGAGGGGCTTGGAAACGAGCCGGGGGCCCCGGCACGGCCCTGCCTGCTTGAGAGCATGCTGAAAGTCCCACGCAGGGCTGCGCTCAAGCCTGGCTCGTTCCCGAGGATGTGGCTTTTGGGGGAACATGGGGTCCATACGGTCCTGACCTGGATCCCTGGCACTGGGGGACAGCGCTACGGCACCGCCAAACTGGTGCTGTGGGGTTTGAGGATTCTGCATGGTGAAGTTGCGGGTTTTGGGGGTTTCTTGGTGGGGAAGCTGCAGGATGGTGGGGTTTGGGGGTGGCAGGGCTGTGGGGTTTGGGAGATTTCTTCATGGTGGGCTGTGGGGTTTGGGGGCTTGAGGGCGGGGTTTCTGAGTGGTGGGGTTTTGGAGCTGTGGGGTTTTGGTTTTTCTGGGTGGTGGGGCCGTGGGGTTTGGGGTTTCTGGGTGATGGGGCTGTGGGTTTTGGGATTTCGGGGTGGTGGGGAAGCTGCGGGGTGGTGGGGTTTAAGGGTGGTGGGGCTGTGGGATTTTGGGGGTTAGAGGGTAGCATGGTTTGGGGTTTTCTGGATTGGTGGGGTTTGGGGGTTCGAGGGTGGTGGGGCTGTGGGGTGCCCACCAGCAGGTGGCATCTTAGGCCCAGGTTTTGCTGCTCCGGCTCTTCTCGGTGATGGAGAGGGCTGGGGAGGACTCGGGGAGCAGCTCCAGAGCCCCGGGGAGCAAAGCTCAGGACGCCATCTCTGAAGGTCTCCCCTCGGACGGGGACAGGGGACAGCGCTGAGGTGCCATGAACTGGGCGCTGGTGGGAAACGGCCACGTAACGGCTCCGTGACCGGTCGGCAACTTCTGGAAGGGTTCAGCCCTTGAGTGGAAATTGCAACTGTGGGACAAATTTGCAGTCGTTTAGTCGCTGATTGATGATCCCAGCTGTTGATAAGGCATGTTAGCAATTATTTACTGCCCGTGAGGAAACTGCTAGTGAGTCCTGCAACGCCTTTATTCGGGAGGTGGGTCTAGACAGTGCGGCGTGGCCCAGCCCCGCAGCCAGACGGAGCCCGCAGCTCTGTCCGGGGCATCGCACCCCGGAGGGAAGTTCCCTTCCACGCTAAGGACATGGACGCATTTCTCCTTGCCCCGTTTCGCGGTCGGAGGACAAGTTGCCACTTGATCAAATGGGCGCTGGGTGCCTGTGGGATGGGGAGGGGAGGATCCGGCTCCACTGACTTTGTCCCTCTGGAATTCCCTGACGCAGGAGCTGCGGAAGCCGAACGTGGCAACACTCGTCAGGATGCAAATGGCAACGGATATGAACGCACGTGGAGACAAGGGCGGGCAGAGCGGCACCCCGACACCTCCAGCACGCGGCAGTCGAGAAGAGCCCCCCCGCCCCAACCCCCCGGCTGGTTGGGGTGTTTGTGGGGTTCGGAGCAGGGACCTTCCATCGCAGCACCACCTTGTCCCTGGGCTGGGGGAGCCTGGTCATGCAGAAAGCTCCTTGTCTGAGCTGCGGCTCCTCCGGCGCTCGGCCTGTGCGCCACCACCTGCAGCCTCTGCACTCGCATGGCGTCCCCTGCCCGGCCCTCGGCCCCCCACCTCCCTGATGCTGAGCGTGGAGAGGGGGATCCCGCTTGAGAGCCCTTCTCCTGCTGCCCCCTGCCTGCCCCGTGCCCTGCCTCCGGCCCCGGCCGCCATCCCTCCCCGCGGGGGACATGGGGGTGCCTGGGCAGAGGCACCCCGTCTCTGCTGCCGCGCTGGCAGGGGCTGCACGTCCCGGGAATCGAGTTTCTGGACTTGGCTGTCCCCTGCCTGCCCTCCAGGGGAGCCAGGTCTGGCCGGGAGCAAACTTGAGTCACGGTGGGAAGCGGGCGGCCGGGAGGATTTTCCCACGGCGCTGCAGAAAGAAGCAAACTGCACCCTCTTCCGAGAGGACTGACGAAGAGGTGACACCTCCTGAATTAGTATCGATTCATCGTTAGACAGAGCCTGCTCCCCAAACGGCCGGGCGGGCGAAGCGGCCATCCCCCTGCGGGGAAAGCCGAAGGGAAAGAGGGCGGGTTTTGGCCAACGGCAGCAGAAGATATCCTGGGCTTGTCGTTGTCCGAGGGGACGGACGGGCTGGGAGTCTCCTCTGGTAGCTTTGAGGCGCGATACCCCCTGGGGTCCGCTGTGGAGGGGGACGTGTGCCCCTCTGCGATCCCTGACCGGGGCTCACGGGAACCCGTGGGTGCATCAGCCTCCGCCACAAAATCTGTGGGTGTTTGGGAGCAGAGGCGGTGCGGGGCCAGTGGTCACCCCGGGCGGCCGGGGCTTGGCAGGAAAGGTGGAAAACCCCAGTGCTGCTCCGGACCGTGCCGGTGTCAGGAGGGTGAGAGCAGTGGGTGCCACGTGGGAGCTGCCGTGGGTGTTGGCGATGAGCTCATGTCCCGAGACATTACTTAATTCAGACAGTGCCACTGTGCCAGGTGCTGGCGGGGAACAGCCGCGGGCTGCGGCGGTGCAGCCGCTGGCGGGCTCCGGCACAGGCGTGTGCGTGTGCGTGCACGCGCCCCGAGCGTGCGGTCTCAGCAGGAGCCAACGCGCCATGCGGCCAAACTCCCCCGTGGCACCAGCCGGGGGCACAGGCACCACACCGGGTCCAGTTCCCGGTTGCACCCCGTGGCCGGCACTGGGCAGAGGAGCCCGTCACCGGAGCCGGCCTCGTGCCGGTGTGTCCTGCAGGGAGCACCAAGTGCTCCAGGTGAATCCTGCCGGTTTGCTGCTATGGGATCTGCAGGGTTCGGATGAACCCAGAGGTGCAGCTGTTGCCGCACGCAGCCGTGGCACTGCGCGGGCGCGTTGGCAGTGGCGCTCCCCCTCCATCGGCACCACGCTCGGTGTGCTCAGCTGGAGCCGGGGGTCCTGGGCTCATCGTCTTTCCTATCGACGAGTGCGGAGGGATGGGTGGCAACAGTCACAAAAGGACCTGGCTTCCCCCTCCAGCCCCACATGCTCCTGCCCTGCGGGGCCGGCAGCAGCCAGTGCTTTTGGCACATCCCGGCGACTTTGGGTGCAGCTTCCATCTCTGCCGCCGACTCCCTGCCCACTCGGGCGAGTCATTTCCTAAAGGGTCTCAGCCTCTGGGCCTGGTGCTCTTAAATGAAGCAGTGGCTGTAGCCGAAGCCCCCTCACCGCGTGGCTCGCCGTGCCCGGCCGTGCCCCGTGGGGACCCGGGGGTACTCTGAGCTGGGCTCCGTCCCAGGCTCTGCCTCCAGCCCTTCGACGCACAGGCACCTCCCGGAGCCGGAGCAGCTTTCCAGCACGGTTCCTGCCAAGTGAGAATAACTGGTGCAGCTGGTCTCCCCGCTCCCCTCCACCCCACATTATATATAATTGCCTATTTTAATTAATAAATTGGAGGCCACTCAAAGGAAAGCGGCAAGATTTGTTACAAACACTGCAGGGATTGTCTGCCAGCCCCGAGCCAGTCATGTCACGGCGGATTTGAATCGGTCTCCCTTTGAATTCGCTCACAGACGGATTGGGAGATTTACATCTCCCACCTCGTCTCCCCGAGCCTTGCACCTCCGGGCTGCAGGTCCGGATCCCGCCCTGGCACTTATCCGGCAGCTCCTGATAACCCGCGAGCAGCGGGTCTGGGCTCAGCCCTGTCCTCGCCACCGCTGCGCCAACCAGCTGTGAGGTCTAAGGGACGCTGGCGGCGTGTGGTGCGCAGCCGGCCCCCTGCGTGGCTCTCATCTCCTGGATCCGGGGTTTCACCAGCAGCAGGGGCTGGCAGATGCCGAGGCAGGGCAGCGGCGTGTCGGCGTAGTGCCCGTATCTCGTAGCATGAGCTGTCCCATTGCGCCGTCCCGGCGGGAGCCCACCTGCCTCCGGAGCAGTGGCGGCAGAGGCTCAGGGCAAGTTCAGAGTCTCAGGGGTCTGCTTTTGGGCTCCACCAAAAATTTTGTTTTTCTTTTTGCTTTTTGCATTCTTTGCTTTTCTTACGCTTGATTTAAACCATTGTTTTTCAAGGGAAATTTTAATGTGAAAAACATGTTTTGTTTTTCTAACTGCAAGCCTGGGCTATGTAAGCAATCAGGCTTCTCCGCGGACGAGGGCTGGGGGGTGGACGGGGGCTCCACGGGGAGAAGTGCCCTGCGGCGGCTCTGCCCTTCGCTGGCCAAACCTCGGCTGCTGAGAGCCGGGGACGTGGGTCCCGCGGGGCTGCCAGGCTGGCGGGGCTGGGATGCTCCAGCCCGGCTCGGCTCGTCCGCGGCCACGGCGGCTGTTGTCATTGCAGCTCGTAGTGGAAACCTCCTTCTCCCAGTGAGGACTGGTGCTGTGAGGTCAGACTGCAGGAACGGCGCTGCCCGCCGGCATCCATGGACCCGTGTAGGATCAGCCCCTCCGGTGGCTCCATTGGATGCTTCCCCCGATGCAGAGGGGTCCGGCTGGGCCCTCAGCGGGAGGTTACAACCAGCCCTCGCTCCCCACACAGCCTGCGCCGTGCTGTGCCGGACGGCCGCTTGCTCTCGCATTCCCGAAGACGCTGCCCCAGCCTGGGCTGTGCCGCCCCAGCCTCCGGCGGGACCCCCGGGCCCGTGCGCTGGGGTCCCTCAGCCACTGCGCCCTCGTCCGCCGGACAGACAGCGGGACGCGGCTGCAGGGGCTGGGGCTGTCCGCGGGGTCAATGCGCCGGCACTCCCCCCCCTTCCCAAGCGAGCCCTGTCCGTGATGAGTGCTGGGCTCTGCTGGGCGGGGGCTGCGGGAGCGCTCTGCAGAAGACCCCCTGGGCAGGAGGGTGGAAGGGTTGTGCTCAGGTGCCGGCTGAGTTTGCATCCTCCCCCTGGCCGTGTCGCAGGAGGGCGCCCAGCAGCCCGGCTGTCCCGTCCAGACAACCAGCACATTGCTCCCGGAGCAAAGATGAGCGGAGCAGACGCTGCCCTTCCCGGTGCTGCTCTGCCTCCTCCAGCAGCGCCTCTCCGCAGCCTCTCCGAGGAGCCAGAGACGCTTTAATGACCCAGGAGGTTTTCCCAACTCCCAGCTCCTCTGGATGCAGTTCAGCCCCACACGATTTCATTATGTTTTACGGCGCTGCCGGCTCTTCCCTCCAGGCTCAGTTTGGTCCTTCCTTCCACCGCGGCAGAGGAAGCATTTACACTGGGGAAACCGCACGGCCGGCCCGGCCGCTGACTCACGGCTTGTTTACACGGCGTGCCCGTGAAAGTTACTCAGAGACGTGTGTCACACGTGGCGGAGCTCGGCCACGCGAGCCCGGAGACCCGGCAGCACAGCAGCTCCTGCAGGGATGGTTACGGAAAGCAACGGCTGAGCTGGGGCCGGCCGGGTGCCGCCAAGGAGGTGCCGGGCACAGAGGTGATTCCTGCTGCAGCTTCCCTGTGGATGCTTGGAGCATCCTCCTCCTCCGCTGCCATGGGATGAAGAACCCACTTTGCCCACAGCATTGTCCTTGTGTGGCTTCCTGCGGGATGGAGGTGCACCACTGCCGTCCCCTCTGCGTGTGTGTACGGGGACGGCTTTCCCGCATCGTCTTCCTCATGAAAGTGTTCCCTGCTTGGATCGGGAGGCAGAAGCACTCGGTGCGGTGGGGAGCAACCCCGGCAGCAGCATGGGGCTGTGCAGGGCTGAGCGGCAGCGGGGACCAGAGCTGTGTCCTGGGCGCAGCGGTGGCTTCCCGGTCTGCTCGTGGTGCGCCCGGCCCCGGCTGGACGCCGGCAGGTGACCAGTGGCTTGTTCAGGCGTTTGAGGCTGCGGACACGAGCCGTGGTGGAGCCCTGCCGCCCCCTCACCCCGGCTCCCCCCGCGGCCGCCCCCCACGAGGCTCAGCCAGCCGTGTGGGCAACAAGATCGTTTCGTAAGGAACTCATTAAGGCAGCTATAAGTCTGTGTGTGCACAGACAGGAGGGATGGAAACCACAGCCGACTGCAGGCCACGGACAAGAGACATCTGTTCTTTCACTGAGAGGGAAAACGCACTTTGTCAGAGCTGGCTCCTTCTCCTGCGCTGGGCAGCAGGGTCCTGCGGGAAGGGATGGGGTGGGATGGGGATGGGGTGGGATGGGGTGGGATGGGACAGGACATCCCTGCTGCCTCCCGGCTCTGGCCACTGCTTTCCCATGTCCCGGCCTTCCCGGTCTCTGCTCCGCACTGCTTGCACCTCCTGGCTCCGTGCACTAGCATTTCCCCAGCACGGACAGAGCCCAGAGCATCTTCCATCCGACACCGGGCAGAGCTGAGGACACCAGCACCGAAGATGCTTGGAGGAGAAGAGGCATTGGGCGAGCGCAGCTCTTGCTGTGAGCAAAGCCCTGGCGTGGGGGAGGACAGCGCTGAGGAGGGGAGAGGGAGCAAAACCCCCCGGGGTGATGCTTCCCGCAGCACGCGGGGCGATGCTGGGTGCCAGCAGCAGGAAGGGGGTCTGGGTCTCCCCCCCAGGCACCCCCCGAGTCCCGGATGGGGATAGGGCTCCGGGCAGCGGCAGCAGAAGCAGTGAGGTTGGGAGCAGCTCACAGACGAAAGCGGAGAGCCGAGAGCCTCATGGGGACTGATGGACTCACGGGGGGTGCAGAGGGGGTGTGGGCAACGGAAGAGATCTGGGCTTTCAGTAAGCCTTTGACACAGCGCCTCGTGAAATCTTACCCGAATAACGAAATCCAATTGCCTGAGATATGAGCGCCTTTACGATACGCTGAAAACTGGCACGGAGATGTCAGCACATAGCAGGGAGTGAGGCGGGGGGCTGCAGGAGGGGGCAGCGGGCGCCGCGTCGTTTAACCTCTCTCCTGCCGGCAGCCTGGAAGCCGGGCTAAAGGGTGCGTTAATTAACCGCCCGGTTGGTGCTGCGTTGGGAATCAGCGCCAGGAGCGCAGCGGGGAGGGACAGGGACGCTGCAGGGAGCCGCCTCGGAGTGCGGGTGTTCGCAGGGCGCAGCCGGGGTGGCAGAGAGGCGTTAGCGGGAGGGATCTGAGTTTGATCAGGAGTAAAACAGGCCGGGTGATCAGATTTGGAGGGGCAGGTCTTGGGAAGATATGCAAGCCTCCCGCCCCCCCTGCCTCCCCACACGCAAGCTCTCCCGCCCTGCCCGCCTTCGTCTGCAGCGGTGGAAGTATCCCAGGAACATGAAACGATTACTCGGCGAGGAGAATCCAGCTCAGCACTTCTTGGCATTTGTTCACGGCTTTTCATCTTCAAAGCTCCTTGCAAACATTAGCTAACTAATCCCTGCAACCTTCCTGTGAGATAGTGCAGGATCAAGCGGAGGAGCATTATCTCGCCACAGCAGATGGGGAAACTGAGGCACGGAGCGGTGACGCTGCTGCCCCGGGGCATGGGGCGAAGCTGCGTGTCAGCGCTGGGGGTGGAGTGTGGCCCGACAGACCATCGAGGTGCGGATCGTGCCGCTCCGCCACTCTCTCCCCAACGTCCGTCATGCTGCCGTGAGCCATAGCACCTCTCCAATTTACCCGGCTGGAGTCGTGTGGACATGGCGGAGAAAATCCAGCCCCAGGGTCAGAGCCGCCAGCAGCGGCTCCACACCTCGAGGGGCAGCTCCCCACCAGGGCGGCGGGGTCACGTGCCACGGGGCTGCAGAGCCGGTGCTGCCCGCAGCCCCAGAGCCCTCAGCTCACGCCTCACACCGGCGACTCGCCGCGTGCTCCAAGGAACGCTCGTGGAGAGGGAGGCTGAGGCTCGGGCCGAACTTCACCCGCTTCCCACTTGCTGGGTGCACCCTGGGCTGACCCTCGGCAGCTCTCCAGCTCACCCCACTGCATCGAGCGTGGGTCCCGTCCCCGGGGGCTTCTGGGTTCCCGTGGCCCCACAGCTATGCCTGAGCTCGGGCAGTGCCTCGGGCTGCGGGGACCCCCGGCCGGCAGCCCCACTCCCCGCGGGTGTCAATGGGGCGCCGGGCAGCGTCTCCGCTCGCATGGGAGAACCTCGGGCGGCCCACTGCGGTGGGGAGTGTAACGGGGACAGCATCACTCCGAGGGTGAAACGGTGACCAAAAGCCATCCAGGGACCTGCCCAACGCCTGACAGCAAACCCACGCCGACAATATGAAACCTCTGCTCTTTTGCCTGTGCCCTGACCCCGCGCTCCGCGAGAAACACTTCTCAATTGAATGTCTTGTTGCAAATTGCAGCTCTAATTGGTTTAGCAGAGTTTAATTAGCCTGAACTGATGAGAGAGGCGAGATTCCCTCCTTAAAGGAGCCCAGCAGTCCAGGAGGAGAATGAAGCAGCCGGAGTTTGGGGGGGGAAGGACGGTTGGCTCTTGAACCTCAGCCCGAAATCTTGCTGCAGCCCAAATGGCAGCGGGACGCCGCCTGACCCGGCACAATACCAGCGCCCAGACGGAAAGGTCAGATGTGAGGCTGCCATTCACTGCGGCTGCAAAGAGCTCCTTTGTCCCCGCGACGGCTCCCGCCGCCGCCCCCAGCCCCCTGCCCGGCCCTGGGGCTCCTTTGATTCTCCTCGGGTGCCTTGCCCGGACGGGGCAGGTTTCTCCGCGGTTCCCTGCCCGGCTCCTCTCCCCACACACTCCACGGGCGCTGCTGGGGCCCGCTTCCCCCCGCTTCCCGCCCGGCTGTTGGTGGGAGCGCAGCAGCAGCATCGCCCTGCGTGCGGCAGACTGGTCGGTGGAGTTTTGCTCCCTGCTTTGCTGGAGAACCAGGCTTGGCCCCCGCCGGAGGCGCGACCGTGGGCAAGTCGCTTCCCTGCCCACGGCACGATGGCGCTTGCCAGGGCTGCCGGAGCCGAAGCCGGGGCAGGGGGCGAGCGGAGCCTCGGGGGGGGGCTCGGAGCCCCTGGGCACTGGAAGGCCTTCTCGAGGCAGCGCCGTGACACGCCGGCTTGGGGGAAGGATCCCGAGCCGCTTCCCTCCCGGCCTCCAGGCTCCTCCTGCCCCACGTCAGGCGGAGCGGGAGCCCGGCTGCTCCCTTCCAGATGCGGCAGTGCCGGCTGCTCCGCAGCGAGGTCCGACCCCTTCCCTGCCAAAGCCAGCCGGTTGTGCAACGCCGCTCGCAGCCAGGGAAAATCCCTTCCTGGCCTCCGCAAGCTCCTCTTGCATCCTGGAGCATGTGAGCGAGTGCATCAGCGCCCGCTCGCTCATTGAAACCCAGCTCGGGGATTTGGCTCTTCTGCCCTTACATGGGCAATTGCTCCGAGGCCGGCAGAGCGAGCCAGGGGTCACGCCGGCCCGGAACGGAGACGGGGACGGGGACAGGGAAGGGAGCAGCGCTGCTCAGCCCGGGCCAGCAGCACGCCAGGAGGCTGCGCAGCCGGGGGCTACCGCCTCTGCCCTTCCTCCCCACGACAGCAGACCCTCCGCTGTCCCTCACGGCGCTGCTCCCTGCCGCGTACACATGCTGTCCAGGGGTACCGTGGCACTGCAGGGCACGAGGGCTCCTCTGCCGAAGCCCTGTGGTTTACACCGATACCACCTGGGGTAAAACCCCGTTCCCATCCCCTCCCTGGGGGTGTATGGGGAGAAAGGGAGGAAGGTCCACCTTGGTGGAGGGCCAGCCCGCTGCCCTTCCCTGGGACTTGTCCTTAGGGCAGAGGGAGGGATGGGGACGTGGTGGTGCCAGCGGACACAACTGCTCTGCCTGCCTTGCCTGCTGGCATCCCACCCTGCGCTCCCCCGGCCGTGGGACCCGTGCTGCTCCATGTCTCACTGGACCAAAGCTGCATCCAGCCCCATCCCGCGCCAAACCGAGCGGCTCATGCTGTGCTGGCACCGGCTCGGAGTGAGGAGGCTGCTGCAGGGCCAGAGGGGTGGTGCAAGGTCCCCCGGGCCCTCCGGCCGGGGCCCCTCTCCTGAAAGAGCCCGGCTCAGCTCTGCCGAAAACATGACCTCAGCTGAGGCCAGTGCAAAGGGTAAAACGTTCCTCAGCTGCACGGCCGGGAGACGGACCCAGAAGTTCACGGGGCTGGAGAAGGTCCCTGGGCTGCAGCAGGAAGAGCGGGGATAGGCATAGAGCCCGGTGTCCCCAGTGCTCTGCCCAGGGAGCAGGGCGATGGACAGGGGCCCTGATGGTGCCCTGACCCCCCTTGCAGACGGGTGGGCAATCTCTGTGCAGTGGCACCAAGCAGGGCGTGAGACCAGGCCATGTCAGGGAGCGAGACCCACCGTGCCCTGGGCTCCCCACAGCCCCCCTGCCCACTCCCGTCCTGCTGGGACCCCCCCCCAAAGCCTGGCAGCGCTGGCACAGCCACGGTTCCCCAGCCCAGGATGGGCCGTGCAGGGTCCGGCACACGTTTGGGAGCCGTGACGGAGTGGCCCTAGCAGTGATGGGGACATGTGGGGAGGACAGTGACAGTGTGTGCCCTGGGGGGTACATCCCCCCAACTCAACTCCTTCCCCTCCTCACCGTGCATGGCTCGCCCAGACGAGGGCTCACGCAGCTCGAGGCCACGGGACCCAGCGATGCCTCAGTTTCCCTACCGGCACAGCGTGGGTGACGCTGGGCTGCCGGTGGAGCTGCACCGGTGTTTGGGGAGCAAAGATGAAAGGAGCCACATGACACAGACCTTACGGTAACTCTGCTGCCAGACGGGGCTGCCGTGGGGAGGAGGAGGAGGCTGGGAGGAGGCAGACAGAGGGTTCATGCGAGGCTGGGCGGGGGGGAGGGACGGGGGGTGCTCTGGCAGCACCCAGACCTCAGCCGTCCCCCACGTTCCGGGTGTCCCCGGTCCCGTCTCTGCGCTCTCTGCCCCGGTCCGTCCTCCGCTGCTGCGCCCCGCCGCCCCCGCGCCCCGAGCACGGGGGGACCCCCAACCTTCCCCTCCCCCTCCCCACCCCCCCGCGGGCCCGCCGGGGGGTGCCGGCCCCTGCCCGGTCGGGGACACACGGACACATTCCCCCCGCCCCGACGCCCCCCCCGGCACCCGCAGGCGGTGACGAGCAGACCCTCGCCGCTCCCCCGCCCCCTCCCCGACACCCCCGCCCCCCAATTCCCATCCCCGCCCCCCAACTCCCACCCCCCCACTGCCACCCCCCCACCCCCGCCCGCGGCCCCCGCCCCCGGCCGCGGCCCCCCCTCGCCGCCGCCGCCCCGCCCGGTGATTCACGCCGCCCCGCCGCTTTATAGCGCCGCCGGCCCCGCCGCCGCCGCACAGGCAACAGGTCACTGGAGCGTCCCGGCCCCGTCCCGGCCCGTCCCGCCGCCCCGGCCCGGCCATGCCGCTGCGGCTGGCGCTCTGCCTGCTCGCCCTCTGCAGCCCCGCCGCCGCCGCGCACGGTGAGTGCCCCCGGGGGGGGGCGGGAGGGGGGGGGAGAAACTGCGCCCGGGGCAGCCGCTCCCGTCGGGGCCGCCCCGTCCGTCGCCCCGGGCCGTCGGTGCCGCCGCTCCCCGCCGCGCCCGGCCCGGCCCCGCCGGCAGGTGCTCGGGGCAGGGGCGGCCCCGAACGGGGTCCCGGCGCCGTTACCGGGCTGCGCCCGCCCTCCCAGCCCGGGCGCTGCTGTTCCCCCCCCCCGGCAGCCGCCGCCCCGGCCCGGTGGGTGCGGGCGGTGGGACCGGGCTGTCGGCGGCAGAAACCCGTTTCCCCGGGAGGCGCTCGGGTGCCGGGCGGTGGCGGAGCAGTGCCCGGTGCAGGCGGTGCCCCTCGGGTGGCCCCTGGCCCCCGGTTGTCCCTCCCTGGGGGCGGCCGCCTCCATCGGGCTCGGTCCCGGGGCTGCCGCGGGGGGAGCGGGCACCGGGGGTCCCGCACGGCTCCGCTGCTGCGTCCCGTGCGGCGGCAGTGCCGGTGCCTGACCCCTGTGTGCCCTGGGATGGGGGCGACCGGGGCAACAGCCTGGCTGGCCCCACCAGCCCCCCTGCAGTGCTCCCCGGAGGGGGTCCCTCTCCCCAGGCCAGGGCTGCGGTCCCTGGAGCTCCGTGAGCTGCGTTGGAAGAACTGGGCACAGCGGCCGGTTCGTGATCTGGGTGTGGAGTTTGCAGCTCGAACCCCTCCCGGTTCGGCTGACCGCGCTGGCAGCTCTCCTGGGCGCCTGGGGGTGTCGGGGCCCTTTGGTAGATGTTTCCCCACCGGGAAGCCAGCCCGGCTGGGATCTCGGTGCGGAGCTCCAGTAGCCCTTCCCAGTTCTGCGGAGCTGTGACTGCTGCTGCCAGCGTCGGCTCTCCCGCAGTGGTGCTGGAGTTTCCATCTTCCCCCTCACACGGTCCCATTCATCTCCATCACTCCCTGCCAGCGTGGGCAGGTGCTGCACTCCCCCGAGAGTGGCAGGTCAGGATGCCCTGAAGGACGGTGGAGGCTCCCGAGAGGCCCCTCGTGCTGCTGCAGCCCCCGGGATCACATCTGGCATCGCCCCAGCCCGCGGGATTTCTGCTTGCTGCGTCGCAGGGTCGAGCACAAGTGCGGGAAGGCCCCGGGCAGGGACACGCTGTGTGTCCCCTGGCAGAGCCTGGGTGCTCCAGCCACGCTGAGCGCAGGAGCACTGCACCCTCGTGGCTGAGGCGCCGGGGAAACCCTGAGGATGGGGCACCCCGAGAGCCCCACGCTGGCCCTCTGGCCAGCGGCTGCCTCGCTCCGCTCGCAGGGCGGATGGGCTCCATCCCCCTGCCCGGGGCATGTCCCTCGGCATCCCCGCACCCCAGTGCGGCTCGGGAGGCGGCAGCGGGTACCCCACTGCTGCTGCTGGCCGGGGGTGTGCCCCAGAGGCCAGACGTGTGGGGAGGGGGTGTGTGGATCTGTCCCATTGCAGGTGGGATTGCTCTGCGTGCCCGTGGGCAGCAGTTGCAGGGTGACCACAGTCCGAAGCCAGGACACGGCTTCCGGGGAGCTTGGTACCGTGGGGGAAATCGGGGTCAGGGGGTGTTGTGAAGGACAAATAGGCTTGAAAGAGCAATTAGACAAATCCACGGAGGATAACCCTGCCCATGGCAGAGGTGTGTTGGCCCGGCTGATGCTTCCAGAGGTGTCCGGGCCGCTGGTTTGCGCAGCCCGAGGGTTTGCTCCATCCACGGCTGCCCCGCGGAACTGCCGCCGCCTGCAGCTGTGCTGGGAGACCCCACGTGCTTTTGGCCGAACCAGAATCGGGTGCATGGGAGGGAGCCGGGGGGGCACCTGGGGTCCGAGGTGGGTGCTGATTCCGCTTCAGGGCAGCGTGAATCCCCACTTTGGAGAGGAGCAACTCCAGCGCGGCACTGGCAGGATCCGTCCCTTCCCCCATCCCTCCCTCACATCTTTAGCCATTTAACATCCCTCAAACGCAGCTAATGAGAGCATAAACCCAAATACGCGTCAGAAGAGGCTGGTTTGCAGAGGCGGAAATTGCAAAGGAATCACTCACAAAAAAAAAAAAAAATTATAACTGATTCGCTCGTGGGGTTGAGGAACAAACAGGCTTTTGACTCAGAGGGATCCGATGCCGCTGCGCTGGCCCCGTCCCAAGGGCTGTGTCAAGTGCCCGTTCTCCAGCCGGTGGCTCAGATGCTCCTAGCTGAGGCCGTGGGTGTCGGGGCCTCCGCGCCGCAGGACGGTCCCCGTCACTCCATGGGGCCACTGGGGGGATCCAGCCCTCGTGGTGTGGGCGCCCACTGGCCCAGCTCTGCCCGTCTTCCCTGGGCTGGAGCCTCTGTGGGGTCGGGCAGGAGTTGGGCAGCGGTGCCGGCAGGGAGGGCAGGGCAGGGGGGAGGCTGCAAGCCCGGACGCCAGCCCGCTGGCTGGACACCTCCCAGAGCATTTGTTGCAAGTGCTGAGATAACTGGTGCATCCCTGTGGTCCTGGTGCTGGGTTTGGAGTTGCCAGAGGAGCCGGGCTGCCAGCAGCCCAGGGCAGTGGGGCGGCAGTGCGGGCACGGAGCTGCCGTGCCGTGCTGGGGTCCCACGGGGACGCCTGCTCTGGGACAGCCCTTGAGCCATGGGAGGGATGGGAGCCATCACAGAGCCTCTTTAGGTTCCCCGACTCGTCCCACACGCCCCCTTCCCGGGCACCAGTGCGGTCCCCATGCCTCTGCCCCACGGGTGGCCCAGCCGCAGCCGGGGCCTTGTTGCCCTTCGCATGGTGGCCCGGCACAGCGGGGACCCCTCACCCTCTGCCCTCCCCGCAGGTGGGATCTGCTGGCTGCAGCAGGGGAAGGAAGCCAAGTGCACAATGATCCTGAAGACAGGCGTGACGTGGGAGGAGTGCTGTGCCAACGGCAACGTGGACGTGGCTTGGTCTAACTACACCTACCCTGGCAACAAGATCAGCCTGCTGGGCTTCCTGGGGCTGGTGACCTGCCACCCCTGCAAAGGTGAGCACGGCCGTGGGGCGAGTGGGCTGCTGTGGGGCTGAGCTCTGCTCCAGGAGGATGCTCAGAGCCCACAGCTCCCGGTGAAGTGGCAGTGATGGGGCTGGGCTGCACCTCACCAGGGAGGGCTCTCCGGTGCCCGCTGGGGTCCCGGGGACCACTGACCCTGTGCTCCTACTGCTGCAGCTCCGTGTCGAATGCTGCCGTGGGGCCAGGGCTCACGGGGCAGCCTCCGTCTGCTGGCAGCTCTCATTTTGTGTGTATTTTTGTTGTTCCCCCTGCGGAGCGGGATGCGTGACCTGGCTCTTGGCTGGGCAGCCTGAGTGCGAGGAGCCGCGCTGGGGCTCCCCGTTGCCAGATGAACTCTGCTGTGGCCACGGCCTCCTGCCCCTGCTCTCGCCAGGTCTGCTCAGAGGGAAACTTCTTAAGTTTTTTTTTTAAGGAAAAAAAGATCTATTTCTTCCCCTCTGCTCCCCCTTCCTCCTCCCAGCGTGTGTGTGAAATGGCTTTATGTAACGGGCAGTTCCAGAAGTGGAAACTCTCCAGCTGTGAGTTCCAGCCCCGCCAGATGTTTTGGCGTGCGCTGGAGGCGCGGATCCCCCAGTCGCGCTTGCGTGGCCGTGTGAGAACATGCTTGAGGACCTGCTGACCGCAGTAGGCAGGAGCAGGTCTTTGGAAGGTCATGTTGTTATTTGCTTAAAGGGGGGGGAAAGGTTCCTAAGAAAACTGCTTCTTCCAGCCCCTCTGCACCCCCTGGCGCTGCGCACCGGCTGCTCCTCGGCCCCATCCCGGCACAGCTCAGTTGCACCCTGTGCCAGCCAAAGGCTGTGTGAGATCCTGGCGCTGGCTTTCTGCCCCATCTCCCTCCATGGCCTCGGCCCCACGGTGGCCAGGCAAGCTGTTCCCGCTTGGCAGTGCCGGGAGAACCGGGACCCTCTCCAGGGGCTGACGGGGAGCGTAGCTCCCCCGTGCCCAGGGCCGAGTGTGGTTGGGGACAGGCAGCCCTCATCCCAGGGGTCTGCCCTCGCCTCTGCGGGGAGGCTGTGGGACCCAGGGGGCTGCCGGTGACAAAAGACCGCAGCGGGGGCTGTGGCTCCTGGGGGATCATCAGGGTCTGGGAGCGGGACCTTTGCCGAAACCACCAGAGAGCCTGGCCGGCACGTACACCACAACTCCCCACCCTTCAGAAAGCCCCTGCCTGTCCCGTCCAGATGGAGCTGGTGCTGCTCCCCACCGGGCTCCGGCGAGCCGGAGGCCTTGGAAAAGGGCGGCTGAGACGCGCTGCGCTCCCGCTCCCCGGGCTGGCGGGGCCGGCGGAGGTTACTCCAGGATAAAGTGGGCTGCAGCCACCAGCCCCGCGCCAGCAGCCGGGGCGGCCGAGCCCCGCGGGAAGGCGCTGGCCAGGCCCCGGGGGTTCCGCAACACGTCTCTGGTGGGGAGGTGAAATTCCTGGCTCCAGCTGCTGGGGACATGGCGTTCCCCCCCGGGGGACACGGCGCAGGGGGGAGAGCCGGGCTGCGGGGTTGGGGTCACGGGCAGACGGTCCCGCCGCCTCCCTCCCTCCCTCCCTGCCTTGCCGCGACATCTGCGCGGTCGGACCCTGCTGTGCCGTGGCCGCGTCCCAGAGCGGAGGGCAATGAGGGTCCCACTTGCTCCGGCGGCGCAGGGCCATGGGGCATGCCCTCTGTCCCAGGCTCTCATCCCTGCGGCTGTCCGCTGCCGGCGCTCGGCCTGCCGCTCTCCCCTTCCCTTGGACAGGCCCCAGCTATGGAAACCGGGGAGAAAACCGGGAAACTGTCTGTCTCCCACCAGGGACTTTCCCCTGGGGAGAGCTGGGCCAAGCAGACGGGGAATTTCCCCTTCTTCCTCCTCCCTTTCCCCCCCACTGCTGTCTCCCAAAGTGACCCCTCTCCCGCAGGGAAATCCCCCTCTGCCTCCCCGCAGCTCCCAGCACACACCCTGTCTGCGGGAATCCCTCCTGCTCGGGGGCGAATCCCCGTTTCGGGAAGCTTCTGGGTCCTGCCCATCCCTCCTCCCCGCAGGTGCTGATGGAGCCGTGTCCCGGCGCTGGGGGCAGCCTCTCACCCCCCAACTCCCGCCATCACCCGCGTCCTGGGGGAGCTCAGGGCAGCAGGTCCCTTTGGGGGGAGGGCTGCGTGCCAGGGTCAGAGGGGGTGAGGGGCTTCCAGAGCCCCCGTCCCTGCCTTGCTGTGGGCGCTGACCCCTTTGCCTCTCCCTGTGGAGGCACCGGTATCCAGGATGGGGTCCCGCTCGGAGCCAGCAGCCCCTCTGTGTCCCGCCGGGCGCTGGCGGGACCCTCTGAACCCAGCCCCCGTGCTGGCGACCCGGGGGACAAAGCGGCCGCCTGTCTGGGGACCCGCGCCCGCCGCCGCGTCCCACTCTTGTGTTCAAGTCACGGAGGCCCAGAGCGAAACAGGGCTGGGTATTGTCTGGTGGAAGCGGCGTTCTTGATTGCCCAGACAACTCGCGAAGCCCGGTTCCTGCTGGAGGAGCCGGGGCCTTGCGGAGATAGATTTTTCCATTGCACAAGAAAAAGAAACGTCTCCTTCCAAAAAAATAAATACATAGAAATGAGTGAGCTGGTGCTGAGTGGAGGCCGGGGCTCCGGCTGGGGCGAGTGCTGGATGAGCGCACGGAGCTGCAGCCAACGACCTGCTCCTTGGTGGAGCTGAGCAGATCCAGATGCTGCTCGGGGCAGCTCAGCGTCAGCGTGCATGTTGGGACCCCGGGAGGGATTTGGGACCCCGAGGGCGGATGCTGGCCCCCGTCCCAGTCGGTGCTGCCCGGCGAGGCCATGGGGCCGGCCAGGCTGGGCAGGACAGATCTGCATCCTCACACGCCGGTCCCCTCTGTCCCCAGAGAGCTGCGAGGGGGTGGTGTGCGGCCCCGACAAGGTCTGCAAGATGAAGCACGGGCGTCCCCAGTGCGCCTGTGCCCCCGACTGCTCCAGCCTGCCCCGCAAGCTGCAGGTCTGCGGCTCCGACGGCTACACCTACCGCGACGAGTGCGACCTGCTGACGGCCAAGTGCAGAGACCACCCCGACCTCGAAGTGATGTACCAGGGCAAATGCAAAAGTAGGTTCGGTCGTGCCCCTGTCCCCTTTTGTCCCATCCCTATCCTGTCCCTGTCCCGTCCCCTGTGGCTCTTGTGTCCCAGTTCGGCAGGGGATCGGTCCAAGCTGTGCCCATGTGGAAAGAGATGAATGGCAGTGCTGGTCCCCGAGCCCACGGGCTCGCCGGCTCTCCTGGCACACCACGAGCTGCTCCGGTGCGCAGAGGAAGGGTCGCCCTGCTGTGTCGTGTCGGCACATCCTCCCCTCCTGCCCGGGAAGCCGGGTCTCCCTGTTATCCCCCCGTGGGCAGCGTGTCCCGGGGAGGAACCAACCTGCCCTGAGCACCGGCTGCTCGTCCAGCACGGCACGGAGGGTGTGTAACCGGTGTGTGGCGCTGGCCATGCCCAGGGATGGACGGTCGGTCTGTCCCGGCGCGGGGCTTCACCTGCGGAACGTGGGGCTCTGGGCCCGGTGAGGGGCATTGCTCCACAGCCAGGCCGGTGCTGGTGGCCACCAGTGGCCCCTGGCCCACAGGGGGGGTCACATCTCTCGGCATCACCCTTGCTGTGCCCGGCTGGCAGCCCCGGCCCGGCCCACCCCGGTGGGGATGCGGCAGCAGAGCTGCCCGTGATGCCGACACAGGCTGTCAGTGTGACGGGGGCTGAGCCGCGCCGCGGGCTGAGCAATAACAATCCGTAAAATGTCACTTACGAACATCAAGCCCCTTTTTTTGTTGTTTTGTTAAAGAGAGCAGCAATCCTCCCTGCCCTGCCAAGAACTGTCAGAATTATTATGATTATTTTTGCCAGCCCTCCTCTCTGAAATGCTTTGCCTGTCAAGCTCTGGACTGCGCAGGGAAATGTGGGGCAAGAAATGTGAGTTGCGAGCTGGGAGCTGCGGATGCCAAATCCCCTTCCAATCCGGCAGGGAGGGCGAGGAAGGCGGAGGGACGCCATTGCAAAGCGTTTACGGTGTCCGGAGAGCGCTGCGGGTCCCGCTGTGCCCCCACCGCTGCCACAGGGTTGTGCCGGCGCAGGGGGGCTGCAGGGCTGGCAGACCGCACAGACCCCGGGGTTTTGCTGCGGGATGAGGGGGTGCACGAGCCCCTCCGCTCTGCACCAGCCCGGCAGAGCTCCGTGCGGGGCCTGATCCTGCCTGCGCAGGCTCCCTCTGCCCCCGCACTCCCTCGCTCGCAGGGCTGGGTCGGGTCCAGGGTGACGCTGCCCTTCCCCTCTCGCCGGGGCGCACGGCGCGGCCGCCGCCAGCCTGGCCGCAGCGGCTCCCGCTCCCCGTGCCAAAGCACCTGCGTGGGGCCGCCTGCCCCAGCCGGGTCCCGCTGCGCCAAGCCGGGCTCAGCCCCACGCACTCGGCCTGCGCAGGAGGACGTCGTCCCCCGCCCCGCGCGGCCGGGCTGCAGCCGGAGCCGTGCCCAGGTGCCACAGGGCCACGCGGTGCCCCGCACCCGGGAGGTTGGCCCCTGCCACCTCCCGTCCTCGGGATCGGTGGCGGTGGGGGAGCTCGAGACCCTCCAGCCCCCGGCCCCGCTCTGTGCCCGGTGGCTAAGGGCGGGAGGGGGTCTGAGCTGGCCGCGTGTCCCTGGGACGATGCCCGCTGCCCACCCGGGTCGGAGGAGCCGCAGGAGGAGGACGGCCATCCTCGGCTCACCCCAACCAGGGAGGCTCAGCTGCGGCCGCCTGTGCTTCCCCGCAGAGTCCTGCTCCAGCGTGGTGTGCCCCGGCACCCACACCTGCGTGGTGGACCAGACGGGCAGCGCCCACTGCGTGATGTGCCGGACGGCTCCCTGCCCCGAGCCCACCAGCCTGGACCACGCTCTCTGCGGCAACAACAACGTCACCTACCCCTCGGCGTGCCACCTCCGGCGGGCCACCTGCCACCGCGGCCGCTCCATCGGCGTGCGCCACTACGGGAGCTGCTCGGGTGAGCGGGGCATCCCGAGGGGGGGCAGTGGGGTGAGCGGGCTCGGACCCCCAGCGCCCGGCCGCCCCTCGCACCCCCCTCACCGCTTCTCCCCCTCTCCTGCTCCCTTTCCAGCTGCGGCCAAATTCCCCCCGGAGACGGACAACGCGGAAGAGAACTACGTGTGAATCCTCCCCCGCCACGAGGCCGGAGCCGGGAGACAGGGGCATTATGTGTATATTGTACAAACCATATACCTGATATTTATTAAGATAAAAAGATCCTTATTTATACCTGTGTATGTTATACAGTGGCAGGGGGCCCGATTCTCAGTCCTGCCAGCCGGGGAGCAGGGGAGGGGGCTCCCAGCCTGCGCGGCCAGGGCGATGCTGAGCCGTCCCGGGGATGCTCCGGCACCCGCCTGGTGCCCGGCAGAGCTCTCTGCCGGCGCTCGCCCGCTCCCGGCGCTCGTACAGCCCTTCCTTGCAGCCGACACGGCGCTGAGGGGGCGTCCGTGCTGCCGCGCGTTGGGCCCCCCCACGTGTCCTTGGCCGGCAGCCCTGGGCCTATTTATTTTTGGATTGAATTCTCGGTACTCTGCTGACGTTTCTGGCCGGGACCTCGAGGTCTGGAGGGAATCTGCGCTTTCGCCTTCCCTGGAGGGGCTCAGCCCCAGCTGCCAGCGGCAGGAAAGGCAGCGCAGCGCTGCATCAGATTGGAGATTGATAGATATTTTATATATATATATATATAAAATATATATATATATGTATGTTATTTTCTCTTAAAGTTTTAGCATGTGTATGTTAAAACAGGTTTTAGTTTAGGTTTTCCTGGGCCCATTCAGACCAGGCTCCCACCCGCCGTCGGAGGCGATGCTGCTGCCCGGGAGGCTGATGCCCGCCGGGGGGCACAACCGACCCCCCCAGGCCCGCCGAGCCCACCGCTGCTGCTGGTGCCCATCGCCCGGGGACCAACCTGCCCAGAGCCCTCCCTGCCAAAACCCCTCTGAAAGCTGCCGGGGGAGAGGGGGTCTGCAGCCCCCAGAGGTGTTTCCAGGGCCGGTGCCGGGCGAAGCAGCCGTGCGGCGCCCTGGGGTGATGCTCAGCTCCCGACCCCACTGCGGAGCCCCCGGGGGGGCGCAGGGAGCACGGCGTGGCGGAGGGGGTCAGGAGGGGGGCGATGGCCCTGCCCGCCCCCCCCGGCGACCCCCAGCCCAGCTCCCCCTTGGCCGCGCAGCCCCGGCCCCCGCACACCCCCACCTCCCGCACCCCCTGCTCTGTCGACACCCTCTGTATTTATTTTACTACTCCTCTCATTTTGTGTGTTGTCACCTGTGTAAATACCATCTCATCTCTGACACTGAGAAGCTATTGCCTTTATATAAAAATATCATATATATTATATATATATAAAAATACCCTATTTTCTATTTTTGTATGAGTGCGTTCTGATTGCCGAGGCAGACACTACGGGAACATATACATTTCCTATTCGGTATTGTTAGGGGCATTTTACAGCTGTGTTACGATTTGGATTATAATTAAAAAAAAGAATAAATGGTGCTGCAGGTCCAGTTTTGTTCTGCGGGTTCTGGGGCCGCAGGAGGCAGCTGCACCTCGCGGGGCCCTTTCCCACAGGGGCTGCGCTGACCGCAGCATCGCTGCTCACCCCCTCGCCGGGTCCGAGGGGTCGAGGCAGCCGTGGGCAGAGGGACGCGGGGGCACCGGGGGCGGGAGAGCCCCTGGCAGCGGGTGAGGAGCTCGGCCCCGCGCCACATCTGCTTCATCTTGGCGTTGGGGTGTTCCCAGCGCGGCGGAGACCGCGGTCTGCAGCGGGAGGAAAGGGGAGAGCGGGGAAGAGCAAACGCCAGCCAGCGGCGGGGATAAATCTGTTCCCAATATCAGGCCGTGCCACGAGGGTTTGGTATTTCACAAAACAATTCCTGCCATTAATTGGGTCCTGATGTGCGGTGCTGCCCCGGCGCGGCAGCCCGGCCGGCAGCCTGCGGCTTGGCGCTCCGAGCTCAACAGGAGCTGCCGGCGGTTCCCCCTCGGCCGTGTCCCCCCGTGCCAGGGGACAGCACGGCGCAGCCCCCGCGCCCCACCAAGCCTCGCATGGGTCGAACCCTCCCCAGCTCAGGACCTGCCCCATGGATGGGCTCCGGCATGGCCCTGACAGCTCCCGGGGAGCTGGGCTGGCTCCCACAGAGACCCCCGACCCCCGCAAGACCTGGAGCGGGTTTACACAGGGGAAACTGAGGCACTGTGAAGCGGTGAGGGGGAACGAGACCCTCCCTCCTGGCCGGCACCCAGCACCCCCAGCCCTCCCTGCGGTCCGGGAGGGCGCTGAGCGTTGCGCAGGAACTGTCCCCGGCTGCAGCCTGGCTTGGACCCGGGTGCCCTGTGCGCCCCGGAGCTGCGCTGAGCCCGGCCGGGCAGCGGCATCTCACCCCGGGGGGGGCAGTGGGTGCTCTCCTGCTGCCCCTCTCTACCCGCCCAGCTCAGCGATGCCCCCCCAACCCCTGCTTTTGGGGGTGGGCATAAAGGAGCTGCCAAAAGGCTGCCCAGTACTTGCCCTGGCGCCGGCGTTTGCCGCACGTGGTGGTGTGTGGCCCTAGTTTCTCTACAGCCCGCCCGCGGTGCCTTCCTCCCTGCGGCAGCTTGCCATCCTCGCCTGCCCTGGCCAGAGGGTTTGGCCCCCGCAGCGCCTGGCGTGCTGCCCTGCGCCAAGCCCGCGGGCACAGGCTGCGGTGGCGACGTCAGCTCCCGCCGATGAGCGGGAGATTTCGGCTTCCAAAACACGGCCGTGAGTCAGGCGCCTCCTTCCCGCCGGTTTTTGGGTGGTCTGGGACAAGCCGGGACAGGCGCCGGCTCTCCAGGCTTCCCGGCAGCGCGCAGAAGCCCCGGGGCTGCCAGCCCTGCCCCACCATCCCGGGGGGCTCTGCCCCACGCCACCACTGCCAGGACCCCACGGGGATTTGGGGTTTCCTTGGAGGCTGGCAGCCTGGCAGGGGTCTGTCCTCTGCTGGATGTCCCCTGGTGTCCCCAAGGCCACCGATGCCCGCGGCTCTGTCCCCCTGACCCCGTGCAAAGCCCCGCAGTGGGGAGCCGGGATTGCGACCCCAGGGTATGGGGCAGTGTGCCGCAGGGAGGGGCAGCCAGCGTGGGGACCACGGGGACCGCAGAGGTGAGGGTGGCTTTTAGGGGCCTCTGGGCATACTGGCCCAACGCTGGCCTCCATCCTCGCCGGCGGAGTGCCGAGGGCGGCACAGTGGCCCGTGCCGGATGCTGCGGTCGGTTGCAGGCTCCTGCGGGACCCCCCGGGCGGGGAGGGCGGCTGCGCCCCGCAGCCTGCCAGCAATCTGCAGATAAAACAAACAACCAGGAGCAGGGAACGTCTGGATCTGTCCCCAGAGACGGCCGCGATGCCGGGCAAAGCCGCACGCCATGTGTGCGTCTCAGCTGAGGCCCAGCAGCAGCTCGGCACACGTACCGGCGTGGGCAGCTCTGGCCCCTGCGCCTGTGACCACCCAGCTCCCTCTGGGGCCACCCGAGCGTGCCGGGGAGGCAGGTGAGGCTCTGCCGGGATCCCCACGGGCTCTGCCAGCGCAGCCGGGTGGATGGGCGCCCATCTGCCCCCGGGGGGTGTCTGTGGTTCCCCTGTTTGGGGGGTCCCATAGCGCAGTGGGGAGGGTGCGGTGTGGGATGGGATGGGATGGGACAAGATGAGACGGGATGGGATGAGATGGGGTGGGACGGGGTGGGATGGGATGGGATGGGATGGGGAGCCCCACCCCGTCAGGAAGGCGGCTCCAGCGCTGCTGGGGATGCTCCGTGGGGTGGCAGCGCCGGGAAGTGGATCCCAGCTCCTCCGGGGCAGGGCCGGGTCCTGAGTGGGGGCTGGCGCTCCCCTCCTCCCTCCTGTATGCCCTGCTCCATCCCCCCCGGCCCAGGACGAGCCGGGGGTCTGGCTGGGGACCGGAGCAGAAACGGGAACAGCGGGATGGACAGAGAGAAGGTTGCAGTGGGACAGGGGGACAGGGGAGGGCAAAGCTGCGAAAAAACAGCCCCCGTTGAGACGGGCAGCAGCCGCCTGGGCAGTGTGGGGTTAAGGATCGGCCCAATCAGCCCCCCCGGGCTCAGCTGCCCACCCCGCCATTAAAGGGGGCCAGAAAGGGGCTGACCCCCTGGGCAGGTGGATCTTGGGCTGGTCTTGGTCTCCTCATCATGTCCCCGGGGTGGGATCAGGGTGGGCAGGGGCTGGCGGGGGTCGGTGTCCCTGAGGCTCCTGCCTGTGCCAGAGCCGGGGGCTGTGGCCCCGTGTAAAGGGGCAGCAGGATGGGTAGCGGGCAGGTGAATGGACACGGGTCTAGCAACAAGGTTTTATTGTGGGAGGCAAACTGCCATGGCAAGAGGCTGAGCGAGGTGCAGGGGCTTCTTGTACAGTCTGGGGGGATGCGTCTCCCCCCACCAAGAGGCAGTCAGTCTCCTGCACTGCCCTGGGTCGAGGAACCCCGAGCATCAGCCCACAAACCCCCCGGAGCCGGGAGGACCTGGGGGGCCTGGCCCTTTTCTCCGCTTCTGGGAGCTGCCAGACAGCCAAGACGCCCCCAACCCCTCTCCCTGCGGCCCGTCTGCCCCCGGGACCCCCTCCCAGCCCCGATTAGGGCTTTGGCTGCCCCTTCTGATGGCGGTGCCCTTGCACGGTGTGATGTACCCAGTCGATGTAGTTGGAGATCTTGGTGTAGATGTCAGGGTACCGGCGGTCCCCACATCTCTCCCCAGAGAACGAGACGATGCCGTAAACCTTTTCCTTGAAGATCAGGGGTCCCCCAGAGTCACCCTGTGAAGCAAAGGGACGGGAGGGAGATTAGTGGCAATCCTGGAGGGGGGTGGCTGGGGGGCAGGGGGCCAGGAGCGCGCTCACCGCGCAGACGCCCTGCAGCGTGGTGTTGCGGCTCGCCCCACACAGCATGTTGGGCGAGACTTTGCCCCTCCACAGCGTTCGGCAGAGGCTCCGCTTGACGATGGTGGTGCCGGTCTCCATCAGCTCGGTGGGCCGGTCACCATAGTTGGAGATGTCACCCCAGCCTGCTACGTAGCAGACGGTGCCGGGCTTCAGGTCGACGTGTGGCGAGGGCAGGTGGATCCGCTTCACGTACTCGTTGAGTGTGGCCGACCTGTTCAGCTGGGCAGGGAGTTGGGGGCACGGGTGGCTTTGCTGCCGTGGCAGAGCCCCCCCAAGGCACTCCTGCCTGGGGTCCCCCACCCCCCCGCACCCCATCACACGCCCACCCCACCTCCCCGCTCGTGCCGACCGCCCCAGACCTGCCCTTCCCATCCCTCTACAGAGGCTGCCCGCCCCTCTCCCCCATCCCTCCTGCCCCTCTGCACTGGTCCGGGTCTGCTCTAGAGACTGGCTGCCCGGCAGCGGTGGGAGCTGCTGACCCGGTGGGGGTCTGCGTGTCCTCGGCCGCCTCCATCGCACCCCCCGGCGCGGACCCGCTTCTCCGGAGACGCACTGACATCTAGTGTCGGCTCGGGCCGCGTGGGCATCTCCCTCCCGCGGGCCGTGGGGGACCCCATCTCCCTCCTGCGCCCCGCGGGGCGCCCCGTCTGCGGTCCCCCACGCCCCGCAGGACACGGGAGGGAGATGCTCGCGTGGCCCGAGTGGGCGTGCGATGGCCGGCGGCACGTGGGACTCACCCTCAGCAGGCGGATGTCGTTGTCCACCGAGCGAGGGCTGTAGTGCGGGTGGGCGATGGACTCCACGACGCTGAAGACCTGCTGGGACTCCTCGGGCTCCTCCAGCCTGTGCGCGCCCAGCACCACCCGCACCGAGGGGTTGCGCCTGCGGCAGAGGGGCCGTGAGCGGGTGCTGGCACAGCCGGGGGCGATCGGGGAGGGGGAGAAGGGGGTCAGCGGGGTGGGCTCAGGGGGAGCACCGGTGGGTGGGTGGGGGGGTCGCTCCAGGGCTGTGTAACCCTCTGGGATGGGGGTATCCGTTTGAAGGGGGCCACGCTGTGTCCCGGGGGGACAGGGGGTGCGTGCCCCGTGTGGGAGCACGGCTCACCTGGGAATGAGGCAGTGGGCTGCTGTCATCACCCACTTGGGCCACACCAGGAAACCCCCGCAGACGTGCTGCCCGTCCAGCTGGATGGAGGCGATGAAGGGCCGGGAGTGGGGTGCCACCACCTTTCCCCCGATGATCCGGCTCCCCTGGGCGCCTGGTGGGTGGGTGCGGGTGGTCACCAGCTGCCGGAGAGTCCAGGCACAGCTCTTGCCTGTGTCTGTCCTGCTCCCGGCTGCATGTCCCGAGCACCCCAGCTCTACCCACGGGTGCCAGGCAGCGGCTGAGCGTCGGCTCCAGCCAAGGAGGGCTGCGCGTGGCAGGGCAAAGCCTCTCCTGCACCGCGGCGCTCCAGCCCGGGGTCTCCCTCTCCCGCCCCGGCCATGGGGACCAGCCCTACAGCCCTCAGCCCCATTACCTGTCGGGGCCAGTGCCGGGAGCAGGACGGAGCCCCCCAGGCTGAGGATGAACAGCCCAGCCGCGACCATGCTGGCGCAGAGTGGGCCACTGCCACCTCGTCTGGGGCCGCTCAGGGGTGGGGTGCTTAAATAACCCTGGGGGCTGAGCCTCCAGCTGGGTGCCATCTCCCCCCGCTTCCCCCTCTCTGGGTGTTGCTGCCTTGTGCAATTGCTGGTGGGGGGCACCGCCACGCAACGCTGCGCCAGGGGAAGGTGCAACGCTGCAGCTTCCCCTGGAGCAGAGCAGCGTCTCGCTGGGAGGAGGGCGGATTAGGGGAAGGAAGAGAGAAAGCAGAGCGGCTCCCAACCCAGCCCCGCTCCTCTTGTGCCTTGAGTTAATCGGGGTGGAACCCCTCTTCTTGTGGCCCGGAGGGGGGAGCAGCAGGGCCCCACCACGTCCCAGGACACTTCCCCGGCAGCGTCCCCAGGGCTGGCCGGCAGCCTGGCTGCTGTGGGTGGCACTGGGACTGTGCTGTGCTTGGACCCAGATCCTCTTTCGGCCCCTCCAGAGGCCGCCTGGCTCTGGGATGGTGCTGCGGGCAGAAGGGCAGTTTGCTCCCCCTCGTCTGCAGCCCCCCGGGGCGCAAGAAGGGCTGCGGGGGGCACCAGGGTGGGGGGACAGGGGGACCCCACTTCCGGGGTGACCCTCGCTGCAGAGCGCGGAGCTCTGGCCCTGGCAGACGGCAGATTTCCCAACGGCGCGGTGGTCGGAGGGTGGCTCGGGGCTTCCTGTGTCAGTTTGCCCAACGCGACCGTTGCATTGGGAAACGGGGGAGCAGCGAGGGGGGACGGGCAGCCCGGGCTCCCCCTTCTCCATCCTCTCCCTGGTCGGTCACCCTTCGGCGTGCCGGGGACACAGAGGCCCCGCCGCAGCGGGTGGGATGTGCGCGGCCCTCGGCCGGGGCAGCGCCCGCGGCGGGGACCCTCCCGGGGCGGCGGGAGGGGGGGTCCATCCCTCCCGGGGCGAGGGGCCGCCGGCGCCCGCAGCCCCTCCGGCCCGGCCCGCTCCGGCCGCCGCGCAGCCGGGACCCCCCCGCCGGGCTCCCCCCGCTCCGCAGGAGTGGCGGCGGCTCCGGCAGGGCGGGGGGCGGCCCCGGGGGGCGGCGGCGGCGGCGGCGGCGGGCGGGGAGCGCCGCGCCCCGAGGCCGGGTGAGGGGCGGCGGCAGTGGCGGACCGCGCCCGGCAGACGGAGCTGTGCGGGAGGCGGCGGCACCGGCGCGGCCCCGACATCCCTGCGCATCCCGCAGCCCCGCCGGGGATGCCGCCGCCCGCCGGGCCCTGAGCGCCGGGACGCCGGCTGCTGCCGGCCCCGCTCCGCCGCCCCCCGCCCGGCCCGACCCCGCCGGAGCCGCCGCCGCCGCCGCCGCGCGGCCCGCCTGGAAAATGGAGTGAGTACCGGATCCGGCCGCGCCGCCGCCGCGGGACCCCGGCACCGGGCCGCGGCCCCCCCACCCCGTGCCGCCGGCTGAGCACCGCAGTACCGGGAGGGGGGTGGACCCCCGGGTGCCGGGGCTCGGGACCCCCGCACCGGGGCCGCGGGAACCCCACGCCGGGGGTTAAGGAACCCATACCGGAGGCTCATATCCCCCCCGGTGCCGGGGCTCGGGACCCCAAAACCGGGGGCTCGCATCCTTCTGATCCTGGGGGCTCTGAACCCCCAAACTGGGGGCTCACATCCCCCCGATGGCAGAGCTCATTACCCCAAAACCGGGGGCTCGGATCCCTTTCATACCAGAGCTCGTGACCCCAAAAGCGGGGGCTCGCATCCCCACAGATGCTGAGGCTCAGGACCTTGATACCGGGGGCTTACACCCCCCCCAGTGCGGGGGCTCGGGACCCCAATACCGGGGCATCGTGTCCCCCCGGTGCTGCTGAGCAGGTGCTGCCCCCCCCCCCCCCGGGTCCCTGCCCTGCCGTGGGGTGCCGGGGCGCCAGCTCGGGGTGCAGCGGTGGAGGCCCCGGTGGGGGTGCGGGGGCTGCGGGGGGCGAGTCTCCGCCGGCAGCGGTGCGGGAAGTGGGGCGGGGGGGGTGGGAAGGGCGTTTATTTTCGTGTTTTGAACCTGTTGTTGCTGCTGCTGCGTGTGGCTGGGGTGAGTGGGTGGCTGTGAGCCGCGGGCCCCTCCCTGCGCGCCCCCCCGGGCTCTGCCGAGGGACCCGGCTGTGGCGGGGGGATCCTCCGGCCGCGCTCCGGCCCCGGCCTTATCCTTTGTGTGCGGCAGTGGGGCCCTGCCCCACGGTCAGTGCCTGCGGGGGGCTGGGAGCCGGGCAGGGGGCTCTGCGGGCGGCTGGGGGGCGGTGGAGGCCGGTGGGGGGGCTGGTAGCTGGGGACCATCCTGCCCACAGGCTGGTTTTGCCCCTCGGGGACACCAGCAGGTCCCACCTGCAGCGTGCTGGTCCCGGGAGGGCAGGGGGCTGGGCGGCTGCTCAACGCGCCGGGTACCAGCGACAGCAGCCACCAGGGTGGCCCTGGCTCACCCAGGCCCTTCCTTCCCTCCCACAGCTCTGGTCCCCATGGTGGCAAGTGAGGGTCCCCCAGCATCTCCTGGGTTTAGCGCTGGGGGCTTCCTGGGGGCATCCGTCCATCCATCCATCCTGGGGGTCAGCTACCCTCCACTCCTCGTGGGTGCCTCACCTCTCTCCGGTTAACTGGCCGCCTGCTAGTGAGATGCCGGGTGCTCAACAGGTCCCGCTCGCCACCGTCTGCGTTCCGCCTGGGGACCCCCTGGAGCTGTGGGGTGCTGGTGAGGGACGGGGTGGTGGTTTCCCAGGTGGGGGGGGGGCTGGGGACGTTTCAGAGGTTGGGGCGCAGCATCTGTGGGGCCGGGGGAGCGGAGCGGCTGCCCTTGCTGCTGGAGAGGCCGGAGGCTTTGTGGTGCGAGAGGTTGCCAAGGCAGGTCTGCAGCTTTGGGCAGCTCCTCAGTGTGTCAGTCCCTTCAGAAAAGTGGCTCTTTGGGGAGGAAACCGTGTGTGTGATTTGCCAAAAGGCAGTAAGGGAAAGGGCCGAACGGAGGGGCACGACGTGCCCTGGGGAGCGGGACGAGGAGCAGCAGGGATTGGGCACGGGGTCTTCCCCGGGTGGAGGAGCCGAGGGCTGGGGTTGAAGTGGGGGACGGTGCCGGGCAGGATGGCAGCTCCTGCCCCCGGACTCCACACGCTGCCTTTCACCCTGCTCCACTCTTCCCCGAGCTCCTCTGGCAGCCGAGGCCCCGGACCGACCCTCCCGCCAGCTCCGTACGCTCGACCCACCGACGGGTCTTCTTTTTGAGTGAAACTCTGTGAGTGACCCAGGGTGGGGGCTCACCTCACCGAGCTATAGGAGCAGCGTCTTCCCGTGGCCCGGTGCGTGGGGTGCTGGGGAGCGTGCTGCTGGCATTGCTTCGGCTCCTGCTTTGCCTTGGCACGGGCAGTGGCTGGAGGAGGGTCCTGGCTGCCGTGAGCCGCTGGTGCCCGGGGAGGTTTGGCTGACAGCTTCCAGCTCTCGTAACGGCTGCGCGGGTCCGTGCTGGTCCCGTCGGGGCTGCTCGGCTGTCCTCTGCTCCCGCTGCCACTCATGCTGGAGGTTTTGCATCTCCATGTCTGGCTGCTCCCATAGTCTGTCTGGGCAGGTCGTTGCTCTCCCCGCCGGATCTGATGTCCCCTCAGAGCGGGGGCTCTCCCGCACCTCCCCTCCCCACCCTGCCCATGCCTGATCCGGAGCTGACAGTCGCACCCAGGGGAAGGAGGGAGATTCCTGCCTGCAGGTTAACCTGGAGCACAGCCCTTTGGGAAGGGACATGGGACGCCACTCTCCCCTTCATGTGGCTCCGGGGAGAAGCAAAACCCAACTGATGCTCCCCAGGCTGGACCGGCGCTGCGTCCTGGGTGGGCTGTGGGGAGCTGGTGGGGGTCGGGTCTGTCCCTGTGTGCAGCCGAGGGGACGGCACTGTCACCTTTCTCAGCTCTCCTGGAGGAAGCCATAAAGCTCCACCACCGACAGCCGCACAACAGCACCCCAACCCTGCCTGGGGCTGGCGGGTCCCGGGGTTCAGTGTTTGGCCACTGCCATGGGACGGGGCCTCTCGGCCGGACCGCGCGGCTGGGCAGGAACCACAGTGGGTTTCCTGGGAAGCTGCTGGTGTTGGCGTTCCCGCTTCCTCGCCAGAAACAGCCCCTTTCCCCACGTGGGGTCAGTGGTTCACGCGATGTGCGCCATGCTGGGAGCTGTGCCAGGAGCTGTGCCGGGTCCCGTCCAGGCTGTGGCATGGCCCTGTCTCCGGTGGCGGAGGTGGTGGCGGTGGGGAAGGACCGGGGGCGAAGGCGGGAGGCGCCGTGCGCTGGCTCAGGGTCGGGTGGAGGCGCAGCGCTCGGGGCTGGAGGCAGAGCCCTGCGCGGGAGCCCGGCTTCCCGAGTCTGTCTTTGCTCCACCCGGAGAGCAGCGAGCCCCCGGGGCCCAGACAGTAGCCGCTCTCGGGGACGAGGATGAGCCCTGTGGCGGCCCGGGAGCAGAGAGAGGAGCCGGGGCGGATCCGGCCTCATCCAGGTGTTTCCTGGTGGAGCGCGGCTGGACGTGGGCTGAGCCCGGCCCTCGGCTCGGTGTCGAGGACGGTGCTCCCGGGGGTGCCTGGGGCTCCCGGGGGTGTCCCTGCCAGCAGTCCGTGCAGGAGCCATGTTCCAGTTGGCTCCTGGGAGCCTTGTGTGCGCTTACGTTCACGGCGTTGGTGTGGGAACCCAAGGACAAAGTGACATGGCCAGGGCCGCCCCGAGGTGGCGGGGAGGCGGTGGCAGTGTCCCAGGCCGGCGCCGGGGCTGCCTGTCCCAGCTGGGGGGTGCTCCCAGGCGTGGGGAGAGGCCGTCTCCGCTCTCATTCATAAATCGTGGGGGAGTTTCCTGGTGGAGCCTTGCTCCTCTAACTGGAAGGGAGCTGGAAACCCAAGTGTTTGGAGGGCACTTGAACCATTGTTTGAAAGATCTGTAATTTTCCAATCAAACTCCCTCCCCAAGCCTCCGTTCATCAAATATTCATGGGATCCATTTTCTCCTGGCACTCCCAGCCCACGTCTCAGCCCGAAGAATCAATCAGGCAGCTCTGCTTGCTCTAATGCATCCTGCGCTTTCGGGAGCCTGGGGCTGCCATCTCCTCCTCCCGCCTCCCTCCATCTCTCCCCCCGTCCCCGTCCCCGAATCCTCCCGGGCGGCAGCGCAGGATGGGGCCGCGCAGGCAGTGGGAGCGTGGGGAAGGCACGGCATTCGGGAAGGGAAGGAGCGGGATGGAGCGCTGGGGCGACGTAGCCGGCTGCGGGGTGGAGGCAGCCAGCACCGTGGGGCACAGCCAGAGCAGCCCCTGTGTCACTGGGACCCGGGACCCTGTGTCCAGCTGCCCCGGTACTCGGCTCCTCGGCACCACAGCTTTCTGGCCATCCTCGCCCGAGCCGCTGGCCACTGATTTATTTGTCTTTGTGGTCGATGACTGCTGGCCCCCAGGCTGCTGCGGCCCCCTCCCCTCCGTGCCTGCCGCCAGTGAGGGCGGTCGATAGCGGCCCGCTGCTAATGGCTTCGTGACGGAGGCTTTGCTGACTCTCTGCAGGCGCACGCTCCCCGCGGCAGCGCCACTCCGGGCCCAGCCAAGGGGCCCGGCTCTTGGCGCGGCAGCAGCGGTGTATGTCAGTGCTGGTCCCTCTATTGCCGCCGGTGCTGCCGTTTACCCACGCTGTGGGCCCCACACCGGGGCTCATCTGCCCGCGGTGGTGGCTGGCCAGTGTCGATATGGGGGTCCGGGCAGTGGTGCCCCCGTGCAGGGCGCTCTCCCGGCCCTCCCCCCGGCTCGGAGTTGAGCGGGTGGAAAGGGAGCGGAGGTCAGGGGAGCGGAGGAGCAGCTTGAAACGGCTCTTTGCACATTTGGATGAGCTAATGGGAAAAAAACAGAGGAAGGCAAATAAACATTATTGTTTCATGTCAGGCGGGGAGGAGACAAAAGGTCACGGGCTTCCCTTGTGATGGTAGGAAACGGCAGCATCAGCAGGGCTGGAAAGAGCTGGAGAGCCAAGGGAGAGCGCGGGCGCGTGCACGGGGCGCGTGCGTGCTCACGCGTGTGGGGGGGTCCGTCCATGGGTCCAGGGACTGCTGCCTTTGCAGGTGGGAGTTCCCGGGACATCTGCTGGTGCCACCAGTGTCACTGGTCCCATCGGCCTCGTCTCCTGCACCACGGCCCGTGGCTCTCCCTGCCATGCGGTGCATGCGGACACGGCTCGAGGAGCTGCCCTGGGACACGCGCGCCGTGGACGCCGGGCGGGAAAGCACGGGCCGGTTAACTGGAGCTCGTGAGACCCGGTGAAATGAGGGGGGAGGCAGGGCTGGTGCGCCGTGGGGTTGTGGTTCCTGAGGGGGTCGGTGGCCGTGGGCTCGCTGGCCCTGGGCTCGCTGGCCCTGGGCTCGCCATTCCGCCCCTCCCCGGCACCCAGGATGGATCCGGAGCTCCGAAACCCCCAGGAGGGCTCCACTCCGGTGCGGCTGCGGCCGTGGCCCTCCGGGGGGGCCGGTCCCGGGGAGCGCCGCTCCCACCCCGGGGGTCCCCTCGGTCCCCCCCCGCCCGCGCCGCGCATCCCCCCGCCCGGCGGCTCGCCCCGTTGCCATGGCGCCGTTGCCATGGCTCCGTTGCCAGGGAACCGCCTCCCGCCTCGGCGGAGCCATCACTCACCGGGGCCGGGGGCTGCGGGGCCCCATCGGCATCGCCGCCGCCACCGGCACCGGCCCGGGGCTGCGGGCACCGAACGGCGGAGGGGGGGGCGGCGGGGAACGGCGGCTTTGGGTTGTGCCGTGGGGAGGGACAGGGGCGCCCCCCACCCCGCGCCCCCGGGGCTCTGCTTTCCTTCCCCCCGGCAGCAGGGTGCTGTCGAGCGTGCTGACCCCCAGGGACAGGCCACGGGGGGGCGGGGGGCATGGGAGCCCCCCTCCCATCCTTCCACATGGCCGCCCTGTCCCGGTGGGCAGGGACCTGGGGCCACCGGGGTGGTCCCCACTCTGTCCCCCTCTCGCCAGGGTCTGGCGGCGATGGGTGAGCCCCCCCCGGGGGTAGCTCTGGTCACAGCGGGGCTGCGGTGCATGGGCGGTGGGGGCAGGGGGGGCAGCGAGGGGCATCCAGCCTGTTCTGCGTCTCTACCCGGGCCAGGAAGATTCCTGGCGTTGGACCCGGGAATGCAGAGACTGTAGCAAATAATGGAAAATAAAGAGGATGGAGGAGGGAGGGAAAGCGGAACAGAACGGTTCAGGAATGCTGTAAAAGTTTGGATCCATGGAATGGGGCAAGATCCAGGAGAGAAACAGGGCCAGGTCCAAAGCCATCCGAGCTTGGGGTGCTGAGAGCCGGACTCAGGGGGGGAACCCTGGCCCCACAGCGGGATGGTGCCGCTGGCAAGGGGCAGCCCTGGCACCGTGGGGCTGGTGCCAGCGTGGCCCCACGGCCGCTCGGGCAGCCCCGGCACAGGGCACGGCGCGGGGGGGCAGCCGGTAACTCCCTTCAACTTTTGCACATAATCTGTCTCTGCAGAGAGCTGCCCCGAATCCCGGGGGGTTCCCTGCCGGTTTGGTGGGGGAAGGGGGAGGTTTCACCCCTTGGGCCGGAGCCCAGGGCAGGGCGTAGGGCTGTGGTGCGGATGCTGCTCTCAGCACCCGCTCCGTGCTCGCCCCGTCAGGGCCCTGCGCCCCCCACAGCCCCCACACCTGCCCGTGGGGGCCCACCGGATCCATCGCCGTCCTTGTCACAGCTCCGTCACCGGGTTGTGCAACTGCGAGAGAACGATGCTGTGGGTCCACCGTGTTGTGCCTGGGTGAGTTCGTTCCCCCGTGTCCAGGGGGGAGACCCTGGGGATGGGGATAGGGATGGGGAAGGGGAAGGGCAGACCCCACCTGTGGCCCCGGTGGGTCGGCAGAGGAGGTTTCCCTTGGGAAACCCACTGTCCCCATTCCCTCTCCCCACGCGGGAACGGCTCCCGCCGTGGGGGGTTTGTCAGGTGCAGGTGATGTTCAGGACAGTCAGGGAGGGAGGGGGGTCAGCCCCTCGCCCCCTCCGTTGCCCCTATGCTGGTGCTGCGGTGCTCAGACGCGGTGCAGCCGGGCAGGGAGCGGCGGCAGAGCGAGCGGGGTCGGCCAAGGGACTTGCAGACACTCCAGCTCTCTTTGGGTTTGTAATTACTGTATTCCCGGCCGGAGCACAGCGTCGGGCCGCGGGCTGCCAGGCGCGACACGCGGGGCGCTGCGAGTGGCGGGTGTGCGCCTGTGCGTGCAGAGCAGTCACAGCGACGCCGCAAACAGCACAAAAATAACTGCTACAAAAGCGACACCTTCCCCGGTTTGTTTTCCTGGCCTGGATTTCGGGCGCTGCCGAGGTCCCGGGGCGCAGGGTGAGGGGAGGACGGGCGGCTCTGAGCAGCTTTCGGTTAACCGCGGCCTTCGAGGAGGCGGCAGGCGGCGGCAGGGGGTCCTCCCGCCCCGCCAGCCCCCCTGTGATTTGCTGCAGAGCCCGGCTCCTGCACAGGCGTGTGCTGTCCACGCCGGTGGTGGGCTCATGTGCGAGGGCACACGCGTGCGCAAGGGCACACGTGCTGGCACTGTGGCCAGATCGCAGCCCAGGCAGGTACCGTGGGGGGAGCAGCAGCCCGTGCCCACCCTGCGTTTAAAACCCTCTTTGGAAAAAGTCCTTAAAGGGTGCGTGGAGATCTCCCACCCCCGCCACCCCCAGCCCGCGGCCATCTGCAGCGCCCGGCTGCGTCCCGGGGAGCGGACGATGCAGCAGCAGGGGGAGAGTGATGGGGAGAAACCCAGAGAGCGGGGCCAGAGCCCCCCCGTCAGGATGTCTGCAGCGTGTGGGTGCCGGGCAGCACCTCGGGGTCTGTGTTGTCCTCCAAAATGGGCACCACGAGCCGGGCTGGGGCTGCCGGGCGGGGGGCTGCCCTCCCTGGGCCTCGGCTCGGCCGCCATTGTGGTTGGTGCCGTATGAAAACGGGGATGGCCACAACCTGTGTCGGCGGGTCTGTGGCCCCCGAGTGTGCGGCTGCGGTGCGGCCGGGCTGGGACCGGGCTGCTGGCACTCGCTCCATGCTAATGGCTTTTCCTGCTGTGTGGGGACACGGCACTGCCGCCCCTCCCTGTCCCCCCCGGCCACCCCCCCAGACTGGGACCGCCGGTGGCCCTGCGGCCGCCCCTCTCCCTGCCCGCTGGGAAGGGACTGTCTGCCTCTTGCTTTAATTGTGCGTCGCAAAGCCCTCGGGCCCAGCGGGGTGTGCGGGGACAGAGCAGGGGGAGGCAGAGGTGTCCCGCCGGACCCCGGGCATCAGCCATCCCGGTTCCATGAGCTCGGCCAGCGCAGGAGCTCCTGGGAGCTGCGAAAATGGATGTGTGCTTAACCACCAGCGTAAATGAAGTCCAAGAGCTCTCCCCTCCGCCGCCTCGGCCCCGGCACCCGCCAGCCGCAGGAACCGCTGCGGGCAGGGGCCAGAGCCAGACCCCGCTCTGGGCAGGGGTGTGCAGACCCCCTCCTCCTGCTCACCCAGGGCAGCGGCACGGACGGCCCCGGTGCGAGGGAGCAGCCAGAGGAAGGGCTCGGCCGCAGGGACCGGAGCCTGGACCAGCGTCTCCGTGTCTGTGTCTCCTCCAGAGCTGCTCCCGGTGCTGCTGCCCCCGCGCAGGCTCTGCTGCCCCGCGCTGCCCTGGGAAATAAGTGGCAATGATCCATCGCCTGACGGTACCTCCGCGCCGCCCACCCTAATTACTGTCACAGCTAAGCACTTCGTTAGCATCATCTGGCCAGCAGCCAGCCGGCTCCCTGCGGCGCCGGAGCATCCCCAGGCACAGCCAAGGGCCCCGGCAGCCGCCCGCAGCTCCACGCTGCGGCTCCCGGCTGCACCTGATGCTTCGCGGCGTGGGGGCTCTCACTGGCCCCCGTGGGGCTGTGCTGCCGGTTGGGCTGGTCTGGGGTCCTCTCACCGCCGGGATGCAGGAAGGCGGGTGCGTGGGCACGTGGTGGCGGGGGGTCGGGGCACCCCCTTCTCGCAGCACCCCGGGGCCCTGCGGCACCCGGGAGAGCGGTGGCGGGGCCGGCGAGGCGGGTACCAGGCTCCGGGAGCACGAACCCCAGCCGGAGCGGAGCCTGTTGCAGTGTGTGTGTCTGTGCGTGTCCGTGTGTCTGTGCACGTGTGTCCGTCTGCGTGTGTGTGCGCGCAGCCCGGAAAGGTCACTGTCCGGGAAAGGAGTCAGCAGCCAAGAAATGGGCTTGGAATGGAAAGTGTGAGCCAGGTTGAACCGCAGGGGTGGCCAGAACCGCCCCGCTCCAGCCTCGCCATGGTCACCGTTTCCATCTGCGCCACGGGAGGAGGGGTCCGGCTGCACCGGGTCCCCCCCAGGTGCCTCTGCCGGGGGGTTCGGGCAGGGCGGGGGGCCAAGGGTGCCGGAGGAGCCGTGCGGGCGAGGGGCTCTCGGCTCCGGGATGGCGAGGGGAAAGGGAGAAAGCAGCTGGCGGAAGGGAAGAGTTCCGCCTTTGTGCACTGTGTCCGGTTCGGTGGTGGCACAATGTCCCCATTCACCCACTGCCGCACCTCTCCTCCGCAGGGGTGGCCGCGCTCTTCACTGCTGCTTCTTCTCTCTTGCAGGGTTGTGGAGAGCAGCACGCTTCAGCAGGAGAGGCTGCAGGCCATCGCGGTGAGTCCCCCGCGCGCGCTGAGTCCCCGGCGAGCACGCCGGACCTTCACCTGGCGTCCCCACGTCCCCGCGCCATCGCCTGCAGCACGTGGGGCAGACGCAGGCGGGAAGGAGGGTTGCGGGCGCAGGGGCTGTGCCAGCGCGGGGGCTCTGCAGCCGCTTTCCCAGCCCCTGCCTCTGGCCCGGAAAGCTGCCCCGGGGCTGCCGGCGGGGGCAGGAGCCAGAGACCCCCCGTGTGCCCAGCCTGGGCAGGGGGTCTCTACCGGCCAAATAAGGACCCGTGGGAGCCCGTGCCAGGGCGTCCTGCCCTGCGGCGGCTCTTCCCAGGCATGCTCCAGGGCCAGGGCGCAGGATCCGGCAGGGCTCAGCTGAAACAGGGACAGAGTGAGCGACAGGCGGTTGGGAGGTTTAATTAATGAAGCAGCGCCTTGATGAGCCCCAAGTGAGAGGGAAACGAGTGATGATTCTCCCTTCGTCCTTTCCCAGGGAAGGGCTGCGGATCATGCAGGATCTGTCCCTGCCCACTGCAGGCACCAGTACTTGTCCCGGTTAGCGAGTGGTCGGGGGCGGTGGGGAGCACAGAGCTGGGCACTGGGTTGGTGTTAAATAAACCCCGTTGCTGCCCCGGAGCAGCTCCCCTGCCCACCACGGGCTGCCAGCTTCCCCGTCCCATCCCGCTATCGGTCGATCTCCGCTGCACAAAGGGCAAATTGTTCTGGGCCAGAGGAGAAAGAACAGGGGTGACGCTTCCCGGGCTGGGACTGACTCTGCTGAAACGCCCTGGACCAGTCCCAGGACGCGCGGTGAGGGGGGGCCGGGCTGGTTCCCCCCAGGCTGGCAGCTCGCTCCGCGGGGCCGGCGGAGGGGAAGGTGACACTTTGCGACGGCGAACAGACTCCAGGCTCTGCCCTGATTTCTCTGTGCCTCAGTTTCCCCCAGGGAGGGCAGGGATGTGACACTGGGCTGGGGAGCTCCCTGTGGGCTGTCCCCCAGGACAGTCTTGCAGCCCTGGGCATGGCTCATGCCCCGCTGTCAGACCCCATGGGACCCACGCACCCCCTGGTCCCTGCTGCTCCCTGCTCCGGGGACGCTGCCCTGGCCGGGCGGGAGGGAGGTGCCCCCATCCCGGTGGTGCCCAGCGCAGACCCCCTCCCTGCACCGACCCCGGCTCTGCCGCTCTCATCCCTCCAGGAGAAGCGGAAACGTCAGACGGAGATCGAGAACAAAAGGCGGCAGCTCGAGGACGACAGGCGGCAGCTGCAGCATCTCAAGGTGAGGATCCCCCGGGACCCCCGGGCGGCTTCTGCACCGCGTACGTGCCGGGGACCCTCCGTGCAGGGCCGCAGGGCCGTGACCCCTCTCTGCTCCCCAGTCCAAGGCTCTGCGGGAGAGATGGCTGCTGGAGGGGGCCCCGACCTCAGCCTCCGAGGAGGACGAGGCCATGAAGAAGCAGATGCAGGAGGATGAGGTGAAAACCAAGGAGCTGGAGGAAACCATCCAGAGGTAACGGGGATGGCGTGAGGCTGTGGTGTCAAGGTGTGCTCGGAGGGCATCTGAGGGCCTCCAGAGCCCCCCTGACCTTCTCCCTCCTGGGGCAGACAGGAGGCTGAGATGCAGCTCGGTCTCACATGCTGGGCACGAGGCATGAGGCATGCCGCCGCGCCACCACGCTCGCTCAGGTTCAGCTGCGGCGCTGCTGGGAGGAGAGCATCCCCTCTGGAGCCCGGAGCTGCCCCTGCGGTGCTGCCGGGGCTCAGCCGTTCTCGCCGTGAACCCTCCGGCTGGGTTCCTGCCAACGTTTGTCTGGGGGCTGTGGCGGGTCCCGGAGCACAGACCCCCCGCCATGCTCCTGCCCGGCGCTGTGGGGGCCACCAGCTGTGTCGAGCGTCAGTGGGAGCCGCAGAGCTGGGCTGGGGTCCCCTGGGGGGGCTGCTCGGTGCCCAGCACCCCTGGTCGTAGGGGTCAGGGAACTAGGGGGCTGCTTCCCCATGGACGTCTGTCCCCGCTGTGGTGGCTCATCCCATGGGGAGGGGGCAGAGTGAGGGGGGTTTGGGGGGGAGAAGCCTCAGCCCCTGCCCAGCCCCCTCGTGCCTGGGCTGCCAAAAGCGGGGGGGCCACGAGCCCCGGCACGGAGGTGTCCCGGCAGCCCGGCTGCCCCGCAAGAATGCAATCAGTCACGGCTGTGCCGTTAATTACCGAGCATTGGTGCAGAGAGGGGTCAGGCACGAAGGGGCCTTTGTGTCCGTCTAATGGCGCGGTGCATTCCTCCGCCGGCGCCTTGCGGGGAGACGGGAGTTAAGCGGGGGGGGGGGCTCTGCCAGGGGGTGCTGCCACCGCGCCGACTGAGGGGCCCTAATTTACACGGACATGAATCCGTGGGGACTGCCCTGACCTCCCGCCGCGTCCCGGTGGGGCCCGGCTGCCAGCGCAGCTCTTGGCCGGGGTGGGTGGGTGGGAACGGGCGGCCGTCCCCGTGGGAAGCTCAAACAGGCTTTGGGTGACGCGTGTGGGAGCCGAGCGGTGATGGAGCGGCGCTGCTCCATGCCACCAAGCGAGGGCACTGGCAAGTGCATGGTGGGCTCAGTTGTCACTGCACGGGGACAGGGAGAGCTGCGGGGGTCACCCCGTGGGGTCGGTCCTCCTGCTTAGTGTCCGCGGGGGGTTTCTTTTGTCCGCTTGGGCCGAGCCCATCGGCTGAGTGGCCGCCCCGGTTGCTCAGCGGCTGCGGAGCTGCAATGATCGTCCTGAGCATCCCTCGCCCTGCGGAGATGGGTGGAGGTGTGTGGCCAATGGGCCAAACGGGTTAAGGGTGAGGGCAGCACCCGCTGGTGGAGCCCCTGGGTTTGTTCCAGCAAACACACGCTTTTCCCCTGCAGAGAGATGGTGATGGCTGTGCCGGAGGTCAGTCTGTCTGTCCCTGTGCCATGCGAGCCCGGGGGCCAATTTGTGCCTCCCCTCTCCCCCGCGCCACGTCGCTGGCCCATGTTCGCAGGTCGGCTGTGGCTGCCCGCACCGGGGCTGCCCACGGCCTCTCAGCCCCGACTCTCCCCGCAGGCTGGAGAAGGAGCTGGAGATGCTGGAGAACAGCAGCTCAGCAGCTTCCACCAAGGAGAACCTGGTGGAGGCGGCAGCGCCGGCCAAGGAGGAGAAGGCAGAGGCCGTCCCCAACGCGCAGAAGGTGGGCACGGCCGCGGAGCGCGGGCAGGGCTGCCTGCTGCGGGAGGGGTGAAGGGGGAGACGGGGTGCCTGGGGGTTGTCATGTGCTCGTCCCCCACCAGACTGGAGCTGGTTCTCGCTGCCGACGTGGAGCAAGACCTGCCGGGGTGACGGCATGGCAATGGGCAGGGTGCACCGGCGGAGCGGCCGAGCGTGGGGAGCCACTGCCGGCCAGCTGCGGGGTGGCACTGGGACACTGGCACAGCTGCAGTGGGCTCCAGTCCCAGCCGTGCCGGGCGGATTGGCCACCCACGCGTCCCTGTCACCTCCAGAGCCCCTTGCCCTGCGGATCCTGGGGGTCCCTTGTGCCGGTGGGGCTGGGTGTGTGGGTGGCGGGTGTGTGGGCAGCGGGTGCGCCGCACCTCCCGGCGGCTTCTGACCTCTCCCTTCTGTTTTGCAGAGTCCCCTGGGCACGGTCAAGGGTAGGTGATCCCCCCTCAGCCGCGGTTCCTGCTCTCGGGGGCAGTGCCTGTGTCGCGCCGCCCCAGTGCTGGGGCCAGATGGGTGGGGGGAGTGGGGGGCAGCCCTGTCCCCATGTCCCCCGTCCCTGTCCCCTCCCGGGCAGCGGTGCCCTGTGGCAGGGGAGCCCGTCCCAGGCACCAGCTGCGGGGGGATACGCCGCCCTCCCCAGGGCCCGTCCCGTGGGCACGCGGACCACTGGGTGATGGCTTTGGCTCAGGCGGTTGCCTCTCCTCTCCGTCCCCAGCCGAGAAGAAGGTCTCCAGCAGCCCCATGAAGGCAGTGGAAGGCACTGACATGATGAAGGCAGGTGGGTGTGCGCTCCCCCAGGAGGAGCGCTCCTTCCCGGTCGCTTCCCCTTCCCCTCCCCTCCCCTCCCGCGCCGCCCCTCGGCTCGCTGCCCCCCCCCCCCGCAGTCCTGCCACCACCGCAGCCCACCGCTCGATGGCTTTCCAAGCCCAAGGCAGAGCACATCGTTTATTTGCAATCAGAGGGTTTTTTTTCGCTTCTACCCTGTGGCTGGTTTGTGGTTCGGGGCTCCCCCCTCACCCCCCGTTCCATGTCTCTGCTCCGGTTTCATCCTTCGCCTCCCGCTCTGTTCATGGCTTCTCAGAGCACAGGAGGAGCGGTGCGTCGGCTGCTGGCATGGCTAATGCCGTGCCGGCACTCGCGGCCCCGTGGCTGGCTGCCGGCGGGGAGCTTGCAGGGCGCTGAGAGCAGACAGGGGCGCGCGGGGCCGAGCTGCCCGTGCTGGGGGGGACTGGCTCCACTGCTGGAGAGGTTTGCTCTGGTTTGGGGGGATGGCTCGCACTGGGCTGTGGCACCAGTGCTGGGCAGAGCCTGTCTTGGGGTCCTCGGAGCAAAGCATCACCGGACCGAGGGGACCCCAGTGCCAGCAGGGACTGGCCGGGACCAGAAGGAGAGGAGTGGAGGATCGCCCATCCCACGGGGGCAGAGGAGCTGCCCCATTGCCAGCACCCCCGGCGGGGGATGCCACCTCCCACAAGCGTGAGCCGGGCTCCCAGCCCAGGCCCCCATGGCCACCACCGCTTACCGGCCGGACAGATGGACATGGCACCACCTGCCGCGGTGCCTCCAGGACCTGGCTGGGCCCCAGCCCGGCGCACACAGAAGCCGTGGAGGTAAGGGATGCCGGCAGCACCAGGGTGGCGATGGCCCCGCGGGTCCCGGTAGGAGGGCTGTGCCCGGGATGTCTCACTCGCCTCTGCCATTCACCACTCCTCGCTGCTGCCTGCTGCCTCGCTAACGCCACTGAGCACCGCACTGCACCGCACCGCTGCTGCCACACGCCTGCCCGCTGCTGGCTGCTGAGCAGGGGCTGGGGAGGGCCGGGGCCGCCGTAACGTGCGCTGTCCTCTTTGTGTCCCAGCCATGTACTCGGTGGAGATCACAGTGGAGAAGGACAGAGTGACTGGGGAGACCAAGGTCCTGTCCAGCACCACCCTGCTCCCCCAGAACCACTGTCTGCAGGGGGTCAAAGTGTACGAGGATGAGCTGAAAGGTACGGCCCATCCCGCACCGCTGGCAGGCATCAGGAGCAAAGGGCAGGGGACGAGGGAGCGGCCGCCTGAGCATCCCGGCACCGGGGCCAGGAAGGGCTGGGGCCACTCCTGGCCGTCCTCGCCAGCTCCGTACGGGAGACTGCTGACAACAGCCCCTCGCCGGACCCAGTCCTGTGTGCCAGCCAGCCTGGCATGGGATCCATCCCGGCGACATGGTGCAGACCGTCCCGATGGGCCGGCCCTGGTTTGCACATCGTCACCCTGTGCCGCTGGAGAGCGGAGAAGAGAATCTGCTGTGCACAAGACTTGAGGCCGAGGGACGGCCGTGCTGGCGGTGAGGACTGGCCGCAGAGCTGCAGCGCATTACTGGGGGCTGTGGCTGCCGAGCAGACCCTGGGCTCCACCGACCGACCACCTCTCCGAGGAAACTGCGGTGCACCGGTGGCCGGTGCTGTTCAACACCCTCCCTGTGGCCGTGGCCATGCTGGACCGTGCTGGCCTTCACCCCACCAGCCGCCTGCCGCAGCCCCCCGCTGCACCGGGACCCCCAGTGCCGAGGACAGGCTGAGGAGCCGCCACGGCAGTGATCAGCCCAGGGCAGCCATGTGTTGGTCCCGGCCGAGCCGGCCCTGGTTGTCGTCCATCACTCCATCGACTGGCTGTGGAGGCTGTTGCACTGATCACGGCATGATGTCCCAGCTCAAGTGGAAAATGCGATGAGCCGGAGGCCGCTCTCGCTGTGACGCATGTCTGCTGCCTCCAGCGCTGCAAGCCACCACGCAAAGCACACCGGTGGTGGAAGAGCCCTGTCCGCTCCTGGGCACGGAGCCACCGGGTGCCACGGGCAGCAGGACACGGCAGCACATGGTGGGACGTGGCTGGACATGGTGGGACGTGGCGGGGCAGCACCTGCCGAGTGCCCAGTGGGGTCTTACAGGTGGCAGCAGTGATCTGCCACAGAGCATCGTGTCGGCCCCGGCCGAGCCGAGCGCCAGCCGGACGCCATCGCGCCGCGGAGAGCGTGGCCAGCTTGGCAGCCTGGCGGCAACCTGGCAGATGGCCGCGGCCCTGCGGGGCTCGCCGGGTCTGAGGCTTTGGAGGTGCCAAGGGCCAGGAACGGCTCCTCGCGTTGTGCTTTTGTTTTGTTCTCCCCGTCTGCTGTGTGGGGCAGGGGCTGTGGGGGGGTTCTGGCAGCAGCTCCGGCCGAGGGGGGGTCAGGGTGCTGCTGGGGGTCCCAGCCTCCATGCCGGGCCGTTGGGGAGAGTCCGCGCAGGTCGTGCCAGCAGGAGCTTTGCCAGGCCGACGTGTGCCCCCAGGCCCGAGCCCCCCCTCACCCTCCCTCCTCTTGTCCCCGCAGTGGTGCACGCGGTGAGCGCCGAGGACGGGGTCCTGCAGAACGGGGCCCACCCCCTCAGCTCCTCCGAGGTCGACGAGCTGCTGCACAAGGCGGACGAGGCCACCCTGAGCGAAGCTGCTGGGCGCGAGGCCCCGGCCAAGGCGGGCGAGGATGCCGGCAGCGCCCCGGCCAGCCAGAAGCCGACACCGCGGCGGGAGATCGTGGGGCTGCAAGCCAAGCCGCGGGAAAGCACGGCGGTGCTGCCGCCGGGTGAGGGGACGGAGCCGAGCCGGGAGCAGCCCGTCACCATGATCTTCATGGGCTACCAGAACGTGGAGGATGAGGACGAGACCAAGAAGGTGCTGGGGCTGGAGGGCACCATCAAGGCCGAGCTGGTGGTGATCGAGGACGCCGAGAGCAAGCCGGAGCCGGTGCGCAAGGACCACGCGCCGCCCAATGGCACGGCGCTGGAGCCGACGGCCGCCCAGCCGCCGGGCGAGGAGGGCCCGGGCGGGCAGAAGCTGGGTGCCAACGCCACGGACGCCAAGGAGGCCGAGCAGGAGACGGACGTGAAGAAGCAGCGCTGCAAGTGCTGCACGGTGATGTGAGCCCCGCGCCGCCGCCGGAGCAGGCAGCCCCCGCCGAGCCCCCTCCGCCCCGGCCCCCGCCAGCCAGGCACGCCGCCCCGGCACGCCGGGCTCCCGCCCCCACCGGACACAGCCCCGTCTTTCTGCAGAGCCGGGGAGGTCCACCACGGCGCCTGCCATGCCGCAGCAGGCAGCAGCAAACTGCGGCCCCGCTCGCCCCGTCTGCCCACCACCCGCCCCACGCCGCACCCCACCAGCGCTGCCCGGGATATTTATTAGGGACCCCCTCGCCCCCCAGCCCACGCCGGTGCCCTCCCACTCCTCTCGCCAGCAACTTCCCACCCGCCGTTGGAGGACGGAGCCGGCCGGGCTGGGGGGTCGGAGGATGCCGCCATATCCGTAGATGACTCCCAGGGATCCGGCAGGACCCGCGCATGGCCTGGCCCACGGCGGGCACGGAGCCAGCCCCACGCCAGCCCCTCTCTCAGCGCCTCCATCACCCGCTTCTCCTGCAGGGAACGGCCCCAGGAGGGGAGCTGGGAGGGTCCAGCCCCACGGGGACGGGGATGGGGCAGGAGCTCTGGTGCCTCCCTGCAGCAGCGGGAGGGCGGCCCGGCACCGCATCCCCCTCCTGCCACTGCTGCCCGGCGGCGGCAGCGTTGCAGAGCTGCTTTCTGGGGCCGGGGGCTGCACCATCAGCTCCCCCAGGCCAGCGGGGCAGCCCAGTTTCCCCCAGGCACCAGGACTGGGAGCTGCCAGGGGTCCGGTGTCCCATGGAGGGCGTCCCCGGGATGCTGTGGCCATGCCGGGAGGGTGAGCAGCCTTCCCCGTTCCCCCCACCCCACGCCTCAGCCCTTCAGCGGGGATTTCACCACCAGCACCAGCGTTTCCTCCCCACTGAGACCCGCTGGGGAGGGTGGGGGGCCCCACGGCAGCCCCCATGGGTGCTGAGTCCTGCCCAAACCCCACAACAGCCAACACATCTCGCGGGCATTGGGCACGTGGCTCCCACTGAGCCCACCTCGCCGGGCCGGGGGCACGGTGCTGCCCTGCCCCAGCATGGGGCTGCCTCTGGGGGGGTTCCATCCCCCACCAGCCCTGTCCCAAACCCTCCGGGGCTCAGAGCCCTGTGTGCCGGCCCCAGGCTGGGGTTGGTTTTGGTGCCTGGCGCCCAACGTCAGTCACCCCTGAGCCGGTTGCGGCTGCGCAGGCGGGCTGGCAGTGCCCGGTCCCCGCAGCCCAGAGGCCCCGGAGCTTTGGGCAGTGGCCCAGCCCCCAGACAGCGCAGCACAGGGGTCCTGGTCCCAGTGCCAGCAGGTCCCGGCAGCTGAGCATGGCTGGGTGAGCTCCCAGGGATCCCCTGAGCCCCCGGCAAAGCGCGTGTGGAGCAGCCCTCACGCTGCCCAGCCCACCAGGACATGGGTGACAGAGCAGCCAGGGATGGGGCTCAGCCCCCCAAGGCCTTCCCTGCCCCTCAGCCCCCTCGTGTGAGCAGTGACCCCTCCCCCACCATGACATCCCCATTGCCCCCAGTTACCACCCAGGCTGCAGTTTTCCCCCCAGTGGAGTCTGCAGGGACAGCGGAGGGGGCAGGGACCGAGGCCGGGGGCTGCGGGGGGCTCGTGAGGCTGCCATGCCAGTCCCCCCGCGCAAGACCTGGCCCCGAGCCCCAGCCAGGCACCGAAAGCCTCAGGGAGAGGCAGAGCAGGGGAAGGGGGTCGGGGCTGGCACCCCCGGGGGGTGAGGGAGAGCCTTTCCCGCAGACGGGCATCGCCGGAGCCCCACGGCTGCCGTGCCCCAGAGTGGGGTGCAGGGGCCGGGTGCCACAGGGCATCTGCCCCATCCATCCTGGGGGGCTGGGCCAGGGCTAGGTCCCCAGCGGGGACACATGTCACCTCCTGCCACCCCCATGTGGGCGGCCAGCACCATTCGCCCCATCCCGCCCCGGGTCCCACAACCTCCCCCGGCCCCAAGCCGGAGCCCCCTCCCACCCTCGGCACCCGCTGCCCCTCCGGTGGCTTCAGACCCAGCGCCGGCCCCCGGCCCCATCCAGCCCCCGCGGCGGCAGGGAGCGGGATCGGGCCCCCGCGGGGCCGGGGCTGCAGGGGCTGAGCAGCAGCAGGCGGAGGAGCCCCCCCGTCCCGGCCAGCCCCCACTGCCCCCCGCTCCGCTGAAGTGCACTTCCCGCGCTCCCGTGCTTTTCACTTGTGCCGAAGCCGTTTGAAGTTTTCCCCCTCCCCGGCCCTCCCCTTGTTTGTAAAACACCCGAACCGAGCAAATAAACTGTGTGAACAACCCGCCTGGCGCCTCCGCCCTCTGCGTGGGGTCCGGGGACGGCACCCCGGCGCTCGGCACCCCGGCGTGGGCACTGGGCACGGACGGGTGAGGAGGGACCGGGGTGGGGATGGGGGTGCGGGGGATGGGGATGCGGGGGATGCTGGGGATGTAGGGGATGGCAGGGATGGGGATGCCGGGGGGATGGGGACGCTGAGGATGCTGGGGACGGGCCCTGCTGCCCCATTGCTGCCTGGGCTGTGGCTCCTCTCATCCCTGCCCAGAGGCACACCACAGCCTCACCTCTCCGGCTGTTTCACGGGTGCAAGAGCCACGTGCAGGAGCATTTGTGCTGTCGCTGAGAGTGGCAGAGCCCTTTCTCTGCTCGGCAGTTTTCCGTGCTGCCCTGGCAGTGCCCCGCGGCCCCTTCATCCCGGCAGCGTTGTGCCCGGTGCATGGCGGGCAGCACATGGGGGATCCCCACCACCTCCCTGCGCGGCCCACACTCACCCATTGCAGAGTGCCTCATTTCCCCCCGGCAGCACCGGAGCCAGCCGGCACGGGGCAGCGGCAGGAGCTGCCGGGCTGGCAGGGATCCAGCCCACGCAGGGATCCAGCCCGCACAGGGCTCTTCCAGCAGAATAAATCCCCCCAGTTCCTCCCTCCTGCGGCCAGCGGGGACTGCCCACGGTGGCAGCCAGCCGGGCAGGGACAGGGACATGGTGCTTTCACAGCTCTGTGTGTCTCTGGCTCCTGACGCTGCCCCGGAGGTGTCTGTCCCCAGACCAACGGTGATGCCAGGCAAGTGAGATGTTCAGGAGCACTGTGCCGTGGCACATCCTCTGTGCCACCCCAGAGCCCAGGGCACAGGTACGGGCAGTGCAGTTGGGATGCCGCCCTGGCACCCCACGTTGCCGGCCCTGGGGCTGGGGTGATGGACACACGGCCATTCCAGAGGAGCGGGGATGAAGAGGAGGGTGGGAACCAGGATGCTGGGAGGAAAGGGATGCAGGCGTGATGCTGGCGGTTGTGCCCAGGTGAAGGGGATGTGGCAGCCCAGTCTCCTGCTTGTCCTCCTGCTTGTCCCCCTGCCCCCCCGCCAGGTCCCATCGCCATGTGGCCGCGGGTCTCTGCCCACCCCTGGGCTGATGGCAGTCCTGCTTCTGCCCTGTTCCGGGATGCCAGGGCCCGTTCCCGGGGCGGTGGGGCCCCGGCACTTCCCGGTGCCAGCCCAGCGAGCCGTGCACACACCCTGCCGCAGGCGTGGTGCGCTCCCCGGCCATCGCCTGTGGACTTTGTCTCAACCCTACGGTAAAACAGGCTCTGCTCTCCTGCCCGGAAACGCAGAGCCACCTGGCAGCGCACCGACGCCGCTGTCCCCAGGCCAGCCAGTGCCAGAGCCGGCAGCCCGGCGCGCAGGGCCGGCGGCAGCGAGAGGGGTAGGTGGGACCTCGCGGGCACCCACAGTGGGGTCTGACCCCATCGCCCTGCTCGGGCCATCGCAGGCAGCAGCGGAGCCGGGGGGGGCTGCAGTGGGGAGCAGCGCTGTCGTGGCGGGGCAGAGAGGATGAGGACCCAGGGACCCCCTGCCCCAGGCGCAGCGAAGGGCTGAGCATCCCGGCACGGCATCACCCGCTCGGCTGCGATGCCTTCTGCTGCGACAGGGGTGGCTCTGGGTGCCTGCAATGCCGCCCGCTCTGCTGGAGCCCAGCAGCCATGGCCGCCGTGGCGCAGTCCTGCCCTTGGCATGGCAGATAATGGGTGCAGAGGGTTCCTGACCAGGCGCAAGGTCTTGTCCCCGCTGGGAGGGGGCTGCTCACATCCCCAGGGAAGGAGGGAGCTGCCCCGCTGCGAGGGGCTGGTGGGGACTGGGGGGCCGGGGAGGGCAGCGCCAGGAGGGCACCCGCGGCTGCCAGGGTGGCAGTGCCAGCAGAGCCAGGGCTGCCATGGCAGCAAGGGCGCCCGCCCCGTGCTCAGCGGGGTTATCAGGCGGCCGGGCTGGGAGAGGCCCCGCGGTGTAAACAGGAGAGCGCCAGCTCCGGGCACGGCTGCTCCTGGCGTGTCCATCCGGCACCACTGTGTCCCCCGGGGCTGGGACGCTGTGCTGCCCTGGGCCGCCCAGAGGGACTCACGGGGCTGAGCTGAAGGATGCTGTGCCCCTCCAGCTCAAGCTCTTCCCAGGGACGGCGGAGCCCATGTCTGTGCTCCTCCGTGGGGAAAACCGGTTGGGGGACAGTTTGCCGCGGGGCACAGGGTCGGGGAAAAGCCAGACACCCCCTCTCTCTGTGGAGTTTCAGCCGTGTCCATGGAGAGGGGGAGTGTGCCGGCAGATGGGAGCATCGGTGCAATGCTGCACCACTGCGTCGGGACATCGGTGCATTGGCACGTTGGCCCATTGGTGTGTCGGCACGTGCCGCGGGCTGGGGGCCAAGGTCGGCCCTCCAGGCGTGGGATCCAGCTGCTGCGGGGTGATGGTGGTGCGGGGGGGGGGGTGGTTCGGGAACGGGTCATTGAACTGCAGCCAGCGCTGAGCCCGGTGCGGTTCTTGGAATTGCCCACGGGCTCGGGCTGAGCTTATCAGTGCCCTGCAGCCCCGCCGGCCCCCGCGGCCCCCGCCACCCGCCCCGGCCGCTCCCTGGCAGACACGGCTCAGCTGGGTGCCCGGCGCAGCCTCCGTGGGGCATGGGGACCCCCGCCCCGGCGGCTCCCCCGGACAGTAAGTGCGGCACATTCGGGGTGGGGGCGGGGGCAGTGCCGGGGTGCTCAGGGTGGCTGTGCCCCCCAGCTCCGTCCCTGCGCAGGGTCCGGCCGCGGCAAGGGGGTACATGCGCACACCGGCTCTACCCGTGGTGGGCAGGTGGAGGGATCATGCCGGCACGCTCGTGCACGTCTCGCACGTCGGCAGGTTCTGGGAGCACATGTGGCCGCTCGCACCGGGGGGTGGACACACTGCAAGTCTGCAGCCCACTGCAGGACGCCCGGGGTGGGGGGGACACTGGAAAACTCCCTAGGTGTCTCTTCGCGGTGGGGGCCCAGGCCAGGCAATGCCGCCCGCTCTGCCCAGCGTCTCCCTGTGGCACTTGGCTGGGCCGGGGGCAGCCCGACACAGGGGGGGATGAGCCCAGGCCCCCCCTGTCCCCACACTCCTGCAGCGCCGGGCAGCCGGGGCCGAGCCGAGGCGGTTGGGTGGTTTTGGGTGCCGCTCTGGGAGGGGCTGTGCTGCTCGGCACGGTGCAGCCGGGAGCCCCGATAACGGCCCTGCCGGCTTCCCCCTCCCCGCTCCCCTCCTGCGCTCCCCGGCGAGGGGTCCCCTCCCGGCCGGGACCGCAGACCCCTCCTGACAGCGTAAGAGGTGGGCAGATATTTTTCACTGTCCCGGTCACCGGGAACCATAAAAGAGCAATAGTGAATCGCAGGTGGGGCCGTGAAGAGGTGACGGAGTGCAGCTGAGTGCAGCGCACCGGGAGCGGCAGTTCCTGCGGCCCCCAGCCCCGCTCCCGCCGTGGGCAGCGAGGGGCCGGGCAGGAGCACCCCGGTGCAGGGCATCGCCCCGGGGCCGGCCCGGGCTGCCCCCAACGAGACCCAGGTGCTGCTGCCCCAGAAGGTCTTAAATGGCTCCTCAGGTGCAGGATGGCCCCGTCTGCCCCCGGGGGAGGAGGCTGGAGGTGAGCGGTGGGAGCCCCATCCCCAGCGTCGCTGCAGGCGAGGAGGCACGTCCACGGTGCGTCCGTCCTGGGGACGCGGCTGGTGCTCCGGCCGAGGGGACCCGCCGCCGCCTCCCCCCGGCCAGGGCAGCCTCAGCCCGAGCCGCGCTTGCTGGTGCGGCAGCACCCAGGGGCTGCCCCTGCCGTTGCCGTAGCCTCGCTCCCGGCTTCCCGCCTGCTCCCGGGAGGCTGCGAGCACCTGCGGAGCAGTGCCAGTGCTGACGTCTCCCAGTCCCGCTCACCCTGTGCAGGGCAGGGCAGCGGCCGCACCTCGGCAAACAGAGGGAGAGGATGCGCCGCTGGCCCGCCGGCACGCCTGGGTGTACGTGTGTCCCACTGGCACAGGGGCCGGGCCGGGGATGGTGTCGGCACCACGGTGAGAGCTGCACCCGTCTGTGCCGCCCCTCCCTCCCCCGGCACCCGCTGCCCCATCCAGGTCCGTCCCAGTTGGCGCAGGAGGATGGACACCGAGGTCGGGGAGGTTTACTCCCGCTTTGCATGACACAGGGGTTAAAGTCCCCTCCTTTTTATGAGCCATGAAACCATTTTTATGGTTTCAATAGCTGTTTCAATAGCTCGGCTATCGGCAGCCTCCTTCCCGCAAATGTGCGAGGAGAAATTCCAGGCAGAGGTGGGCCTGGTGTCACTAAAGCCTCTCCCTGCCGCGAGCCGCTGCTCCCGGGACGGGGAGCTGCACACCCCGACCTCTGCTCCTTCTGCTGCTCTTAACAGCCGCTCTCCCCTCCTGCTTGCAGCACCAGCCGGGTCCTGCCCCTCGTCCGCAGCTGAGCCGGGAGCCCAAGGGAGACCTCGAAGCTGAGCAGCATCCCTGGTCCAGGGCGAGTTTGGCAGAGGGTTGGGTGCTGACTCTTCCCAGGAGATGGACAGAGTCACCAGGCACCTCGTCTTCCAGCTCCCGCAGACCTCGCACAAGCACGACTACAGCGATGGTCACCACGCCGGCTCGTTTGCCGAGCAGAGGGCCAACAGTGACGACGATGTGTTTGGCTCCACTCAATACAGCAGCCAGAGGGCGGAAAACGGCTACGGCTGGAAAACGAGGTCGAAGTCACCCTCATATTTCCTCGATGGTGGAAAAGATGTCTGGACCCCATCCCCAGACAGGGAGTCTAAGCTGGAGGTGGTGAGGTCGGGAAGCTTGTACGACCTCAGGGCTTACAGAGGTGAGAGGAAGCCCTCGAAGCTTTATGATGAGGACGAGCCGGAACAGTACAGGGTCCCACCACCGAACATCTCGCCCGAGAAAGCCAGGGAGCTCGAGGACGAGAGGAGGGAGGTCATCCGGAGCCAGGTGATGAGGAAGAGCTCCACCATGGCTGAGAGGTGGAGCTCCATGGATGAGCTGAGCTCCATAAACACCGGCACGGGCAGCCGGGGTGACAGCAGGCACGCGGGCAGCTTCACCAGCAGCTTCGCTGTGTGCTTTGACAGACCTTCCCCGGGGAGGGCAGTGACACCTGTTGACCCTGAAAATATTGACACAGAGCAGATCAACTTCTCCGCTGCTCGGCAGCAGTTCCTGATGCTGGAAAAGACCAACCCAGGCTCTTTCATCAGCCCGGGGCAACAGGCCATGTCTCCAAAGCCAGAGCCCATGACGAAAGTCTCTAGGCAAGAGTGGCCCAGTCCCGAGATGGCCGCAAAGGCTGCGAGAGGTTATGATAACGCTGATGCCTCCAGCCAGAGCAGGACGGACAAGACTGTTTATCAGGTTTACAGTGTGTCCTACAAGACACCTGCGAAGGAGGAGGTTTATGCCTCCAGAAGGGCTGATACCGAAAGGTCATATCCCACCGGGAAAATGTCCCGCTTCACTAAAACGTATTCCAGAGAGGACCTCGACTCCGGCTTGGGTGAGATGTATAACGAAGGCAACGCAGGCTACACCAGCGACGGAAGCACATCCAACGAGATCTTCAATGGCCTTGGGGATCTGAGGGATGGCAGCAGTGACCTGGACAAGGAGACAAAGATCAGCAACGAGACGCCCATCGAGCGGGAGATCCGCATGGCCATGGAGAGGGAGGAGAACCTCTGGAAGGAGAGGGGGATCCAGCGGTTGACCTCCAGCAGCGAGCTGGTGGAGATCCAGACGAAGCCTCTCCTCTCCATGCACACCTCTCCTGGCCCGGGCAGGAAAGGGAAGGACAAAGGCCGCGCTTCCCTTTACGTCCAGAGGGAAATCGAGCAGGAAACCAAGCGTGAGGAGGATCTGAGGAAGCAAGGGAGGCTGCTGGGGACGTATGACAGGGGGACGCAGCAGGAGCTGGATGAGCGCAGGCGGGTGTTTGAGCAGGAGGAAGCCCCCCCGCAGAAGCCCACCCCCACGAGGAGGGCGGAGGAGCGGAGGAGCTGGGTTAATGAGTTTGTGGTGGAGCAACCCGTGAGCCACAGCCCCCACCCCGCAGAAGACACCGGGGCTGGGAGAGGCCTTCCCAGCTCCGCAGGGAGCGTCGCGCACTTCCAGGCGCCCCAGCTGCGCTTCGCCGCCAGCGAGAGGAGCGGGGACCAGCCCCTGGTGTCCCAGCACGTTTCCGCCAGCGCCAGCAAGTGGGGGAGCAAGGATTCCCAGGGAGGAAGGCTTCCCGGCTCCACCCCGAGCCCCACCGGCACGGCTGTCCTGCCCAGAGAGTACTTCTCCTTCTCCTTCTGGAAGCCCAAGTTCTCCTTCGTGGACGACATGGGGACGCAGAGGAGGGAGGACGGCCGGGAGGAGCAGTACAAGCTGAGGACCTGGAAGCCCCAAACGTCGGTGCTGATCGAAGAGGAGATCCGGAGCGACTTGCAGAGGGAAGAGGAGCTGCAGGAGCAGCGGCGGCGGCGGCAGCTGATAGACGGCTACTCCCTGGTCAGCAGCGACGGCTTTCCCCAGGAGGGCTCCCGCTCGCGGCACAGCTCCGGTAAGAGGAGGAGAGGAACGGCAGGGTGGGACGGGGAACAGGTCAGTCCTGGGGGCAGAGCTCCTGCGGGCATTGCTCCTGCCCTCCTGTTTCTTGTGGCTCTGAGCATCAGCAGGAGCCATCAGAGGGACAGGAGTGGCACCATGGGGTCCCACGGGACATTCGTGGGCCGGCAGCTTCCTCTCCCAGGCATGGGAAGCTCTTATGGATGGTGTCCGTGGTCTGCACGAGATGCCTCTCGCAGCCGGCAGCCAGAGGTGACCTGTGCTCTCTGTAAGAGCAAAAGTGGCCACAGTGGGGACAGAGGGGGACAGAGGTGAGGGGTGGAAAGCGCCAGTCCTGACCTGGGAGAGTCTGGCTGTGGGTGAGGGGACCAAGTTCCTCCCTGCAAGGATTTGCTGAGATGCCCTCACACCCCTGCGTGTTGGTGGCAAGTTGTCCCAGGAGAAATAAGTCTCCTTGGACAGGTAATCTGTGGTCAGCACGCAGAAGTGCTTGGTGTGAAGTCCCTGGAGCTGGGGAAGCAGATGTAGGGAACTGATGATGATGATGATGAGGGATGGGCTCCGCGAGAGCGGCATGGCTTTTGATTCCAGACCTGCTCAGGTTTTGATGACTTTGTGTCATGTTACTGCAGAAAACAGTGCTGGAAGGGCCCAGAAATGCCCAACTCATGCACTTCCCCTCCCTTGCTCCTGACAATCCCCGGCTGGCACCCAGATGTGGGGTCCCAGCTGCGACCGAACCCGCTGGACCTGCCGAGGAGGCCGGTCTGGGGCGGGAGCCTTGCTCTCCTGCGGGTACCCCGGCCCCGGCAGCGGTCCTGGTGTCCCTCACCCCTGAACGGCTCTTTCTCTTGAAGCTGCCTCAGGTGTCAGCGGCAGCTACTCAGTGTCCGAGTCTCCCGTCTCACCTCCCGCCTCGCAGCCGGTGGGGGTCCTGGGGCTGATGTCATCCTTCACCCCGCTGAGAGTGGCCGGTCCCTCCCAGGGCAGCACGGAGACCCTCGACCCCGACTCGGCTCGTTCCAGCCCCTTCGAGGAGCGGAGGAGGAGGGTGAAGGAGGATGGAAAGGTGAATGCGCCCACCCTGCCTGCATTGGCAGCACGTGCTCGGGGGCTGGCGCCCAGGAGGAGGCTGGTGGCTCCGGGGCTGAAGGCGGCCGTGCCCGGCTCCCACCACAGCTGGAGGTCCAAATGCTCGGCTCGGTGGGAGACCCGGCGGTGGTGGCACCGGCGAGGGGCCGTGCCGAGCCCCCAGGGCAGTGCCCCTGCTCCAGGGCTGCCAGCGCTGGGTGGGACTGCAGGGGAGCGGCAGCTTCCTCTGGGAGGGGGGTCCTGGCCCAAACCGTCCCCCCGCGCCGGGGAGGGCACAAGGGCACGACTGTGTGCGCTGTCTCCCCTCGCCTCTCCCCTGCCCGGCAGCCTGACCCCCCCGTGCCCTGTGTCCGCTGCCTCTGGGTGTTTCCCTATGAGGTTGCTGCTGTCTGAACCTTTTTTTTCCCCTTTTCACAGTACGCAGGCATTGAACCCATCGACAAGATCAACACAGAGGTAAAGTCCTTCATGCGCTCCCCGCTGCCCGCCCTCCCCAGTCCTGGGTGCCGTAGGGGTGGACGGGGGGTCTTGGCTCCCACAGGGCCATGGGCAGCGCTCGGGTGGGTGTCGCGTGGGGCAGGATGTGCCGTGGCCACTGTCGGGCGTATTTAACCCAAAGCAGGGGAGGGTTCTGGCTGGGACACACACACACACACACACACACACAAAGTTGTGCAAAAAAAGATTGTTTATAGAAATACCTTCTTTATAAAGAGATCCTGCACTTCCTGGTTTCTGTAGGTTGTGGAAAGCACCAGAGTGACTCGCCACAAGAGCGCCATGGCCCAGCGCTGGGAGGCAGGGCAGTATGTCAGGGACGACGACTGAGCCGCCCTCGGGGCCACCGGACTTCACCGTGTACTTGCCCCGTTCGGGATGGACTGATGCACGATCGAAATACCTGATCAGTTCAGCTCCTGGTTATCATCAGAATCAGAGACTTGTACACTGCAAATCGCATCCGTTTTTAATATGAGATGATCCTCCCAATGTGGGACCTGTGCTCAGTCATTCCCCGGTCCCTTTGAGGTGAGGTAATACTTTTTTTTTTTTTTTTTTCCTTAAGAGGGGAAAAACTGGATCACTTTCTTTTAATCACTTCTGCAAGGAGACAGCGAGATGAAATCATACGGTAATTTAACTTCTTTCTCATTGGAAGCTGTGTCTCTGGCTTACAAAAAAGCTCTTTTATTTCTAAGTGGTTTTAGGTTTTTAGGTGCCCACGTGGGCAGGCACCGGCACGGATACCTTTGGATCGGTGTCAGCATCAAACCGGGAAATCAACATTTCTGCTTAACTCGTGTGATCTGCTGAGATGCAGCAACATAATATACATATATATATATAAATGCTGTTTATTTTGCTAATTTATTAAAGAGTCTTTGCTGCCCCTCATTCTTCCCGGCCTGTTTTCTCTGCGGGACCCCTCGGTTCGGCGGGGGGTGTCTCACGGAGCCCCCGCGCTTGGGGAGACGGGGCCGGGGGTGGGACGGGGGCTTCTGCGGGGGGTGGGGGTGGGGGTGGGTGTCCCTACGGCTGCCGGGGGCGGGGGACGCACCGGGACCCGTCCGGCTGCGGCGCGGGAGCAGCCCCGGCCCCGTTGCCCCCCGCTGTCGCTAGGTGGCTCCCGGCGAGCGCGGCCCCGGGCAGGGCGAGCGGGACCGGCGGCACAGGCGCTGCCCGGGGCCGCCCCAACAACCGCTTCAGTTCCTGGCGGTCGTCTCTGCCCGGTGCCCGGTGCCGCCTTCGCTCCCCTCTCTCTCGCAGCCGCCCCGGACCCGGGGGGTGCCCGTGTGCGCGGCTGGGCACGGCGCTGCGCGGGTGCCTGGCCTTGACCTGGGCGCCGGTGGGTCCGTCGGCACCGGCTGCGGCAGTCGTGATGCCGTCTGCGCTCGACAGCACAGGGAAAGCTGGAAGATGCCCTCTGAGCATTTGACTGAGTGAGTTTGTCTTTTTTTATGGCTCTTTAAACATCTAGAAGTTATTTGGTGACAGTAGATGTTGCTCGAAGATGAGTAACTCTTGGCCGCACAGTCCTCGTTACAAAACCACGAAGGTGCGCTCGGTGGGATTCCGAAGAGCCCAACTCCTCCCCGGGCTGGCTCCGTGACGCCGAGCCGTGGCAGACCTGGAGCAGGAGAAACCCGAGCGCCAGCAGCGAGTGCACCAGCGTTTCAGGAACCCGTTACCTGCCGCCTTGGGGTTACCGGCTCCATCCCCTTAGACCAGACAAACCGACCAGACAAACAGGACTGAGTAAAACATTCTTTTATTAGGTGACGTCAGCAGTCCAACCCAGCAACTCGCCTGGACTGTGAGGCACTGTGTTGACTCAATAGTACTTGAACAGCTGAGAAAAGTTGACTACGTCTCCCAAAGTGTATTTATGGAGCTGTATTTAGCACTCTGGGGAAACACTGCCCATAAAACCTTTCAACACTGTCAGACGTTTTCAATAACTTTTTTAAACAGCCACAACTTCTTAAATCTACAAATCTTTCACTGAGAAAAACGACATAAACCTTGTTGAAAGCATTCCCGTGAGCTATGGATTAGCTGTTGGCAAACACGGCATTTCGCCATTCTCCTTCCACCCCAGAACTAACTCGCAGTACTTATCTCTTCACGAAAGGCTTCTGCGAGAGACCAAACACTGTTTGCAAGGCTCGGCTCCCTAAATACGAGCGCAGCTTAAGCTCCTTGCCAGGTTACTCAGCTACCGAGCGCTCTCCACGTTAACGGTAGCTATTTTATCATGTCAGTAATAATACAGTAGAATATTAACTTGTTTTACAGATGTGAAACGTAGGACTCCCATATTTATTTAAATTGCTGAACTATCAATTCCATTAATAGAAAGAACAACAGAAGTTTTTCACTTAACCTGAAAGCTAAGGTAACGTAAGCGTGTTACGCACACTTGTGCATTAAGGGCTTCCACAAGCCCCGTCCTTCCCAGCGGGGGTCTGGACCTGTCCCCCCACGAACCAGCCAGCGCCACCCCACAGTGCCAGCCTGCACAAGGCCAGCGCTGCCACCTCCTCGCGTCATTCTGGCTTGGCTGGGGAACCTGCACACTGCCATGGCCGTGCAGGCAAGATACTCCCGTTTTGAATGATGTTTAAATGGGAGAGAATGAGTTCCTAATGAAATCAAATCACTGCGTGTCAATTTAATCAAAAACGCAAACGCAGGTGTTGATGTTCTAAGGTGAAACTGAAGAGAATGATCTTCTCAACCTGTACTAAATGTTGGCACTTAAACCTTTCAAAGTGTACTTCCAAAGTTCTCCTGTCACAAAGGGGCACAGCAGGCACTGGGTGGATACCTTTATTTCTTGGACTTCTTTACAGGTTCTTTGACTTGCTGGATAATAACTTTCATGATCTTTTCCATTTTGGCTTTTGTCAGTGACTTTCTGCTGTACCATATCTGGTCCCACATGGAGCACAGGGGCTTGGGCGTGAGATAAAGGGGGTCGTAGTCATGGAGCATATCCAGGGGCCTCCTCTTAGTGTACTCCTTATAATCTGCAACCGGACAGTTACCGGGATCATCAGGCTTGGCAAAAAGGCGTGGACCCGATTCCCCTGTATTCACCTCCCCATTCAGATCATCCTTCCACTCCAAGTACTCCAGCTCTCGCTCGTTCTTTCTTAGCACAAGCTGTCCCCAGTACAGGCTGGGGCTCTGACTGTGTGTACTGGCCCCAAACGCCCTAATGGTGTTTGTGAACATGAGGTGCAAAAAGCCCTGAGGGTGCGTCTTACTTAAAATGCCCTTCTTACGAAGACTTTCCACATCTTCATCTGTCAGATTCTCCAAAATACTCCACTCTCCCTCTCTCTCTTTTTGAGACAGGTGCTGATGCTTCAGTTTCAAGGCTTCCCGCGACGCTCTGAATTCCAGCCCTTTAACCACGCTGTACTCGTAGTTGTGATCCTTGAGGTATCTCTCTATGCTGCTCTGATAGAAGTGCAAAGAATTGGCGGAAAAATCTGTACCGTTCCGTCTCTTTGCAGAACTGTAGAACGAGGCCAGGTAATCATTGAGGTCTTCAGGAGGCAGATTATAGATCTCGCGCGTTTCAGAAGGGCAATGTAAAACCAGCCAGTCTTTGAAAATTTTTATATCACCACTGTTACGTCTTCTCTTTTTCTCCCCTTTCTTCAATGCATCTAAAAGATAAAACACAGCTTTGTGGACAGCAAGAACTTACAAGGAGATCAGTGAAATAAAAGGAGATGCAGAATAACATTCACCTTCCTTGAAAAAGTAATTCAGAGATTATGGGACTTTCACAAGCCCCGTCCTTCCCAGCGGGGGTCTGGACCTGTCCCCCCACGAACCAGCCAGCGCCACCCCACAGTGCCAGCCTGCACAAGGCCAGCGCTGCCACCTCCCCGCGTCGTTCTGGCTTGGCTGGGGAACCTGCACACTGCCATGGCCGTGCAGGCAAGATACTCCCGTTTTGAATGATGTTTAAATGGGAGAGAATGAGTTCCTAATGAAATCAAATCACTGCGTGTCATTGTGGGGTGCGTATTCTATGGGTCTTTTCAGGCAGCACTAGGACTGAAGCCTGGACCTGTCTTTGGTGGCTTGGCTTGATGTTGAATTTCACCCACACCGATTTTGGAGTTGACTCTGCGTGTGCTCGTAGCACCGCGCTCGTGGGACCGGTCACGTAACCGGTGGCTGCAGTGCTGAGCCTGCAGTGCTGGCCGTGCAGCCCAAGCAACCCCAAATGGATTTGATACGCTCTCATCAATTTGCAATGACTCTGGCGCATATTTTTTGGTGACTGCAGGGGCCAAACTCTGCTCTGTTAAAATAGGTGAGAGTTGGCCTGTACATGGATCTTGTGATCTGCCTCAGGACTAGGGAGCTTCCATTTCATATGTGCAAAGTGGTGTACAAGGCATTATGCAAAATACATTTCAAAACATTCATCTTTACAAAGATCTCTTCAGAGCAAGAGAGTGTGAAATAAAAACATTAAGCAAAAGTTAGGGGTGGATAGTAAGGAAAAACAAAAAGATGAGTAAAACTGTATTTATGTTTTCTTTAAAAAAAAAAAATATTGCCAGGATTCCAGTTGGGTTCTCTCTGAAGTTGCTATGGCAATACCACATCTACCTAGTTTGATGTAGCATGAGAAATTAATTCTTTGGATTGCTGAAAAGCTCCATCTGCTCGCCTGTGCCTCTTCCAGGGCTGACGAGGGGTGGCTGGAACAGGGTTCTAGAGCCAACGTCTAGAGATTCCCCCTCTTGCACCAAGTTATTTTGTACACGCTTAGTTGTTATCTTAAAATGCTGCGGCTGGACTGAGGTGGAGTCTACTGATCCCTGTGCCGCCATTTGGGGTTTTCTGCTTGTTTTGTTAGTGACTGCTCTCTGTGAAGGGATGAATGGCTTGGAAATCAATACACGCAGAGGCCTCGTTTGAGCCACCACCCATTTATCTTGGCAGAAACAGCTACACAGCCATTCCCAGGTGAATTCCCAGTCCCTTCAGGTGATAGATGTTGCCAATTACAAAAATAGTCAAATACTATTCACAAAAAACAGCTGTGCCAGTTTGTACAGTTGGGGCCACATAAGGAATACAAACGTCTGTAACACGGAATTTATTCAGGAATAGTAACGGTGCTTCAAAAGTACACCCACTGTGTTACAGACAACCCTCAAAATACTGTTTCGGTAATCTTCTTTCAAAGGCCACGGCCCATCCCCTGCACTGCAGAAAGCTGCAGTAGGTGTTGCTCTTTAATGCTACGGCTGCTTGAGATAGGTCCTTATTTCAGCAGAGCACCGGGCACAGCTCTCTGGTGCCACGGGACGGGTATTTGGGGTGGGACGGGGGCCATGGGGTTCCAGCCCTGCCCCGCAGCAAGGGAGGAGTTCAGAGATGCGGGCAGTCGGGAAGCGTCCTGCGTGGCCGCAGGGCAGTGCCGCAGCAGCTCTGCCAGGCTGGCACCCGGCGTGGGGCTGGACTGTGGGATGAGAACAGGTTTGGGGGAATATGAATTGGGATTCTCCTACTGAGCACGTGGAGTGAGACACACGGTGTTGGGGGCTGCTCCTCACTTAGATGGAGCCAAGGCATTAAGTTAGATGAAGTGGCATTAAGCCACTGGATAGAAAACATATACTCTTACTCTTTGAATTAAATTTTAGAAATCTGCCTCAATGTTTACACCTAGATACTAGCAGACAAAACCATAAAACTGGCTAGACAGCAGTTTCCTCGGTATTAATGTGAAAAAGGACCTGCAGGCACTCAAATCATTATAGATGCAAATTTTGGGGCTTTACTGTAACATCTTTAAAAACCTGGACATTTGCATTTTGTTTGAGGTGTTTAATCATTAGATTACAAAATATATATGTACCTGGCATAAGGCTCCAGTGTATTATACACATCTATCCTAAAATATGATCATTTATTAAATGAATTACATCAATTTTATTGATGGCTTCCCCGCTACTTGCAAAAGAATAGCATAATTCTGATAATGTCCACAGCTGTTCCTTCTTGTGCGGACAGTGTCAGTTTTACAGCAGGATTAAAACAGCCACAAGTCAGGCTTCCAAAATCTTTGTCAAACAGCATATTCTTATGATACAGAATAATTTAAAATATGCTCTGTGCGTGGCTTAACCTCGGTATTGAGTAAGCAGTGTAGCTTGCAAGTTAATGTTTGAGCAATTATAACTGTTTCCACTCCAGTAGGATTCCAAGGACAGTGTGTATGAAAATCTTAAAATTCTTAAAGTACTAAAGCAATTTGTTTAGCTCATGTAATTTAATATGCAGGATTGAAAGTTTGCTCCCATTGTGATCTCTGGGATCTTTGACTTTGGTGCAGCCAGAGTTTCAGCCACAATTTCTCTGTTTCACTGCTTTAAAGTTACTTCCTCTTATTTTCTTCTCGTGAGACCTGAGTTCCCATCTGTCCTGGTTCCGGCAAGGACTCAGCACCGATGTAGCCTACCGTCATGGACTAAGTGAGCTTAATGGACATTTTTGAGGGATGGCCCATAGACTATGGGAACGGAAAGATCTGGGCATGACACAGATGGTATGGAATAAGGGGTGGATAATGTCCTGGTTCCGGCAGGGATGGAGTTAATTTCCCCAAGGAGCCGGCAGGGGAGGCAGGTATTCCATCCCACGTGACCCGTGCCCAGCTATAAGAGGCGCTAGCCGGGGGTGGGGGGGCAGTCGCCACTCGGGGTCGGGCTGCGATGGTGTGGTTCCGGTCGGTGCGCTGCGCGGCGGTACTGTAATCGCGTTTTTATATTCCTTTATCGGTGTTATTGTTTTTCTTTCTTCTTCCCTTGGTCTGTTCTGTTAAATTACACTACTTCAACCCACGAGTTTTGCCCCTTTCTGCTGATTTTTCCCCCGGCTGTGGGAGTCGAGCGAGCGGCTGCGTGGGTCTTTGTTGCTGGCTGAGGCCAAACCACGACACCATCTCTGGCTCCAGTTTCTCACAGGGACTCTCTCTTAAGTACAGCTAATGTACTACGTGGTGATACTACGTAAAATGAAAGACCAAAGTATTCAAACCACTGGGCCACAGCCAAGTACACATCTGGGTGGTATTATCTATTCAAGTGCTGATTGCTCACCATAGGAACCTTTTTAGTCCCTTTTACTGGAAACAAGACTGCCCCAAATCAGAGGCGTTTACTTAGATCCTACAGTACAGATTTTGGCAGCTATATGAACTCACCCCCCTCTAATATTTTGGGAAATGATTAATAGAACACACCCACACACCCCTCTAGGAATAAAACTCCAAACTCTCTTACTTTCATACAAAGATGCGGGTGGATGGTCTGCGTTGTTGCTCTCTGGATTCAACAAGGCTGAAAGATGAAGTGCGTGCCCAGATCCTGATGGTTCACCCTCCTCCACAGGGTTTTCAGTAATGTTCCCACTTAAGCCTATTCCTGGTGTGCCATGGTCTGGAGGGCTCAGCTGGAGTTGCCGATGGACATCTACAGTGGCTTCAAACTCAAAGAATGTCACAGAGGCGGGTGACTCAAGTTGGGCCTTTGCTTCAATGTTGGAGACAGGAACAGATTTTAAGTATTCTTTTGGTATTGCTGACCCAGAGGAATTTCTTGCTCTGGAAGTTTCAGCTACGGATCCTGCAGGATTCAGAGGCGCTAACCTCAGGAAGCTGCTGTCCAGGCTCTCTTGATTGCTGACGGGGGATTTCAGAATGCAGGCGAGAGTCAGGGGTGGCTTTCCTGCGGGGGCAAAGCCAGATGTTTGGGTGGCTGTCGGCTTGTTAAACGCCATCTTCTGACTGCGATGCATGTACAAATCTACCTCAGCAGTTACACCTTTAATTAGTGATTCTGACAGAATATTCTGGTTGATTCTATCTCGTTGGTTGTCTTCATCTGATATACACTGTTCTTCATCAGAGATGATCTGTAGATCTTCATTGTTTTCTAGCTTCACCTTATGTCTGTCAGTTTTGACTTCACCACCAGATGTTGACAAATGCTGCTCTGCTGCAAAGCACGATTTCATGGATTTGCTATTTCTTCCATTTTCTCTGGGTGACGGTTCATTCCGTATTATGTAGACTGCGTTGTCTTTCTGCTGAGTGATCCCTGGAGATCTGCTATGTGACCCTGTGTTAACAGCATCTGCTTTAGCCCTCTCAAAAGATGGGGTCATCCTGAACCTCTTTTCATCTAAATTAGCTTCCCTTGATGAAGCCTCAGAAGACACTAACGTCCTCCTCTTTTCTCCAGCTTTATTCTCTTCTCTGCTTCTGAAGTATAATTTTCCACACTGCCAGTGATAGGCATGTCCAACTCCACAGATCCACACAACAGAATTGTCCTTGCTAGGATGACCCGTGTTCTGCACCGTGTCCAAGGCTGGGATTTGATTGCATATGGTCCCATGAGTGTGTGCCCAGGTCACAAGACTGGAGAGATCCATGTGAAGTGAACTGGCATCGCTGCACCCTCCATCACTGACACTCTCGTTCTGTAAAAATGTGTTGGAGATAAGGTAAGTGGAAGAGGATGAACACAGCAGCCCTGGGGATTGTTTCTAGCCCCATCTCAATAGAGCAATAATTATTTTTTTAAAAGAATCATTAGACAAATCACCGATCTACAATTTGTTCATTCTTTAAAATAAATAAATAAATTTGTCCACTTTGAAGACCTGGAGGGCAGTTTGTGGGTCCTGGAACAATGAATTTATTATAGATATGATTTATGCGTACCTATGGGCTCTGAGTCCCCATCAAGTAGCTCAGCTTAAGAATTTATCACACCTTAGCTGAGCCACAGCAGCTGTTCACGTGTGTGTTCTATTAACGCTCTGGCTGAACCACCCAAGCAGCGACCATAGCTCAGCTAATGGAAGGGAAACTTCCTGAAGTCTAGTGCTCTGTTTGCAAATCGTAGGCCTCTGATCTGGGCAAGCTCGTACCCATGGCCAATTCTGTACTCACTTATGGAAAATAACATGGGAAAGTGTCAGGAATCAGCTTGTCGGTCTCCCACCTCCCCACAGCCAACAGGGCTCAAACTTCTCTCATCTGTCAACATGGCAGCACTAATTGCATCAAAAGGAAATTGGATATATGAAGAAGTTGTTTGTGGGATGCTTTTCAGAAACTAAAAAATGGACCTTGCATCCACATATTTAAAACTTGTTTTTACAAAAATCTACAATTTTTAATGCTATAATTGATTCTGTTAGAAACAATTGTCTACGGTATCATTTACACTATAAAAGAATACTCACCATGCTGCTGTTGTCTATCTCACTGAGCCTTCTCTCAGGTGGAGATCAGTAAGTGACTGAATATTCTTTCTCTCTCAGAACCTAAAATAATCATCATATGTGTGTGCGTCTGTATGTGTGTGTGTATATATATATTGAAAAAAAATCTGGATAGCAGATGCAACTAAATTTTTCAATGCTCAGTCCAAAATAAACGCTACTGCAGAACATGTGCCTTCATTAAGGTGAGCTCCCATTGAGCTGGAATGAGCTATATATAGACTTGCGTAAATATTTGCAGGATTAGCCTCTACAGTGTACCTATCAAAGTTGAAACAAAATATAAATATTGAAAATAGAATTTTAAAAACCAAACTCTGCGAGATGTTCCTTTCAGCACTGGCACTTTGAACACAAGCTGTGGTTAGCAATCTTTACTTCTCCAAATCGAGTGAACTGCAGAAACAGAAGTACCAAAAATAGTGAAGGTAGTTCAGATTTTGACATTATCTGACTTTTCAAATAGTAAAAAGAAGAGGAAGTTTCCTAACTAAAGAATTCTTTTCAAATTCTTTTGAAATTTTATGTAACTCATATTTACTAGAGACGAAATCTGAAATTCTCCCATCTGTTTTGAAAAGTTCTATGTCGTAGTCTAGAAAGTCGTCATCATTTCTGTGTAACAGCTTAGAGAACAATCGGTCCCATAACTTACCATCAACATACATATTGCAGGAGAGGCAAGCAGCCTTACGATGCTGTGACTGACACCACATGCGTTTACAGTTCCTAATGGCAGCCTTTGCTCCAGGCAGCTTAGTCTATTATTAATTAAACGCTTTGCATTTGGTGGTGGTAAAAGATGCCAGAATGAAAAACTGGACGCAGGAATCTTGTCTAAACTGGTTCTTTGAGCAGCTCTGGCCTAAATGGGACACGGCTTCCTGGTGAGAACAGGCCCCTGTTGGCTTTGCAGGTGAGCACGCACGTGCGCACAGCTCAGCACTCCGAAGCACGCATCCTGGCCGGGTACGTGAGCTCGAGCCTCCGGCTCTCCTGCTCTGCACGCTCCTATTCTCCGAGCAAGCTGCTGCAGACAGGAGAAGCCCATCCCGGCTGACAGATGTAGGGCTGCTCTGTAATCCGTGAATGCGGTGTTTGTCTGCAGGGATTTGTTTCATGAGCACGCCAGTTAAACGGACGGAAAGCCTGTGAGTGCACAGGGAGGAAAGCCCTGTGGTGCACCAGCATGCCAGGCAGAGGCTACGCCTGGTGCCTCTTGTGCCCTACCTCCACCAGCCATCATTACTGGCTTCACGTGAGGCGGCAGGGCAAGGAGGGACCTGGGTGAGGCTGAGGAGCTGTGCCTGGAGGAAGAGAAGTGCGTGTGACTGGCTGGGCTGCCCAGGATGGCCACCAGTCCCATGCACAGGGCGAAGCGTGGTGGCTGCTGCAGGGTCAGTGACATGAGGTGGATGTGGAAACCATGTGGTAGAAGGCCCTTACCCTCTCCCTCTCCAGCCCGGCACCAGGACGGGGTCACCTGCGGCTCCCCGAGGCCGCCTGCCCTAACCCAAACCCCCTCACGGCAGCAGGGCCAGCCTGAGGGGGCCCAGGGGCACCCAAAGGAGCCTGGCTGGCTGGGGGTGGGGGCAGCTGCCTGCCCCCTTCCTGTACCCCATGCTCACCATCCTGGAGTGGGGCTGAGACCAACCAAAGCCAAAGAAAACCCAGTGACTGTGAAACTGCCTCTCGACCGAGCTGCTGCCCTGTGGAGGAGCCCTCTGGCAACATGTTTACAGGTGCCCTGCTCCATCCATCCGTTCCAGACCTGCGGGAGCTGAGGGGCACCAGAGGGAGGGGTGGCCGAGCTCCAAGGCTGCAGCTGGCCGGGCACTTACCCACCACTTAATTTTAAGTGAATGCTTTGATCCACTGGTGCCAAAGATAAATGTGCTCTGCTGGATGTGAAGCCTAAGCAAGTGAGCATGCAAAGTCTTCAGGCAAAAGTTTAATTATCCCAAGCAGGAAGGGAAAAAGGAAAAAAAAAGCCATGCAAGTGGTTTGGGCTTCCACGGTGCCCAGCACGAGGGAGCCTGTCTGCTGCCTGAGCGAGGCAGGGTAACGACTACAATGACAAATACACACAGAACAATTAATAAGCGTCTGGTAGTTAGGCAAAGCTCACCCCTAAGAGGAAAGGAAACAAACATCCGCAAAGCATACAAGAAGAGCCCTCTAAATGTCCCTTTCAAAGAGAAAAGTAAAGGTCAAATCTCTCGCAGCGCATCAGTTGTACTTCTCGATGGGGAATGAAGAGTGGGCATCGGAACCGCTCCCATTTGGGGTGAAACTGCTGCACGGCAGCACAGCTTTGGAAGGCCCTTCTGCACTTACGCTAGTGCCAATCCATATGCTCCTTCTCACGGCTTTCTAATGATAGTACAGATAATTTTAGCCTAGAATGCTTTGCTGTTTGCATATGCTAGCTTGTGAAACATGCGGAGCTAGGATTTTCAAATAATTTTCTAACTGAAATCCGCTGCTTGCTTTAAACAAAAAACAGACCAACCCCCCCTGTTTTAAAGCAGCAAACGCATTTTGAGCTCTTGACCTCTGTTAATCTAGGCGTTGTATAAGATCTACTGTCACTGTGATCTCACTGCTAATGAATTACAGAAAACAGGGTTGGAAGTCACTGCAAATGGCCATTTCGGCTATCCTCATTCCACACAGGAAAAAGAGCTCTGCCCAAACTTCTCCTGAGAGGTGTTTGTCTAACCTGTCCTCAAACCTTCCAAGGACAGGGGATTCACAGCCTGTCCCTGGGTCTCGCTGTGCCTCAGAAAGCTGAGCCTAAACTTATGGGAGAACCGTTTTTCCCCTTCTGCAGTCAAAGAGAGTTTTAGCTTCAAGTTCAACCTAAAGGGCTGAGCTGCTTGGACAAACGAAAAGGAACTCTCCTGCCAATAACTCGGTGCTTAGAATTAGTGTGGGAAAAGGTAACAGAAACGGAAGCTCTGCATGGTCATAAGGCCATGAAATTACTGACTTGGCAGATGAACATCTTGATTTCTATCACAGGCGTCTTTAAATGGAATGCTTTTATCTTTCCTTATCTCCAAGCACATGTCTTCCTTTTCCTGATCTCTTTGAAAAAAAAGCCTTTTTTCTCTTGATATTTAGTTCCAAATAAAGGCTCTGGTAATCAACTAAGGACACTTCTTCAGCCCACTCCTGCTCTCACATTTACATCAGTTGAGAGTACCTTCAAAGAAACTGTCAAGTGGAAGGAGTCTGAATTTACAGTTACAACTGAGCAGAAAAAAATGAAATATGTATTTACCCACAAAGGCTGAACTGACATACTTCTCATCTCTTCAATTAATAAAAATCCATCTTGACCACTGCCACCATTTCCACCCGCTTCCAGCAGAGCCAGCATCCCTGTGGGGGAGGGTTCTGGGGTTGGAGTTGGGGGGTTGAGTTTTGTTTGGAAACCTTGCGGCCAGTTCAGTGTCTGCATGGCTGGGAGTGATGCAGCGGTTTAATTGTCTTTCCAGGAGAGACTCCCATCTGATAATGGACACTGTGTGTGCAGGACCCACACCTTTGTGCAGAAAAACAGGACATTCCAAAGCTGTACGGTAAATGTTTTCTTTTAATTTTTTTTAACCCATAGGGAATTTAGTGCACTAATATAACCTATAGTTAAGTGAATTCATGCTCACTAGAGGGGAAAAAAAGATTTAAAAAAAAAATCTACAAGATTTTGCTTTCTCATGCATCTGGTCTACACAGTAAGCTTTCAAGATGTCCACACTGTAAATGCTTATTTTACCTCTGTATTCAAGAAAATGTGGCCAAGTAATTTTAAACACATCTACAGCATTTCAGTGGAGCTCTTAAAACTCAAGGCTGACTAAAAGCATTGAAATGCTTATTCGGTTTTAAGACTTTCCTGTGTCTAGTTTGAGCCCTTGCGGAGGAAAAAACATACTCAGCACTTTCTGAAAATTATTCTCTTGTAAGGTCTGTCAAACACAGGTACCTGGAATCACCTCAGAATGTAAACATCTGAATCTTACTCGCTTTACATTTCAGTGGACTCTGTGCAGCATTATGGTACGCTGAAGGAAACCCTCTGTGACATACGCAGGCTTATACAAGCAGGATAACTAAAAAAAGAAACTAACTGTATAGGCACTGAAAGCCCTTTAACCGCTTTGTTCCTGTCCCTCCACCCTTTAATAGTCCTAGCTATGTTTCTCTTAAGTATTATAACGTCTATTTATTTCACAGATTAGAAACCTAAGGCACACACAAAGCAAGTAAATATGAGAGCTTTGGCTTTTCAGCTCCAGATAAGACAGTGCAGGAAACTGGAACAATCCCGGTAGGAAAACAACAGGATACAGAACATCAGTTCTTAAACTTGACTCCCTCCCCTTTCCCCCGGCACAGACTGTGTGCTCCCACTCACTTGAGAAACACTTACTGGAGGTGGAGGGACACGGGACAGCCGTAAAATACACATATAGAGGGGGCGTATTGCCAGGGAGCTGCCAGGAATGAAGGACACTGACGGGGGGATGTGGTGTCTGGGGCAGGAATGGGATGGAGCTGTACTTAAACACATCTGGTTGCAAGACGGGAGTTGAGAGCCGAGCAGAAGTAGCTCATGGCTGCCAAAAATTGTTGAGCTTGTCCCACCACTTCTTAGCGAGGGCCTTTGGGGTGGATTAATCATTTCCCAGCACATCGTTTTTCTTGTTCTCCGCGATGTTTTTTTCTCTCCTCCCCCTCCCCTGTACAAGAGCCTTCTCAGCACCTCTTCAGCTCTTTTCCTGCTTCACCACGTCCTTCCACCAGTACCTCCTGCCCTACTTGCAGAAATACAATTCCCAAGATACATTCTGTACTTGCTACAGGGTGGCATTCCTCCATTTTGAGAGATGCTTGGAGAAAATAATATCCAGTACATCTGATGGAGGGCAGGGTGTAACTGCATGCACCAGCTCTGAGCCAGGGAAGAGAGACTGCTGTTAAATATTAGCCTGCAGCACCACATTCCTTAAACAAGAGCATTTTTGTTCAAAGAATGGGACACAATTTTTTTCATGAGTCCTAATCATCTCTTCTCTTGAGGGTCTACATTACAGAGTTGCTGTCCTTGTAACATAACTGTGAGCTCTAAATCAAGTCTTCTTAAAAGAGCTAATAAAAGCTGCAGCCAGCTGGCAAAGGATTGCCTGGTCCAACAAACAGTAATCAACCACTAAAAACAGCTGTAGCAAAGGAAAAAATTAATTTAAAACCATCAATTTCTATAAATAGGTCCTAATATTTTATTTCCCCCAGGAAGAAGTGGGAAAGCTGAAATTAGCGAAGTGCAATTCTGTTAACTTGGGCAGAAAATGCAACAACGTCGATAATAATTGTGTTAGTTACCCTATTAACACTGCCACTTGTGAGCAGCTTCACACTTAGGGTTAGTGCCGCCGGGGGAGAGTGGGCCATTATTTTCTGTAACAATTCTATATGCAGGCTGGTTTCCTTTCCTTGGATTTTTTATTTTCAGTCCTGTGCTATGGATGAATATATAATTGTATCAGCACAGAACTGACTGTGGGAACTTACCGTGTTCCCCAGCAGCCATTTGTATTAAAATAATCTTCTTTCACTTAATTAATGGAAGATGTCTGTTGGCAAGAAGGCACTTGTAGGAGTGTTTGCTCCTCTTTTAATTGCTTCTCTCACGATTTGTGGTATTTCTCATAAAGCACAAGCTTCGCTAGTCATGGGATAACATCATCATCTCCTACTATAAAAACCACTTTTAATCCTCGCAGTTCCGTGGAGTTTGACTGCAACGGGCTCAAAAATAACAGGGGAACGCTGTAGCACTTGGATTCTTTTGTTCCTTTTCCCCAGGACCGGCAGCCGCCGCTCGCTGCCCGGCAGAGGGTGCTCGGTCCCCGCCACGCGTGGCCGCCCCCGCCCTCGCCCGGGCCCCGGTGGCCCAAAGCGGCGTCCGCTCGCCGCTCCCACCCCCCTCCCTGCCGGGCCCCCGCTCCCACGAACAGATACTGCTATTAATGGCGGGGTCGAGGTCCTCTTACATGAATACTTCGGGTGAAGGCACCACCCCACTGCACTTCCCCATTCCTGCCAAAGAACCTTTGCACCTGGAGCTCCAGGAAAAGAAAACAGCGAAAATATAGTGCAAAACTCTCACTATAGACTGACTGACCTCTCAACGTGCCGACTTTATAGGAAACCTGCTATCTTACCGCTAAAAATACGGCAAGAAAATGCTGACCGGTAAGGTTGCCTTAGCCAAGTACAGAAACTTCTCCGCTTGCGGTCCGTGCAGCAGGGATAAGGGTGGTACTGTACCTTTGGTTCTTTCAATTTCTGTGCTGTTGATGGATTATTTTTTTTTTTATATTATCTAACAGCAAAAATTAACATCCTGTTTGGGAGTTTGCTAAGAGGAAGTTGCAAATCTTATTTGTTGAATGTTATTGTCAAAGTGTTTATTGCAGTTTTATATATTTTGGAGCAGCCTTTTGAAGTTTAATGAAAATCACAGTGTGGCACAAGCCATTTTTCTTCTACCATCTGCTCAACTAAAATGAAATAGCCAGTGCTGTAAGCTGGAGGACACATCATCCAAAGGTTCAACCACTGAACTGTGAGTCGGGGCCTCGCATCCATTCCTCTTTGTTTGATCTGAGCTAAAAAACTCTTTCCTTCTGTTCTGCATCACGCATTACGTACCCGCAAACCAGAGGTAATGTTGTTACTTCACAGCACGCTCTGGGTGAAGTGTGGTGGAAATTTATTATTAAATAGTATTTGTTGTGAATCTGTGACTTGTAATTAGACATAATTGTTCACAATGAGACATAGTAACCTACTTTTCTACAATACAAAACAATTTTAAGAACTGACACTTCAACCCATTCCCGGGCTTGAGGATTTCACCTTTTTAGCAGCACTTTAAATGGGTGGTGACTCAGTCTGTATGTAGAAGTCGGTCTCGCTAGCAACAGGCAAAGAGCTAGCTCTCATTTCTACAGCTCAAGTGTTTATGAAGGTTTGCTGAGGATGGGATGGTAAATAGCTCCTGGAGGTAGAAATAACTTTGTTGATAAACAAGCAGGTAAAGTTCCCTCTCTGTGGGATTACTTTTTACAATCTCCACCGGGGTCTTTCAGGCAGGTGCAGATGCCCACTGGCACAGGGAGAGGACAGGGAAACCCCGGGTGCAGCGCCCACGCAAAGGAAAGGTGCTTGTCCTTCACAAAACACATCTTACTAAGCAGCACCCCAAGCTTTTTGGCTGCAGGCAAATTCATTAGTTCATTATATTTAGCCATGCTGATGGGAAATTTGGGAGCCTTGCAGGCTTCCCACCTTCGGAGCCCTTGCTCCTATTTAATTTTCTACTATTGTCCTTGCTTTGAAGTGCCACTCTCTCCCTTACCTCCTCCAAGGTCAGACAAGATGCTTCAGGAAGCCTCCCGTGGAGCAGTCTGTGGAAGGACAAGAATCTCACTGACACCTAGAGGACAGGGAAGCCTAGGAAAGAAGGGGGAGAGAAGGCATTAGTTACTTAGAAAAGTGATCATAAAGCAACTTGAAGATCCCTTGTGTGGGATGGAAGCAGTAAGCAAAAGGCTCTGCACTGAGCGCTGAATCTGCTCTCAATTTTTATAGGTTCTGAATGGCAGGCTTGAGGCAGGAGCTGGGGTCGGCAGGAGCTGGAGACGCACCAGTAAGAGGCAGTGCCCCCCAGTTTCTGTCTCCCACTTCTTGAGTGCTGCATTCAGCAGGAGCTGAGTGCCTTACAGATGAAAAATACCACAGATGGATGGCATCTTGCCTCTTGGAGAGGCAGCAAAACCCAGCATTGGCACACCTAGCTGCTAATTTGGAAAAGAAAAATACACTCTGGCATAGTATCCGTAAGAGGTTGCCAACCCTTGTCCTACAGCAGTGATAACACACTTTCCAAAGCGTGAGCAAGAGCAAACAATTAAGCCCACTCTACAGATTCAAGCAAAACTTGAGCCAAGGGTGGGTTCAGATCTGGAGTTCTCTGCTGAAATTGCCCTGAGTGCACAAAAGGCACTTCTGAAAACACACTTTGGAAACTTTCTCCAAGCCGGCACCACCAACCCAGCTGTCTCTTACTGGATCTTCCAGCAGACGCTCTCAGATGACAGAGGCACCAGTGAACGCTTCTTAGAAAATCACCTAGGCATCTGGCTCCCTGAAGCCTGAACGGGTACCTCAAAATAGCTATCTGTGCACGGCCAAGCTCTTTGGAACGCAGGCCTGGCTATTAGAGGACTGGGTCACAGCCACAGCCGTGCTGCTCTATTTACATAAAATCCTTTTTGTTCCTTTGGTGACCACATGTGTACTTAAGTCCTCATGACAAAACTTAAGAGGGAAGAATCTTGCTAAGCTGACTTGTAGTTGTTGCAGAAGTAACCGGTCAACTCGCAGTATGAAATCAAGTATTTTCTCAATAAATACAGTATTGGTTAAGATATTGTTTTGAGCCCTGACCTTAAAGCAAGACAATTTTGCTGAAGGAGCCCCTCTGAATTAAACTTAGCTCTGTAGGAAGACTGTTTCAGTTCATTAAAATCATCCTGTTGGCCTTAGGTGCCTGCAGTCCATGAACAGCAGGGAGTCAGTCAGCCTCAGATCTCCAACATTTACGACGCATGACTGGTTCTTTCCTTTCTAACTAGCCCAGTCGTTAGGAGCCTCTTATGTACAATGTTGATGCTGTGTTTTTAGCAAGAACACATATGAACTAAACGGAGTTTAGAAAATGCACGGGGTGCGTGCAGACCAGGTAGCAGTGCATAAAACCGATGGTTCTGCAAACAAGGAGTCTTTTGAGCCTGTGTTTTGGTGCACCCGTTAAGGCCCCGTGGCTGACGTAAAGCACCCCTCTCACAGTGCTCTCTGTCATCGCCCTCTGCATTCACTGCCCTACTATCTGAGCATCTTACCAAATTAAATATTAAACGTTCTAAAGGATATTGTGTTTCTTTTGTTCCTTTGGCAACTGAGATCTCGAGTGCTCTCAATTCTCTCTGACTGCACATTTTGCAGGTTCATGTCTTAATGTTCTTTTAATGCTTAATTTAATACTCTGGAGTTCTTAGTACACACTCATGTCTGTTACAAAGAAAATTTGGTATACAATCTACTAGACAAGGAGATAGCTATTTAATGAGCAAACATTTCTCATCAGCATGCAGACCCCAACCTACAAAGATGAGAAGTGCTGTGGGAAGAGGTGGACGGGCTGTGCAGCAGTGGCCGGCTGGTCAGGAAGCCACATTTATTCTTAGCACCAAGGGTCACACCAAACCCTGCCATTGATCACAGAGACAGCTCCTGACATTAGCCAAGGGGAGCACTCGCTTCCAGAGGCCAGCTGTAATTATATCAATTATATTTAAAAGTGGTCAGTCTCCATATTAAAGCACCACTTCTAGGATACTGGATGTAGGCCACTGTTTCTTTTCATACACTCCCATCTAGTTTGATCAAGAGAAACTCCAGTTTTAGGTCTGAAATCAGAACGTTAGATTTCAACATTTTCACCATCTGAAACATAAGCAAGTCTTCATACGGCAAAGGCAGAACCCCCTTAGCTTCGGGAGCAAGGCTTCCCTGCACTGTTTCCATTGCACAACATCCTTCAGGAACATATGGGCCAGCAAACAGAAAACGTCCGCTGCATAATTATGGCACTGACAAACCAATTGAACCTCAGCAGCTGCCGCTGGGGAGATTTCATTCATTCCCAGTATTGCCTTTTAAACTTAAGTGGCACTGGAACAAACACATCTTTGATCCAAGTAGGAAATCATTTGGAGCTTTGTGTTTAATAGAGCTGAAGCCCTGGGAAAATGATGTCTTTATTAGCCTGTATGACAATGCGAGCCTCATGGCAGGCACACAGCGGTTTGGTATGTCAGTCCTCTTACTTTTTCAGATGTATCTGGACATATTTGTTCTTGAATCAGAGTGGAAACAAGGACTTTGATTCAGCTGTACTGCTGAAGTGCCCATAAACTGCATGCATGACATCAAAAAGAAGTATTCAGGAAGGGGGGGGAGGGAGCACAATTTTGCCAGTTCCGAAATAGAGCCGTTAGGCCTCTGCATTTCTGTCCTTGTGCTACTTCATGCCATTTTGGGGTCACTTGTTTTTCCCTTGTCTCCAGGGGAATTACTGCACTAATCAGGGTCTTGCACACTCAAGCACAGAGGAATATACGTGGCCAATATAGTGCTATATACTCATAAGTACTTATGGATGTCCCTGTGCATATACCTTTAGATAACAGGACACCTCTTCAAATGTTGCTGAAATTTCTACCAGTACACTTGTTGATACAATTTAATGAAAAACACTAATAAGCCATGTGAAGAACCCAGTAAGGATGCATTTTGGTGTGCCCCAGGCATGCGTATTATAACCTGCAAGATTAGAACAAATGCTGCTCTGACTGGAAGCCTAGTGAGGAAGAGGTAGTGGTATGTTGCCAGCTGCATGTTCACTGTGAGGTTTTTCTCTCCTGCTATATATTAGTTGTGATGCTACTGTATGAGCTAATCAGCAGAAGGCCTAATTATAATTATAGTCCTCTTCCCGAATAGAGCAATACCTATATAGACTTGAGTACATACCTGGGCATGTTACAGGGATATTCTTAAAGGACATCAGCCCTTTGTTGTGCATTGCAGTAAAGAAGAAAAAGATTGACACCTTATACTGAGGCAAAAGTAAATATATCTTTGCAAACTTTGCAACAGTAAGCTTACTAAGAAAGCAGTAAGATCCATAAAATATTCAGTCATGATTCACGAAAAGTAGTCACTAAAAATTCCTAATTCATTCACTTGCAGTAGTTCATTGACTTTGGTTTGGCAATATAGTTAAAGAAGCTGTCTGTGTTTGCTCCCTGAAAAGATAGCATTGGGAGTACATTCTAAAATACCATCTTGCTGCTATTTTTTTGAAAAGTATTCCCCTGGATCCTTCAGAAACTACTTAAATGCTTCATTTCTTAGAAGGTTGCTTTAGAAATGCAAGTAAGAGATTTCCCAACAAAACCACTTTATCTTATTTGCCAGTGGAAGTAATTGTAAACATTATCAATCTAAATATTACTCTTAGCTACAAACAACTGTATCAGCTGAGAAATGGAAGCTGGCTCGCACACAGCAAAACCCGTCGTGCTTAAGTAAGAGAGCGAGCAGCTTGCAGACATACACATCTAATGGAGAATTTCTAGATGCTCTGCATGTGTATCTCTATCTCTTTTAGGGCCCCTTTTTTCATTTAAATAAACTGTGCTCAGACTATGAAATTCCCGTCTGGAGTCATCTAGCATCTGTGTAATATCCATTTAAATGGCAGATGCAATGGGAGACAACCTGAGGACAGAGGACATAGGTGATAAGCTAGCGTTTCAGTGAACAATACCTCAGCCTGACAGGTGAGTGATGGAGAAGCTTTAGAAATAATGCATGTGCTTCGGGCTCCCCATCCACACCAGTCTGTGACAGTGCTGCTCACCTGGTGGCTGCCGTTTCATGTACCACTGATCTCTCTTACAATGTCAGCTGCGCCGCTGGAAGAATTGGTATAGCACAGCAGCCCAATAATGGACTCGGGAAAACCAGGCTACTGGTGTGCTTTTGAGAGAAGCAGGCACTGGGGCCTTCCGTTTCTGTGAGTTATGCAGAGTCCTCGAGGTTCCAGCGTGAGTACGACCTCTTTGAAAACCTGCGTGCTGAGCCATCAAGACCCCTTAAATGGTTTATCAGGAAACTGGCACCATCATTAGAGGGCAATAAAATAAAATCATTGTAAGGAAATGAAAGAGCATTCCAGTCTGTTTCTGAGCAGATTTGTAGCACAGGAAAGTGACTGAACTGCACTAATCTTTCATTGCAAAAAATGTCCCTGAATAAAGAAAAAAGAAACGTAGAACTGCAGCTACAGAAGGAAACAGAAATTATGTTTATTTCCCTGCCCTAGGATAGCAGGGGGAGATGTGCTTGTAAGGACGGTTGTTTGTATAAATAAATGTTCATTCTTGGCAGTGGAATGCAAACTATGCTGAAGGGCTGGAAACAGACCACTTTGTAAAGCTGAGGCCAGAGTAAGGGAAAGATGAAGAGAAGTTGTGGGGAGGAAATTCACATTCATTTTTAGCAACTTGGAGAGTTTCTCAAGCATGTTTGACATTTTTAATTATGCTGATGTAGAGCCTATTCCAAGGACAAAAGAAGTCAGGATTACAGGATAAACAATTAGGAAATTTCATACCAGCCGGCTAGGGGTAGTGTTGCCGGCTAGGGGTCTGGAGACTTTGCTGAAACACAGAATCATCTTTCATACTTTCTAGACAGATGGAATTTGACTGTCTTGCAAAACCTTCACCTAGGTCAGGAGACTCAGGTCGTGGTCTTATAAACTTTTATTTGCAAGAGGCATATTTTTTGATAGCCCACATTAGGCAGGAAAGAGATTAGCCTGAACTGCTGCTATTTGTCCAGGCTTTCCTGCAAGGTTTCCTGAGAGGGTAGGAAACAATCTTGCTATATTTATATCAATTGTCTCAGAATCTATAACTTTACAATGGAAAACAAAACTGAAATTTCTCATGGAGAATAAGATCAGCTCTACGATATCAAATCACGGAGTCGTGGCCTGTTTGCCTGTTTTCCATGCTCACAACATCCTGCATCGTGACTGCAGCATCTCACTTTACATGCGTAGTGGTGGAAAGAGCTTAATGGGCCTGCTCACCCACCTTCCTTTCTGAAGAATTTGCAAAAAAATGTACCTGCGTTTCAGTTTCCGTGTCAAGGGTGATATGTATGGCATGGGAATGGGAAGAGTTTCCCCTTTACTGTAGAGCAGAAATGTTTCAGAAAAATCATCAGGGAGTGGTTTCTCGTGCACACCTGCTCGGCGTGCCTCAGACCCCCTGCGCCCTGCGCCGAGGCAGGCGCTGCCACTGGCACGCCGGGATGAGTACAGCTGAATAGGAACCTGCATTCTCTCTGAGATAATGGAAAGTCACAGAGGAGGTATCCAGCTTTTGGGCATGAATAAATCATTATGGATATGAATTATTCAGTGATCATCCCTACAACATGTGCTACATTCAGACTCAAGAGGCAGTATCCCTATTGTGTGGGGTTTCTTCCCAAACACTACAGATGTATGACAGGCTAATGAATCTAAATATTCAAATGAAATGATGGGAAATAAGATTAAAAGAATAATTTTAAAAACAGCAGTAAAAAGCTGCTTGCAAGAGTTGTCATACCTCAGGCTGGCACTACAATGGCCAGACAATCTTTTAACTGGGCGGCGTTGAAGCAAGTTGTCCACAACAGTAAGAATCATTATGTGAAGTACGAATAAATAGTGGCTGAGGAAATTCGAATCACAGGTTGGAGGGAAGAGCTGGAATGATGGGCACAGAATCAATACAGAAACTGACCCAGTCCTCTAGTAACCTGGGGCTAACACAAAAACCAATATGGGTATTACCAAATGCCAATATGCAATTTCGGTTGCACTTACTAAGATAATTCAAAATTTCTGGGCTTATATGTGTTGTAAGATCACTACCTTTGCCCTATGGTGCTTTTTTTAACATTCCATTTATTATGAGCTGAAATTGGTTGAATTAAGAGAAGAATTGAGTTGCAATGACTGGAAGGATGGCACTGATAAATCTGTATAGCTGCAATTATTTTAATTCCACAGCCCAAAATCACAGAGCCTATGGCCCAGCTAAGCAGGGAAAGGCACGATCCCTAAGCAACACATGCCGACAGTTTGTTATCTCAGAGGGCTGCAGTGAAGAGTTGCAGTTCTGGTGTAAATTGCAGGGGGGATAATCAAACCATAGATTAATCCACAGCACTCCAACACAGACTGGGAGGAAAAAAAAAAAAGAAAAAAAAAAAAAAGTCCTGTCTTCAATAGCCAGGAAATGGCTGGTTCATCCTTCACAGGAAATGAGTCACCCAAAAGCTTCGGCGCAAGGAGCAGCACGACAGGGAAGTTCTGAAATAACATGGACTGATAACAACAGCATAGCACATACAGATAGGTCTCTCATTTTGCCACAGATTAGAAAGAAGAGAAGAAACATAACATATGAGTTGTTGTGATTATACTTAAAATTTTGAGTTGATGTAACTACTTGCAGCACAAAAAATACCTGCTGATATAGTTTGACAGTCCTGTTAAAAGGTGTAATCAGAATGTGCAACAGCAACACTAATAAAAGTTCCTAATGCTTTTCAACTTTGTCCCTGGAAAGGAGACCTCAAATTGCTGCGGTGGCACAGCTGTCGTAAAAATCCAACTTAGGGAACTTGTAAACTGGTTCTGTTTAATACTGAAGGTATACTAAACTCAATTCCAAACCAATTTATTTATCAATTACCAACCGGTACACTTTTTGATAATACTTTATGCTGCCAAACTCTTATGGACCAGTGGAAAAAATACTCCCCTTGCTAAGGATGTATACTGCTTGTAAAACCACAAATCTGCAGTTAAGAAATGAACTTTTCCCAAGTGCTGGAACTAACACAGCCAGCTCTCCAGCGACCCTCCGTGTACCCACACCTCCTCCCCCAATAACCCCAGCTTTCTGCCTGCACAGCTTACGGCTTCTACCCGCAGTGCTTCTGGTCCCTCTCCTTTCCCTCCCCCTGGGTACGAGCTGAGTGAGGAGATACCAGTGCTCTCGGCAGTTTTGAGCTATGGGAGAAGTGACTGGCCGATCAGAAGCCATAGGTGTCCTTTTCTTGGACTGATAAATGCAGCAGTGAGTTTGCTCCTCTCTGCTAGCTCTAGACTAACCATTTCCAGAGCGGTGATGTGGCATCATGAATGATGCACAAAAGAATGTTCTGGCATCCTAAGAAGTTGCAAAAGCTGCAAATACTCTTTTAAACAAAACAGCCATGTTAATTGAAAGGGGTTTAAAATAAATAGAAGCAACAAAAAGAAGCAAAAGTATTTGAAACACCCCCTGCCCCCCAAGTTTCTTTGGGACTATACTGGTAGCAAAGTTATATAGGAAAGAGTTTTGTGGTTTAGGACCTTACAGGATACTGTGAATAACGCGGGAGGAGGGGAACTTGCAGGAAAACAATTGTCATTAAGAACAGTATCTAGGATATACCATTATGCACAGTAGTTCGGGTTCCTGAACAGAGACTGTATTTTAGGAGGGTTCTTGTTCTCAAGTCACTGATAGAAACGTTGGGTGGAAGAGGAAGAAGAAGGGGGAAAAAAAACTTTGCTAGTTTGCAGAGGAATACAGTTACGTAGTACAGGCTTCAGAGCTATTTTAAAAATACAAAGGAAAAAAGGCAGGAAAATGGTCTTTTTTGTTTCAGAGGGTTTTTCTTCCCTGCATGGTAAATTAAATTCAAAGAGATAACATAGGCAGGAAGGGCTTAAAAAGAGAAAAACCTGGGTGTGTCCTGCCAAGGCCTTTCTAGCAAGTGAGTAACCAGAGCCGGGGGAGGGTGGGACCGTTTTGCTGGATTGTACAAAAGAAGCTGATTCATATTTTTTCCCTTCTCCCTCCTCTTTCTTTTTCTTTTTTTAAAAGGCCATTTTCATGTGGGTTTCTTTTACAAAACAAACAAAAAGATATACAGAGGCAGGTCTTTCTCCCAGCTGTTTGGGGTTTGTTGTTGGTTTTTGGTTGGTTTTGTTTTGGTTTGGGTTTTTTTTTTTGCATAAAGTATTATTTTGTTCTTAAATGCATTTTCCTGTTTGGCCCAGAGAAAGACTGTGCAATACCCAATAGTATCATTAGGCAGTTTGCTACCACAGTATCTGAAAAGATGCTGTCTAAAAAACTGTGTTAATGTTACGGGAAAATGTGTGATAAAATGTAGCATAATCAGCAAGTCTGCTAGAACTATGGCAAATCTGAGCCAGCCTGCATGAACCTTAAAAGTCTTTTAAGCTAGACCACAATTGCACAGGAGAGGTCTTTGAAAAGTAATAATTCTTTGATGGCATCCACCTGTGTTTGCTTTTCCAAAGATATCTGAAAAGCAGCTGGGATATCTGCACAGGCAATAAACGAATGTCAACAGCCACTAGAAAATCAGATATTGTTCTTATAGCAATCAGTATCTAGCATTAGTAATCTTTTAGGTGTCCCTGCCTATGGCAGGGGGGTTGGAACTCAATGATCTTCAAGGTCCTTTCCAACCTAAACCATTCTACAATTCTGATTTTTCAAAACCTTTGCGTCATCTTCAGGGTACCTTTCTTTAGGTTATGCTTCTTTACAAGTGGACTGAAATATCCCATATTAAAAAAAAAAAAAAAGAGTGATTCTGTCTCCATACCATCCTCCAGCATGGAGGAGTTTCTTACTTACAGTCTATAAACCAGATTATTCTGAAGGGAAGATGAAGTGAAACACCTCCATGGGAAATACATCTTAAAACCGGCATAGCTCAAGAAAAGTGCATTGTGGCTTGTGAGATGGGAGTTAAATTTCTGCTCTGCTTTGATCAAATCACTGTATCTCTCTGGCTCTCAGCTCAGCCACTCTAAAGTGGATCGCATAATCCCATCATTTTCCCATTCTTTGCCTCATCTAAGTTGTAAATCTCTTATCTGTGGCAAAAGCTGAGCCTTTCATATGCAGTACCTAGTAAAATAACTTTGGTTTCACATGGGGCCTTTAGTCGCCTGTAGCAATAGGCAAGAATATACTTTTCCTCCATTTTAAACTTCACTGCTGGAACAAGGGCCAAACGGCCAGGGAGCCCAATAAACCAAAGATAGGGAAATTAGAGCTACCAGCTCTTGGTAAGATCCAAGCTCAATGGAAGCTCTTTCGTTTCACAAACGGTGACAAGAGTGAGGCAGTAAATTGTTGTCTGGTCCTGGCCACCAAAATATCCGAGCGTTGCCCCACTCTCTGAGAAAATAAGGCATCTGGCCATAGGAACCAACACAGTAATACGTGTTTGGGAGAAAATAATAGACGCTTTCACTCCTCCACCCCGGTATTCATGTGTCTAGTGTACGCTTCAGAAAGAAGTGAGAATATAAAATGCATGTCTGTACCTGTCAGTTACCTGACATTAAGCAGAAACACTGCCCAAGGATAAGACTCCAAATTTCATTCACACTGCATTTTTTAAATCTTTTTTTCTGAACCTTCACATCTGTACCCCTGACACGGGTGTGTTACAGCTCAGGTGCTTCCATCAGTGGCACTGATCTATATTAGTGTTCTGCTGTTTACCACTGACAATGGAGGCGAATTGGCAGAATTGTACAAATGTTTTCACAAAAATGTCAAAAGTGGGTGTGCTGGTGAGGAACGAAGGATCCTTTCTACAGAAAGACCAGTATTATGTTGCCTAGAAACTCTCAAAACAGGGTTGCAGCTAATGAAGCCAAGATCAATGTGGACTGGACATTTGATATTTGATTCAATGCTACACAAGGGACTTGTAGCGAGGCCTGGGACAATTAATTCTTGTGCTGCAGTCAACAGATAGGGTTATGACAAGTGAGGCAAAGAAAATGAGTAATTGCTAGTAGAATTCCCAGTGAGCAAATATTGTCTATATTTAAACAGAGACACGCAGCATTTCATCTACGGAAGCAAACTGCTTTACAGAACCACGTTAGTGGAGAGGAACCACAATGTGCAGGCGGACAGGGGGATGGTCCCCGGATCCCGCTCCTCCTGTGCCCGCTCCTGCGCAGGAACAACGTCGATGCCGGGCGCCGTCTGCAGCGGGACGGGACGGACGCTTGCGTCCCCCTTATCTTTTTTTTAAGGGCCTTCATCTTATGGCACATGAACGAGCTCGACAACCCGTTCCAAGGGAGCCACAGAAAGTATTTAACACAAGTAAGTCTGTTATAGTAGGCTTAAATATACTACAGATGGCCCAGCACCTGAAAAAGAAATCTTTTAGAGGTTTGACAATCCCCAAAGATAGGAAATCCATGGATTTTACCTCAGTCTCTGCAGAAGTAAGACCTACAGGCAATGACACACATTAAGAGCAAAACAAGCTTATCTAATTAACCACTGAGGTCCACCTGACTGGAAAAAGAGCTGTTTTGGTCAGCAAACGGTGTCAGGACTGTAGCTTAGGAAAAATATTATCCTGATGCCTGAGCAGAGCAGGTAGGTGGTATGTCTTACCTCACAAGTTCTCTCTCTCTCTCACACACCCACTGGGTAGTCTTTATCCTTAAGACATTAACTGCAATTAAACAAAATTTATCCTGTATCTTAAATAAAACTTCTAAGTGCTGTCTAGCGCCTTTAAAAGTCCCCAGACTGGCAGTGCCAAATAATTAACCTAATTTCGGCGAGGCGCCCGCTCTCCCTTACTCGAGATGGCACCGGACAGGGGCGCGCGGCTTCCCTGCCCGTAGCCAACATGGCGGCGGCGGCGGCTGGGCCGCTCCCGCAGGGCCCGGCCCGCGCTGCGGGTGACAACACAATGTGCACGTTGGCGGCCTTGCCCGTATTCAAGATGGCGCCCAACGCGGTTATCCCATGCCCTGCCCCCAATCAAGATGGCGGATCTGTATGGCATTTCGGCATCCTTCCCGCTCTCAAGATGGCTCCTCCCAGCCGCCTCCCTTCGCCTACCGAATCGCGCCGCGCACCGGCGCTTTGCACCGCCCCTCATCTCGCCTGCAGCCAATAGGCTTCGCGAGGGGCGCCAGGGCGCCAACCCTCGGAGGCGGGCGGTCCCCGCCCCTGCTATCAAGATGACATCTCCGATAGCCAATGGGGCGTTGGCGCGGGTGAGGCGGGCCGGGCGGCGCCGCCATTTTGTGAGTCTATAACACGGAGCGGTTGGGTTCGTTCCTGCTATTCCGGCGCCTCCACTCCGTTCCCGACGGGTCTCCTCCGTGTGCAATGGACGGGTGAGTCCCCGCCGGCCCGGGCCTCGGCACGGGCGGCACCGTGCCGGGGGCCGGGGAGCAGCGTTGCCGGACCCTTCCCGGGGTGCGGCAGAGGGGGAGAAGGCGGCCGAGGTTGGGGACCCGCGCCGGGGGCTGGGGCGTTACCTGAGGGGGGGGCGCCGAGGGTGCGGCCGGGCCGCCCGGTGGGGGCGAGGCGGGAAGGGGTGGGGGGTGGACGCGGCCGCCGTCGGTGCGGGCGGGGGGATGTGCTGCGCGGGCCGCCCCCCCCGGAGCCCGTCGCCGCGGGGGGAGTGTGTGTGGGGGCGCCCCGCTCCGCGGCCGCCGCCCCGGCGCGGCGCCTCGTGGGGGCCGTGCCCCGCCGGGGGCAGCCGCTCCGTGCCGGAGGTCCCGCCCGGGGAAGGCCGCCGGGGCTGGGCCGGGGGGGGCGGCGGCGGGCGCCGCGTGGGCGTGCGGGGGGGGAGGGGGGGCGCACCTGGCGGGGGGGGCGCGGGTGATGGAGGCCGCGGCCGCGCTCCCATTGTGTGGCGCGGGCGGGGGGGTGGGGGCTGTTTTCTTGCTGGATTCTCTTTTGTGAGCGGTTTTTCGGCCCGCACGAGTCCCGCAGCTGCGGGGGGCGCCCGGCGGCTCCCGCGGCGGCGTTACCTGCGGCCGCGCGGGGCGGGGGCAGAGCCGTTCTCCGCTCCGAACCCCTCCGAGGCAGAACTCCCTCCCTGTTTGACTCCTCCGGTTTTTCCAGGGCGCAGCTCTCTTTATCTCGGGCGGCATTGGTTTCTCTTTAATCACCGCCTCGCCCCGTGGCTCGCTTCAGAAGTGTTTGCTTTCAAAGTGATGCTTTATCACGGCAGCTCCGTCAGAAGTGAAGTCTCCGTGTTTCTCTTGTCTCGTACGGCTTATTTTTTTTTGGTGATCTGATTTTTTGTTCCTTCTAGAGCGCGGTAGCTAAAATACTTCTAAAGGCCTCCGAGTGGGCAGTTTGTTTTCCCGGAGCCGTAAGTGGGGGAAGCCCAAATTAGTGCCCCCTCGCCCGGAACACCAGCCCGGGCGGAATGAGGCGCAGTCACATGTCTGGGGTTTTTCACACTCTGAAAAGGTGCTGTCTCGGGGGTGTTTTCCTCTTAAAAAGAGATAATCGTGTATCTTATTAAATTTTACGGTCCAGGCCGCAGTTCAGTTTGCTCTGCTTTTAACAAGTTTGCTCATCATGTTGAATGGTGTTTTTAAAAAAAAATCTTCAGGATGTGAGATCATACATTCTGATGGCAAAAATCAGTGTGTTTCCAGCTGTCTTCACTGTAGTCCCTAGAAAAGCTGATTTAGTGTGTATGTTAAAGTAGTTATTTTAATGTAGGAATTTTAGTATAGCGTATGAGCCTTAATTATGCATTATCGTTTGAAGATCTTGGTGCCTGATCTGTTTGCCCTGTGAAAGCTGTCTCCTGTTGAAACTTTGAAAGCGGCTTCTGAAAACGGTTTTACATTTTTGCCTAGCTGGCAGTGAGTGGCCTCTCTGGCTACAGGCTTGTTCTGTCTGCTTCTCCTGCCTAAAACGATACATAGCTGTGCTTTTCAAATCATCCCGTTTGAATAAGTTGCTTTGTTCAAACATGCAAGGAGTTCATATGGGAAATGCTGCTTTGGAAAATGACCTAGAGGTTTTAAGTGCTGCTTAATTTTCCCCCTTATTGCGTAGGAGTTACTCCATGTAAAAAGTAATTTTTATGAAAGGCTTTGTTGCCTGTTCTTTCAGAAATGAGAAAAGTTTTAATCCCCTGCTTAAGTTTGACACAGGGGAAGAGAGTGAGGCTTAAGATATGATGATTTGTGGAGGGTGGGTGTGTGTGTGAACTGGAAGTGTGTCACACATTTCTTGAATAAAAATTCTTAAATGGTGTTGGTGCTTGTCTGGTGTGGTGTTTGTTATAAAATGGGTTACAACAATATTCCAAGAATGGATAATTCTTGGCAAATAAAAAAGCTCTTCCTGCTGGGTAATTTTAAATACTATCCCCTGTTAAGGCTGCTTTATGTAAAACGTTTCCTGTGTGTGAGGCCCACGAGAGGAACAGGAAGTAAGAGAAATTGCTCTGGGGTAAGTTCGAGAGTTTTGGAAACTTGGGAGATTCCTTGTTCTTACTGTGCTTTGCTGTGTAGAATTTTTTTAAGCTTATGAAAAGCACTGGGTTAAGGTACATATTATAACTGAAGAAATGTGTGCTCATAGAATATTTAGTAATTCTAATAGAAAGATTGTGATTCTCTGAACTCCTGTGTGCAGATGGGTTTAATTAGTTCATTACTGCTGGCCCTTAAAGTACAGCAAAACCCATCTGGCTTCGCGGGTGACCAGACACCAGGGGGTTGCAGTGCCCCGGATCCTCATACAGAGCGTTCTTTAAGTAGTTCACTTGAAAAAAAGAAACTATCGCGTGGCTTCCTGGCAGCAGCCATTGGATCAGACTGTAACTCCAGCTGTAAAGTGCTGGGTTATGATGACATGGCAGGTTGGTTTTGAGGAGGAAGTATGAGGAGCTGAGCTGGCTTATACTGGTGTTACTGCTTATTTGTGGAGCTGGTGAAACATGAATGACTTAATCAGATCGAGCAGTATTTAATTCCTTGACAAGTTACAAATTATTGCAGGAGGGTAGGGAAGGAAGAACTAGTGGATGCAAGTTCTCTAGCATTAAATCACTTTGTGGAATTGTTCTTGAGTACCTCAGATTTCATGTTGCTGTTTTAGAATGACTGCCCTGCCTTCTGCTTCTCTGCCATGTTTCCTTCAAGTTGCTGCAGGTCTGTTAGCCAGCCACTTTCGGATCCTTTACTCTGAAATTATGGTGAGCTATTTGAAAGGTAGGAGTTGAAACAGGCAGCGCTGCACATATGTCAATCCAAAATGACCATTTCTGCTCTCGGTTATGTTGCTGCTTTACAGTGGTTTGGAGTTTATTAAAAAAAAAAAAAAAGTAGTCTTCAGTGCAAGGGTATAACAATTCATTAGAATGTCTTGAGCACTCCTGCAAAAGAGTAACATATAGGTACTGTAGTACTCTGGGAGATTACCCAGATACAACAGGCCCATACGTAGACAAGTCATTTTGATTCCATCAGTGAAAGAAGCTGCTCTGAATAGATGTGTGTTGTGGTACATAATGGTCCCTGCTGATGAGAGCTAGCGCGAGCTGCTTGAGGTACAGCTAACTATTTTTCATGCTGGTTAATCAGGAAGTCTCATTTTAGGAGGTTTAAGCATATGTGGTAGAGTTTAATAACTTTTTAAATTCAGATCTGTGTTGGAGAAATACTATTTGTCTTCCAAAACATAAAAGAATGGTTAGAGGAATCTTGTGTACAGGTGTACCCCGGTCTGGGAGCTGCCCGGACCTCTTCCCTGCTCTTTCTCCTTGCATGCTGTTGTTCTGGCGGGGTCTGGCTCCAGGGATGTTGGCGTGGCTGGAGGGCTGCTGCTGGCACGGACTCTTCGCGTGGTGTGTGCTGTCTCTCTGGAGCCACTGGAGCTCTAGCCTTCCTAGTCTTCACTGTTGACTTGATAATTTTGCTAGAGAGAGCCTCCTTACAGCCTAGCAGAGGTTACTTCTTTGAATATAAAGTTGCTAAGAAATGGAGAAGTGGATATCGGTGATGGAGTTGACTCTTTACACTGTTGCTCTTGGTTTAGTTGGAGGTGGTGTTCTAATCGCATCACTCTCCCGTGAGGATTGCTAGGCTGTGTTAACTGGGGGTTTTTCGTCTTAGTCCCCCATGGTACCTTTGCAAAAAGAGCAAGCTCCACGGTAGGAAGTGGAAGAGCTGCAGTTCTCTAGCACTGCTGGGTCTTGGGTCTCCACCATCACCATCTAATAATTTTTCTTTGTATAAACTGTCCTTGCCTCACTTGCAGAGACAACTGTGCACTTTGACTTGCTTTTTTCTTACTACTGTAAACTATGCTGGATATTTGTGGCAAACCTATCTAACTTTTTTAATCCTTTTCTTTCTTTTTTCTACAGCATTGTCCAAGATATAACAGTTGGTACAAAGGTAGGCACTTCTCACTTTTTCTCTCTTTTTACACTGCTCAGCATCTGACCTAGTTTTAGCCTCACCGAATGTAGATCTTCAGCTTTAAAGGGTTATTTCTGGTACCATGTAAATTGGTTTTAACCAGAAGGTAATTTAGTTTCATGTGCATTTAAAATTTTTATTATGGCTCAGCATTTAGCTCTTGGCGTTTGGACATTGATTATCAACTGTCAGAAAAGAACTTTATTGCATTTAGAAACAGCCCTTTCCCCTACTAAAATGTCGAGCCACGCTTGTTTGTGTACTAGACAATGCTTCTCAATGGAGAAACTGGTCCTTTCTTTTTTGAGAACTCTATTTCCTTTGTTTATGTGAATTCCTGTTCAGTTATATATCCAAAATCCTTCTGCCACAAAAAATCAGGTGTTTAGCAGTTGGTTTTTATCTCTTGCGAGTACAGTAAATATGACCTTTACCCTTCTAGTCTCAGGTTTTGAAAGTGCAGACTTAGCCCTGAAACTCAAAGTGCTGACAGGAGCCTCCTTATCTGCCGTGCGTGGTAGTAGGCTGTTGTGTTCACGGGATAAAAGCTCATTCCTGTGAAATGTTAGACTGGAAGGTGCAGCATAGACTGGCACTCCTTCACCTATTAAAGGTTTTTCATTTTACTTTGAGAACATTGTAGCTAATGCTCTGGGATCAGGATTCCAGTAAGTTCAGCCCTGCGAGTTCTTTTTATTAGATACTGTGTGTGTGAATGTTGGCCCTTAAAGTATTAATCTGACAGCTTTTTTAATGGCCCAAAGTGTGTGTTGTTAGTGTCTTCATTATTAACGAAGAAGTAGAGTTGCATGTGGCAACTTGAATAGGCTGGTGAAGTGATGCAGCATGTGATAAGACTAATTTGAAGTAGAGCCGAGCGTGTGCTGTGAGCTCTGTTAGGTCTGCAGAAGTGAAGGAGGAGCATTAGAGAGAGTTTGCTCCTAGACAGCAAATAGTTTTTTGTATTCGAAGTACAAAATTAGATGTGGCTGCTATTAAGCATAGGTGTGTTTGTTAGTGCTTTAGGGTTTCTGAGAAGCATTGACACCTGAAGAGGCTCTATTTAATGGCTGTAGGGGAAAGGATATTCTAACTTTTCCTCGTATGAGAATCTGAAGTTTGAATTAATTGTAGTGCCACGATAGTGTCTGGTTCTGGTTGAGAATGCTGTCTGCTGCAAGGAGTTCAGTTTGCCATGGGAGGAGGAGGAAAGGCTTCAGCCAGGACAGGAATGTTGGTTACCAATCATGGCCATTATGAAAGGTGGACTAAGTCATCCCTTGACTGCTGTAGAGCAGTTTGATACAATGTCTAATAATCTCATTAATCTAAGTAAAAGTCCCCTCGGTTGGATTTAACAATGTGTAGTTTGCAGCTTTAGGTTTCTGCAGCTTTAAGAAGTAGTTTTACATAACTGAACTTGACCAGGAAGCTTCTGAAACTGTAATTGTAGTCCTCAGTGAATCTTGAAAAGCTTCAGGATGTGGTATTGCATGCCTCATCACTCCCATCTGTGGGGGTGATTTCGGTCCCCAGTGCACTACAGTCAGACGACTAAAACAAGGACTGGGAGGAATCCCATCCAAGCGCTTTCATTCATGGTACAGGGCAGAACTGTAACCCTGATTATGCCCATTGTGCGGTGGGGTAGGGAGTGGTGAGGCAAAACCCTGTGTCAAAAATGAGGTCTCTTCTCAAGTCAGATGAGGCAGGTTTTGAGAAAGTTGAATTGAAATTTAAAGAGTGGCAGAAGCAAAAAGGAAAGTTGAATCATCTTGATAAAGGTAAGTTTTAAAGTTATTTTCAACATAGTCATGTTATGTGATTATCTTTAAATAAGACATCGAATATGCCAGTGTAGATCATTTAACAGAAGTACATTCTCTAATGTTATAGTGTAACATGTTACACATGGGATGGATTTGCTTAGGTAAGTTAGAATCCCGTTTGCACACAGCTAGGAACAAAAGTGAAGGCTTCTCTTACGCCTGCATCCTCTATGTGGCTGTGCGCAGGTCAGCTGCCTCCAGACAGTTTCCCCATACTCTGCTGCTTCTGTACTACTTAAGATCCTCTGGCTGCAGGATTCTTGCGTGGAGAGAGGTACAGGCATCTCTTTCAAAAAGCTGTGTAATCAAATCCTGTATTAATTGCTTCTTGAAAATACTTACCTTGTGGTAAGTGTAAAACCTCATTGGCTGCAGCTTTTTTGAAATTTTGGTGTTGCTTTTGTGTGTTGCTTCCACTTCAATCTGCCTTCCTTTGGTTTGCCAATAAGTAGTTTGAAGGGACTGCAGAATGTTTCTTTAATATCACAGAAGCGTTTCAGTGTTGTCTTTGAAATAACTAAAGTGAGAGAGCTCTGTCCATCCATCAGCATTTGTTGGATCTTTGGGGCATCACTGAAATGACTTCAGGGATTAACTGATTTCCCCCCCCCCCTTCAGAAGCAGATGTTCTTTGTAATTACTTGATAACTTAAAATAATGCTGTGGAACTGTAGTTTTTTGATCTACTGACTTTAGAAAACATTTATAGAAATGAGATTCAGGTGGAGATAAAACTACTTTGTTAGTTCTGAAAGCTGTGCTCACAAGAGAGCTTGCTCGTTGATCTTCTAAATTAGACATGAAAATTTGAGCTGGAAAACTTTTTAATCCGAGATGTAAACTTACTAATTCTTGCCATATATGTACAAGGTAGGAACAGTATTGAATTCATTTTGTTAAGGTATTTGAAGATTACAGTCTCCAAAAGTGGTCAGCTTGTGTCACACTTGAGGCAGTATGTTGCTGAGACACCAGTAGACCTTTTCGATGTTCTGTTATTGACTGGAATGTCCCAAAGTTGGAGTATTCTTGGACAAGTAGGAAAAGTGCCTGTAACTCAAAAAGCATTGCTGAGGAAATCGTCAAAGATAACTGACAGCGGCCTCTTGGTTGCCTTCCTGCTCCAAGCGTGGCTGGTTGCCAAGTCTAACTATGAAATTGAGGACTTTGAAAGTGTGTATCAGCTTGCTCTACTTCATTGTTTTAAAAGGCAGGGTGCTGGCACTTCTTTTGGATTTTCTCAATCCTTAATTTACATATTAAGGGTATTCACACCCGCTTCTATTAATGGTTCTGAGGTCCTCATTATATTTAGGTTCTGTAACTTAAGAAGTCCCAGGTGTTCTCATGGCTCACTACTTGAGTGCTGTACTGCCTGATAGCCTTTGTTTTTAATCAGGATGGTAATTGTAGTAGCCATTCCTGGGCTTCACATTAGCCCAGTCCACAGACTCTACAGTTTAAGGTGTGTGAATTTGTTTAGGAAGCTCATTACAATTCTGGTATGGGGCTCTTGATGCACAGCCTTCTGGAATGTCCTTTAAGACTTATTTCTTCCCATAATTTCACTGCAGTCTGGAAAGGAGGGGAGTATGGCCTTAAGATGGAGGCACTGTATTTGAACTGTAAGGTACTGTGCCTGACCCCTGCAGTTGCCTCTTCTAAGTAATTTGATCAAGATCACTCTCTGTATCTCCTTTCCCTTTCTTTAATTTGCCTAGATATCACTGTCCCTTTAGGCTGTAATGTTCTCTGAGCGGGACTGACTTACTAGAAAGAGTATGAACTCTGATAGGTTGTTATTCTTTAAAGTTGCAATTCGGTGATTGAAGAAGTCTCAATAGTTTAGGTGCTGAATAATCTCATAGTTTCTCAGTTAAGTTGGGCTTTTTTTTTTTTTTTTTTTTGAAAGGTGGTGCTTCCAGGAAAAAAAAAAGGTATACTTCTGTGGCATTTGAGAAGTTAATTTTTAAAACAGGGTTTGCTAGAGTGTGATACAGGCTGACTGCATAGAAGTGATTTGTGATCAAGCCAGGATCTTTGCCATGGGAACAGTAATTATGGCTTCAGGCAGCAGGCCAAGAATGTTGTGAGGAAATTCCAGTCCCCTCCTATGGCTTTAGTTAGAGGCTGCAACAGGCTGGCTCTTGTGGCCTCTGTAACAGGCATGATCACGCATGTAAGGCACATGTCGGTAGCAAGGTCCATGGCTGTCTTTTGGCAAGCGTCGTGTCAGCTGGATTTGGTACATAGCTCGATCTAATCTGTTAGTGTTGCATACAGCTTTTACACACCTGTGTCTTCAGTTTATGTGTAATTGTCCTTCGCAGGGCAGTTGGTAAGCCCTCTGGTTGGGCTGTGAAAGCTGTTTAATTCTGTATTATGTTTAATAGGAATTTAAGATACTGGTTGAAGCACAGATGCTGGGCAAGATTGCTACCAGGGGCTTATCAGCTATTAGATCTGTTTAAAGCAGTTCCTCTGTCACATCTAAACCGATTTTTATGTGGAAGCTAGCTTAAATGACTTGCACTTGGAAAGGAAACAAGATCAAAATGAAATTGTGTGAGACTTTCTAGCAAACGATCAGTTAATAAAATGGTTGCAGAAAATCTTCTGGTTTAACCTCAGGCTTACTTTGCCCTCAATCTGTGAAGATTTTAAAAAAATAGCAAAATATGTAACACACGAATTTGTTCTACTTTTATCTTTTTAATCCCACAAGTGTAGGGATGGACTGTGGTCTCTGAGTCACTGACATCTGTTTCAACTATTGTCAAATGAGAAAATGTAGATGTGCTGGTGCCACGTTTGTCATCTCACGCTAGAGGAAGAGTAAGCATTACTTAGTTTCAAATTCTGTGTGGTTCTACTATAGCTGTCTTTCAAGCTTCATATGAAGACTTGTTGAATACTGTGCTTAGTTCAGCAAGTGTGTTTTGGTAATCCCAGTGTAATGATTGCTTGGTGTTTGCCAAAGCAGACTGTAGTTATTACACAACTGCAATTTAGATGAGATTGAATTAGTGTGGAGTTCCTTCTCAACTTGCGTGTTCAATTTGCCATTTTACAGATTTGGGCACAAAATGTTCTTTCACAGGTTCCATTTTCCCAAAGTGACTCATCCAGCAGTATTTCTTTCTGATAGTATGTGTATTAAGCTTTACCAAGGACCTGTGTGCTCCACTGCAAGCGTTTAAAAAGCTCAAGGCTGACTACTAGTTAAGTTTCAACTTGGGAACAGCGTGCTGTAAAGCTGGGTGTGTGCTACCCTACAGAGCCAGAATGACTGCATTACTGCAGTACTTGGAGTTTAGGAATTTTGGGCTATTGAAAATGGCCACACCTTTTATTTGCTCAAAGGGCAGGTTTGTTTCACAGGGTGTCTCCATAGTAGCAAAGACTGAGAAGGAAAGTCAGGGAGGGGCTGGGGAGATGAGTGGGTTGAGGATCCGGCTTCGCTCTGCTGCCAGCGTGTGCTTGAGCTCGTAATGCATCGTATTGCAAAATTTCACATCACGTTGTGTGAGCAATCGCTTTAATGTAATGCTGAAGCTTCTAGTGTCTTTCAGGAACTCAAAAATCTATCTGTATGCTATAGAAATGGTACCAGCTCTTGTGGCAGTACATATGTTAGGAAGATTTTCATAAGCACTAAATTCTTTGCGATGCTCTGACCAACTAACCTAGTTTCGAGGACACTAAAAATGTGTGTGTGTCTATCCAGTATGCTATTGTGAATCTTAGTGGGAAGTTTACTATGCTGGCTCTTTTGTAAAGGCATTAGACTAAATCTTGTCCAGACAAGAGTGAGGTTATAACAATTTAAAAACCTTCAAGTGGTGGGTGACATGTGTTTGCTGGCCCCAGCGGAACAGAGCACAGTTTAAAAAAAAGAAAAGTATGAACTCCAAGCCTGCCAGATAGGCCAATGCCTCCACCGCTGTATCAATGTGCTAACTGCTGGGTTGGATTTAATTTGATAAATGACATAGGGCTTCTGTATTTGAGTTGGTACATTAAAATTAGCTATGAGTAGTTTGGGTGAATTAAATTGATATCCCTCCCCCCCCATTTTGATTCTGATCCGATGGTAAATCGCCCGAGATGGGCGCAGCAGAGGCGTGAGTGACACGCTGAGCTCCTGGCTGCAGCATCTGTCCCGGGGGACAGCAGTGTCACTCTCGGCTTAGCAGCCGGAGTCTTCAGGGTCTTGAAGTTATTTTGTGTTGATCTCAACTTCCTGACTTTACTAGGACTGAAGGAGGACACTGTTGTATTGTGTGTTTGTTGGAGATGCTTTCACAAAAAAAAATTGACTCGCGCTTTCTGCTTGTGACCCAAATTGGAATGTTTCTTTTCACACGGCCGTACCTTTAAATGGCTGAAGAGCGTTGGAGGCAGGAGGGGAGCCTTGCTGGAAGTGAGTCTTCTGTGGGAGACAAGGAAAACTGGCATCCTTCTTCCTCATAGTTTAAATTTAGTTCCATTCCTGGCTCTTGAATCTCTCAGCAGAAAATGTTGGAATGTAACATGAGTGTGAATGATGATGTCATCAGACTGGATTTCTCTTATTAGTTACTTCACAAAGTGGTTTGAGCTGTGAACTGAAGTATCAAAGCACATTCTTCCATTCCTCTGGGATTGAACTTGTGCAGAGCCCTTGAAGCATACTTCAGAGATGCTTGATTCGTTTTGTGCTCCAAGAATTTTTTTTGCTGCTTTTATCAGAGCAAAGGCTTTGTGTGAACTTCTCAATGATTTGTATGGCATTTTCTGTGTAAAATATTATGGTGGTCTTTTATTGGGTTCAAAATCTCTTTACAAATGTAGGGAAGGTGGAGCAGAGGAACGATGCTTGTGTGCTCTGGCCAGGCAGAGTTACAAGACTTCTGGCAGAGGTTTTCTAGCTGAACTTGAGAAAAGCAGACCATGGGCTTCTAACAGTACAGAATTTTTTCTTGGTTTGTTTTCAAAGGTGGTTTTCCAGGTGCAGCTGTGTTACCTGCTTTGCTTTTTTTATCAGTGTGTTGGCTGATGGCCTGTATGCCTCCCAAATCTCTCTTTTCCCACAGGAGGAGGATATTGCTATCCTTGGTCTGTGTAAAAATGGTTACTGCAGTGCAAGGTGCTCCATATCCGAAGGCAGAGGATTTCCTCAGGAAATCTGTTCTTTCGTAGATCTTTGGCTTGGCTGGCCTGTGGCTTGCTGGCCTTTCTAGTCCTAGTCCTTGTCCTCTTCCTTCCCCTGTGCCCTTTCTGCCATTGCTTTCATTTTGCTTTCTGCCTGTGACACTTCTGCATTCTGAAAGGTGATTGTTACCATGTACTATCTGTCACCTGTCTGTGTCTTGAAATTAATATCTTTATGGTTGTTCAGTTTGTATTTTTCTAGCCTTCTGCACAGGCAGAATGTGGTTGATTTATTGTAATCCTTTTATAAGTGACTGGATCTTAAGTAGATAAAGGATTATATAGGGCGGCTGAGAATTTCTGTAGGACTTCTAGGTGTGCTGGTAGAAGCTGAGACAGTCTATGGCTTCATTCCAAACTGGTGAAGTTTAGGTAAAATCCTTGTGAAAATGAGACAATTTATAGTTTTCATGTGAATTAGCAGTTGGTTTTTAAGCTGTGAAAGCCTAGACCAATTCAAAATTCTTAGAAATTGTTTGTTAAAACTTTAAAGCGAGAAAAAAGAAGCTTAAAGTTTGGGGGGTGGTCAAAAGCTAACTTGGAAAAATGTAAAACATTCGAATTCTACCTTGCGGCAGACTTCCTTTCTCTACTTCAGAAGAGGGAACTAAGGAAGTATTGATGGCAAGACTACACAAAGCACGGGTGTTTTATTAAATTAATGCAGCTTGAGCAAGAGACCTTTTGTAGCCAGGAGTGTCGCAGACAAAAGGAGGCTGCTGTCATAGAAACGCTCCCAGGCAGTGGTATACCTGGTGGTAGTGTGTGTGCGGACCCGTGATCTTGGTGGTAGAAACAGCCTTACCCTGCTCTAGGTATGTTCTGGCAGTGTAGCTCCAAAAGCTGTATTTGTGTTCTATAAACAGGAAGAGGAGATTTGTTAGTTCAAATGAAGAATTTTTCATAGAGCAGCATTACTGCTCGCACACTGTTGCTCCTGTTAACCTCGTCATAAAAATACCAGCTGCAAAAGAATTAGCTAAACAGAAATGTCAACATAAATTAATGCCTCTTGTGAGCAGGGATGTGAACTTCAGAATCTGAAGAACTGCGTCTTGAACGAAGCTCTGTGTGGCTCGGCCTCCCCATGGTAGTTGAAGAAAAAAGGTAGAAAAGTAGTGTCATGGGCAGCCAAGCACCCCCATGGCCATTTGATCGCCTCATCCCCTTCCCTGGGTTTGCATAGCTTTAAACTTACATAAAATAATATAATACTTCAGAATCCATAGATTTTTGTGCTGTCTTTTCCAACATAATTCCACATACCCGATGGATACATTGTTGGCGAGAAACTCTTCTGAGCCTGTTAAAACACCCAAGGCTCACTTTGCTTCTTGTGGCTCTACTGAATTGGGATACTTTGTATGGACCATTTGAATTTATAACACAGTTTTCAAGCTTATTCATAGACTATAGGATGTACAGAAAGAAAAGACATTAGAGCCTGGAAGGAGATCATGCAGGCCACTGCGAGTGCGCAGACGACTGATCCGGGCTCCTGCTGAAGTTCCCAATACAGAGTGCAGATTAGCAGAGCGCATGTTTCCCATTTGCCTCAGGTTAGGTCATTCCAAAAAGCGACTGTCAATACAGATTTCTTGCGGTTATCCGAGATCCACTGCAACAGTAACAGGGAGAACGAGCGCTGATGAATGGTGTAGCCGGTGTGATGTCCCCGTGTGGGAGGAAGCCAGCCAGTGCTGTCTGTGCCCTGCGAGGACGGCAGCTCCACGTAGCCCCATCTATACTGGGTGTGCTCCTCAGGTTCACACTGCAGAGCTGTTCTTTTAAAGGGACTCTGTGGAATAGTTTTGATGTAACTGTACAGTACTGTGTATATACTGTCTGTAAACCCCCTTGTGTAGGGAAAAGACCTTAGAATAATTGTAGTTTTCCAATTGCTGCAGTTTTCCCTCTTGGTTTGCATGTACCTCCAGCTGGGAAGCTTACAAATTGACTGCTGCTTCTTTTGATGTCGAACAATCATCCCCCTCTGCCTCCTGGCTCTGGTCACAGCGGGCAGCGTAGACCGTCTCCAAGATAAGAGGGGAGTGGATTTGAAATTGCTCTTTCATTAAAGAAACATCGACATGTGGAAACCAGCAGCAATGAGCATTCCTTGTCAAAGTGCCCTGCAAGTAAATTTTCAAATATGTGAGAAAATGTTTATTTTAAACAAACCATTAGGAAAGTTAAAGTTGGGGAATTTAAATTCTTTCCATAATAGTATAAATGTTTGTTTTTCCAGTTTATAGTTTCCTAGTGTTGCCTCCATGAGAGTGAAATATGTGGCTTGTTCTCCTGGTGTTTCCATGATGGATTGCAAGGGCTGCCCGAGTCTGCTTGCACAGACACACTGATTTATACTGGGAGTGCTGGAGTTCTGTATGTTCAGAAATTTACAAGTTTCCATTTAAGAACATATTTTAAAAAGTTCAAGACCTGTTAGGGGCTGATGCGAGGGGTTTCTTGAGGCCAATAAATGCTTGTCTGTGTCGGTAGGGCTTTTGTTTGCTGGTGGGTGGTTCTTGTAAATAGCTGCCAGCTGTATCACAGGCCGCAGAAGGTAAAGCTGTACCTGTAGCGTTCGCAGCACTTTGGACACAAGAGCATTTTTACAGTAAACTGGTGGGGTTTTAGCCTTGGAATTACACATTAATTTGAGTCATCAAAAGGATGGGATCACAGTCTAATAGCCTCCCAGACTAGCTTGCCTCTCACTGTACTCAGGAATCCAAGTGCTAATTAGAACAGCTGTTGAAAGACCTATTCCTAATTACTACACCCTGTTAGAAGAAGACCTTGCTGGGTCCCCGTCGCCTTTGTGCAACCTGGTCAGTGCTTGCAGGTGACCAGCAGCAGCTCATGAGCTGTGGTTTTGGAACCTGGCCTAAATTCTCATGTTCAGGACATCAAAGTCCTTGAGCCTGTCTTTGAAGAGCTAGCAGTGAGTAGTCAAACAAGAAATTCAAGATTTGAGGGGGAAAGAAAAAAAAACCAACACATCAAGACCTGTGTCTGTAATTCGGTGTTCCGGGGCTCCTGTGTGACCTACTTTTCCAGCCTGTTTGCTGGGGAAGTGAGCCGAGAGCTTTTGTTGTCGCGCAGATACTGTTTCTGCAGGTGCCACCAGAGATAGGGCATGGTGGAAGGTAGAGTTTCTGGTAGCCACAGCGTGAAGCGGGGTATGTTTCTATGGAGGTGGGTGGGAGTCAGACACAGCAAGGATGAGCTCTGTTCTTTTTTTTTCTGTCGATGAAAGCCTTTTATTGTGGCATTTCTGTGTAAGACAATTTTGAGAAAGTGTTTTTATATGTTAGATTTATGTGTGCTGACAGTTTACAATGGGATTTGAGGTCTTCTATGTAACTTGTTTGAAATTAACCTGTACTGATTTTAAGCTGTATTATGCATTAAGTATAGATTGTGCTAAGAAGTAATTTGTAGTCTTGTTTGCTTTTGTCTTAGTAGTGCTTTTTATACCTCCTAGTTGGTCAGTTGAGGTAGTGTGGGTGACTGTACAGGGAATGCTGTAATGAACTGAAACACATATGTTGCATACAGTAATCTGTTCGTACACCTGTTTAGCCTTATTTGCAGGGAGTGGAGGACAAGTGCCAGACTCCTGCAATTCACTAACTTTGTGCGAATAGAGGGATTATACCTACAGCTACTAAAAAGCCTAGAATAAGTGCATTTCTGTAATTCCACAATACCAGTTTGTTTAGGTAGTGTAATTCTAGTAGGAATTTGTTTTAAAATTTTTTATCAAATGTTTTCTTCCTCCATAGAGTTGAAATGCACAGTGCTACAGTTAGAAAAATCAAAAAATCAAGATGTTGAGGTACTCACAGCTTCTTAGTTTTGCAAGTAGCCACGTTGAATTTAATGTAGAACAACTGCTAGGGCGCAAGGCAGTAGAGGATGGGATTACAAAGGTCTTTGTACCTGTGGTACTTGGGTTTCTCTGCTTCAGAAAGCTAGCCCATCTTTTGACTTAAATGTGCTTACTGAGACTGTATGGTACTGTTGTCCTAGAAGTTGCTGCTGTTCTGGGGATCGTGGCTAGAAAACAACAGACCAGTGATCAGATTCTTTTGTACTAGAGTCCAAATTATTATGTCGACCAATTTCTGCTGTAAAATTTGAAAAGTAGCTTTTTGCTAGTAGCTTTACTTTGTTCCTCATTTGCCTTTTTTTGGTGTAGGAAGAGGAAGAGATCCATTTCTTGCAGATCTTAATTTCTCCAAGTTGCATCTTCTGCTTGTAACTGGCAAATACACATCTTCGGTTCATAATTGCCAAGTCATACACTAACAGTTTTGGCCAGTTTCTGATAACTTGTCTTTTGCTTAAGACTTCCTCACTCCTGATAACCCACAGTAAAATAATCTGTGTCCTCTTGAATGCCAGGAGGCCTGTCTGTTCTGCTGTTCGTGATCAACTACAGTATTGTTCTAGTTTAACATAAAAGAATGAAAATCTTGTCCCCATACAAGTAGTCTGAAATCTGTTTTGCTAGATACAATATGAAAATGTTAATATCGGTGCACAACACTGCCTTTAGTGGCTTCAGACAACTCAGCAATGCTTCATCTCCTAAGATTCCTAATGCTTAGCTGAAAAGAGATATTGGATAGTGCTACTCAATTACTAAATTGGATCTTACTTATATTTAATTTATGGTGGAGGTGAGGTTCACTGCCCACTGTCAGTATGTTTTCACTTATACTTCTGTTCAGCTTCTCTACACCTTAATCTCAATTGTTCTGCTTTAGGAGTACCTGAATAGAATTTAGTAAAAATGCTGTCAGTTTACCTTTCATCTTTTCTTTTCCAGCGGGGATCTGACGAGCTTTTCTCTACTTGTGTTACTAACGGACCCTTTATCATGAGCAGCAACTCTTCTTCTGCAGGTAATAATTGCCTATAAAAAATAATAGCAATTGATATGTATTGCAATACTGTGAGTGGATCTGTTTTTTCCCCACTTAGTCTTAATTTTAAAATCTGGTTTTAGTACTTATTAGGCCTTTTCAGACAGTGCTGAATAATAATAGACTTCTGCCCTATACCCATACAAGGTCAGTGGACTGAATAAAATTTTTGCAGAACAGTTGCTAAAATTATTTTACATAATTAGAACATGCAGGTTTTGCTGTAAACTGTTATACTTAAAGCACAATTGAACTTCATGTAGGATTATTTTGGCTGTGTGTAGTAGTTTGCTGCTGTTTGGGAGTCTTACACCATCTAGAGGTTAGTAATCCCTCCCAAGACAGTATCCTTGGGCGCACAGTTCAGAACTTTGTCCTCTCTGCTTGTCAGGGCCTTGAATTGTCTTACTTTGAGCTAGCTACCATTGTCTTTTGAGTCTGCCTGTGGCCTCCCTGCCAGACTGTATTGGCTCGTGTCTTTGGTGTTGTGCTGATGACAGTCTTTGCCATATGTACAATCCATCTGATCTAAAATTACATTTTGGTTCATAGTTGTTTTAATATTGCTTGCTTTAAGATGTCCCCTTCAAACTACTTCATTGCCAAGAATGCCGATCAGAGCGAAAAGGCATAAAGCAGCAATCTAGAACTGGTGGCTCAGATCCACACAAAGTAGAAATGTGGGTGGGTGTGTACTGTAAACAAGCTGTAAAGTGGTCACTGGAGAGTTGATTCCATTGCAGTGGCATTCAGCTATGTCACTTGCATCATGTAATTTGGAAAAAAAAAAAAGAGTAAAACGATGTGTCTTCAGACTCTAGTTAAATTAGACTATTGAATTTCTCTGTAATAGAGAGTAATAACTGGATGGGGAGCACAAATTGTATGTCAGAAGTAAGTGTGTGCCTATTCTTTCAAACCCACTCTAATAAGCAGTAACTCTTGCTTTTTACAGCTAATGGAAACGACAGCAAAAAATTTAAAGGTGATAGTAGAAGTGCTGGGGTCCCATCCCGAGTAATCCACGTCCGGAAACTCCCCAGTGACGTAACGGAGGCAGAGGTCATTTCTTTGGGCTTACCTTTTGGCAAGGTCACCAATCTTCTAATGTTGAAAGGAAAAAATCAGGTATTGTCTCCGTAATTGAAAGCAGGGATTATGTCAAAGGCTTGATGAGTTTGTCATCAGTAAACCGGATCCAAGTTGTTTAAACAACTGTCATGCATTAGGAGTCAATAACTTCTGCATGCTATTATTTTACTTTTCCATGATTATCCCATGAGCTGTAGAAAATACTATTTTTCCGACTGTACAAGGAGCAAAGTCATAATTATAGGTTGTCACTTATAGTTAGCATTATGCCTGGTTTTTAAATTACAGACCAGGTAAACTATTTGGACAGCAGTGACATGAGTTGGCCTTTTTCACTCAAGATGACTTGACAGTTGAATAACCACCAGTGTAACTTTGCATATTAAGGACACCTTTACCGATACAATAAATTAGCTGGGTAAAGCTGAAACACTCTTGGGTAATGCAGGAGGTGTGCACTAATTTGGTAACTAAAATTGTCTTACAAATTAAGGAGTAAAAAAACAAGCCAACTTTAATCATCGCTTAAAATACTGTGTCTTTAATCTTAATTATGAAAATGTGCCTCTGATATATTGCATGGTGTCATTATATGTAAGTACTTAATGTAGTGACTTGCTACAATCCCTTACATTTTTGTTTTGAAGTAGAGAAGACCGTAAAGATATGGAACAGTGAGTGGGCTTACTGCCCTGTAGAGAAGTATGGAAAGTCGCTTAATGTGATAAGTGTTAAAGAGTCTGGATTATTGCTGTATTCTTGTGTTCTTGCAGATGCTTCTGTCACTGTCAGTTTAATATATGTAGCATGGAGATCTTAGGATGAGAATGAAACATGTGTTTTAAGTAAGCCTGGACAATGAAGATCCTAATTTGTTGTACAGACAGTTGGTTCTTAAATGATTCTGTGTACAAAAACTTGCATGTAAATGCAGTTGTGAAAATCACACACAGGAGGAGCTTCCAGCTGAATTGTAACTAAGGTTATCAATCGCATAATGCTGTTGTCAAATGTTAATGCTGTCTCCCAGTGTGAGCCGCTTTGATAATGTGTCAATGTTGGGTTTAACTTCTGTGCAGGCTTTCATAGAAATGAATACGGAGGAGGCAGCCAACACCATGGTAAACTACTACACCACAGTCACTCCAGTCCTTCGAAGCCAGCCCATCTATATTCAGTTCTCCAACCACAAGGAGCTTAAGACAGACAACTCTCCAAACCAAGCAGTTAGTTTTTGTTCTTTACACTGTCATGCTGGTGGGAGGGACAGACAGTTCTCAGCTACTGTTTTGATTTGTGCTGCTGGTGTAGGCCTGGGAGGGTTTTGAGATTTGGTTTAACTATCAAAGTGCTAAACAGAGCCTACTAGCTTCTAGCTGATGGGATAAGAACTCCTGTATAGCTTTTATCCAAAGCTTCAGCAGACTGTTAAATGAGCTGCTAAAACTGCCTTAATGTCAGGAGAAGAAAATGCATAGTGAATATGAGATCATGAGAAGTGGTGTTTTAGCATTCTTCAGTTAGAAACAGTAACTGAATACCCATCTAAATGCTTGATTAACATCTAGTGCTTTAGGATATTTGTTTCTAATATTTGAAAGATTTATATAAAATGAAGTTCTGATGAGGTGAAACTTGTGTCTGCAGTACAGTCTATGGCTGGTGAGTGCTTGCTCTGAGGCAGGCAGCGCTTGAACACAGCAGTTCCTAAGGCTTTGTCTGGGCTGTCTGGAGTTTCTGTGCAAGATTGCTCTGCACAGGGTAAAAAGTTCCCTTTTTTGGCTCAGCTGCTCTTGGCAGTCTTTCAGGGCAGGAACGCTGGAAAGAAGTTCAAGTTACTTGTGCTTCCTTATCAGGGTGGCTGCCGAGTGCATCCAGTTTGCCTCCTCTCACCTTTCAGGCTGACTTTCTTCAGGATCAGAGCATCTAATGCTGTGCAGATGAAACACTGCTATTGGGTGCATCTAATAAAGCCAGAATCTGATGCACAACAGTGAGCACATCATAGTGCTATATGCGAGGGGGACTCCACAAGAAAACTCCAAGTCAGTTTTCACTCCTGGATCCCTATAGCAGATGTGCATTCATCTTTCAGTCTTGTCAGCTTCTGTAGTATTCTGGAGGTGGTGTTCCACCCCAGCAGAGCCTAGCTTTTCTTTTTTTTTCTAAACAATGGAGTAATTTTGCTGCATCAGTAGATGCTGAGCAAGGTTCTGGCAGTAGCATAAGTACTTCATGTTTTATTTAGTTTGTATTTTTGTGTTGCTCCTACCGATTGGGGTGGTCTGTATAGGCAGTCCATGTTTCACATGTGTTAAAGTCATTGCATCCCCAGCCTTAGGAGCAGTAAATTGCTTTCTGTTCTGCTATCTGATGAGTTCTGCTAGTAGTTTGCAGATAGGAAGCTCAAGAAAAGCTGAATGTGTATTTTTGCAAGCAGGAGTGTCAGTCTAACATAATGTTTGGTTCTGCAGCGTGCCCAAGCAGCTCTGCAAGCAGTGAATTCTGTTCAGTCCGGAAACCTAGCGCTGTCAGCCTCTGCTGCAGCAGTAGATGCAGGAATGGCGATGGCTGGCCAGAGCCCTGTCCTGAGGATCATTGTTGAGAATCTCTTCTATCCTGTCACTCTAGATGTTCTGCATCAGGTAAAACATGCTGCCACAACTTCTTGAAGACATTCCTGGAGGAAGGGGCAGCAACAAATAGTGAATTGTTGTGTTTGCAATGTCTGTTTTCTAACAGCATGTGTTTTTATCTGTATAACTCAAGTCCTGAACATAGCAGTCAAACTCCTGCTTTCTGGAGACCCTGACACCTACTCAAGATTCTTTTATTTTTGTTCCAAATCTGGCCAGGCTTAAATTTCAGAGATTTGATTCCTGGTCCATTTTAGTCAGATTACAGTATGGTACAGTGCAAGGGACAAACATTTATGTTTTGAAGATGGTTCTTCAAGTTCTGTTTAGGGTTCATCAGAGTTAGCTGCTACATGTCCCTGTGTGAGGGTAGGGGGCAGCAGATACGGTGTCCATGAGTCATTTAGGCAGTAGTCTACTTGGAAAGTTCCTGCTGTCATCTGTGGCTGCTTAAGTTAATCCTCATGCTTAAAATGCAAGCTTGACTGCATTTAAGAATCCCTGAAATTCTTGAAAGGTTCTGCTTTGTGAAGATGTATGTGAACCTTCCTGTGTAAGAACTCATAACAAACAAAAACTTCATTAAGAGGTCAGTTCAGTCACCATGATGTTTTTCTAGTCTGATGCCATGATGCAAGTTGAGCAACGCCCATGGTGTAGTGTAAAACCAGAAGTTTCTAAGTTGAAAAGCTAAGAACGTGAAGGCATAACTTGTCTTGTTTCTTATAATGCTAAATATGAAATTAACTTACTGGAAAGGAGATAACAATATATGCAAACATTATCTTGCAGATTTTTTCCAAATTTGGTACAGTCTTGAAAATAATTACATTCACGAAGAACAACCAATTTCAGGCCCTGTTACAATATGCTGACCCAGTGAGTGCTCAGCATGCCAAACTGGTGAGTAGTATGCTTGTGGTGCTAAACACCTGAATTATTTTAACTTTTAGGCTTGCTTTTATTCATCTAGGTTTGATGTTAGAAACGAGCACTTTAAAGCATTCGGTTGGTCGTAGTAGGTTTATGTGTGTGTTGCCCCCATGGCAGATGGCACATGCGAGCAGGAGGGAATTTCCCCACCAAGAGCAGTGTGACTAACTTGGGAGAATACTGACGGGGGTCAAATGGAGCGGTGCTTTCTCCACACAAAGCAAGATACCTGCTCCATCTGAAGATCCACACTGGTACCTGGGATGATGTAACACCTCTCTCCAGAGATTTGTTGCTGTGATCTTGGTATAAATGCATCTTGGATGAGAATGGTTTGTTTCCTTGCAGTCTCTAGATGGACAGAATATCTACAATGCCTGTTGTACGCTGCGCATAGATTTCTCAAAGCTCACGAGTCTCAATGTAAAGTACAATAATGATAAGAGCAGAGATTACACACGACCAGACCTACCTTCTGGGGATAACCAGCCCTCTCTTGATCAGACAATGGCAGCTGCTTTTGGTGAGAATTCTTGAAGTGGGAGCAGGACAAAAGTAACCGTATGTGTGTCAGCTGGGGGAAGGGGGGGAGGGGATGTAATTCTAGTGTATTTGGGCATACAAAATTTTGGAATACAGTGTGACTAAAGAGGAAAATTTGAGAACCACTGAATCAGACTAGTGCAAAATACTAGTAGGAACATATGGATGTGGGTGCATGCTGCTGCTTTGGCAGCTCTTCTCTCCATTTGGGTGAGGAATGTTCAAGGTTCTCCAGCTGTCTGTGCTTGTAGTGCCATCTGCTGTTTTGCCTACAGTATGGACTCAGGGATAGTTTGGGGTGTTGTAACCTATACTTTGAAAATATGGTGTGGTTAAACAGTTACTGGAGGTATTGTCTTGTGTTCTGGTCAACAGCTGTTCTCTAATAGCTGTTTCAGAACAGCGGAGTTAGAGGAGGAATAGTTCTTGTGAATTCTTGAAGTTCAGTGTTACAGGCATTTTTTAATTACTCTTTATGTCTTAGGGTTTAGCTTTCAACTAAACATTTACGTTGAAGGACAGATCAAGACATTCCAGCTAAGTCTAGAGTTGTCTTGCTGTTCAGTGTCTCTGTATAATGTGTATGTCTTTTCCCAGGTGCCCCAGGAATAATCTCCGCTTCTCCGTATGCGGGAGCTGGCTTTCCTCCTACCTTTGCAATTCCTCAGGCTGCAGGTACTGTATTTCGTAAGTTGAAATTTTATATAGGTTTCCTGTTGCTGAAGCATCTTGGTGTTTTAAAGCTAAGTAGTGATATCTTTTGGGGGGTTGGAATGATGTTTCAGTACGTAATCTCAACTAGGAATGCAAGTGTGCAGCTGTAGCACCTCTGGCTAGGCAGTGTCCCAGTGGCAAGGGGAAAATAGGAGTATCAGGATGGGAGATAGTAAAGGCAACATTTAAAATAATGGGGGGGAGATAGGGGAGGAGGTCACTTTTCTTTCTATTGTGAATTTCCTGATGTGGTTGCACGGGTTGGGAACTCGGTTTGACTGCTGTAAACGTAGTCAAAAGCAAGGAATCTTTGTCCATCTTTTGCCTAAATATTTTGAGTAAAGCTAGTATTTCAACATGAATGTAATTACACACAGTGTTACAGTTGCACTGTGAAGCTCATATTGCAGTTAACAAATTATTGCTACTTGCAGAAGTAGCCAAGTGTCTGAAATGAAAGACTTAAGTTTTAGGTGCTAAATACACTCATTGGAGTGCTAGACTAAACAATTTTTGCTTTGTTTTTCCTAGCATACCAAGCTATGTTGACTTTCTTGTAACTGGATAGAATTTCCTTGCTTATGACAAACAAGCACGGATCAAACTGTTGAACCATTAATGTTTTGTTAATATCCTGTCCTGTTGGGAAAATAGACAATGCCACTGGGAGAAGTAAGCTAATTGATCACTAGCAATTGTATCTTAAACTCTAAAGCTCTTCCCTTCGGAGGGCTAATACAGCGAGGTGACAGCTGTTCCTGTGAGCAACCTAGAAATGCCTATAAATAAAACTTTGGTGTGTCTCCATTTGAGAAGAGGTTAGCTGATGGTAGCATACTGTGTCTGATTGTTACATGCATGGTTAAAGAACAAAGCATTTTTGGCATGCACTGGTTGGAAAGACCCTTACAAATGCACTGTTTGTGATACCTTTCCTGCACCAGCAGAGCTGAGGCTTTGTGCTGATTCTGCTTCTTGTGAAACGTGCAAAATATTGTAGTCAACAAGGCAGTGCTGAGAGGCACCTGTTAAGCACCAGGCACTGCAAGAGCAAATACTGTGAGGAATTACATTTCCTGCAGCACCAGAATTGGAGGCTCCTGTTGCTCTTAAAATATAGGTCACTGTGTTTTGAATGTCCTTGCATGTTACAGAGGGTGTGCTGTTCTCCCTTCTGGTGCAGCAAATACACTAGAGTACATGCTGTTAATTTCTTTACTGGTTAATATTCTTTAATTTCCAGGCCTGTCAGTTCCAAATGTTCATGGAGCACTAGCTCCTTTGGCTATCCCATCAGCAGCAGCTGCAGCGGCTGCAGCAGGACGGATTGCCATTCCCGGCCTCGCTGGGGCAGGGAACTCTGTTCTGCTGGTTAGCAATCTGAATCCTGAGGTTAGTGGAGTCCTAACTTTACTTTTTTCTCCTTCCTGTTACCTCTGCTTTCACTTTCTGAACACGGATTGTGCTGAAACTCATTGAAAGTGAAATCCCACTGTATCCTAAAGGAAACGACAAAACTAGAAAAGCAGATGACGTGCTCTGCCAGCTCTAAAACTCAAAGCAGATCAGTACTCTAGTTGCTGAAGGGAAATGAGAAAGTCCACTTCAGTTTAAAGTCTTGCTCTTCTTTGGTTCAAAGCCAAGGATGCTGCCTGCCTGCTTTTGTCCCATAAAGACTACAATGCCTGTCCTTGCTCCCTCTTTTATTTGGAGTCTCCCTGCCATTCCACGGAATAGTGTCATTTGGGTCACAGAATAGTCATGTCCATTCTTTCTTTTCCGTAGCATGTTCTAGTTTTTAATGCATTAATTCAGAACTACAGAGAGAGTTTGTTCTGACCTTTGCTCTTTCTGTGTAGTGTCTGGACCCCTGCCAGCTTGACTTGTACCTGTGCAGTGTTTCCTCTGCCATGTGCTTGCACATTTTCCCTTTCCAAGATTCCTGGAAGTTTTTTCTTAGCTAAACCCCTTAACAGCTCACAGTTTACATTTTCAATTCTACTTAACTTAGTGAGTTGAAATATTTGGGTTTCTATAAAAATAAAGCAAGTAATATTTGAACAAAAATCTTCTTTCATTAAAGACAGCATTGTAAGAGAATTTGATGTGGGTATCTTGGATTTTTTTTCAACCAGCTTTTGGCTCTTTGTTGGACCGAAAGTGTAGAATCTTCCAGTGTGTGCAGTAGAGTATGATGAGTCTCTGCTGAAAAACACTTGAACTGGTGGGACTGTGCACACGAGTTAATACTACTTTGCAAAGCTATAAAACTTACCAATGATGTCAGAGTAACCACAAAACCTCTTTTGCATCAAAGGGGAAGCCTGGATGTGATGAATGATCAAAATATTTAACTCATCACGAGATGAACCAATTGAATCAGTATTTCAGACTACTCTTTTTATCTGTCATTACTGTTTTCTCCAGGGCATGAAATAATGGCAGGGACTGTGATACAGCTTTGGTTTGGATGAGTTGCTCTTTCTACCTAGGAACTCCTCTGCCACTCCACGAACTGTCATCTCTGGCTGGGTCCCATGACTTGCTGTTCAAATAAGTCTTAAGCCTTAAGAGCTGGCATTGTAACTCTTGACCAGCGTAATATTGTCAAGTGCGTGTTTCTTGGGATGACTTCGCATTGTCTGGGTGGCAGTGACAGGACAAAGGACTGTGCTGTACCTCTGTTTCATTTGCATGTGTTCACAGCTCTCTGAGCAGTGTCGGGACGGTGTGCACAGTTCTTGCTTACGTAGGAGCAAGCAGTTATTTCATGCCTTGTATTTTTTGATGAGCTCTTCACTATCCATCCAGCTTGTCTTTGGGCTAGAGAGACTTTGATACTTGTACTGAAGCTGTGAACTAACAGACCTGAAACTTTTTCCATTGCCTGTATAATCAGTGTTGTAGAAACTTACCTGTGCCACGACCAGTTAGTTAAGAGACAGTATTTCTCTGGAGTGACTACTCTGCAATAACATAGAAGGCTTTTTTCCGAATTGGAAACGTGGAAACTGAAATTACTCCGTTTTTCCTTTCCATGATGAGTGGAAGAAGTCTGCATGTCTCAGCTTGCATTGACTTTTGCTTTGAATGCAGACTCTCGTCTGTGTCCAAAGTTAGTGTTGCCACTGGGAGCAGCGATGCTTTTCCTGCCTTTCTGGCTTAGTCACGGCAGTTTTGGGGCTCCATGTGGTGAGGTCAGGCCACGGAGGTGGAAGGGAATAGACCTCTGTTGCAAACGAAGTACCAAATTCCTTTATACCAAGCACTTCTAGCAGACCTTTGAGGTTTTTGTAGCAGTACAGCTGCTCATCCAGATAATCTTGTGCTTTAAAGGCAGTGATTGGTATCTAAATTGGACTTTTCTTGTTTTGTTACAGCTAAGTAAGCAATATGGATTGCTTCCAGTAGTCACTGGTCCTAAAGTAGCAAATACAGCTGTGTTTGACTTGATCCATGAAGTCATGTCTTCTTAGAAGTACTTGTAATCAGAGACAATAGTTTTAGTCAAATTTTAGGGAATACCATTGCAATTTAATTCAATATTAAAGCCTGTAGAAGTCGCTTTGTTGGGATACTGTCTCTTACTTCTTTGTATATCTTAAGTAAAAATGCCTTTTCTTTATCATTGTGTTCCACTAGGTAAAACCTATTAACTGTTTCTGTAAACAAGTTATTGTATGTAGAATTCTATAAATCTGACTGATGGAACACTACATATTTCCTTATGTATTTACTGACCTGTGTTTTTTGCTACTTTTTTCTTTTCTCCCCATCCCTGAATTTTTTTTCTTCCCCTGATCCGGAATTTCTTTGCCAACTGACTGCACGGTACTTCTGCTTCCTGTTGTTGCTTGAAACAAAAAAAATAAAAACATTCCCCTTCCAAAAAAAAAAAAAAACCCTGCTCTTCGGAAACCAACCTGCCCTTCAATATTAACCATCTTGAAAACTTCATCATCCATCAACCAATTTCGCCATTTCCTGCGGGGACTCTGCCCTTCCTCGTTGTGGACGATTTGTGCAACCTCGCTCTCCCCTTCGATTCCTTACCTCTTCCCTGTCCCTCCGCTGCCTTGCTCTGCTGTTCTCTAAAGAGAGTTACACCCCAATGCCTCTTTATTCTTTTCGGTATGTTATTATTCACACTTTTTATTACCTTGTTTTTCATTTATTTGAGATTACTTTTTTGATACTTCAAAAATGTACAGTTTGCAGTTTGCCATTTTTTGAATGCGTAATTTCATTTTTACATTGTTTACTTAGTTTGCTATTTAATTTAGTTTGCCTTTATTTTATGTTCAGTTATGCATGGTTTATTGCTTTGCATGTCTTTTATATGAGTTTTAAATTGTGGTAGCATGCTAAATTGTCCAGTCTTCTGGCAGTAAGATTTTTGCTTTTTGCTGAAACCCAGTATCTTTTCTTTAATGTATTGTTCCATTATTATTCTGCTATATAAGGATTTTCCTTAATTAGAGCAGAATAAGTAACCATGGTTGGAATGAGATCAGTTCTGGTTGTGAATGAATGTTTTTGCTGTTGGATTGATTAGCTAATGTTAAGTTGAATAAGGCTTCATTTTTCCCCTACCTAAGACTGTTCTTGTTTCCTCACTTTTTGAAGGAGTCTATGGTGATGTGCAGAGGGTGAAGATTTTATTTAATAAGAAAGAGAATGCCCTAGTTCAGATGGCTGATGGGAACCAGGCCCAGCTTGGTAAGCAAGCTTAAAAGTATGGGACACTTAGCATTAAGAGACCTAATGGGTAATTAAAGCTTTAATATCAGTACTTCTCTTCCAAAAAAAAAGACCCAAAACCTGAATGCCTCCATGCACTTAATTACTTTCCTGCATATGTAGTGTGGATTTGGGGCAGCTCTGGAGAAGGTATGGTTCATTTGCGCAAGATAATCTAGAGGGAAAATAGACTAAGCGGTACAATGAGGCGGAGTGACAATGCCTGTCACACCGTTCCTGGAGGATGTGGCATCTGCATAGGGAAGAACTTGAATGAAATTCTATCTTTGATGTACGTGTCTGAACAAAACTGTGAAATGCCATAGTCGTCAGTGCTGTCTTTAACTGTTGCAGCCATGAGCCACTTAAATGGTCAGAAGCTTCATGGGAAGGCGATCCGTATAACACTGTCCAAGCATCAGACTGTGCAGCTTCCCCGTGAGGGACAGGAGGACAAAGGTCTGACCAAGGACTATGGAAATTCTCCTCTACATCGTTTCAAGAAACCAGGCTCCAAAAATTTCCAAAACATCTTTCCCCCTTCTGCTACTCTTCATCTGTCCAATATTCCGTAAGTGTCTGCATGGAGGGATCCTATATGGCTGAGTGTAAAATGGTTTGCAAATTTAGTGTGAGAGTAAATCCGGTCAGCTCTCGGCTGCTAGCGGGAGGAGAGCCTGCCCACCTTCCTGTTGTTCCTCATTGCCTTTCCAGTCCAAGAAGCTACTGGTAGAGAATTAGAAAAGGCTCAGATGAGAATTGTCTTTTAGAGATTAATTTAGTCTGTCAATGTACATTTGACTGCAAAAACTATTTGTTTCAGACCTTCAATAACTGAAGATGACCTTAAGATGTTATTTTCAAGCAATGGTGGGATGGTCAAAGGATTCAAATTCTTCCAGTAAGTGTTTCCTCTTGCGTCCTGTCCTTACACTGGGGATTTTTGGTATGAGAAGGGTAGAAGTATATTGCGGTTACCCGGGCAGGTAATTTTCTGCTGGCATTGTTGAGTGCTAGGTAAGAAAACTTGCACTGAGTTAGGGAAACTCTGCATCTGGTGGTACTGAATGTGACTACAACTTGTGTCTTGTCAGGAAGGACCGTAAAATGGCTCTGATCCAGATGGGCTCTGTCGAAGAAGCCATTCAATCACTCATTGACCTCCATAATCATGACCTGGGTGAGAATCATCACCTGCGTGTGTCCTTCTCGAAGTCCACCATTTAAAGCTTTGGAAGGCGTGAGACAAAATGGACTTGACTTAACCTCTTGGGTTCAGCCTTGACCTTAAAAGGCTGAACGCTAGGGTTTCAACTTCCATCATTCCAGAAAAAAAAGCCACTTTAAAAATGCAGCTGAAGTGACCTTAAAAGACCAGAGATTTTATTTTTTTAAAGAGAAATCAGTTTACCGGTTTTTAAAAAAAAAAATTAAATCTAATTCATATTGCTAACCTTGCGGTGATGGGTAACAATCTTGACTGTTCAAATAAAAATCACAAGTTGAAGTTTACACTTTGGAACCTGCTCTGGGAAATTCCCCTCCCCTCCTGCTCCTTCTCCCCCAAAAAGCAGATCCTAACAAGTTTATCAGGTTTCACATTGATGCCTTTTTTATTTTCTTTACCCATCCATGCCTTGAAAGACCTAAAACCACTGTGTAAATTCACTTTAGCGCCTTTGAGTCAGGATTTTGCAAAATGCATGGTGTATAGGAGCTCCCAACTCACCCAGCACAAAAAATTAAGTTGCATTGATCCTACCTTAACTGTGCATCTGCTATCCTGTGCCTTAAACCTTTTACTTCTTTGGGGAAAACATCTGAACTGCAGGGAGTGAATGGGAGAGGTGAGGGGAGTGAGCGAGCTCCGGCTCACTGATCAGCGTGTTGTAGAGAAGGACAAGTGAAGCTGGCAAAGTGGATAAAGAAAATATTGGGCTTTGACTCTTCAGGCAGTTGTATCCCACTGTCCGTGAAATGTCTCAATCTGCATAGTATCATGTGTCTTCATGCCACTTCCCAATCTGCTTGTGGTTTATCGCCATCTGCAAACCGTCAAGTGGGAGTTACTTAAGATCGTTTGTCCGTAGCATTCAGGCCAAGCAGAACGGTCTGGGTGGGGAAGCGTTCCCGAGACCAAACGACATTCCATTGTCAATAGCAAGTCAACAGGCTCTGCCCTGGGCGGGAGCAGTGATCAGGATACGAGATTAACCACTGTTGGACACTTGTGAAGACGAATCATTAAGAGTTTGTCGAAATTGTGTGTGTGTATATATATATATCTAAATACTTGGCTAGGATTTGAAGAATTATCGGATATCCCACATTTAGAAAGGTGTTCATGCGAGTCACCTTCGTGCCCCTAATTTGAGATTAACAAGACCAATGTAGCTCTGCCATCATTCTTATAGCATGTCTTCAGCATTTGAGCTTTTTGTTTTAATTCTTGTATTATACTTTTTGATGCCGTTGCTGTCATCTGTGCCTAGCAATATTTCCAGTTGACCAAATATTCTAATCTCTTTATATGCAAAAGAAATAGTTTAAGTACCTTTTTATAGAATGATAAGATGATATAAACATAATCTAAATTTACTCCTTTGTGGTATTACCCTTGTATACTGTACTTTCTTTTTTTTTTTTTTTTGTAATTGAAACTGTAGGGCAGGAATTTAGTTATCAGGCTGAGGTCATGACTGAGGGTGAGTAATGTAATGAAATCGATAAAACATGTTAAGCAAAGCAGATTTTTAAAGCGAAGTGTTTGAGATAACAAGCACAAATAGCTTGTAAATTTAAGTAAAAGGACCCAGGCTAAAGTTTTTACCTTTTTAACCTATAAGCCCAGATCTTTTTAAGTTATAGGAAGGGAATTTATTAAAAGTAGAATGCAGCAGATCGTTTTTTCCCAATGATACAACCATTTTTATTTTTTTTTCCTCTGGCTTACAACTCTTTCCCAGGCCATTCTGCCTTCTATTTTGTGTAATCCGATGTTGCCTTACATTTCCCTCTAACCTGCAACCTGTTCGGATGCAAAATAACAAGAATCTTGTACTTTTTTTCAGGGTTTTTCTGCAAATTGTGGACCAAAGTTTGTTTTTTAATTGTCTTAGTGTTGCAAGTTACGATTTCCTTGCTTAGTGTGGGAGCTCTTGACTTGCCTAGCACTGAGTGTTTGGAAAAGTCTTAACTTTTCTTAGTTCCTCCCTGAACTCTTGAGGACGTGAATTATGCTGGAGAAGTGTGTGAAGTCTGAGTGAGGGTTCAGCTTGGGTTGCTGGCATGCGATCGGTAACCTCGTCTGCCTTGGTCTTCGGTTTGCGGCTCAGGAGTGTGAAACCATCTTCACTGGCAGCGTTGCCCCAGTTGAGCTGCGCCGGTTCAGCTGACGGGGAGCCGCTGGTTTCAGTTACCTCTAAACCCGAGCAAGCCTGTGCAGGGAGCCTTGCGCTCTGCCTCTCCGGAGAGCTCCGGGTTGCCTTGCCAATGTCTGATGTTCAGGAGGGCAAACCCAGGTGTCCTGGTGGTCCCTGTCAGAGCTAATTTGCTCACGTCCCCTCCTCCTGCAGTGACAGATCGGTTCCTCCTGCAGCCGGGGGCACCGGTAGGGGCCGGCACTGCCCAGCGTGCCACAGGCAGCGCTGCCGAGAGGATCCGTGCGCAAACCAAGCGGAACAGCTGTGGTTTGCTTAACCTTTTAAATTCATTCAATCAACCTCACCCAAGACGCTGGGAAGAGGCTTATTGGAATGAAACCTGTCTGGTGGCCTTTAATGCTGATTTGGCCAACCCACAGGCTATATGTATTTTGCAAAGCGCGAGCAGCTGAGTTGAGGTAGCCCCGGAACCCAGGTGATGGTGGGTTTTTCCTTTGGATCCCTGTGTTTGCATGTAAAGAATGTGAGTAACAAAAGGGTGTACATATTTATAATTTTTTTATACCTGTTGTAAGACATGAGGGGGCAGCAAAACCCAGTTTTTTATGGTGAACAGATGTATTGTATATTTTGATAACAGCTATTACAGGTTCAGTATTGTGGAAGGTGGGGTGGGGAGGGTAAGCATACACAACATCAGAATTCCATTGCCTCTTTCAAAGAATGTTTGTAATGCAAAAAGAAATGAAATTAAAACTATTTTATAACAACCTTTGTACCTTTCTGTAGCTCCATTATTTACTGTTCAGATTGTAGAAAGCAGTTATTGGCCAGTCTGTACTTGTGCTTTCAATAAATTTCTTCTGTATTCTTTGCTTCTGATTTTCCTAACTTTTTATTGTGCCTGTTTTGCTTCTGATTTTTCCTTCTAATGTAATTCCAGCTGCCTCGTTTTATGTAACTGTGACTCCTCACACTCCTCTGGGCTGGCAGGGGTGTTGTCCCCGCTGTGTGGTGGGGGGTGAGCCGAGGCTGCTCCTGGAGCGGGGCCGGGACGGGGATCCACGCTGCCTCCAGCCCTTCCCAGTGTGGGTGAATTCAGAGGTGTGAGGTTGTAGGGCCTTAACTGATGCTCTGCCTTTGTCACACTCCAACACTTTTTCACTTCGTGTTCCTAAACTTTCCATATATTCCAGCTAATATCCATGAAATAACCCACTTTCAAGTCAGATATGTAATACTCTCTCTAGTTTTGTGCTTTAGATGTGTCAAAGCTTTCTGGCTAGCGGGGCGGGGGTGCAGTTCCGCACCCAGGGTGAGCAGTGAGGTTCCCGTTTGTACAAGTGCTACAAAGGACTATTTTGGTTCTTGTGGGTCCCTGCAACGTGCTGGGTGCACCCGGGTGTCCGGCAGCTCCCCGAGGAGCAGGGCTGTTCCTTACAGAGCTTCGGTTTCTTACCTGGTTCTTCAACTCGCTCCAAACCCCAAAAGCCTGTGTTCCTCATGTGGACCCAGCCACCCCGGAGGTGGACCTGTGCTGTGTCTGGGGGGGAGCAGGGGCTGTAGGGGCACAACTCCCTGAAGAGCGGGAGAGGTGGTGGGATGGCTCCCTGGGCAGCGATCTGCTGTGGCCTGTAGCCAGTCCCTGGGGGCTGGTAGCCACGCGCTGTGCTGGGGAGCTGCTGCCCTCACTGCAGAAAGGAGGGTGCGGTGCCACCCTCATGCCAGCACTGGGGCGCAGGGCGGGCACCCCATCTTTTCAGGGACAGAATAAATGTTCCGAGCTGTTCTCTTTGCGGAGCACATGAGGGTTAGGTGGGAGCCCTGTGCGGACTTCAGCCTCTGTGGTTCCGGCACAGGGTCCTGCAGGAGCCTCGGGCTGCGGAGAGGGATCACTGTTGTTCCTTGAAAGCATAATAGGATTTGTGACCGCTGCCTCGTCCCGCGCCTGTCGCCCTGCCCGGGTGAAAGCGGAACCGAACTGTGTGCATCACCCCCCCTCCGGGAACCAGCGCTCGGTCCAGTGCGTTCTCTGGTTCCGAGGCACACGGCTGCTCCTCAGTGGATGCAAACCCGCACCCCCGGTGCCACCCTCCTTTCCCTGGCTGCTCGTGCCGGGGACGGTGCTGCAACCTCATCTCCCTGAGAAGGATCCTGAGCAGCACAGCACCACCAACATCCCTCCGCCCTGGCCCATGCCGCAGCCTGTGGCTCCCCGGACCCCGCTCCCGTGGGTTGGGTGGCAAAGGTGGTTCTGCCTCCATTTGTCCTTCCAGCGCACACAGGCACCGAGGCAGCCGCACGATGGTGCCTGCGGAAGGCACGAGGCCCACAGCACTGTCCTCCGCCCAGCGGGACGGCACCCCTGTCCCCGTCCCTCTCCGACATGTAATGAATTGCTGATTAGCCGCCTGGTGCAGTAATTACAGCCTCCCAGCTCTGGCTGTGGGCAAAGCAAATATCGATTGCGTGTGATGGGCTGAGTCGCCATGGAAACGGCGGCAGCTGCCTGGCGGGAGGATGATGCCCATGGCTCTGCTGACGCGCCCCTTCCCAGGGCAGAGACCCCCGCGGGGGCCGGGGTGGCAGTGTGGTGGGACATCCCCGGTACCCCGAGCCGAGGGGAGGGGGCAGGGCTGGGGCAGAGCCCCCCGGTGCTGCCGTGACCGGGACTGCTCATCGCGGCAGAGCTGCCTCCTGCCTGCGCCTGCAGCGGCCATCCTGGGGGTCTTTATCGGGAAAACAGTGACTTGCGGAAGCCTGGGTGGTTTTCAGCAGGAACGTGGGGTCTCACCAGCTATGGATCAGCTCTCCCACGTGAGCTCCTGCCCAGAGTGAGGGGATGACATTTGTGGCAGAATAACCCCCCTCTGAAAGGCCCGTCCCCCCGAGTGGCGCCAGCAGCTCCGGGTACAGCACGGGAATTCTCTGCCAGCCCTGCCGCCGCTGCTGCTCCCAGGGTGCCCCTGCCCGGCCGGGGGGGTGCGGGTGCTGCTGAGCACCCCCCGATAAACTGCAGCTCACCAAAGGCTGCCACGTCCCCCATGCAGTCCCGGTGCGGTGTGGGGAGGGAGGAGGCGACCCTCAGCCCCCGCGCCCCGGAGTGCTGCACGCCCCGCGCTGGGGCTCTCCCCGTGGAGGTGCGGTTCGGCGTTTCAAAGGAAGGTGCTGTGGGGCGGCGGTCGAGAGCGGCGTCACCGAAGGCCCACGGCTCAGAACGGGAATCCGGTGCCGTCCCTTCAGCGGGATGTCAGTGTTCCACGGGCTGCGAGGGACTCTGTGTTGATGTCCAGGAGCGATCAGCAACTGGAGTTGGGTTAATGAGGGGACTTCTGCTGTCACCGCCCCCCGCCCTGCAGCCGAGGGGGTCCCAAAGCGGGTGCCCCTGGCTGGGGGGGCGAGCGGTGCCTGGCGGCAGTGCCGGGGCTGGGTGCAGGGCTGAGCCCTGGGGCACGAAGTCGGGGTCTTCTCCTGGTTCACGGGGGGGGGACGGGAGATGGGGTCTGGCAGCCCCCTTGGGACCCCGTCTCTGCTTCCCGCAGCCCCGGGCGGGGGGAGGATGAGGAGGATGATGACGATGCTCCCACTCCTGTGTGTCCCCAGGCGCGGGGGCCGGGGGGGACTGCCCGGGGGGGCTGCGGGATGGCGCGGGGCTGGCAGTCGCTATGGAAACCACTGGGTCAGAGGCAGCGTGAAGCGGCGTGTGACGCCATCGCTCACCGCAATGAGCCGTGAGAGCGGCGGTGGCGGCGGCAGCGTGGGCCCCCCCACATCGCCCCTTCCCCCCACCAAGGGCTGCCCGAGCAAAGCGTCCGTCCCCTTCGGTGTCACCACCGCCCTGTTTCACCCTCCTGTGTCACCCACACCACCGCGGGACACCGCAGCCCGCACCACTGTGGCCTCGTGCTGCTGCCGGATGGCGTCGGACCCTCCTCAGCTCACCAACCCTCTAACCGGGTGGTGCCCCCCCGCAGCCCCCCACCCCTCGGGCTGCTGCCAGCAATCTGCCCGCTAATCCCTGGGTGGCTTTTCCAGCACCCGGGCAGGGTGATGCTGGATAATCCATATGTTTGCCAGGCGGAGGCTTTGGGATATCCACTGTTAATCCAATTGGCAGCGGCAGTTCGGTGCCTTTGGCACAATTGCCCCGTTTCTGGGGGGGGACATGGGCCCAGGCTGGGACGGCTCTGGCGGCACCGGGGGGCTCAGCCCCCGCTCGGTGGCAGCTCCCACGGGCTGCAGAGCAAAACCAGCCTCAGCTCCGTGGAGCCGCTGTAGACCCGGGGGGCTCTGGGGCTGCTCCAGCCCTTGGCTGTGATACCGGGTGAGCCGGAGCGTGGGGCTGCCAGCCCAGCTGCCCTCGCCAGCGGTCCCTCCCTGTCTCTGCCCGATGGACAGCAGTGGCGTGGCGGTGGTCCTGCTTTGCTGCCGTGTGCTTCAGCTGCTTTTCTGCCTCTCCTGCCCAATGCCACCCGTGCTCCCGCCGTCCCCGTCCCCGCTCTCCCCCGGGAAGGCTGCGCGCGGTGGGCGGCCGCCGCTCCCCGGGTGATTTACAGGCTGTGACAAATGGGACCAGATGCTCCTCCGCGCCGGGGATGGGTCGTGCGGGGTTTCGCCCTCACCGTACAGGGACGGGGCTGGGGGAGGCGGCGGTGCTGAAGGACACCAAATGAGGTCTCTGAGGGTCCACAATGGCCTTTGCTGTCCATCCCTGTCCTTGTTTTGCATCCTCCCTGCCGGGGCTCCGCTGGCCGCTGTGGTGCAGTCACAGGGGGACAGGTCACCGGTTGGGGGTCACTGGGCCTCGTGGCGCTGCCGCTGCTGGCGGTGACACGCGGGAGCCCAGTGCGGTGCCGGATCCCACGTTGCCACAGCAACGCAGCGGGAAACTGCAGCGGCGGCATTTTGCTGCCGCGGCGGGAGGACGACGAGGGGGTCTCGGTGCGCTGGGCCCCTCTGGCCCGGGGGTTTGCAGGACGATGCACGTGGCAGCGATGCTCCGGGGCCACGCAGCCCCCCCAACTCCCCGGGGTGCGATGGAGCGCGCGGTGCGGCTCACAGCCCCCTCCTCGCTGGGGGGTCCCGCGTAACGCTGTAGTAATGGAACTGCTCATGCTTGTCTGACAGTGACCGCGCTGGGGAGCCTGGAAGGGCTTCACCCTGCCCCGTGGAGGAGGGAGAAGGATCCTGAGCCCATTTCGGAGGGGTGGGGGCCCTCCCTGGGAAGGGGGAGGGGGTGTCACACAGTGCATTAAAAGCATCACTCCCTCCCTCACCATCGGGCCGCTCGGCCACGGCGCAGGCTCAGGGGCTCAGGCAGGGTGTCCCCCCCCAGCTCACGCCGCTGCCCGAAGCCCCCGGCTGAGCTCTGCCCTCGGCAGCACCGGCGCTCTCCCACCCGTCCGACCACAGCACTCGTCTGCGCGGAGCAGCCCCCCACAGACGGTGATGAGCCCCAGTCCTGACCCCCCCCAGTGCCACCGTGGGACCAGCAGCTTCTCCCCCCCCGCAGCGAAGGAGCCGATCCGGGGAACATCCACATGTTTATTTGCTTTCCAACCACAGCACTTCAGCCGTTGCCCGACAGATGCATTCGCAGCCTGGAGACCCCCCCGCCCCCCTCCCCCAACCGCGGTCCCCAGCCCAGGACTGCTGCTCCTGGGGACGGAGCTCGTCCCCCCCATGCCCCCCCCAGCGGTGCCCGGACCCTGCGCCCCCACCCCAACACCCACCCTCTGCTTCAGCCCGTGCAGTATTTACAGCCTCCGCCCGCCCAGAGCCCCCGGGCGAACGCCCCCCACCCCCTCCTGGCACTGCCCCCCCTCATCCTCCCCCAGCACCGACCAGTGGCGTAGGATGGGGGGGGTCTGCCACGACCACTCCCACGCCGCTCTCGCAGGACCCTCCCCAGCGTCCCCAGATCCCCACACAAGCTGGGACCTGTCGCCCCACTGCAGCCACCCCCTACCCAGGACCCCTCGATCCGGCCCCCCCTTAAAGCCCTTCAGCACCATTTGCTCCCCCCCCCCCCGACATACACTTCCCGAGCCGGAATAAATTAACCCCTCAGAAATGTCAGCACCTATGTTAGAGAGAAAAAGAAAGTCAAAAGTGCACGGAGCTGTGCAGCCCCACCGGCCGGGGGGGACAGAGCCCCCCAGGCTCCCCCAGCTGCCCAGGCGGGAGGGGGTCCCGCACCGGGGGGGTCCCACACGCGTCTCGGCTGGCTCAGGGTCCGGTGTGACCGTGTTCTGCCACATCCTCGTGCCGCTCGGTCGCCCCAACGCCAAAGACAGCCGCACCCCGATGCCCCCCAGCAGAGAGGGACGCTGGCGTTATGGACCCCCCCAACCCCCCCGAGCTGGGGCAGGGGCCGAGGGCAGGGAAGGCAATGGAGGCTCAGTCCTTAAACCTCCGGCTGGCTTGCATTTTCTTGTAGTAGTGGTCCACCTCGCTGTCCCCCTGCCCGTCCCTCTCGGCCGGCTTCCTCCGCAGCGTGGACTCCCGGCTGGCCGTGCCCAGCAGCCCCTCGGAGGGGGGGTCCACCCGCTCCCCGCTGCCCCCCACCGCCCCCGGGATGGCGGCCAGGCTGCCGTAGCGCGGCTCGTCCTGCTCCATGTCGCTGACGGAGGAGCCGGGGGAGACGCCGGCGCTCTTGGCTGGGCGGAAGCCACGGAAATCCTTCCCCATCTCGCCCAGCTCGTAGGCGTCCGGCCCCTCCGGCCCCTTCGGCCCCGACTTCCACTCCCAGGGCCCGTTGCCGGCGGAGAGGTGGACGACGGGGTGGTGGGGAGCGTGGGCGTCGATGGTGATGATGCTGGAGCTGTCTCGCTCGGAGGGCGAGCGGTACTGGGACGAGTCGGAGCTGGTGGAGGACGAGGACGTCTCCGAGTGCTTGGGGGTGACGGAGACCATGCTCTGCTGCTTGGACATGGCGATGACCTGCATCAGGCGCGGGGGGTTGGCTACCCGCTGCGCCCCCCCCTTCTCCGCCACCATCACCCACTTGGCCCGCACGGCCGCCCCGCTGCCGGCTGCGACGCCGGCGCCCGCCTGGCTCTCCTCGGGGATGTGCACCAGCTGCGAGGCGCCCGGCCGGGGCTGGATGAGGACGCGGGGCCCCATGGCCGCCCGCTCGGCCGAGCGCGCTTGCACCGTGGGGTAGAGGGAGGGGGGGACGTCCTCGCTGGCGTCCCCGGTGCCCCGGCCGTGGGCCGCCTCCTCCGCCAGCGTCATGCTCCGGCCCTCCAGTGACTTCTGCTTCCACTCGGTGATGAGCTGCTTGGAGCGGGAGGCGTCCACGGGGACGTGGATGGTCATGTGGCGCCGCGCGGGGTCGTCCATGGAGGGGGTGTTGACGCGGGGCAGGGTGTTGCTGAAGGTCACCATGTTCTCCTTGCCCATGGGGCTGCGGGGGGCCAGCAGGTCCACATCCACGCTGGCACGCTTCAGGCTGCCCAGGGAGTTCTTCTCCCGCGGCACCGGCCGTGCCGCCTCCTCCAGCCGCGTCTGTGGGTTCAGCTCATCAGTGCTCACCGACTTGTTCTGGTGGTAGACGGAGTCATGGCCCCGCTGCGTCAGTGCCCGCAGCGCATCCTTGGCCGGTGCTGGCACCGGGACCCTCTCCATCGGGGCACGGAAGTTGCCAACGGCGTGGTAAGCCTGCGGGAGCGGGAGCGTGGGGTGAGCACAGGCCTGGGGACCACGGCCTGCACCAAGCATCCCTCCCTCCCGAGCCACCGCGGCCGCCCCGGAGGCAGGGACCAGCACGCACCAGGTAGGCAGCGATGCCGGAGCCGATGAGGAAGCCCACGTAGACGTCGGCGGGGTGGCTGCGGTACTGGGTGATCTGGGTCAGGCCACAGATGCCGGCGGCGATGGCAAAGGCAAAGACCAGGATGGGTTTGAGGAGTTTGGTGCTGTCCGAGATGATGGAATTGAAATACATCTGGTGGCGGTGACAACGGGGCAGGAACAGGCTGTTAGTCGCGGCTCGTGGCACCGGCACCTGCTGCCATCACAGCACCACAGTGTCCCGCTCCCCAGCGCACGGCCATGCAGAGGGCTCTTGGGTGCACGTGGAACTGAGAGTGCCTGAGCGTGCACGGGTGTGCACACGGGTGTGCATGCACTCACGCCTCAACACGGGCACATGCGTGTCAGGCAGAGCTTGTCTCTGCAGGGGAGGGGGTGGGCCGACAGGAGAGGGACGCTGCTGCCCGATGGCACGGAGCTCACGCTGCCCCGAGCCAGCACACGCGGGGCCGAGAGCCGAGCAGCGCCGGGAACTCACCGACACATAGACGGCAGCGAAAGCCGAGAGCGTCGCGTGCTGGGATGGGAAAGTCTTCCTGTGGGGAGACGGGGGGCACAGTTGGGACGGGGTGGGAGGGTTGGCATCACGGCACGGGTCTCCCCCCGGCACGTACCTGGCAGAGAGGATGGCGTGCTTGTCCGTGCCCGAGCAGATGTCCTGGGTGATGTAGGGGTTGGCATCGCAGGGGGTGCCCAGCAGCGTGTAGTTGGGCTTGCAGACGGTCAGGAAGAAGGGCGCGTGGTAGCCGGTGGCCAGTTGGATAACGTCCGTCACCAGGGCCGTGGCACAGAGCCCGAACACGTGGACGCCTGGGGACAGCAGGGGCAGGGCGGCGGGTCACCCTGTCCCACACAGGGCACCCAGTGCCCACCCAGCCCCAGGGCACCCACAGGCACTGAGAAGGGTCTAGTGCGGTGTCCGGGGTCTGGGTGGGCACGCGCATTCCTGCTGTCGCATCCCGGGTGCCCCCGCGGCCCCTCCAGCCCTTGGTCCCTCGGACCAGCCCCCGCGGTGGGCAGAGCTCCTGCCCGGGCTGCAGCACAACGTACCCACAAACCTTACGGTCCGGCGCAGGAAGGAGTTGAAGTTGCAGCCGCCGGCGTTAATGCTGCCCTCGGCACCGGCGCGTCCCTTCAGCCTGGACTGCAGGCAGTACACGATGCCCTCCCCGACCATGATCTGGGGAGGGACCAGAGGCTCAGGGGGTGCTGCCCCGTGGGGATCGGGGGGGGTCTGGGCTGTTGGTGGTGCCACCACTCGGATGCAGGGCAGCTCCAGGCTCCCTGCACCCCGAGCCCTGGCTCTGCCACTGGGCCGGCTCCATCCTCCCCCCACCCCCAGCAGGATGAGCCCCGGGACGCACCGAGGCGGCGGGCGCGGCGAAGGCCAGGCTGAGCAGCATGAGCAGCGGGATGAGCTCCTCGTTGGTCTCCACGTAGGGCATGGAGAGCGCCCGGTCGTAGCACTGGAAGCCCACCTTGGCCGGCTTGAAGAGGTCCGTCAGCTCCAGGAAGTAGAGCGTCACGATGGAGGAGGCCACGATGGGCAGCTGGGGGGAGCGAGAGCGTCGGGACCGCCGCACCACCCGGTTCGGTGGGCACCGGCATCGTGTGGCCCCACCGGGAAGGGGCAAAGCCCCCGTCCCCTCCACGCCAGGGCAGGACCAGGGCCTGAGGCAGGAGCCCCCGGCTCAGCCCCCACCCCCCACCCCCCCAGCCCCCCACCACCCACCTCCACGAAGTAGAAGCAGGGCAGGAGCGTCATGCTGTCCTTGGGGGCCCTGGCCTTCTCCTTGGGGGGGATCATGGTCCCGGGGCCGCCGCCGGGGTCCCGCCGGGCTGCGCCTCCGCCCTGCCGGGGGGCAGCGGCGTCACCCCCCGTTCTCCGCCCTACGGGGGGGACCGGGCAGCCGCCGGGCTCACCCCGCTGCCCCCCCGCAGCCGCTCCCCGGGGAGATGCTGCCGGTACCCGGGGGCCGCCCCTGCCGGGACCCCCCGGAACCCCCCCGGCATCACCGCGGGGCGAGCGGGGCCGGGGCTGTCCCCGCTCCCCCCGGGGACCCCCACCACCCCGGGGGGTGCGGCCGAGCCGGCGGCTGTGACAACAGGTGGGGCGGAGGCTCGGCTTGTCGCGACAGGCGGCCACTACCGCGACAGGCGGCGAGGCTGCTGCGGAGGGCGTGGGGAGGGGGTGTGCCGCCCGCAGAGCCGCGCCGCGGATGGGGGTCCCCGGGGTCCCCCCGGCCCAGGCGCCCGGAACCGCCACCGAGCCCCGGCTGCAAAACGGGGGCGGGGGGGGGGGGGGGGAGATAACGGGGATGGAGCAACGGGGGGCAATAGCGGGGGAGGGGGGGCAATAACGCGGGGGGGTAATAGCGGGGGGGGGCAATAACGGCGGGTGAATAACGGGGGGGTATTAACGGGGGGGCAGCACGGAGGGAGGGGGCGCTCCCGGTCGTGCCGCAGCCGCGGGCGGGGGTCGGCGGGGGGGGGGGGGGGGCGGGGAGCGGCCCTTTGTGCAGCGCGCGGCCGCCGCCCCCCACTCACCTCTGCTGCGGCCGCCCCGGGGGGGGCGGGGGGGGCGGGGGGCGGCGGGCGCGGGGGTCCCCGGCAGCCGGGATGCTCCTGCCTCGGCCGAGCGCGGGGAGCGGCGCCTTCCTCCGCCCCCGCCGCCTCCTCCTCCTCCTCCTCCGCCGCCACCGCCCCCCGCCCCGCCCCGCCGCTCCCGACCCCTCCCGGGGCGCTGAGCCCCCGCGGGGCCCGGGGATGGGGGTCCGGCGGGGGGTCGGGGGTGAGACAAAGGGCCGGGCGGGGCCGGGGGCGGAGAGCAGGACCGCCCCCCCCCGCGCCCACCGAAAGCTGCTCTGCGCCCCCGGCTGTGCAGCGGGCACCGGGAAGGGGGTGTCCCCCCGCGACCCCCCCCGGGGCTCCGGCCTCGCCCCGATCAGCCCTCTTCCCCCATGTTCTGGGGGCTGTGGGGGTTCTGCCCCCGCCCCGGGGACCCTCCTGCCCTGCAGAGCCCCCTCCCTCGCCGGGCTCCCCCACCCCGGGGCTGGGGTGGCCCGAGGGCCGCCAAGGTGGGGCTCCCGCAGCACGGGGGGGTGTGACCCCCAAACCCACCCCGCGCCAGAGCAGAGCCCCGCCAGCCCCCGGCACCCCAAATCCCGGGGGCCTCAGGGGGCGAACCCCCTCCCTGTGCTCACGAGGCCGGTGCGGGCAGAGGGGCGCTGGGGTGCAGCCCGACGCCAACCTCTGCTGGAGCCCTGAGTCGCCCCGAATTCAGGGTGGGGGAAGTGGGTGCACCGCCTTTGCTCCCCCCGGGACTGCCAGCACCTCTCGGAGGAGGTCGCGCACCCCTGCCCCATCCTCCCCTGCCTTTGCTGCCCCACACTTGCAGTGGACCCCGGTCCGGACCGAGCCCGACGCCGTACCCCATGCCCTGTGCCCCGCACCCCACGCTCGGCCCACCGCCTCCCCACTCACAGTCCCGCCCGGGCTCGGCACGGCCCCGCGCCACCGCACCGACCACCATACGTTGCCCTTGTTCCATTTTTGGCCCTAAGTGGGCAGAAATCTCCCAGCGTATTTAATGTCTAAATCCCGAATCCCTGGAAGCCGCGATTAAGCCGCTGTCCCTGCGGAAAATCCCCGGTTTGAGCCAGACTCAGCCGCCTCCGCCGCCGGCCACGCTGCACCGCTCTCCTCCCGGCCGCATGGTCCGACCTCTCCCGCCATGTGCTGCCCAACGCATGGGGGGAGCGGGAAGCCAAACCGCCCCCACAGAGCAACCCGCTCGTCCCCAGGGCACCCCTCTCCCCGCGCACCAGCACCCTCCTCGCCGGTGTCCCCGTCCGGCCGGGGACGGGGGGGTCCGTTGGTGCTGGGGGTCGGGGTGCTGGCTGACACTGGGGGGGTCAAGCAGTCGATGGCTTGGGGTGGGGGGGTCTGTGCAGGCAGACAAAGGGAACCCCGCGATTTCGAACTGTGAAGACTCGCGGTGCATGAGGAGGAGGAGGAGGAGGAGGAGGGTGGGCTGCGGCCCCTTGCCCGGTTTCCCCGGGAGCCCACTCGGTCCCGGCCGCGCTGGCGGGAGTACGGCAGAGCCCGCGGGCCGCGACGTGGCCAGATCCGGCTGTGGGCGACGGTGGCCGCCCCGGCGAGGGGCGAGGGGAGGCCCCCCCGGCCCCAAACAGGGGCCCAGACCCCGGCCCGGCCCCACACGGCCGCGGGGAGGAGACCCGGGCGGGGGCGACGGGCGGCTCCGGGGCTCGGGGACACGGCGGGAGCGGCGGGAGCCGAGGCGGTGGCTCCGCTTAGTGGCACCGGGGAGAAAGGCAGAGGGGGACCGGGGCTGCCACCGCCATCCCCGCCACCGCCGTCCCCACCACCCCCATCACTGCCACCGCCACCCCCCAGCCCTCGCAGGAGCCCCCTCGGGGCAGGGGTCTCCCCCCTGGACCCCCACCAGGTGCTGCTGGTCCTGACCCGCTGTCCCCACCCCCGGCAGCCCCGCGGGGGAGGCTCAGCTCTGCCACGCAGGCGGCCCCCGGCACCCACCGGCGCCGGCCCCGGGCAGCCGGGGGGGTCCGGGGGGGGGTCCCGGGGAGGGGGGGGGGTCGGGCCCAGGCGCTGCTGCGTGTGCCGGAGCCTTCACGTGCCGAGAGCCGGATCCAGTTGGGGCTTCGAAAACAACAGCGCAGAAATCCCCCGCGGCGGGTGCCAGGCCCGGCAGCTGGGACGGGCTGTTTCCTCCCTCCCGCACTGTTTGTGCCGGGAACTCTTGACCCCTTTTATAAGCCGAATATTTAAGAACACTCGGCCTACGCTGCGGAAACCCCCCCCGCTCCCCCTGCGCTGCCCCTTCCTGCCCCCCCCCCCGCCGCCCCAAAGCTGCACATAAAAGCGAGCCCCGGCCCCGGCCCCGTCCGAGCAGCGTCTGCCCCACAGAGCCCACGGGCCCCACAGAGCCCACGGACCCCACAGCCGGGGCAGAGGCACCACCGGGCTCCACCGCAGCCATGGGGCTGAGCCCCACTCCTGTCCTTGTCCTCGCTCTGCTGCTGCCATGGGGGGCCATGGTGAAGGGTGAGTGTACCCCCCACCGCACCCCGGGACGGGGACGGGTTGGGGCCGCGACATCCCCAGCACAGAGGGAGGGGGGTCCCCGCCCAGCCCCCCCCCAGTTCCTGCCTCCATCTCAGCCAGGAGCTGAGGTGGCCCACGGGGAGGGGTCCAGGGGCAGCAGGAGGGGACCACCGGGGTGACCCTCCCCATGCGCCACCCGGGCGGGCTGCGGCGATGCCCCCTAACCTGGGGTCCCTCCCGCCTGCACCAGGGCAGCCCCGGGGACGGATCCTGCGGGGGTACGAGGCCGAACCCCACCTGAGGCCGTACATGGCCTCGCTGCAGCTGGACGGGGAGCACATCTGCGGGGGGTTCCTCATCGCAGAGCAGTGGGTGCTGAGCGCTGCCCACTGCACTGAGGAGACGTGAGTGCTGGGGGAAGGGGGCTGGTGGGGGGGTGCCAGCGCAGGGGCTGCTCCGTGCTGGGGGGTGGCTGATGGCCTCAGGCCAAATCCCGCTCCATTGCCGCGACCCCAGTGTCGGGGCACCAGGGCTCTGCTCCTGCCTGAGGTGACCCCCCCAGAGGTCCCGGCACCCCGTGGGGGGCTCTCTGGCACCCCATTTCCGTGGCCAGGTGCAGTGACACCCCCAGCTCCGCATGCCCCATGGGGTGGGCAGAGCCCCCGCACCCCATGCGCTGCCTCTCTTCCAGGGATGGCAAAGTCTTCCAGGTCCTCCTGGGTGCCCACTCGCTCACGGAGCCGGAGCCCCACAAACGCCTGTACCGGGTGCGCGCTCAGATCCCCCACCCCGGCAGCAACATCCACAACAACAAGGACGACCTCCTCCTCCTCCAGGTGGGCTCAGGGCCGCCAGGACCCCGTCCGGGACCCTCTTCCTTCCCCACCGCACACAGCCCCACTCCTGCAAATCCCTCTGCCCCATGGGATCCCGCGGGGACACGGACCGTGGCGGGAGCAAACCCTCGCGGCCAGGCTGGGACTGCTCGGTGTCCCCTGTCCCTCTTTCCCCATCCCATGGGACCGTCCCTCCGTCCCCCACAAAAGACCTTTGGGCCGCATCCAAACGACTTTGTCTTCCCCGGGGTCTTCATGGCTGCAGCTCCGGCTGCGTCCCAGAGGCTGCGGGTGGCAAAGCCCTGAGCACGGCCGAGTCTGGCACAGTCCCGGCGTCAGGGCTGGGCTACCGTGCCCCGCTGGGTCCCGGGCCGTAGCTGGCCCCCGCTGACCCGGGTCCCCTCTCGCTTCGTGGCAGCTGGAGGAGAAAGCGGAGCTCAACGCGCATGTGCAGGTGCTGCCGTTCCAGCGGGAGGACAGGGACGTGGCGGCCGACACAGTGTGCGTTGTGGCGGGCTGGGGCACCACCAGCCACAGCGGCCACCGGCCGGACAAGCTCCAGCAGGTGGAGCGGCCGGTGATCAGCCGCGACGTCTGCAACCACCGCACCCGCCACGACCACACCATCACTGAGAAGATGATGTGCACTGACTCCCGCAGGAAGGACACCTGCAAGGTACCGCACGCCCCGGCCTCCCGTCCCCTCCTTTCCTGGACATGGAACCTCGGCTGGACCCACGGGCCCGGGCTGGGACCCCCCTCAGGGGGTCTGGGAGCTCGTCAGTGCTAACGAGCCTTGGTTCCGCAGGGAGACTCCGGTGGCCCCCTGGTCTGCAACGGGGTGGCCGAGGGGGTGGTCACGGCCGGCTCCCGAGTCTGCGGCAACTACAAGAAACCCGCCATCTACACCCGCATCGCCCCGTACGTGGCCTGGATCGACAGCGTCATGGCCTCCACGGCCGGGGAGGGGGACACTCGCTGAGCCGTCCCCAGGGACGCGGCTCCATGCCACGGCTTGCTGCTGCCGGCACGGCCAGAGCACCCACGCTGCCGCTCGGGGAAAGCTGCACCGCGAGCGCTGGGGGCTCCCACTGCTGCCCCGACCTGCTCCTGGAGCATCCCCCCCGCACCAGGAGGAGAGCTGGACCGGGGGACCAGTGAGAAACCGGGGGAAGGGGGTCCCTCCCCTTGCAAAGTATGGGGCCCCGCTGGGGGAGGGTGGGGGGTCACAGCCCCCCGCGCTGGTGAAAGCCACAGGCTTTGCTGAACGCGCCCGTAACGCTGACCGCGACCCGCTGCAATAAAGCGATGACGATTCCTGCAGGCAGAGCTGGCGGGACCGTGGCGGGGTCTGCACGGGAGCCCCAGCCCGGGGGGGCACAGGCGACACTGGACATGAGGTGGGGAGATGCTGAGGCTGAGCCCATGTGGACGGTGTGGGCAGAGGACCCCCCGCTCCCCATCCTCCCCTGCGCCACCACAGTTCGAGGGAGCCCCATCCCCTCCTCTGCCGTGGCCATGTGCTGAGACCCCCCACACTCACTGCCGTGAGCACTCGACCCCAGCTCTGCCCCGGAGTGGGGACTCCTCGAGGGGCACAGGGACCCCACCGGCCCCCCAGCACACCTCCTGGCCCCGCTCCCGTCCCCCACGGCTGAGCACCCCCAGGTGCCTCGGGGGGAGCAGGGGACGCATCCTGCAGCACGGCCGCGATAAGGTCCGAAGACGGGACCTCCCACAGAGTCATTGTGTGACGATTTGTTGAAGCAGAACCTGCAAATTGCCGATAAGGCAAAGGGCGGCACCAGCTCCCACGGTGGGGGGCAATGCGGCCGGGCAGGATCCGTGCTGGGACCCTCGACCCGTGTCCCGGGGGGCCCTGGAAGGGCAAATGGGGGTGGACCGGGGGACACCTGCGCTCAGCTCTTGGCCTGCGCTTGTTCTGAGGAGGGGCAGTGGTGCGGCAGAGCCCCCGCCCCGCTGCTGCAGCCCGGACCGCAGGAGACTCCTTCTGTTCCCAGGAGCGGCCGGCACCGCCACGGCCCCAGCAGGACCCCCGTCCTTGTCCTGTGTCCCCCATGGCTGCAGGGCCGGGGCAGGACCTCGGTGTGGAGGAGCCCCTCACCCTCCCACGGACGGGGGTCCCCCAGCCCTTAGAGGCAGCAGCACCACGGGGGTGGGACAGGGTGAAGGCACAAAGGAGGGGAGTGAGGCAGCAGCATCGCGGCAGGGAACCGGGAGACCCTTCCAGCATCCCCATCCCAGGAGCGGGGCAAAGCAGGACAAGGAGTGATGGATGAGCGAGGTACAGGCAGAAGGTCCTCATATCAGTGATGGAGGAGAAAGTGGTTCTGGACTTCTAAACCCACCTTCTGTCCCTTGCTGCGCACGCAGCCGCACCAGGGCTCAGCTGCCAGCAGAGTTTGGGCAGCGCCTCGGGAAGCTGCTCCCACCCATGGGCTCCATCTGGGGCGGGAGGCGAAGGGGGGACGCGAGCATCCACCCTCCCCGAGCATCCATCCACCCTCCCACCGAGCGGCCGCTCGGTCCCACCTCCGTGCAAACAGCGAGCAGTAGCAATCACACATTAATTAAATAACCCCAAACCTGTTCTCTGAGAAAAGGAGATCAGCGAGGGCCCAGGTTGATTACAGTTTTACTTACAGGGGAAAAGAGCCTTAACAAGAAGCTGTAGTTTCCTAATTAGCCATTTAATTTTCCTTAATTACTAGAAGAATAGCAAGGCAGAGACCAGCTCCATACAGCAAAACATTAAATGGAGCTGAGAGATGGACTCTTTGCCACAGCTTAATTTTTCACTAATAAATGAAAATGCAGCTCCAGAAGGAAGGGAATATATAAAAAGGGGCGCGTTCTCTCCCTTGACTGGTCTCTGGGGACAGCCAGGACTCGTCTGGCTGGGCAGGAATTTGGCCAAGCCACAGATCAGCCCAAAGCATCTCCATTGAGCTTTGTCAAAGTGCACCGGTGTTTAGGTCTGATTCTGGAAAGGTGCTGAGCGCCCTCAGCCCGGTTTGATCGCAGAAGAGGCGCAGGGCAGGTCTGCCCCGGAGCCGCCTGCTCCAGCCCAGTTCCCAGTGGCCACGCGCCACTGGGCAGGTCCTTCCCCACTTGGGCTTCCAGCAGCCACGTGCCTGGGAAAACCTGGAGCAACCGCTCGAAGGAGCTTCTGCTGTCTGTAATCTCGAAGCTGTGCTGCACAATGAGCCAGCTACACCCCGACTCACTGCAGGGCGGGAGCCGGAGGGCTCTCCTCGTGCAATTAAAAGCCCACCCTAAGAACTGACGGACCTCAGAGAGCGGAGCAAACACATACCAATAGCCCGGGTCCGTCTACAGACCGAAGTCAGGACTACCACACTGAGCAGACGCAACAGCGCTAGCACCGTGAGCGTGCAATTTCTAGTGAACAAGAGTGTTCCGTGAGGTGTAGCTGAGCACCATCAAATGAAGGCAAAAGGCTGATGCAATTTACTGACCTTGGGAGCAGTACAGAGCTGTACACGAGGAACGCTCTTCCCCAAACAGGCTGAAGTGTCTGGATTTGTCTGGAGACTTACAACCATCCTAATGACTTGATGTCTTCTCCTCTTGTGTCCATAATAACCTCACAGAAGCTTGAAAACATTAATTTCCCCTTCCAATTTTGCAAACAATGGCAGCTCCTTTCCTAACAGAGACGCAACTAGCAGGGCTTGCCCGCTTCTCTTCTGGCCGTGCGTTGACTGTCCTGGACAGGTGCTGCATGACCAAAGTCACACGAAAGACCACTGAAGTTCTGAAAACAAACCAAACATTCTGTACAAAATTAAGGGAACTTTTATTTACAAAAGAGCTGCTGGTTCAGTGAGAGCCAAACAGGGGGTTTGCTCCAGGGAACAAGAGTCTTGTGTTCCTGCTCCTCTGGAGGGGAAAGAAATGGCCCCATTAAAACACAGACAGGTACGACGGTGAAGTCTCCCATCAGAGGGGCAAGTTTACTCAAGGGACGGAGAAGCACAGGGAAATGGGGAGTAACCAGCCCGTGCTGCGCTTACCAAGCAGTCCGTAGCAAAGGATGAACACGAGGTACCAGGTATTTGCTCCCCTCTCACCGGGGACTTCGTCAGTTCACCCCCAGCCACCACCCGTCACCACTCCTGGCCCAGGGAAGGGCTCCGCCGGGGTCCGGCCGCTCCGCCTGCTCAGCCCGGAGACACAAAGGCGGCCGGGCGCTCTCCTCCCAGGCCCTCGGCCCCACTGACCCCGGCAGGGAAACCTCCGCCGTTCCCTTCCAGCTCTTCCCTGTACAAGAGGAAGAGCTCCCTCCCCTCTTTCTCACAGCAGAAAGATCGATGCAAGAAAAGCAGCAGCACTCGGCTGCTTGGCGGCGTCTGGCAGGCAGCACCAGGGCGGTGCTTTCGGAGAGCTCAGGAGAAGAGCTGCCGTTCCTTTGTCCCAAACACCTCCAAGGAAGGAAACTCTGAGCAGCTCTTCTGCTTGGCGCCCACTGTCCCCTCCGCTCAGGAATAGCTGAGGGGCATCCTCCTCCACAGCCCCCCACACAAGCAGTTCTTGATCCAGCGCTGCTCCCACTGTTTCACCGCTGTGACTTTGTTTGGCGATTTCAGCATCGTAACACAGCCGCACCTGGAAAGGAACCGAGAGATGTAGCCAGGCCCAGGAGACACAAAGCCCGGGAAAAAGAGCCAGCGCTGCTGGGGCGCCTGTGCCACCACACAGGGAGCAAGGAATCTGAGGAGGAAACCAGCGTTTGTCATGGGCAGGTGATGTTTGTGAGCGCTAAAAACCAGCTGAAACCATGCGAGCAATTATCTGAAACGAAGAGAGGTTATCTTGGAACAGAAGGCTGTCTTCAAGCAACAGCCCCCAGCTGCTATTTATACATAAAACAGCAGACAGTCATCTTGTAAAAATGATCTGCTACAGAGACTTTCTATTAAAACCAATAATTAAAGCTAATTCAATCACATGATTAGATGGATGTTTGCTCCCTGCACCATTATTTTGAAATCCAGGCTCTTTTGTGAGGGTGGATGAAGAGGACAGCACAAAGGGACTTAAAACGCAGGCCTCGTTTGAAGGACAACCCCAAAATGGCACCATGGATACTGTGATTATTTCCTCTCACCAGCTCCTCTCCAAGAGCACAGGTAGTTTTATTTAAAGACCAGACCTGCAAAACAAGCTGAGGATCTCTCAGCACTTACAAAGACTCCTACAGGCCAAACTCTGGTCTCCATTTGCCTGTGCAATCTCACCGCTCTCAGATTTTTTTGTTAAAGCAGTACCGTATTTATTCCATGACACCCAACTCGGCCCTTAGACGAAATGCAGTTCAATCACTGGCAATGACGGACATAGCAAAGTCTCACAGAGCTGGGGTTACTTTGCGCCTGGCAAAATAGTAAGATTTTTAAGCTAACAGCCATGCTGCAGTGATACAGCAGCGGCTATATCGAGGCAGCGACGCTGCTCTTCGATGAGCACTTTAAGGATCTCGGTCTTCCAGGTTAAGGATGCCATAAACACAACCACAACTGCTTTCTTCCAATGCAAGGGGCCAGTGCTGTACACCTAAAGCCTCATTAGAGAGGCAGCATTTCCTCCTGCAGACACAATTAACGTGAAATGTTACTGGGATGCCAGCTAGGACGGTAAACAGAGACCGAAAGAGCTTTTGAATGACAAAAAGAACAGTTTGAGCTTCTGCCAAGACCTCCACTGCACTGAAGGGATTACGCTTGCAGCGCTTACCTGGTACATGACTTGCATTCCTCTGTTGGGTACGCTCCTAAATGAAGCCGCCTCAGATGATCGATTTTGGGCTGTCCAGGTGCCCTGGGTAGGAAGAAGAATGGGAATTTTCTAGAACATCGCTTTCTAAAAGCTGTTTCCAGGACAGTGAGCTGCGTTTCAGTGGCCAACATGACACAGGCTTTGACTACTTCGTCCATCGAGTGCCACTCAAGGCCGCATTGACATGAACCTCATCACAAACCAGCATTTCCCCCCCTCCCTGCACCATCTCTTTTCAATACTTTCAATTTCTCATTGCAAGCTAAGAAATGAATTCAAGCAGAGAGGACAAACCGCTCTTGGGTCACACCAGCAAGCAGACGAGCCAAAAAACACAGGCGTCCTGAACACACTGACCTCTCAGAGCTGCAAAGGGATCCCAAAACCTCCCGACACCCTCTTCTCACCACACCCCCTATTCGTTTCAGGTCTCTGTACCTGACAAAGGCATCAAACTGGGAAGAGACTGTGTGACCAACGAGCCCAGGAGCTTTCCCAAACTGCAGTCGGACAAGCTGTTTGTTCTGCAGCTTGCTGATAATGCCATCGTTGATGGGCAACCAGTCAATATTGGGAATGAGCAACTGGCTAGGTAGGAGGCAACATTCGTCTATCAGGGTATCATCTGGCTCCGTGATGTGATTTTCCTCGCGACCTGCATGGAAAATGAAGCAAAGAGAGAGAACCGGCATGATCTTTAAATTTCTCATTTAGAGATGGAGAGAATTGCGTGCAGTCTCCTCCTCCATCCGCCAACACAGCACAGAAAACAATAAACTTGGCAGCTGTACTTGCCCTTTCTAAACACGACAGACCCACTCAGAAGTGACTCCCCGCAATTATTCCTTTCACACACAATCCACGTTATGGCAGGATTCTTTTGTTCAGGGAAACCGGCAAACACTTACAGCACAGCCAGAGTTTCGTTAGGAGCCTGAAGAGGAGGGACATGCTGTCCTGGGTGTCAGAGGTTGCTGTGTAGACGGGGAGGCAGCTTGGCTTCAACAGTCCCCAAATACGGATCACCACCATCAGCTCCCTGAACATGCCCAGGGAGGCCCCGTCTCGCAGAAAGCTGTGTCCCGGCCGCACAGGGGAGCCCTGCGGAGGGGAAAACCAGCTGAGATTGGGACTCACACACAGCCTGCTGGAACCACTGCTCCATTTTCAGGCAGCTCCTTTCTTGAAGCACTACACAGCCTGCAGCACTCGCTGCCAGAGCATGCTGTGGAGGTCGGAGGCATAGAGAGGTTCAGAAAAAGCTCAGACAAGTCATGCAGCTACTGAGTCTGCTTCTCTGAAGGCAGCTGCCAGTCGCTACATCGCTCACTTCCAGATGGACACTGAAAGGACCATTTTGTATTTCTGCTGTTTCTTCCGCTTGTCTTCCAAGTGTCTGTTTCGACAGGAACACTGGGGTTGTCTGTGACTTGGCTAAAGCCACCCGAACACCGCACACAGATACTATTTTGCTCCTCTGGGTCTGTCCTCAGCACCACAGGCTCTCACCTGGTTGGGAAGACTGGCCAGCAGATAGAGCACAAAATCTCCCACCCACTGGATGAGCTGCTGCAGGGACTGCAACGTGGTCATCTCCAGGACAAATTCCTCTGTCTTCAGGTTAATCATCACCTTGTCGATGTCTGAAACAGAAGCAAGACATCTGGCTCAGAGAGAAGATGGATCCAAGCTTCACCTCCTGTCTCTGCCAAGAGAGGTCACCCTCCTCTTCCTCAAACCCAGGGAGTTACTATTGAGACCATCACTCTTTATAGGGAACCTAAAAGGGGAACGATCTGATACAAAACGCTCAGAATGCAGTGCCTGATGTATGGCAATCACTACCTATATCTGTGATCTTGGAGCAGATCTCGGTGAGTCGGTCCCCAGGACTCTTGTCCGGGGTGTTCAGGAAGTGTGGGCGTAGCAGCGATTTCAGGGTGCAGCTGATGGCGATCAGGAACAGCTTCGCATGGTAGTCACACACACGGGCTATTGTGCTGGAGGAGAGCTTGCAGAGAGATGCCTTCATGGCAACAATGCGTGTGGAGAGGACCTGATTGACAGAGAGACACCAGGAAAATACCGAAGTAAAGGCAGAATTAGAATAAGCTCATTAAAGCAAGCTGCTTTATTCTTTACTCTCTGTTTCTGCCACATGAATGACAGGAATAGCAGATACTGCTCTGTGCATGTGAATACTGTTCTGTGCATGTACAAACAGTGCTACTGTTCCCAGAATCTCTGCCAAAAATAGACTTTACCATCTCACAAGAAGCTTCCAACAGGTAGAGACCTATTAATGTTAGTGAAAAAGAACACTGCTTAAACAGAGGTTCTTCACACCTCAAGTAGCGCTCGAGTAGAGTATTCAGAAACAGCACAGCCAGGCAGTTAGAGCCGTCTGTCTTCTGAGCACTGGCAATTATTACTCCCTCCTCCCAGTCACCAAGAGCCCTCCACATGCCCACCCTCTGCAGTACGCCTGGGAGCTCCTGCTGACCTGCTGCAGGGCCGCGTTCTGGCGCATATACTCTTCATGCAGCTTCTCCACCAGGTTCTGGACCATGTTGGGTTGGACGTGGAGAAGGATGTCCCACCAGTCGTAGCCAGTCACCATGCAATACTCCAGCAGGAACAGCAAGTGACGGAGGGACATGTTCATGTCCAGCACGTGGCCCATGGAGGGGGAGATGCGAAGCATGCTCAGCTGAACAGAGGAGGCAACAGAAAATCATATCAAGAACCGGACTGAAAACATTCCACAAAGCTGTAACACAGCACAGGGCCAACTGCACCTCATTCCCGACCCAAAGATACAATTCCTGCAGTAAGAGGATACATCCCTTCTTGTTTAACATGGGTCACACAGCTGGAAGTAACATTCCCAGCGTTTTCGTTTTTCTGAGTGCTCCATCGCCTCTTAGAGAGGCAAAGAGCCCGGATGAGAAGAACTAACGCACTCGCCCCATATCAGAGCACAATACCTTCCCATGACTATCAATGCCAGCCAAGGCCAGAGATGTCCAGGAGAGCTGCATGGCTTTGAAATGAACCAGGGGACCAGCAGTTCGCTGCCTTTTGATAGCCTGCTCATCCACTGAGCGCTGGGAGGAAGAGCCGTAGAAGACGGCCATCATTTGCAAGGACAGGCGATGCACAATGTGGACACTGCCATCGTGAAAAGCCAAAGCCAGACCTGGGGAGAGAAGACAACCGAGGCTGAGCAAGCGACTCCTCCCGGTACAACCCAGACCTCGCCTAGAGAAGCTGCTGCCACTGAAAGCCCAGACGGCAACACAGCACCCAAAAGGCTGTGGGCTCGCAGGCACAACCTTATCTTGAGGCCACATCAGCACTTCAGAGATATGCATCTTCACAAGGAAATCAAATGGCTAGGAAGGTACCAAGGTCTTCCTATAAGCATTTCACATGGTTTGTTCTGAATTCTTCCTTCAGCTACACTTTAGAAGATGAAGAAGGTAAAGTTTCAGGCAAAAGCTACATATTTAGGAGAAAGACAATAGAAACTTACCTAATCCAGGGAAGAATTTGGTGTCATTCGCTACCTTCAGATCAGTATTGGTCAGGGAGATTGGTAACTTGGGCAGAGCCACAGCCGAAACCCGATCCAAGTCATTGGTGGCGGAAAGAATCCGCCATTTCAGTATCATGGGTTGTTTGTCTCCAACTTTGAAAAATAAGTAAATAAGTGAGACACCTCTCCCCAACGAGATCAGAAAACACCCGCCCATCAATTTCTGCCCACGCTCCCCCTCCCCAAACAAGTGGATTACAGATCAAGCACTGAGTATTTGTTCATTCTACCAGACCAGTATGTTTCCCTCATACTTCCCTATTTTTTTCTGATCTCAGTAATTGTACTTGTTTTGCTAAGTCTCTTTTGATGCAAGGCTCTGCTGGTGGTGATTAAAAAAATCCTTACGTACAAGAATCCTTTATATTTCACTGGAAGAAAATGCATAATTTGATTTTGTTATATATGAATTCAGGTGGAAAAACCATGCAGACTGGATAGCCTGATGAAACTAGCTCTGCTGTACAATCTTTTTCCTTTAGAAGGCTCAGCTCGCTCGGTTCGCAGCGGGAAGAGCAGTTGCACAGCATAACACAGAAAATGTCTTTTATTGAGTGAAAGTAACAATCAAACCACTTCCTGGAAACCAGCAATTTGTTGCCTAAGATGCAAACAGATGGAATAGAGCATGTGACTGAGAACACCTGAAAAATAAATACGGGATTCTGGATAATTCCATATATGCGATAATGGATTTGAGAACCTGTCTTGCATTTTCACTCAGACCTTGCTCCTATTTTTAAGAGTGTCCGGTGCAGAAACTCACCCACAGGGGAAATTTGCTGAAAGATATTATTGACTGGCAAGCCCTCTTTCCGCAGCGACCAGCACTCCACGATGCTGCTGTTTTGGTTGGAAGCACAAAGCAACACCTGCAAAACAGAAACCCATACTGCAACCACACGCACAAACTTCACAATAGGGAAAGACACTACCCCGTCCCATTTTCCGCCCCTCCCTCTCATCATTTCGAGGATCCTTCTTCTAATCAGTTTATATTCCACCAGCGAAAAGCAGAGGATTGTAACAGCAATATGTAATGGTGAAGTCCCTGGTTGCAGCTAGAAGGAAAGAGAGGCAGAACTCTGCCATGGCTATCACAGCCTGCGCCTCTCCACATCACAAACGATCTCGTCTCTCACACGCCTGTGACCTGCTGGTGTCACTCACAGACATCATAAACCACACGTAAAGGAAAGGGCAGGAACTGAACTGGCTTTGAAGCCAGAGCAGACACTGTGTTCTCCAACAAGGCACTCCGTCCTAACCAGAGGAGAGAGAAGGGAGGTTAGGCTTCATTGAATCACTTAGCTTTCCAGAATCATATTATCAATCCCCTGACAAATAGAGTTAAGCTACTAAATTAAGTCACACAGACCAAGAGCTCTAAGTGTTCTGGAGAGGGGCTGCTTTGAAGCTGAGACCTAAAGATGAAAGACTTCACATCCCAGAACCTCCCGGACAGCCCAGCAGAGCTCCCCTAACAACCAGTGCCAGATCCAGAAAATAAACAAAGCAAAGCGTAATCAGGCTAACGAAGGACAGGGCTTTTCCACGAACTGGAGGGCTCAGCCATTACAGCCCCAGACCTTTTAAGTGCAGCCTGCGTGACAGCGAAGCTGAACTAGCAGCACTTCCAGAAACAGCAGCTAGAAACGCAAAGGGCATTGCAGGACACAATTGTTCACCTCCAGAACCATGCAGGGAAGCCGCCAAAGGTGGAGCAAACAGCTCTTTCCTTGCTATTCATTTAACTCCTACTTGCTTTAACAGCGTATGCTCACCTGCTCTGACATGTCCCGAGCAAGGAATTTCAGGTGAGTGATTGCTGGGTATTTGTCTTTGCGGGCAGGGTCCGTGGTGCAGCGCATGAAGAGGGAAGGCAGGATTTCAGTGTCAATTTTGCATTTCTCATTCACCACGCTGACACAGACTTTGTAGAACTGGACAGGGGAGGTGCTGCTGCCATCAGATGTGGCCACCACGATGTTCCCCCCACCAGTGAAGGCAACATCTGCCAAGGCAACGCGACAGCGGAGGCGGCACAGGCTCTCTGTGGATGTCAGCACCTGCCCGTTGGGCTTGAGGAGAGAGACCGTCACCAGCCCACTGATGGTCACAGCAATCCATCCCTCCATGGGCTTCCCACCAAACAGTGTCAGTGACGGAGAGAACTTGACCCTGGAAAACTTCTCACCAAAGTTCGATGCTCCAGACTGTGAACAAAGATCAACAACACAAAGACATTTGCACTCGATATCCACAGCGCGCTCACAACTGCGGAGCTTTCCTCGTTAAGTCACTGCAGCACGGTCTGCAGAGCTGAACAGAGTCAGATGAGGGCACCAAGCTCACACACCCAACTCTGCTACATGACCCTGGAAAGGCCCCTTCGCCCCCACGCCAGAGCAGTTTCAAGTGCGCAGGCGGCAGCAGGAACACGCCAGCCCCCTGGCAAAGCTCTCCGAGCACCCCAGACACAGAGCTTCCACCTCACTCATGTGGACTGAACCTGGAAGACCGACACTCCCTCCCCCTTTCTGGGGCCAAATCCATCTCTGACACCGACCCGCTGCACAACCCTTTATGCCCCTGTGCCTTGGCTTCTCCAGTACTAAAGAGAAGGAAAGGCTTCTTTCTGTGGGACACCCTAAGAGTTAATGTTTAAAAAAGCATAAGTAGGTAACTTCTTGGCAGACTTGCTCTTTTTGAGTCTGACAGAATTAGACACATTTCTAAACAAGCAGCGTATTTCCATACACATACAGCTCTCGTTTCCCAATCTCTGGATCAAACCTCAAGACCTTGAATGCGTTTCTTCTGGAACGCTACTGGTAGGCAAAAAAATGCTTTTATCTCTATTTTACAGCCAAGGAAACCGAAGCACCAGACTAAGGAAGACATGCTTAAAGCACCAAGAGAAACAAGGCATCCAACCCCCGTTGAAATTCAGCAGGAACTAGGAACCTTGACTTTTCTTTTTGACTGGAAAAATTCCCCTGCTTGACTTGCCCAAGGCCACGGAGGAAGCCCAGAGCAGAGAGAAACACAGACAGGGGTTTGCCAAGTCCTTTGCTAACCACCCGGTCCAGCCTTCCTGACCGGATCCCCTGCAGAGCTGGGACAAACCTTTTCCACGTGCAGAGCCAGCTTCACGCCATTGTGCAGCCAGGACAGGGCCACAACCGGGTCCCCTTCCACCATACTGCCCACGGTGTTCTCCCAGCTGTTGGCCAAGTGATCGGTCATGCTCCAGCACTTGATGTGGCCGTCTGCATCTGCCGAGAGCAGCCTGGAGCCTACGACATGGACACCTTGTAAGAACCAAGAGGTACGGCCAAAAAAATCAACCAAGAAATCAAACCAGTGCAGTTTGAATGGAGACAGCCAATTCATGGCTGCGAAGCAACAAACTCCCTCTCCACAACAAATTGTACACCAGCATTTTAGGAAATGCACACACTTGAACAGCGGGACAGAAGGGTAACGAGACGGGATCCAAGCTCACCTGACTGATCCCACTCCAAACAAGTGATGACTTCAGTATGGCCAGAGTTAACGGAATAGACATCCCACGGATGCTCGGTGTCAATGATATGGACCATATGGGTGAGATCTGCACAAAAAGATAAGTGAATCACCATCCCTGGTTACCAGCTACCCAGCTGGCATTTCTAAACCCTCGGGGCCTCAGCTGGTGCAGGGGAAGACAAAAAATATTTTCCATCAAGCAATTTTGGGAATGATAACAACTGTGCTTGGCAACTCAGGCAAGGTACCAGATACCAGCGCATAGCTTGCCCTGTTTTAGCAGTGAAAGAACCACTCCCCAGCGAACAAAACACCAAATAAATCTACATAATGGAAGGAAAAGAACGAGCACAAGTTTCCTGTGTTGATTAGCACAGGTGAGAGATTTTAGGGTCAAAGCAGAGCACAGGCCGTCTGGCCCAGCGGTTCCTGATGGCAGGACTTGCCTAAACGCACTGGGAGTTTCCAGGAGATGTTACCCAACCTCCCACAAGCATGCCGTACCTTTTTCCTCCTCATTTTTGAGGTCTGTGGTGAAAGCGATGAGGTTCCGGCAGGACCACGCGCACACTAAGGGAATGGAAGGGCAGTGGTTGCTTTTTGGCTTTTTCTCCCACTCGCAGACATAGGCCAAGTCCATCGCGCCGCTGGCCAAGCCCGGAAACCCCGCGGAGAGGGAAAGGGCGCTCGCTCCTCCTTGGAAGGAAGAAACAGCCGATTCCACGGGTCAGGGGCCGCGGGCAGAGCCCCGGTGACACCGGCACCCCCACCGGGACCCGCCCAGGCCCCGCCGCGCCGCACCCCCGGCACCCGGGGGAAAAAGGGCAGCAGGGCCCTGCTCCCGAGAGGCAAGCGGGGACCCCAACCCCGGGCCGGCAACCCCCAGGACGCGGGTGGGGACAAACGCCGCACCGGGACAGGCCCCGGCACCCCCCGCGGCCTGCACCTCCCGGCGGGGGGAGCGGGGCCTGCCGCAAGGGCGAGGCGGGGGAAGCCCCGCCGGCCGGCGGGGGGAGCAGAGGGGGTCCTTCCGCCGGGGTACGGACCCCACGGCGGGGCCGGCTGGGGGTGGGGGCTGCCCGGTCCCTCACGGCGGGGGGGGGGGGGGGGGGGCAGCCCCACTCACCGGCCCGCGCCGCCTCCCGCCGCGCACCAGGACCCCGCCCCGCCCCTGCGGGCTGCCCGCCGCGCGCCTGCGCCCCGCCCCGCCCGCTCAGGCAACGCCGCCGACAGCCCGAGCCGGGGCGCTGGGAGGGGAAGGGCTAGTCAGCGGCTCTAATTTGCATGGATGCTTACCCAGAACCCACCGGGCCACAGACAACAAATATAGCCTGTGGATTTGGGAAATTTTGGTGAAGATGAAGCAAAATGAGGGTTTTTAATATCGAGAAAAGTGGAGCGACTCTAAAAAGAATTTATCCAGGTCAGAAAAGCAATCACTCTATCCACATGATGCCTGCTTTCTGGAACCTTAAATACAGCCGCGGAAGGATCTCGGTTTGTGCTCGCTTCGGCAGCACATATACTAAAATTGGAACGATACAGAGAAGATTAGCATGGCCCCTGCGCAAGGATGACACGCAAATTCGTGAAGCGTTCCATATTTTTGGGACCGGCCCACACCCGCCTTTTGCAGGTGGCGCCATAGAGACACCCCCCCCCCACCCCGGCCCCATCCACACGCAGAGACACAGCCGGAGCCTGGGAACACCCTGGTTTATTGTTCCTGAACACTGCCCCACACGAGCCAACGAGGTGTGGGGTGTGCTGGGGGGTCCCCAGGGGCAGAGGGTGCTGCCACAGCAGTCCTGGGGGGGCCCCGCTGCCCCCTGCCCAGCCCCAGCAGGGACCCCCAGCTCACCTGTGACGAGCCCCGTGAGCAGCCCTGTAAACTGCCCCCACAGCAGCCGCTGGGCCGTGCGGTGCCGTACCCCTCCAGCACACACACACGCATATATATACACACATGCACACATTAAAAACCATGGGCTATATTACATTTAAAACCAGCCTGTCCCCTGTGCCGCAGGGAACAGGGTGCTGCTGACACACCAGCATGGCGAGAGCCCCCGAGGGGGCCGGCAGGGCTGAGCACCCCACGGAACACCCCACGGCAGGCGCAGGACGAAGCCAGGAACGCGATGGCCCCCAGGCCCTTCCGCCGGCTCCACGTCAGCTCAGCGCCTGCAGGGAGCTGTGTCACTGCAGAAAAATCTGGACCAAAATCACCCCATGAGCGTCAGTGCCAGAGGTGGGTTTGGCCCAGCCCGATTATTTTTAAAAGCACCTGGGCTATAAATAGACACACAAACAGTTCCAGGGAGAGTGGCTCTGGCCGGGAAGCAGCGTGGCAGATAGGCACCTGTGTGGGCCATGCCTGGCGCCCGGCGATATCTGGCAGTGCAGGGGTCCTGGTGCCCTGGGGGGAGCACAGCACCATCAAGCCTCTGCTCTCGGAGCAGGGGAAGGGACGAGGAGGGGGCTGGTCTGCACTGCGCCCCGCTCGGGCGGGGGTCAGGCAGGCAGCAGGCCGGACCCCAGGGGACGGCGGGGCTGGGGGACGATGGAGGAAGCCTTCAGCGCACCAAGCGAGGGGCAGGGCGACCCCCGGCGTATCAGCTCATCTGCCCCAGGTAGTCTGAGAGCAGGAGCTCGGGGGGCAGGAAGACGCGGTGTCTGTTGCTCACTTTCATTTGACGTTTCCCTTCGATGTCCGAACCTGGGGGCGAGAGAGAGCAGTTAGTGTGCCACCGTCCCCGCTGTGGGTCCCAAACATGGCCTCGCCAGCCCAGCCACCTCCCCGCACCTCGCAGAGAGCACAGGTTCCCCTGTGCTTGGCAAAGGTAACTGTCCCCCCCCATCCCCATCCCCCTGCACACGTCCCTGCCGGCACCATGGGCTCCACATCATTAGCGCTCTCATGCTGTTTTCCACCAGCAGCTGCTAATGAAATGCTCAGCAGCAAAGACTCCTCCGCAGGGACAGAGCCCGGTGCCTCTCCTCCCCTGCCTTGGCAACAAGACCTTCGAGGGAAACCTGTGGGCACAGTCGCCCTCCGTGGGAGGAGGCAGCAGCCACAGCAGAGGCAGCCCCAGGAGCAGATCTCTTGCTTTGGGCTACCCAAACCCAGAACCAAGAGGAGAAATGGCAGCACTGCTGCGAACGAGAACCCCATCCTCGGCAGACCCAGGCCTGGCCATCACCCTGGCTGCTGGGCTTCAGCCCCCAGCAGCAGCCGATGCTGCCCACCCGTCACCAGTGCTGGCGAAGCAGCGTGAGCACAGCCGAGGCTCCTGAGGAGCTCGGGGCAGCGGAGGCAGGAGAAGGGGTTATCTGTGAGCCGCAGCGCGAGGTGGGGCCGGGAGGAGGGAGGGAGGAAGAGGCTGCGCTGGAGAGGAGAGATAGTGATGAAGAGAAAAACAAAAACCAAACCAAACCAACAAACATGAGGTTCTTACTGGCAGAGACAAGGTCCATGTACTGGCAGAGCGCATGGAGCAGGAGTCGCTCGAAGCTGGGGGAGATGGGGGACAGGGTTAGAGCCGACGCATCTCAGATCTGCGTCTCCCGAGTGTTGCCCTGCCCTTATCCTCCCACGGACCAGAGACGGGGAGCACAAAGTGCCACAAGCCCCTGGGCAGGGATCCCCCAGCGCATCCCTCCCTCCTTCGGGGGCTCCGCAGGGGCTGGGCCAGGCGAGTGTCCCCAGCCGGAGACCCGAGCCGGGCCAAGGGGAGGCCAAGGGGTCTCCCCTTGGCTCCCAGAGCCCCTCTGCAGCCTGGGGCAGCTCTGGGGCGCAGGGAGCCCAAGCAGAGCGCCGCCCTGCATGGCAGTTTGCTAACACCGTGGTGAACAGGGGACCCCCGAACGTGGGGCACGCACAGCTCAGGACCCCGACCTCCACTCCGTGGGGAGCAGCGACACTCCGCAGAACTCGAGAGGGGAGAAATACCTGTTGTCCATCAGTGCTGTGTAGACGGAGTGAGGCGTGACAGAGAAGAAGGCCAGCAGCTCCTCCTCCAGGCCCTCCAGTGTCCCCTGCAAGGAGAGGCAGAAGCTGTCAGTGAGGAGAAGAAAGGGGTGGCCGGACCCTGCTCAGACCCACAGCAGGCAAGAGCAAGGAGCCCAGTGAGAGGAGACAGCGCTTGCCATGCGTGCCCCAACGCGGGGCAAAGCCGCCTGCCCCATACAGCTCTGTACCCCTCGCAGCGCCTGCGTTTTGCCTTTGAGGAGCTGCCGCCCCAGCCGGGGCCAGACAGTGCCACGGGCACTTTGTCACCACAAGCACCTTCCCCCGCCACGTCTGCACAGCCCCAGCACGACGGGGACTCCGACACCTGAGTTCCTGCCAGCAGCTCCCAGGCAAGGCGTCTGGATGGGAGACAGCAGGAAGGCACCAGGAAAGGAGACAACTCCCCTCTCCAGCCCCCGAAGCGGGGAAGAATCCAACCCCTGCCAACTCCGTACTGCGTGTGCCAAGGGCTGGCATTGTCCCTCATGCTCGGAGTGGCGGCAGCCAGGAAAGCCTCGTGCCTCGCATCTCCTTTTCTCCCGACAGGCAAAGATCAGCTCAATGCAGCTCTCCGGAGCACTGTGACCCCAGAGACAAGTGGCAGAAGCAAGTCTCATTTGAGAACAAATTGAGCAGAAGCCAGCGGGCAGGAGGAGCTGAGGCTGCTTTTAGAGACTCTAATTAGAGCAAGAAAAACAAACAGAGCAGGAAAACAGCACCACTGAGAAGAGGGAGCAGGGAGCCAGGCACCCCCAGGGCCCAGGAGAGCAAGCGTCTGGGCAGGCGGCACAGCGCAGGGGCTGCGCGTGGCAGCTCAGCTCCCTGGGCCAGGCGGCATGAGGCCATGCTTGCCTCTCCGTTCAGGCTTAATTGTCCGCTCAGCAGTTTACGCAGTCAAAATGCACTCAAGTTTTTCCAAATAGCTTTGCGTGAACCATTCTGAAGACCCCAAAGGCTCCGCTGCTGCCCCTGTGGGCAAACACACTGGGTTTCCCCTGTCACCTGCTGCTCATCGAGCAGAGACTGGGAAACAAGCACGTAAGTGTCCTGTAACTACCAGAAAAATCTGAACTGAGCCCGGGAAACCCATCTGCATGGGGAGCTGAATGTCTGTTTATAATCAGCCACCACTGCAGAGGTCACACGAAAACTGGAGCACATTCCCCAGGAGCTCATCTGAAGTTCGGCACTTGTCTGGCTCAGTGACCGTGCGTGAGGTCAGGGGACAGCCCTCGGGACACAGCTCTGGATGAAGCTGTGTATGGGGCGCTGGCAGCCGGAGCCCTGCCTGCCCCAGCCCCGCCACCCCCAGTAGCCCCCAGCTCACCATGGGGATCCGGCCCCGCTTCAGGGTGGAGCGCAGGCGGCGGCTGATGCGCTGGAAGCACTCCTTGGGCGTGTAGGCAGGGTGCTCTGGAGCCGGCGGAGAGAAGACAGAAGGGACTCGGACACAGTTCACACCCCCCGGCACCCACAGATGGCATCACCTCTCGGAAGGAGCCCAACGCCCCCCTCACCGCCCTGGAGGACCCCAGCTGGCCACATCCTTCACTCCTGGATCTGCACAAAGTCACCCCCGCGCCAGCAACACCCTCCCCAGCCAAGGAACATTTGGAGGGTGCGAAGATTTGGGGGTCTGCAACTGGGGATGGCTGCTGTGCCCATCGCCCCAACCACTCCCCACTCCCACAGACCCTCCTGAATCCGGGGAGGGGGTCTGCTGGGCATAACTTCCCCCTGCAGCACCTGAGGGGTTAGTTCAGTCACCCCCTGGCCCTGTCGTGAGCAGGTGGTGCAAGGAGCAGGATGCACTGCTCGGGGAAGAGCGTCCTTCCCAAAAAACACGCAAGGGAGGAAAGGGAGAGGCTCTCCCCCACCCAGTGTCCCCTCCCAGCACCTTTCCACTTGTCCTCGTTCTTGACGGGCAGCTTCCTCTTGTGCTTCTTCCTGGCCTCCTCCTCCAGGTAGAGCAGGACTCGCTCTTGCTCTTCTCCCGACCGGTTCATGAAGTCGTTCCAGATCTGACAACACAAGCCACCAGGCACCATTGCAGAGGTCTCTGGGGAGCCCCCGGCGATGCACGGCCACCCTCAGAGCCCCCCTGGCACCCCGAGAGCCTCCTCCTCACCCCCCAGTCCCCAGGGACGGCCCAGGCAGCGCAGGAACAGCAGCTTGGAGAGGGGAAGGAACAGGGTTGGGCAGAGCGTCACAGAGGAAGACCACGGCAGACAGGAGCTGCAGCAGTGACGACCTTTCTCCGTGTCTCTCCAGCTCCTGATCATCCATTACAGTTTGTAACAACCGCTTTGGGAGGAGACATGGATGTAGCACTCAGGGCCAACATAAAGGTGTTTTTTTGAAGGTTACCAGGAGTCCAAGTGCTGACACGACAGCCCATCTGTGCAATCCAGCCTCAAACCCAGGTCTACATCAGGCTTCCGAAGCCTGGCTTGAGTGAGAGAAGAAGAGCTCTGAGGAGCCAAGAGCGCGCACACAGACCACGCGGGTCGCTCTGCGGCCAAAGCCCTGAGCATCACACACAGGAGAGAAGCCAAGTTTCAAAACGCCCAGTTACAGAGCTGGTATCGCAACGCCGGCCGGGCAGCGTGAAGCAAGAGAGGGGTTTGGCAAGGGGCCTGTTTCGGAGGAAGTGCTGCAGCTCACCCGGCGTTAAGTCGCTCTGCAGGTACAACGCTGCACGTTGGGGCACTCGGCAGCGCTCCGGGCACTGCTGGCGCAGCAGCAGCCTCCACTAAGCCGGCCTGGCCAGGCTCTGAGTGGGACCTGGCCCCTCGCAACGCACATTTGTGCAGATCCTCCGCAAGAGGATCTGCCTGGAGATCCCCCACCCCGCTGGCTGCAGGACCGGGGTCCCCGGGACCCTGGCACAGAGATGCCAGCCCCGACTCCAACACTGGGCAGGAGCTAGGGCACAGCAGCTCAGGCCAGGGAGGCAGAGGGCTCCTCGGGCTGGAGGAAGAAGGTACGGACACCAGGTACTGCCAGAACCGCACGTGCCGTGCCAGGGCCCCCCCAGTGAGCCCCCAGCAGGCGGGCGGCTGCACCTACCTCCACATAGGTCTCGTTGTTACAGGCCTCGGTGAAGATGCTCGGGGTGGCGGAGTGGGCGAGCTCTCCGTCGTCGCGCCCGCATTCGTCTCGCTCCAGAAGCGTCATCAGGTAGCGAGCTGGTGGGAAAAGCAAAGCCCCCAAGAGGGGAGGTAGCACCCTCAGAGAGGCCCTGCACCCCCAGCACTCCCCCTTGCCATGCAGCGGAGGGTTTAGGGCCAGAGGCCACCTGCCCTGGGGAAGAGACCCAGCCCAGGAAGAGTCAGCGCTCGGAGCCTGCCCCGGATCCTTACTGTTCTCCAGCCTCTGCAGGCTCTTGCGCCCCTTTGCTCTGGGGATGAGGTCCGAGTTGCGGATGGCTTTGTTGATATAATACTGCTTTCTCTTGGAGGGGGAGAACCTCTTGGACGGGGAGTCCTCCAGCGGGGGCAGGCAGTCCTCGATCCTCCTGCAGGGACACATGGCAGAAGGGACTGAGCCCACCTGAGACCCCCAGGGCTTGGGGCAGCTACAGCAGCACGAGGGCAGGGAGCTGCTGCCCACAGCGGGGATGATGGGGGAGGCAGAGCATCAGCCATCAGCGTTAGTGCAATAGGCACCGCTTCCTCCTCCATGGGGCCCTGAACCCCTCCGGTCACAGCCAACAACCTCACGACGTGCTACGCTGCTGAACCACGGCATGTTCCAAGGCTTGGGCCTGTTTAAAGCAGCTGCGCAACAGCAGCTAGATGTTCTGGGTAATTAACTCCACCAGCACACAAGGCAAGATGAAGAGATTAATTTCTGCAGAGGCAGAGGCTGTGGAGGGACCCCGAGGTGCCCCACGCAGCCCGACACCCATTGTACCTCGCATTTGCCATCACCCAGCCAGAGTGCACCGCTGGAGCCACCGGCACCGTCCTGCCACGCGGCCTCCACAGCCATCGGCAACGGGCCATATCAGGCGATCACCGAAGGCAGTGGTAACACCGCCCTGGCCATACAATTACTGGCTGGGCCAGCTCTTCCCTCCAGACCGTTACGCTGCTGTGGCTGCTCCCCACTGCCCCCCGCAGCCGGGCGCTCCCCTGCCCCAGCAAGGGCTGGTTTCACTGGCTCTCCATCCTCTGGGGATGTGGATGGTGGGGCCCGGAGCAGACACCGGCCACCCCAGCACCACCAAGAGTGGGCAATGGGCAGTGAGCCTGCCGGCCCCAGAGCCTTCACTGCCACAAAGCTACAGCCACCAGGAGAAAGACTGCACCGCTCCCAGGTACACCCAAAGGTGTTTGCCTTCTGTTAATAACAATTCTATGGTCAGGGCGTTACTTAGACACATGCGCAACTTGGGAATGGCCATAACTTCGCTGACTTTGTGTGAAAACTAAACCAAGTGATGAGCTAGAAGTTCACTCGGCATTTAACGCAACCACTTTGGTTTCAAAGTTCACTAAAACTCCACCAGAAGCAGGAAGTTTCACTATCTTTTCACTTGTTCTGTGCCCACTTGCTAAGGTCTCTGCATCACAGCTTCCCCTCCGGTTTGTGTGGGTTTCCTTTAGCACAGCAGAAGGTGGGCGAGAAAACCAACACCACCAAAACAAACCACCTGACACGACCGTGCGGGCAGGGCTGGCAGGGGAGCAGCAAGGCTGCCCGCCGTCCTCCCTGCCACGGCAGCACCACAGTCTCACCGCTTCCACGGCACAGTGTCCCCGCCAGGCACGGCTGTCACCGCCATGTCCCCACTGCGTCCTCTCCTTTCCCTGGGGCTCGGGGGAGACCCGACACCGCAATCAGGTGCTGGCACAGCCATTCTCAGCAGCCAGGGCAGAGTGGGCTGCACCATCTGATTACAGCCCGCCAGCCCGGGAAGGCAGCCAGCTGCTTACCCACACCAAAGCCTTGATTTTATTCCGCCCCACCCCCACCCCCCCCTTCCCCGAACAGGGGCAGTGACGGGGCCTCTGATGCTGGGGCGAGGAAAAAAACACCTCTCCCCCTTCCAGCTGGAGAGAAAACAGTGACAGAGGTGGCTTTGGAAGCAATAAAAAGGACGCACGTATCCCCAGCGATGAGTAACAGACGGGTGGGGAGCTGTAACCCAAGCTGCAAACAGAGAGCGACCAGTGCTCGCGGATCAAGTTTTGATACAAAGGTGGCGAAAAAAAAAATAAAAATAGAGGGAGTCACCTTACCACCGGCCCCAGTCTGGAGGTTTGAGTACACAGAGCTCGGCAGCTGGGAGCCTGGCACTACCAGGAGCCGTCACGGCTCACCGGTGTGGCCCCAGGACGGCTCCGCCACAGAAACAGCCCTTCAAAGAGAAGCAGTCCCAGGCAACGCGCAGTAGATATTTACCCTGTTTTCATAGACGGGGAAGCCCTAACTCAGGGCAGCGAGACAACGGTGAGGGCTCATCCTCCAGCCTCCGCTGGAGTGGGAAAAAAAGATGTTAAAAACAGCTGTGCAAGTGACACCAGGGTGGGATCCCCCACTCCCAGCGCAGAGACCCCCCTGTCTAGCACCCAGGCTTGGGCCTCAGGGCAGGCACAGCCCCAGCTCCTCAGCCGAAGGACAGGTTGCTGAGCCACACGCACCTCTCACTCCCCAAAGCCTCCAGGGCCATTCCTGATGGTGCCAAGGCTGCCTGGTGCATGCTCATAGCCTGGCACCCTGCCTCGGTGCCCTGTGCTGCCACGTCTGCCATTCAGCGCTGCTGCCTCTGCCCACTGGCACTTGGCAAAGCTGCAGAATTGATTTCCAACACGGGAGACTCACAGGTGACGGTGACCTTAGGCCTGTGCCAGCAGAGCCGGGCTTTAGAGCGTTGGGCGCCCGGCCAGGAGCGAGCAGCCGGTCTCGGATGAGCTCCTCTTTCAGCTCCACATCGGTAACTTCAGCATTGGGATCCCTCCTGTGCATGCCACAGCCAGGCTGCCACGGCCGCAGTGACCCCGAGGGAGCGGGCTCCCAGCAGAGCCCCCCCACGGGGCCGGAGCACACTGACCCCGGGGAGACGGGCCCAGCAGCTCCAGGGCCACCACACAGAAGCTTTAGCAGCTTTTCCTCCACTTCCCGTTTCCAGAAACGAGAAGCCCCTCGTTCTCTGCCAGGAGACTTTTAACCAGTTCCCATTATTTATTGTTTAGTGAGCGGGACGCGGCACGGAGGCTCAACGCCACCACTGTCCGACAGCACTGCTGCTCCGGGGAAGCGCAGCCGGGCAGAGACTGCGGGTCCCCGGGTGCCACAGCCCGGCTCTCGGCAGCCCCATCCCAGGCCCTCTGCCACAGCGGGGGACAGCGGGCTCAGGCTACGCTCACAGGCCCAGTGGCCCCCAGCCCAGCCAGGCTCCCCACAGCCCCGGCGCCCACCGGGACCGGCTCCCCCCCGGCACATATCTCCTCCGGCCCCAGTGACCCCAGGGAGCACCCGTGACCTTCAGCGGGGTAAACAGTAATTAGCCCATTATCCTAGTCACAGCCTCCTGCCTCTGACACAGCCGCCGCCGGCTCCCCCGCTCCAGGCCGGCGGGGCAAAAGCCTTCCCGGGGCAGCACACACGCCCCCCCACCGCCGCGGCGACGTCGGGGTCCCCTCGGGAGAAGCGGGCCCCCCCCATCCCAGGGGCGAGGAGCCGGCGGGGGGAAGCGGCGAGAGGGGAGGCGGGGAAGGAGGGAGAGGGGGCCGCTGCCACGCTGACAGCGCGGAGGCCGCAGCCGGGCCCACGGGCAGCCCCTCACGGCCCCACGGGCCCGCCCCGCCCGGCCCCGGGGCCCGCACTCACGGGTAGGGCTCCTCCAGGCCCGCGCCGCCCCGCAGCACCACCATGGCCCCCTCAGGCCCGGCCCAGCCCGGTACTGGCGGCGGCGGCGGCACCTCCGCCTCCCCGCGCCTCCCGCCGGAAGTGGCGTCAGGCGGGCGGGGCCACAGGGAGTCCCGCCCCGGGTTGCTACGGGGGGGGGGGGGGGGGGGGGGGGGGGGGAATCGTGAGGGGTGTATGCGGAGCCCCCGGCACCGGGGCTCAGTGGCTGCCGGAGCCCCGGGGGCCGCGGGCCC